>NC_056682.1:154745183-155412683 GCF_018350215.1 Panthera leo | reverse complement strand
CCATATCTGTCCCAATCCTTATGCTTTGCTCTCCCTATGTGGGTATATTTCTTGGCTCCCTAAATTTATCTGGCACTTATAGAAAGATTTCAAATTGCAGCAGATTTTAAGGTCCCAGACCCTGGTATAATCACATCTTAGAAAAACAGCATAACAAAATTATCTTTGTGTGTGTGTGTGTGTGTGTGTGTGATGGATTTTACTCTTTTTTCCCCCTAGCACTTTATATATATATATATATATATATATATATATATATATATATATACATATATATATGTGTATATATATATATACACATATATATATGTATATATATACATACATATATATATATATATATATATATATATATACATATATATATATGTTTTGTCCTTTGTATAGATGCTGGCTTAACCCACGAATCCATTTTGGTCTTCTGAGTTTTGTATGATCCAAGGTCCCCACTATATCACCCATTGATTTTAGTATGTCTCTGATCCAGGAGAACCAGGGACAACTTTGATCTTCAAAACAATGACGGTAAGCCTCTTCTTCTTTACTTGTTTTCTAGGACTTTGTTCAACTCTATTTTTCCTCTTTTATTTCTTATGCTCATCATCCCACCACTAAAATAAAATGTCCATAGCTCATACATACCTAAAACAATATATAAAGCTTCTCTCTAAGTCTTGGGTCTTTCCTACATTTCATTATTCTCAAGGAATTTTTTGAAACATTATTTAATTCAATATTTGCATAACTACACTTATTTTTAAGGCACAGCTATTCTTCTCCATACTTAACTGTTTCACTTATTAACTTCTAATCCCAACACTAATCATAATGGCTGATCAGAATTTAATAAAATTCAAAAACATGAGAAAATCCCTGAAGAATTGGATGCCAAATATAACTCATGCTCATGATTAAAATTCATTATATTTTTTCAAATAAATTTTGAAATTATCTTGATTCAAAATGCAACCATAAAGGCCAAAACTAAAAACATATCATTTGTTTTTATTTTCTTTTCTAAGATTTGGAATATCAGAAGAGTGTCACCTTCTCATAATTACCAGAAAAAGAAAAAGGGATGAGTTAGTTGTCTTGTTTCCATCATCAAAGCACATTTGAGGTGTCATATTTGTCAAAATCTTGCAATGAATGAAATCCAGCTTATTCTGTTTAGAATAAAAATAGGATAAAAGTGAAACCTGAATATATTAGGCTAGCTTCAGAATTCTCTCTCTCTCTCTCTCTCTCTCATATCTCTATCTGTTGTCTCTGCTTCCCCTTCTATTGGCTTTATTCTCTACATGTAACAAAAATGATGTAACATCTAACAAAAACTTAGAATGTTTTTAACTTACATATTACCAGTTAGGCATCACAGAGTTTTAAAAAAAAGTCTCTTTACCAGTAGCTCAAGAAAATGTGTCCTAAAGGTACTTTGTCCCAGCCAATAAGAGCATATTTGTCTTTTCCTGACCTTACCAGTATGGCCAGAGGAAAACGACATACTGTGACTGGTGGGGACTAGACCACATGCTCTCACCTGTAGTATTTGAGGGAAAGGCAAAAACCTCAAATAATAATGAATTCTCTTCAAAAATACAAAGAGCAGGAAAAAGGAAAAGAGGATCATTGTACCTACCAATCTCATCCCTATGAACTATACACAGCTGCGTGTTCCTAATGTGAAAATGTCCACTATGATGAAGGTATATACTGACATGAAATAAAACTAAAAATTGAGCAATACTGCTATTCTCTTAAAGGGTTTGATTCATTTCAGGTGAAAGAATAATGAGTAAGTGGATGAATGAGTGAGTTTGCATGGACTTGTCTTCTTTGTCCAACCTGGCCTGCATTCAGAAACTTCAAGGTCAAACTGAACACTTGTCAATTCTTAAAACTGGTTTATTAAACTGGGTGTTGAAGTCACCGTCTGCCCCACGTGTATCCGCACTCTGAAGCTGCTCCAGTCCCAGAAGAGCTAACAGAGACATCTTAGGCTTGAGAAATAGCCAAATTTGAACTCAACAGCAACATTGTCAGGATCACGAATGTTAAAATTTTTCTTCAAATATCCCTGTAAAGGGAGGAGGTCCTCATTTTAGGGCTTGCTTGAAACTTATGAATCCGTAGATATGGTAAATTGTCTTGTTTTCCAATGACTTAAAATCCCAATCACGACAGATTTTTAAGACAATGAAATTTATTATTTAACTTGATCAACATAGAACATTCAATTACTTATTCATTCATTGAAATTTTTTTGCCATGTTACTTTGAACAAATCACAAGTCACCTTTAAAAAGAATATATTCCCCATTCTTCCTCCCATCACCTGAATCTTCACCTCCCATTTTCTCTCCCCATTCTTTCCAAATTCCATACTGAATACTGTAAACTAAATGAATCTATTTCATGGTAAACACAGCACTCAATTTTAGCATTTATTTTATTAACTTGTAATTGTGTCTGTATGTATGTGCATTTCTCCATTAGATGGCAAATATGTTAATATCATAGACTTATTAATAATTATATGTCTAGCCCCAGGTCCAGTGGAAGATTAACAATTATTCAATAAAATAATTCAGATTATTTCCAAATTTTCAAATGAAAGCACCTGTTTCTGGTGTTTGGTATAAAATTATTTTTAATTTAGAAAGAATTGAAAGCCTTCTGAGGATTCTGAGATTTCTTGGTAATTTTAAGGGCCCTAGAGATTATTTCCTATGATTTCAAATTCAAAATGTAAGACTTCCTTTCCTTGATAGGTGTAAGAAATCATATTTCTCTCTCTGTTTAGGATATAAATAAAAATTGTGTGTTCTGTAGATAAAGGCAAAAGTGAGGAAAGAGTAGAGAGAATGGTGAAGAGATGCCTAAGGAATCACATGTATAAACATTTTACATATGATGGATGTTTACATATCATCATTTTGGAGTCAGTTTGATCCTGTGTGAAGTGAGAAGGAAAGATATTGTTATCTTTACTTAACAAATCAGTAACTGGAAAATTAGAAAGTTAAGGGACTAAGACAAGTTCATGAATCAAGTTAATACATGAGTTCAGCCTGTGATATGGAGCAAGATTATAATTACAGTGAAGTTTTCCAATCTCCTTCACTTATTATTGCATTACATTGGGCCAGAAACATCATCCCTTTGAGCATCATTTTTCTTCATTTGGGAGTAGGGATTAAATAGCAGCCACCTAATAAAGTCATCATGAGCAAAAGGAAAGAATACCTAGAAATAATTGTTCAATAGGAAGAATGGTTTTACAGCCAGCCTCTTTGGCTGTTCACTCTGACTTCACTATGTAAACCTGCCTGTTTAGAACGTGTTTGCCTAGAAGATGTCAAGCAAAAGTGGAAAATAACTGTATGTTGTACTTGCTAAGATGTAAAAAGAAGGGCATTAGAAAAACCTTTGTCTGCAATTCATTCTGCAGACCAATAAGCAGTGTTACTGCCTAGGAATGGTTTGATTTCCATGGGAGAAAGGGCTTGTGGCTCAAGATGATGAAGTAACCGCAGGGTAAGATGGGAAGAAGGAGAATATATGAACACTGAATACTATTTACCCATGAGACATTTGTAGAGAGGTTGACTGAAATATTACCCAGGACCTATCTTGGCCAATACAAGGAAATTTTTTCAGCCTCATAAAAATCTTCTATATTGAAATGCTGGTTTTAAGGACTAAAACACTAGATTAAAAGACAAACTTGATGTGATCTAATGCTGGTGATATGGTGCATTTTTCACATGTAAGTTGCTTGATATTTACAGACCATTAATATTTAAAACCACAAAGTTGTTTCAGACTTTTATATTAGATGTGAGAAGAAATTGTGTGTGTGAGCTAAGTGTTGAATGAGCTAAATATTGTGAGGTTTGGGTTAGCAATGTAGACAATTTGTTAAAATCCTCCCAGATCCATCAATATCACAACTTTCTATTTCATTTAATATTTGATGAATATATACTTTAATTCATTCTAGTTCTCATTAACCAACAGTACTTCCATTTTAAAAAGAAAATATGGACATTTTAAATGTTTTTTCAAGTTTATTCACATGATTTGCTTGATCTAACTGGAAAATAAAACTTAATGTAGTAAATAAAGCAATCATCCTAATGTTTGTATTTTGATAGCAAGTAAACATGTTATTTACTTGAACAAGAGTATATACCTCTGAACTGAGAGGTAAGATATAATTTCTCACAATATTCCCTAAAGTCAAAGATGATCATTTGGAAGAAAATATAACTGAAGAACAGAAACAGATATTTCTGATATTATTATTTGAAAGACACTGTTGGGTTCCCACTTCAATCTTGATAATGCAGTAAATTCTAGGATTTATAATGTTCAGATGCTCCTAGAATCTGGGACACATGCAAATCCTATCCGTCACAGATCATGTTCTTTGACCCTTCAGCTTCCCCCACCAAACATCCCACCTTGTGCAGTCCAATCCTTTTGGGCTGCAGAATCTGACACTGTGCAGAGAAAGATGTGAGGAATGGGAGAAGAAAAACCACAAGAAGCCAAATAGATACATGTAATAAATCTGAGGGGCAAAGAGAGAAGTCACATGGGCTAAAGTAGCATGAACAAAGAGGGATATTTTTTGATGTCTGGGTGGTGGAGGTAACTGAAACCCAGAGTAAAGAAGGGATTCTGACTCTGTATTGAGCTTCCATTAGATGGAGCTTTATCACTCAAACACTGGAATTCTTTGGACACATGGATCCAGCCCTTAGAGGGCTATCCAAGATTTCAAAATAATCCTCAGATAAAAATCAGTACTGCTAGGGATTTAGGATGATGATACAATCAAGTTTATGTACCTTATAAAGTTTAAGAGCCATTATGAAGATGACCATACGAAGTCAAGGATGCAAAATTGAGAAAAATATCTATTTAGAAGTGGATATATGAGCCATAAATCCAAACAGATGTAGCCCCACATAGTCCACTACATTGAGAAAAGAAGCCTATTCCCTTAAGAAGTGTCGAAAGTGAGGGGTGCTTTGGGTGGCTCAGTTGGTTGGGCGTCCAACTTCGGCTCAGGTCATGATCTCACAGATGGTGGGTTCGAGCCCCATGTCAGGCTCTGTGCTGACAGCTCAGAGCCTGGAGCCTGTTTCAGATTCTGTGCCTCCCTCTCTCTCTGCCCCTCCCCTGTTCACGCTCTTTGTCTCAAAAATAAATAAACACTAAAAAAAAAAAAGTGTCAAAAGTGAATATAGTCTTTGCTTACCCATTGACGACACATCCACATATCTCCACATTCAGTTTCTTAAGAAATTGGAGTCCTTATTATAAATAAGAAGAGTTCCAAGTTCACCTTGCATGGATAAGTGAGTGGCTTCTTCTCATCTCTCTGTGGACAAGACCAAATCTTGTGGGGGGCGTGGGAGGGCAGGTGTGATAACAGAAGACTTATAATTAAAAGAAACTTTGAAGTTTTTGTTCAAGTTATTTGCCTAAAGAACTTGGAGAACAAGCAAGAAATAATATTTTCCAAAGGCTGTTAGATGCTGAATCATAACTGGAATATACTACAGACATTGAGTAGAAATGTAAAAAATTACAGGCAGAGAAAAGCCACCATTTTTAATTTGTTTTCAAGCCTTACAATGGGAATTAAAACTGTAAAAAATAGTACTTCTACAAAGACACTAACTCAACTGTGGTAGAACAGGGGTAGGCAACTATGGCTCAGGGGCCCACTACACATTTCTTTCTTGTTTTTTAAACCACTCACAAGGGGTGCCTGGGTGGCTCAGTTAAACATCAGCCTTCTGCTCAGATCATGATCTCAAGGTTTGTGAGATTGAGTCCCACATAGGGTTCTGTGCTGACAGCTCAGAACCTGGAGCCTGCCTCAGATCCTGTGTCTCCCTCTCCCTCTACCCCTCCCCTGTTTGTATTCTGTCTCTCTCTCTCTCTCTCAAAAATAAACATTAAGGAGAAAAAGTTAAGCCACCCATGAAAACAGTTTTTACTTTTTAAGTGGCCAGAAAAAACATCAAAAGAAAAATTATATTTGGTAACGTGAAAATTATATGAAATTCACATTCCAATGTCCATAGTAATGTTTTATTGTGACATAGTCACACATTCATTTACACAGTATCTGAGGCTATTTTCATATACAAGGCCAGAGTTGAGAAGCTGGGATAGAGACCAGAGGTGGCCTCAAAATCTAAAATATTTACTACCTGGCTTTTTACAGAAAAAGTTTGCCAACCACTTCACTAGAACAAGTATACAAGAGAATAGAAGACACCTCTGTTCATAAATGTACATTAAAACCAGGGGGAATGTATTCTCTCTCATGTACAAGCTGTATTAACTCTACCTGGCAGTTCCACAGGGGACAGTTGAACAAGACGTTGAGGCTCAGAAGTTAAAATGAAAGCAATATAAAGAATTCATAAGCCCTATTGGAAACCATGGCTCTTTTGAAAATCTCGCAGAATCTTACTGTTGGTAATACAAATCAGAGCTGTAGAGGAAAATGAGGACAAATTAGAAGCTATCAGGAATTCGGATCAACTAAAGAAATTCCAACTGAAAAATGGGATGAATCTGATAAACCAAAAGGGCTTTGTCTCTGGCTTTAAAAGATGAAAGATCCCAGATGGCTGAAATAAACAAGTTACCTGGTCTTAATCAGTGAACTCCACTAGTTACAGGTTAAGAATGGCCCTAAGAAGAATCACCATGCTTACTTGGATATCCATTCAGAACTCAGCTTGGACAGAACGAACCAGTTACACATTTGCACTGGTTTTCGCAAAGATCTTTCAGTGGTTAACAGCTATTAATATTGTTATAAAGTAAACAAAATTTCTTTCTCAAACTACAGTTGTGTAATACCTGAAAAGTGAGGGAAATAAATCATAAATAAGCCCCCTTCCCCCAACATAAAATTAGAGAGGCAGGACTGTGATGAACACAGTAAGTCTCTTCTTGCTACTAGTTCTGGAGTTTTTCCAGGTAAATTACACAGCACTCACCAAGCCTCCTCCTCCTCTACCCCCAGTAGAAGAGTAAAAAGAAAAGGAGTCAATGCATGATAGATTGTCAATAAAAGGATCATCTGGAAGTCCTATTTAAATATTGGATTTGCCTTTGAAGGCATCTGTGAAGATTGACCAGGGTAAGTGTGTTAAAAGGGTGAAAATATTAACTCATAAATTTCCCAGTCTTTGTACCTCATTAACTAAAGAGAATGTACTGTCTCTCTACTTAGTTTCTCTGTGCCATCTTCTCTTTTATGCGGTGTGTCTTTGTCAGAATATTATGATACAGAATCAGATAATAGGCTGAGAGAAAGAAGAAAGAATATATGGAGTAGGAAAAGACCTTTTATGAGACACTAAGATTGTCTACATAATAAAAGTAATTAGAGACTGGAAAATAAAACAAGAAAGGTGTGCATTGATTAGGAGATAGTGAAAAACGTGGTTCATTATTATTTATTTACATTCAGCTACACTGTGAGGTATTCATTGTAGACAAAGACAGAGTCCAAAGCAATATAGAGTAGGAGAGAACTGGGGAGAGAAGAGAAGAGTTTCAGAATTGAAGTAAGTGTCTGCACATCTATTCGAGTATAACCATAAATACGACGGATCTGGAATTATAAGATTCAGAAAGGTTATAACATACTTCTATCACATAAATCATATATTTAGTAGGTAACTGCTGCATTAGATCCTTTACCTGGAATAATACTCCTCTCACAGGAGTGAAAAAGATCCATAGCCTAGGTGACCATCCACAAAATTTCACAGCAACCTGAAGATTTTTGGCTGACCTGCATTCGGCATTCCAGCTCAAGCTTCCGTTGCTTTCTGTGTTAGTATTGACAAATGAAATTATTTTTCTATATCTTTTCCCTCTAATTTGTAAACATATACCTATAAATCCTCACTTTTAAGGTGATACAATGACTATTCACTTCTCTGGAAAAACAATAGACTCAATTTTCTCTCTTCTCAAGAATATTTGACAGCATATTTGCCTATTATGCTCTAAAAGGGTGATAAATATAATCAATGCAAAGTGAAATATTTATGTGCACAATTCCATTTCTAATGCATTATCAAAATATCTGTTAACTGCACTTAAATAAAAATTTAAAATATTGTGTTTCTTCAACCAGACAAAGAGTATGCCACAAAATCTTTAGAATGCAAAGACTAGCACTTTTATGTAGCATTTTAATACATTGGTGCGGCAGCCTGACAAAATCATCTCTAATTAGACCTTCTAGAAGTGAAGAAATAACTTACGCTGAATGATTGAATTTTTTTTTCAAATTGGAAAATATTGTTTTAAAAAGTGTCTTTTAAATATATCCTGCTACTGGATAGTAAGGGTTATTATAAGTGAAAAGCAAACATATCAAAGAGAATGACTTTTGATGAGTGGCAATTACTCCTCCACTGCAAAGAATTATTGTGTCAAAGAATCAGCAAAGCAGGATTCACACACACTCATTCAATTCAACGATTATTTACTGAGTGTCTTCTTTATGAAAGGCAATGTGCTAAGCGTTCAGGTGCAAAGCTGAGAAAACCACAAGCTAATGTGAAATAAATGTGTCCGTTTCCCCCCTGTGATACCAAATGAGCTATAGAGCTGCACTGAGCTAGTGGAGAGGGCAAAAAAATATGCTGCATGCCACATGCAGGTTTAAGCTGGACTTCAAGGATTGTAATTAGCTGTGATATGGGGGGAATGTAGGGGAAAAGCGAGCAAAAGTAGAAAAGCAGGCAGGGTCTGACATAGGGAGTAGAGATGTGAACAGATTAGAAGAACTACTTCCAAAGACACTTCAGAGACTGAATTAATAGGACACAGAGCATTATGGCATAAGACTTGAGTAAGAAAGTCAAGGTTGGAAAGTTCTGTTTTGATACATCTGCTTGCAAAGTTATGTCCTTAAGTGACACTAAAAATCCGGGATAAAAGGAAAGTTTTCAGCATAAGGAAATCAATCCTGTTTTGAATATATATTATATTTGGGGCAACTATAGAACATCCAACTGGAAATATCCAGCAGCTTAAAATCCTAGTTTCTGGACATAGGAAAAGCTTCAATCAATTATTTATTCAATAAATAAACATCAAGTAGCTACAATGTATTAGGCACTGTATTGGAAGCAGGAAGTGTAAACAATAATCCACATGAATCCACTCTTTAAAGACTCCCAATCTAATGGTAGAGTTAGACCTGTAAACACCTGTATTTACAAATCAGTGTGGAACGTGGCCTCTTAAAACAAAAAAAGGCTATAGAAGGAAATGGGAAGAGAGGGGAGAAAGAATTCCACCTGAGAAGAGAGGGCTGGCTTCAGGATCAAGGCAGTGCTAACTATGAAAAGGTAGACTCTGCCATTTGTTCTTTTTGGCCAGCGCTCCTCTTTATAAATCTTGTTACATTCTGCTAGGAACTTCCACAGTGTGCCCCTCCAAGGCAATGTTTCCACATTTAACATATTTCTACACCCATCCGTATCTGAACATCTGCACCTACCACTTGGAATGAAAGTTTTCTCATAAGACTAAAGTAGGTAGCAGGATATTAAAGATATATATTATTTCCACTATAGGGTTTTTCCCTCTTGAATTCCGAAGTTGTCCATACAACTGTCTTTTGGTTATCTTTACTTGGCCTCAGACTTATGATATTCAAAACAAATTTGCTGGTAGCCTTCCATCCCTCTCACCTTGCATGACCCTTGCTTCTCTCTCAAGATTCCTCATCTCAGTAAATGACACCTTTGTTCTTCTGGTTGGAAGGACCAACCAGTCAAAAAAAAAAAAAAAAAATGTTGGAATCTGTTTTTCTCACATCTCCACATCCTCCAGTGGTCTTTCTGATTCTGCCCTGACTCTTGTGGGAGCAGTTAGAGTTGGGTTTTGTTTTTTTCTTTTTTTTTAATATCCATTCTAGTTTTTCTTCAGTTTTAGCTTTCCAGTCTTCTCAGAGTAAAAGCCAGAACTCTCACTATAAACTATAAGACCCTAAAGACCTTTCTGATTTCTCTCTTGAATAACACCAGGCAGTCACTCACACTTCCCTGAATTTTTTCAAACACAACAGGCATATTCCCATCTCAGGGTCTTTGTGCTTGCTGTTTCCTCTGCATCAAATGTTCTTTCCCCAGACATCCCTGTACTTGTGCTCTCACCTCATTTGAAGCTTTCCTGAGTTTCTTGTTTCCCGCAGAACCTACGGTGCTTACGCTATCTAAAATTTTAATCGCATCCTTCAATCTACCCTTAAGCTCAAACATTAGTCACCTGGAACCTGTATCTTGATGACTACAAGAAATCTTGTGCCTTCCACCAGTACTTCTGATACTCCTCATCTTCTTTGACCAGTAGATACCTATCAGTCCAAAAAGTCGTAGGGCTCTTTGACTTATTTCCACTACAAAATACAACCTCTCCCTCCATTCTTTAAATTACTACTCATCTGAGACTTTGAATTGAACATCCTAAGAGCTTAGAAATAACATAAGTCAAAATTCAAAATTAATCCTCAAGTCTGAAAGATCTCCTCGAACTGCATGTCCCTAGTGGTTGTCCTTCCTCTTTGCCCAGATTTGTCTCCATGGTCCTAGAACTCACATTTAGTTAAGCTAAACTCCCCTTCTTAAATTCTGTCTTTTCTAACTGCCCAAACTCCACATCCAGTCTGAGCCCTCAGATAATATAATAATTATTTGTACAAAGATATCCCTACCTAAAGCAATTCCATTACAAAACAGATTGTTTAGCTTCCCAGCCCGAAATATTTCTTTTGGATTATTCTCAGTTTGTGTGTCTCTATAGAAAAACAGACTTATATTTTTGTTATTTACCTTACATGTGCATGACTACGAAGATCCTTTTTTTTTTTTTAATTTTTTTTAACGTTTATTTATTTTTGAGAGAGAGACAGAGTGCAAGCAGGGGAGGGACAGAGAGAGGGAGACACAGTATCTGAGGCAGGCTCCAGTCTCCGAGCTATCCTATCGGTGCAGAGCCTGATGCGGGGCTTGAACTCAGGCGCCGTGAGATCATGACTGAGACGAAGTCGGATGCTCAACGGACTCAGCCACCCAGGCGCCCCAGCTATGAAGTTTCTTAAATGTGGTCACTTCCAGAAACAAGGGAGAGTCCACCACCAAAAATTTACAACCTCTACCCTTAGAGCTATTGAGAAATCAGAAAAATTGGAATTCAGTCCCGAAACAATGTATTAAATAAATTAATGTAAGCACAGCAATGAAAATTGTGTAAAGTGGTAGTTAACCCTGAGGACTCTTCAACTTAGTACCAAGGAGAATGGGACCATTTATAGATACCCTGAGACATTCAGAAATGCATTCAGGTTCCTGGAATATTGCAGCACGACACCTAAAACAATTTTTGAAAATAAGTAAACTTTTTTGAGTGCTTATGTTATAAAGATATAAACCTCTCTGTTCAATGAAAGGTGATAATTTTAAATTTGAGCTGAAGTTGTTTTCTTAAAATTTTCACTTACCAAAACTTTCAGTTAAATAACAATTGCTTTAGGCTACATTTTGAGAATGCATGCTCAAACCTGTGGCCAGTTGCTTTGCTTAAGTGTTTTTGAATCTTCACAGCCCTCCAAGGTGTGTCTTACTTTCCTATTTTTTCAGATGAAGACGGATTAAAAAAAAAAAAAAGGTTTAATGTCTTTACAGCTCATCTACTATACTACACTACTCCAAAGAGAGCAAATATAATAAAACTGTTTACTTCTCTGATCCTTGCATTATCGAAGAATCCCATGAAGTTAAATATAATACAAGGGGGAACCTGAAGATAATTATTGAAGTGCAGACATATTAATTGTGAATATGAGACATTTTTATTATTCATCAATATTTCCCTTACCTTTGTCATTGTGCTTATATATATTTAATAGGCATGTGAACACTAACATTTCGTTTTAACAACAGCCTGTCATCTGAATAATCTGCCAATTCCGTCAAATGTGTTCTTACATTTATAAAACACAAAAACTATACTTTCTACTCAAATAAATTTAAAATACAATCTGTATTCATGAGGGTAGTTATTATTTAATTCTTACAAAAAGCAAAGAGAGGCTCTCCTTATTTCCACAAAGATTTTTGTGGGGGGTGAGGGGAAGGGGGTTGGATAATTTGAAGATTTTTACATTACAAAGGTCATCCACAACACAAAGATTAAGGAGCTCTGTAAAACAAAATTCAGAATGAAATCTTTCTTGAGATCTGAAGCTAAGAAAGTATCTTTTGTCTTAAGAATGAACTGCCTAAAGTACTTAGACTATTATGCACAGTTGGTACTTAATAAATACTATTTTAATAATATGCATTGATTTAATGGTTTGTAATGAATTGCAAAAATGAGAATATGGGCATTTTCACATATATCTGGTTATAACATTGTCACTTAAATGCTTTACATTAAGATTTATAAAACATCTTTAAAAAATGTTTTTCATGTGTGTGTGTTGCTTGTATAGTGTGTTAAAGTGCTAATGGGATTAAATAATTAATGTATTGATTTTTGTAATTGCCCAACTGCAAGTAAGCATTTGGCATATTTTCTATGAATAGTTAAATGCACCTAAAAATTAGATACTTATATATAATGTACTTAATTCAACTGAACTAAAAATGGAATTTAATTTTTTCATTATTCTTTTTTTTTCAATTTCTTCTCAGATTAATTATATGAATTTTGGAGTGAAATAATGTGTCAACTTGGTTAGGACTAGCTATTTAAAAACTTTAAAAATAATCACACTCAATACCCAGAAAACAAATAATCCAGGGAAGAAATGAGCAAACGACATGAAGAGACACTTCTCCAAAGAAGACATCCAGATGGTCAACCAACACATGAAAAATGCTCAACATCCCTCATCATCAGGGAAATGTAAAGCAAAACCACAAATGGGATACCCGCTCACACCTGTCAGAATGACTAATGTTAACAACGCAGGCAAGAATAGATGTTGGTGAGGATGCGGAGAAAGAGGATCTCTTTCGCACTGCTGGTGGGACTGCAAACTGATGCAGCCACTCTGGAAAACAGTATGGAGGTTCCTCAAAAAAATTTAAAAAAAAAGAGAGAGAACTACCCTACGACCAAGCAATTGCACTACTAGGTATTTATCCAAGGGATACAGGTGTGTTGTTTTGAAGGGATACATGCACCCCAATGTTTATAGCAGCAGTATCCACAATAGCCAAAGTATGGAAAGAGCTCAAATGTCCATCGATGGATGCATGGATAAAGAAGATGTGGTATATATATACAATGGAGTATTACTCAGCAATCAAAAAGAATGAAATCTTGCCATTTGCAACTATGTGGATGGAACTGGAGGGTATCATGCTAAGTGAAATTAGTCACTCAGAGAAAGACAAATATCATGTGACTTCACTCATATGAGGACTTTAAGATACAAAACAGATGAACATAAGGGAAGGGAAGTGAAAATACTACAAAAACAGGGACGGGGACAAAACATAAGAGACTCTTAAATATGAAGAACAAATGGAGGGTTACTGGAGGGGTTACTGGAGGGTTACTGGGGGGATATGAGCTAAATGGGCAAGGGGCATTAAGGAATCTACTCCTGAAATCATTGTTGCACTATATGATAACTAACTTGAATGTAAATTAAAAAAAAATAAATTTAATTAAAAAAAAGAAAAATCCCAGCCCTTCCTGTAAATAAATGAACAAATGAACAAAATCTATACATAAAACCTAAAAAAATAATGAAACCTAAAATTTCAAAATAAATAAAAATTTAAAAATTCTAAGGATTCAAAATTTCTAGTTGGTATATGTTACAGGTTGTGGTAGCAATACTAAGATTTCCTCCCTCAAAATCTAGAGGAATGCCAGAATTAATGTTTCCTTAGTGCAGAGTAACTCCAGAATTTCGCAAGTTTTCTAAAGAACATTAATTATCCTATTGACTGAGTTTATCCCAGTATGTCATCTTTTTTAAAATAGTTGCCTTCTTTCTAAATACGATTAGAAATATTTTTATTATTTATAGATGCTTCAATTTAATTTGGTGAAACTGAAAAAATGTTCAAAATCCCAGAGTCTCAAAATCCCAACGTGATTTTCATATGTATTTGATTATAAATATTTATTTTAAAATTTTTTTTTTAACGTTTATTTATTTTTGAGACAGAGAGAGACACAGCATGAACAGGGGAGGGGCAGAGAGAGAGGGAGACACAGAATCGGAAGCAAGCTCCAGGCTCTGAGCCATCAGCCCAGAGCCCAACGCGGGGCTCGAACTTGGGGACTGCAAGACCGTGACCTGAGCTGAAGTCGGACGCTCAACCGACTGAGCCACCCAGGCGCCCCTAAATATTTATTTTAAAATATTATAAATCTCGGGGGGCCTGGGTGGCTCAGTCAGTTAAGTGTCCAACTTCAGCGCTGGTCATGATCTTGTGGTTTATAGGTTCAAGCTCCATGTTGGGTTCTGTGCTGACAGCTCAGAGCCTGGAACGTGTTTCAGATTCTCTGTCTCCTTCTCTCTCTGCCCCTCCCCCACGCGTGCTCTGTGTGTGTGTCTCTCTCTCAAAAATAAAAAGATTAAAAAACATTAACCAAAATCTATAAAGAACTTACTAAATTCAACACCCAAAAAACAAATAATCCAGCGAAGAAATGGGCAGAAGACATGAATAGACCATTTTCTAAAGAAGACATCCAGATGGCTAACAGGCACATGAAAAAATGCTCAATATCACTCATCATCAGTAAAATACAAATCAAAACCACACTGAGGTATCCCCTCACACCAGTCAGAGTAGCTAAAATGAACAACTCAGGAAACAACAGATGTTGGCTAGGATGTGGAGAAACGGGTACCCTCTTGCACTGATGGTGGGAATACAAACTGGTGCAGCCACTCTGGAAAACAGTGTGGAGGTTCCTCAAAAAATTAAAACTAGAACTACCCTATGACCCAGCAATAGCAGTACTAGGAATTTATCCAAAGGGTACAGGAGTCCTGATTCATAGGGGCACATGTACCCCAATATTTATAGTAGTACTTTCAACAATAGCAAAAGTATGGAAAGAGACCAAATGTCCATCAACTGATGAATGATAAAGAAGAGGTGGTTTATATATACAATGGAATACTACTTGGCAATGAGAAAGAATGAAATAATACCATTTGTAGCAATGTGGATGGAACTTGAGGGTATTATGCTAAATGAAATAAGTCAGTCAGAGAAAGACAGATATCATATGTTTTCAATCATATGTGGAACTTGACAAACTTAACAGGAGACCATGGGAGAAGGGAAGGGGAAAAAGTAGTTTCAAAAAAAGGGGAGGCAAACCATAAGAGACTCTTAAATACAGAGGACAAACTGAGGGTCGATGTGGGTGGAGGGAGGGAGGGGAAAATGGGTGATGGGCATTGTGAAGGGCACTTGTTGGGGTGAGCACTGGGTGTTGTATGTAGGCAATGAATCAAGGAATCTATTCCTGGAGCCAAGAGCACACTGCATACACTGTATGTTAGCCAAGTTGACAATACATTATATTTTAAAAATTTTGTTAAAAACTCTTTAAAGATATTAAAATCTATATAAAAATAAATGAATTAAAAACCAACATAACCGCATCTAACAAAACCAACATTCTGATATAGACATTAGCCTGGTCCCTGCACAAGAATGATACACAAATTCATGAAGAGTTCCATATTAAAAAAAAAAGAAAGAAAACAGCATTCTGATATGAGTTATACAGAGCAATTACCAAACCAAGGAACCAAGAGATATCATCTTTGTGAAATCACTTTTTGTTTAGTGAACTGAGATAATATAAAGGATTAAATCATGGCTCGCTATTATTGTAGCTAGAAATTTGTAACTCAAGGATTGTAAAGACTTAATGGGGATGTCTATTTTCAAGTGGAATGGAGCAGCTTGCAACACAATGCTCCACCTAGAACAACCAGAAAATCTGGATAAAGTGGAAAGCTCAGAGAGTTGTTTAGGCAGTGAGCATCAAGGTCGATAAAACTCCAAAGACAGAAGAACCTTGAAAAAAGAAGTTTACTATTACGATCATTTTTCCCCTGGAGCATTTGTCAATCATGAGAAAGGCCTTGAATGTGACAGTTATCATTCCTGTGATTTGGTTATGCAAAATGGTATGGTTGACTTTAGGAAAGAGAGATTATCCCTGATGGACCTGATCTAATCAGGTGAGCCTTAAAAGGGACCTGGCTGTTCCTGGTGAGAGATTCCAGATGTGAGAGGTAATGAAGGAAATTCTCCTTTGCTGTGTTTGAGAATGGAAAAGGCCACACAGCAGGGCATAGCAGATAGTACCTAACAGCTAAGAGTAACCACTGGCTAGCATACATCAAAAAGTTGGGGACCTCAGTATTACAACTACAAAAAACTAGATTCTGCCAACAGCCTGAATGAGTATGAAAACTGATTCTTCCTTATTCAACCTTCCAGGTAAACACACAGCCCAGCTGCCACTTTGGTGTCAGTCCGGTAAAACTGTGAGCAGAGAACTCAATCGTGCCATGCCCAAACATTTGACCTACAGAAATACAACCTAATAAGCGGGTGCTGTTATTCATGCTGCTGAATTTGTGATAGTTTGTTATGCAGAAATTCTAAGCAAAGACAGAAGGCTGGAATCTGATATTTATACTGATGAAAAACCCAAGAACTTCTTTGCAAGAAGAACCTGAACAAGCTTTTGGTGGAAACTTTTGCAAGACTCAGGCCAGTCTCTGTGGGGTTGGAGACTAAAACCTTAAGTAGAAGGCCTCTGAAAAGCTGATCAGATTTTTCAGCAGGTAAGACAGAAGTAAGGTCCAAGAAAATGGAGTGCACTTTCAGTTGAAAATTCTGGAGAAACAGGGGTGGATCAGAAACACACTGGTCTTACCAGGACTACAACCAGGCTTTATGCAATAAACTCTCTGTTGGATTAATGAGTCACTCTCTTCAACTAATGGAAAGGGTAAACCCAAGATAACATTATCTGGAATCTCTATATCCATCATTCAGTCAAACATAACTGGTCATGCCAAGTCAGGACCATGTGGTTGAAAACAACAGAAAAACAGTAAGTGATAAAAGAAGATCCACCAATAATTCAAATGTTAGTTACTTAACAAAAAGATTTAAAGTAACTGTTATGAAAATGTTGTAGAAAATAAATGAAAACAGTCACAAGGGTGCCTGGATGGCTCAGTCGGTTAAGCATCTCTGACTTCGGCTCAGGTCATAATCTCATGGTTCCTGAGTTCGAGCCCCTCATCCTCTGTGCTGACAGCTAGAGCCTGGACCTGCTTCCTCTCCTTCTGCCCCTCCCCTGCTCATGCTCTGTCTGTCTCTCTCTTTCTCTCTCAAAAATAAATAAAACATTTTAAAGTTAAAAAACACAAACCACAGTCACAAAAAAATAAAGTGAAGAATTTCATTAGAGAAGAGAGATATAACAAAATATTATTATATGGAAGTTATAAACTGAAAAAATACAATAATTAAAATAAAGCATTATAGTCTTCTATTATTTATGAGAAAATTAGCATCAGAGTTTTTTGAAATGAAAAAAAAAAAAAAAAAGACCAAATAACCATTACTCAGCCTATGTTGTTTTTAACTAAAAAAGCGTAACATGGACATTACAAAATGACACTTACGGACCAATTTCCAAATTCCTCATGACAAGTGGATCAACAGTTAATAACAGGTTGATAGTTATTTAGATGATTCATGTCCAGCTCTATACTTGAGAAGAGTTTAAATTTTTGTTCTTCAAATCTGGCAAATCAAATCTACATTAACCAAGAGAATACCCAATCTTTAACATTAAAGTTACCAGAGTTCTGGAGGCACAAGAACTCCTAGATTGGTAACGTTTAGGAGGAAGTCCCAAAAGTTTAAAGCTAATTTCTCTGAGGACTTCCAGTTAGAAAAAAAAAAAAAATTCAAGATTTATTTTGAAAGATACTCCTAATGACTACATTTCAAATTCATAAACCTTGTCATCAGTATCCTATATGAAATGCCTTTAATGAGATTCCCCTCAGAAATGTAAGAAACTTGGGGTACCTGTTTGGCTCCATTGGTTAAGCATCTGATTCTTGATTTCAGCTCCAGTCATGGTCTCACAGTTTGTGAGATTGAGCTCCACATTGGGCTCCACACTCACAGCGTGGAGTCTGCTTAGGATTCTCACCCCCTCTCTCCCTCTTTCTCTGCCCCCCTCCACTCACACTCTCTGACAAAATAAATAAATAAACTTAAAAAAGAAAGAAATGTGAGAAACTGAGAAGATTGTTGCCATATCTGGTCAGAAGGAAACTCAGAAAATGCTTAACAATAAATAAGAAGCTCCGTGAAAATCATATTCTACTCCATCTAAATAAACTCTGATCTTCATTTACCTATGAGGTATTGATTCTACTTATATGCTAATTGTTTTTGTTTGGTTCTTGAATATAACACTGAAGATTTTTTTCTAAATATGTGAATTAACTAAAATGTTTAGGAATACAAGAACAAGCATACAGTAAACTTTTTCTTTTTTCTTCATTTCTACTTTGGAAAATTTTACTTACCCAAAATGGTATCAACTTTCTTTTGAAAGATTGTTTTTTTATTAGTAAAAGCCTACTTGTTGCAGAAGTTTTGAGATATTACACTAATAATGGATATTATCTAGATATAAAATTATTAATGCCCGAATAAAAAGAAAAAATAAGATGCAAAATTCCTTATTCTGGTTAAGAAAAATGTATTAATATTTAGTAATCAGAGGACCATAATTTTATTTTTTTCAAAAATCAAAAGCTTTTCTGTGATTATAGTTAACTATATCCCACAAGGTTTGAAACCTATTTTACATAATATAAAATAGTAAAAGCTATCACAATAATAAAATTGAAATCAAATACAAAATCATGTTGGAAATCGTAATAACAAACGTAGGCTAGAAATATGTGGGATTATAGTAAATTGTTATGAAATAGTTAGATTACAGATTTATTCATATATATGAAGTATAAACCCTTACCTTTAAAACAAGCCAATATTCACTCTCAACAATAGCCAAATTATGGAAAGAGCCTAAATGTCCATCAACTGATGAATGGATAAAGAAACTGTGGTTTATATACACAATGGAATACTACGTGGCAATGAGAAAAAATGAAATATGGCCTTTTGTAGCAACATGGATGGAACTGGAGAGTGTGATGCTAAGTGAAATAAGCCATACAGAGAAGGACAGATACCATATGGTTTCACTCTTATGTGGATCCTGAGAAACATAACAGAAACCCATGGGGGAGGGGAAGGAAAAAAAAAAAAAAAAAAAAAAAAAAAAGAGGTTAGAGTGGGAGAGAGCCAAAGCATTAGAGACTGTTAAAAACTGAGAACAAACTGAGGGTTGATGGGGGGTGGGAGGGAGGGCAGGGTGGGAGGGAGGGCAGGGTGGGTGATGGGTATTGAGGAGGGCACCTTTTGGGATGAGCACTGGGTGTTGTATGGAAACCAATTTGACAGTAAATTTCATATATTAAAAAAAAATAATAAAAAAAATAAAAAAATAAAACAAGCCAATATTAACACCTATTATTGAATATTACAGACAAGTCTCCTGAAATGGGGTAAAATGAATTCTTTCTGCCAATGCTTCCTTTTTTAGTAGTCATTAAAATGAAACAAACCTGTAAAACATTTAAGATCTGAGCTTTAGACGTCAATGTGAATTACCTTTTCTGAATTTTGGACCCTTTCAATAATTCAACACGTGTATTTATTTCAAGGTTGGTCAGTATAAAATTTCACACTGGTATGTGAACGGTTTTTATTTCTGAACTAGATCTTAAACTGTGTACTACAGGTGTATGCTAAAAATTACTTAGCAGAGAAAATCATATTGAAGTTTCCAGCTTCCCAGATTCTAATTGCTAGATTGAGGAATGACTAATAAACACTAAATAAATGAGAGAATATCCAAGAACTCTTTACCCACATTTATCATGATTAAATATGGTTTATGGTTTATGTAACTCATGTCTGAGATGCCTGGGGCTTGCAGTCCACTTTATTTTGCAGTTGGCAGGGTGAAGAAAGAAATGACATTTTGGTTGGCTTGAGCCCCTGTTCAACACTTGGGTGGAAAAACAGTACTTTCTTGGATTCAGTTTTACATGGAGAATGAATTTTGGAATTGACAGATCTTTGTTCTAATCCTACTCTTGCCCCTTGTTAGTTTTTGGAAGTTAAAGAAGTTACTTTGTTTTAAACTGAGTTTCTTTTATCTGTGAAATAATATCCATGTAGGTAGTCATATAAATATGTATAAATATACATGTGTGTGTATATATATATACATATGTGTGTGTGTATGTATATATGTGTATATATATATACACATATATACATATATATATATATATATATATATATATATTTTTTTTTTTTTTTTTTTAAGTTCTTGGCCCTTAGTAGGCATTCGATAGATGGATAGGTGACAGATACTCCTGGGTGGCCTGCCCCTCCACCCACAAGTGTCTTATGCAGTGGTTCAAAAGAGTTAATAGAAAACAATTTTAACAGTGTATCTGAAATATGTGTAAAATGACTAAAACTAAAATTCAGGTATACTGTGTCTATTGGAATCAAATCCCACAGTGTACATTTCTCATCTTGCTAATATACAAGTGTCATGATAAGTTTCTCAAAGGTTGCTTTCATGGTGAGCCCTCCCAGGCCTTGGTCCTGGATATTACTTTAGCTTAGGCACTCAAGACAATTTTGCCTGGAACACATTTCAGGCTTAGATGAAGGAAGCCTCTGTATTTACTCAGAATGTTTGTTGATACCTTTGTTTCCTCCTCCCTGCTCATGAAAATTAGAAAATGTGATGCATCTATAATGTGCCTCTCCTTGCCAGACTCTTTCATCGCAACTGCCTGTCTTCACCTTCCGTTCCCTGGGAAAACACCGATTTCCTCCCCCCCCTTTTTTTCCCCATAAAATGAGGTATATGTGACTTAACAGGTTTCCTGGCCATCTAAAAGTAGAGCGTTCCTATGAAACCTTTCACAAACTGAAATGGCATAAAGTGAAAAAGCAATTACCATTAATTTACATGGAAAATTTTTTGAGCATTCCCAGAGACAAAAAAATAACCTCTCTTAGGCTTTTCTGATACCTTAAGACGGGATAAACAAAATCAATCAAGATAAAGCACAGATGCTCACAGAAACAGCTCAAAGCTATTGGGGCTTGATGCTGAGATGTTGAGTGTAGTTCCAGGGAAGGAGCTTGCTGAGCCACTCTGGCTGCTTGGGGTGCGCGCGCTGCCTCTATAACAGCTCGCTGCAAACAAACGCTGAAAATTATTTTCCCTTTCCGCCTTATTTCATAAAAGTGAAAATTCTCTTCAGACTTCTTTCCATTTGTGGGAACAGGTACTAACAATGCAGGTCTTTCGTAGACAGGAAGTGGTATAGCACAAACTTTCAAAAAGTTGGGGACACCTGTGTTTTTCTTTGGGTCTGTATCTCCTATTTGAAGCTCATTTTCCAGACTTAGGATCCTTACAAAAGAATTACAGAATTCCTAGGGAACATCATGAATGTACTTATTGAAATAATGTTAAGACCTGTGTTACTGTGCTAAATGTGGCAAAAGGGGATTGAGTTAAAGGGTCAATGCCACCATTAAAGTTTCCAGAATCAGTCCAGTCTTCCTCTGAACTCTACCCAATAGCAACTTATAACACGTTCAGGTCATATAATACTTGGCTTCATATTACAGTTTTGTAGGTACATGGCTTCAGTTGTTTGTTTTTTAAAGCACCAGGGACCAATATGAGGAAGAAGAAAGAGCGTGAACTTTGGATGTCACACAACCCAAGGTAAAATTTCAGTCTCACAATTACTGGCTTTGTGACCTTAAAATAGCTATCTTAATCTTGACTCAATTGCTCATTTACTGTATGACACGTACCCTCTACGTGTCCTGGTCTCCTCACCTATAAAATGAAGATAACAATGTCTACATATATATTTTAATATCGTAGTGTTGTGATGAATAAATCAGGTATTTCATATTGTGATTAGAACAGTTACTGATTACAATAAATGCATCAATATTAGCTTTTATAGCAATATTAATAATTATATTACTAAAGTATATTATTAAACTCTCTTAAGTTTTAATTTTCACATGCTCTGACAGGTTTATAGAGATAAACAAGTAAATATATATATGCTATTCCTAAAATGCCTACAGAGTGAGAAAATTTAACTTCTAGTATTTTAAATTTGCTTGAATTAAAAAAAATGTCTTCTTACAAAAAGTAACTCAGGGTTCCTGGGTGGCTCCATCGGTTAAGCATCCAACTCTTGATTTTGGCTCAGGTCATGACCTCACGGTTCGTGGGATCAGTCCCCGGGCCAGGCTCTCTCCCTCTCTGCCCCTTTCCTGCTTCTGTGCATACACATGCATGCGTTGTTCTCTCTCTCTCTCTTTCTCTCAAAATAAATGAATAAGCATTTTAAAAACATAATTCTGGTTTAGTAAAAACAAACCATGCCTTTTCTCTGACATAGTTTTCAAATTTTCTCTATTTTAAGTATAATGAAAGAATATAGTTTATTCCATTTGGACTTGTTCTTCTTTTTTTTTTTAATATTTATTTATTTATTTATTTTGAGAGAGAAAGAACAGGTGCTGAACCTGGAGCCTGCTTAAGATTCTCTCTCCCTGGGGCTCCTTGGGTGGTTCAGTTGGTTAAGCATCCGACTTTGGCTCAGGGCAAGATCTTGTGGTTCATTAGTTGGAGCCCTGGATTGGGTGAGCTCAAGCCCTCCTCCCCCTCCCCCCGCCCAGGCTCTGCACCCTCTCTCTGTCTCTCTGCACCTCTTAGGATTCTCTCTCTGCCCCTTGGTCACTAGCATGCATGCACTCTCTCTCTTTCTCTCTCTCTCTCTCTCTCTAAAATAAGAAAAAAAAAAAAGATTCTCTCATTCTCTCTGCCCCTCTCCCCTGCTTGCTCTCTTTCCTCTCTGAAAAAAACTTATTAAAATATGAATTTGTATTCAATTAAATTGAATCATTGTTCTGAAACTTGTGATTTCAAAAGTAGTTACATTTTGTAGATAATTTCCAAAATCTTTTAAGGCACCTTAAAACTTTGGATTAATATTGAATTAATTAATAACCATTAGATACCTAATTAATTTGTAAAATAGAATACTGAAAAGTCAAAACCATTGATTAATACTCAACACATAAAGTTTATATATTTTACTTATTCTTTCTGTGCTATACAGAGATTGTATCTTGGGGTGATGTTAATGAATGCTCATTTTTGCCACTTCAAGAAAGTGTAAAAGGGATGTGTGACTATCAAAAACTTTATTATTTATTTTCAAAAACTTTGCAATCTGTTATAATCGTGTAACAGATAGTTCTCTATTCCACTCTTCAACCCACCTAGCTTTCTCTGTGAGATAAAAGTTACTTGGGGTGCCTGGGTGGCTCAGTCGGTTGAGCATTTTTGACTCAGGTCATGAACTTGTGGTTTGTGAGTTGGAGCCCAATGTTGGGCTCTGTGCTGACAGCTCAGAGCCTGGAGCCTGCTTTGGATTCTGTGTCTCTCTCTCTATTCCTGCCCTGCTTACACTCTGTCTCTTTCTCTCTCAAAAATAAATAAAGAGTAAAAAAAAATGTAAAGAAATAGAAGTCACTTTGTTAAAAGTTATAACTGATATGAGTGGTTGAGATCAGGCAATATAGTGAGAATGCAACTTTTTTGTTTTTTTGTGGGTTTTTTTTTTTTTTTTTTTTTTTTTTTTTTGGGAAAAAGTAATTTGTCCACATCAGGAGTTCTCAAACTTTTTGGTCTTTTCCTACCTTTATGATTGAGGATCCCCCCCAAGACTTTGTTTATGTGTAGTTACCCATAGTTACCACATTAGAAATAAAAACTGATGATTTTTTTTTATTTCTCTGAAGAGAGTAATGATGAATGCATTGCATGTTGACAGTAATAATATCTTTTTTTTTTTTTTTTTTTTTTTTGGGACAGAGAGAGACAGAGCATGAACGGGGGAGGGGCACACAGAATCGGAAACAGGCTCCAGGCTCCGAGCCATCAGCCCAGAGCCTGACGCGGGGCTCGAACTCACAGACCGCGAGATCGTGACCTGGCTGAAGTCGGACGCTTAACCGACTGCGCCACCCAGGCACCCCGACAGTAATAATATCTTAAAATAATTATGAAATTAGTTTTTACCTGGTGGATTCCCTAATAGCTATCCTAAAGTAATGTGTCACTTCTAAAATCTGAAAAAGCATAATGAAGAACTAAACTTGTATACAAACTTATTTATCTTGGATTATAATATTTCAATCTGAAGAGAAGCTATGAAATATGTTAAAATTTTAGCAATTTGTTCAATCCTGATTCCTTGGTTTACTAATACCTTCACCTACAATATGAAAGGTAATTGTGTACCCTCTGTGTTATCTGCCTACATTGTAAAATTCTGTGATTTAGCAGAAAACTTTTCTGTGCTTTATGTGAACTTTATTATAGCCTTGATTTTTTAAATGGGGGGAAAGAAAAAAAAACAAAGTTATAGCTTATCAAAGAACTAAGGTTCTTTTCAATCCTGTTATCATCTAAATTTTTAGTGCTATATTATCACTTTAATTAAATAGTTAAACCAAGTATTATTTCTCAGGTACCCATGATCCTATCTAAACCAAATGTCCAAATCTCTCCTGAAACATTTTTTGATTTCTACCTTTCAAAACTCAGATCTTAAATGTAAAAAAATAAGATTAAAATTTCAGGATATTTTTATATCTAAAACTATCAGACTATTTCAGAGGGTCCCTGGAAAACCACAAATATTAGCTCTTTCACTTCTTAAAAGATGCTAGAAGTATCTTAATTATATTAGTTTGATAGTTGCATGGGAAGAATTGTCAAATCAAAAGAGACCCTCAGACTTCCTTAGGTTAAACTGAAGAGTGGTAAAATGTTATTAACATAAATATTCAAGAAAATTCACACTTGATGGGAAGCCTTTAGGCATTTGTTAATGCCCTTGCTTTCAAAATGTTTCAACCTTAGGGAAAACATTGATCAAAGCTCTTAAGAAAGAGTTTTTTCAAGTTTTCCTATATTTCTATTTTTTCAGAATTCTGTTCATGCTTTAATATTAGTCAATAATAATATAATGTCATCACTCATAGTTTTAGTTATTACTTAAAATGTTCATAGGCCACCTTACTTCTTTCATTTGAATATACCATCTTCTAGGCCATTTGTTCTTAAATGATGATACCCATCAAATTTATAAAACTGTAGATGTCATAGGTCCTACTTCAGTGTTTATTTGATATTTTTTTGTATACTCTTGATACATGTGTTTTATTTCAGTATCATTATATATCTCAAGATTTTTTCTTCTACAAAAAAAATAGACCATTTAAAAAAATAAGATAAAACAGTCAATGACATCTTTAAAAACAAACAAAAAAAACCATCAGTCTCCTTCAACAAAGCACAGTCTCAAAGCCTTTTGGAAAAGGACTGTACTTGGGACTTTAGACTATTGACACTTTAGGTAAAAGAATGTTGGATACACGCTTCTGAACTGACACTGTTTAGACCCTCTTTCTTTCTTTCTTTCTTTCTTTCTTTCTTTCTTTCTTTCTTTCTTTCTTTCCTTTTAATAATTTATTGTCAAGTTAGCTAACATACAGTGTATACAGTGTGCTCTTGGCTTCGGGAGCAGATTCCCATGATTCATCCCTTACATACAACACCCAGTGCTAATCCCAAGTGCCCTCCTCAATGCCTGTCTCCCATTTTCCACACCCTCCTACCTCTACCTTCATCAACCGTCAGTTTGTTTTCTGTATTTAAGTATCTCTTATGGTTTGTCTCCCTCTCTGTTTGTAACTTATTTTTCCCTCCCTTCCCCTATGGTCTTCTGTTAAGTTTCTCAAGTTCCACATACAAGTGAAAACATATGATATCTGTCTTTCTCTGACTGACTTATTTCACTTAGCATAATACCCTCAAGTTCTGTCCACATCATTGCAAATGGCAAGATTTCATTCATTTTTATCGCCGAGCAGTATTCCATTATATATATATACACACATACACACCACATCTTCTTTATCCATTCATCAGTTGATAGACATTTGGGCATTTTCCATAATTTGGCTATTTTTTATAGTACTGCTATAAACATTGGGGTGCATGTGCATCTATGAATCAGCACTTCTGTATCCTTTGGATAAATTCCTAATAGTGCTATTTCTGAGTCGTAGGGTAGTTCTAGTTTTAATTTTTTGAGGAACCTCCACACTGTTTTCAAGAGCTGCTTCACCAGTTTGCACTCCCATCAATGGTGCAAGAGGGTTCCTGGTTCTCCACATCCTCCACAACATCTGTTGTTTCCCGAGTTGTTCATTTTAGCCACTCTGACCAGAGTGAGGTGGTATCTAGACCACTTTTCAACTGTGCCAGTGGACTATGTCAGGATTTCTAGGACTGTATGAACTGATGAGAGGAATTTTTATGTAATGCTTAAGTAGGGACTATTGTTCTATTTCATGAATATGTAAGAAAGGTTTGTGGTTTTTTTTCTGTTTGTTAAGCTATCTGAAAACCAGAACAATTCAGTAAACTCTATTTTGGTAAATTGAAATGCAGTCTCTTAAATGATACCTAATTCTCACTGATCACCAAATTGAGAAACTCTTATTACTTCTCCTTACTTTTTATGCAATATAGTTATTTACATAGGTTTGATAAGAAAGTCTTTCTTTTTACCAGATGTTAATAGAACAAAATGATTGTACAACCATGGTCTTATCTTGAGTGTCATATTTGAAAACAATGCTTGTTTCATCAGACAGACAAGATGCTTTTGAGAAACAAAGGCTAGCTTTATTATGAAGACAATGCTTATAGAGCCCTCCTGGGGAAACTGCCTGATGGCTGGTTTGCAGGGTCCAGCCTAGCAGGTAGTAAGGAAGGGTACTTCCCATTAGGTCAGGAAAATTTGGATATTTGGATCACTATGAGAAGAGAGAAAAATCACCCAAATTTAGAACTAATTCAGGTGAAATATAGTGGAGGGAATATCATGAGCTTCATTTGGTCACCTTGTGATAGTACATAACAAAAGCTTTTATAAGTCAAATTTGAACTGACTTATGAAACTTTTCAGAAAGAAGTTAACCTTATGCTGTTTGTAATGGTTAAATATTATATGGCTCTTGATTTGTAAAAAGTTTAAGAAGGCCTCTGTGGTAAATTAATACTTTTAGTGTACATGTACGAATAATCAAGTCAAACCTAGTGAGACCAGACTTATTTCATAATCAAGAAAATCTTTCTTGGGGCTCCTGGGTGGCTCAGTTGGTTTAGCATCTGACTTCAGTACAGGTCATGATCTCAGTTTGTGGGTTCGAGTCCATCAGGCTCTCTCTGTTTCTCTCTGACTCTGCCCTTACCCCACCTGCAGTCTCTCTCTCTCTCTCAAAAATAAATAATTTTTTTAATTTAAAAAAATAAAAAAAAGAAAATCTTTCTTTGTGACTATCACAATTTTAAGATAAGCAGAGACTGTCAGGGAAAACTGTGAAAGACTTTCAAAGGTATCAAAAAGATTGCCAACTGTTTTCAGTAGAAAACTGTGCTGTCTAGGGGCGCCTGGGTGACTCAGTCGGTTGAGCGTCCGACTTCGGGTCAGGTCACAATCTCCTGGTCTGTGAGTTCAAGCCCCGTGTCGGACTCTGTGTTGACAGCTCAGAGCCTGGAGCCTGCTTGGGATTCTGTGTTTCCCTCTCTCTGCCCCTCCCCAGCTCATGCTCTCTCTCTCTCTCTCTCTCTCTCTCTCTCTCTCTCTCCCTGTCAAAAATAAATAAACATTAAAAAAATTAAAAAAAAAAAAGAAAACTGTGTTACCTAGAACACACCCTTCCAGGTTATCTGACTCTTTGGGGTTTGTACTATTCATTGTCTTTAACCTATTTTATAATTTTGTAAATTGTAGAATATCAAAATACAGTTGACCCTTGAACAATATGGGTTTGAACTGCATGGGTCCCATTACACAAAGAATTTTTTCAATACATTCAGTATAGTACTATAAATGTGTTTTCTCTTCCTTATAATTTTAATAACATTTCTTTTCTCTTGTTTACTTTATTGTAAGAATAGTGTATATAATATATGTAATGCACAAAATATGTGGTAATCTGTTTACGTTATCAGTAAGGCTTCTGGTCAATAGTAGTTAAGTTTTGGGGGGAGTCAAAAGTTATATGTGGATTTTCAACTGCATGAAGTAAGGGATTTTCAGCACCCCTAAGTCCTATGTTGTTCCAAGAGTCAACTGTAATGTGAATAATACTCGACCATCGAAGTGCAAATTGTGTTTAGTGGATTATTGCTCTGTAGATATTAACCAGTTTGCCAGTTGTACATGTATTAAGCAAATTTATTTGAACATGCACCATAGGCCTTTATGGGTACAGCTCTTTGGATTCTCATGCAAACTGGTAGTAACATCTTACTTGTTCCCTCATTGCTTAGTGATTTATATAGGATTTTTGGCATGTGTTCATTTAAAATATAAGAAGTAGGTTATAAGTAGAATAGTTGAATAAGTAGAAGGATGGTAAATACATTTGGATAAATAGAAAGAAGATAAATATACCTTCACAGGTTCAAGATAAAGCATCATAAATAAAGTCAAAAGATTACAAAAAAGATAAAATGTATAATTAAGCCTTAATTTTGTACTCATTGATGCTATAAAGACAGAAGCCATTCAATAAAAAGCTTAGATTTTAAACTTGTATGTTGGCACATTTTATATATCTTTATTTTCCATAGCACTGGTTGGCCTACCTGTCAGAAACTACTTTTATGAGCACCATACACACAGTTTCATTGATTTAAATTGGTTAAAAGTCACAACGGTTGCATTTCTGAAGCTGTGTAAAAGTTCTGTCACCTAAAAAATGATATCTCTGAAATGAGAAAAATCAAACTCTATACATTGAGTAGTGCCCTGTTGAAGATGGATTTCGAAAAACTGACAATCTTCATCAACCCATAAAATGTCATGTACCTGCTCTTGCCAGTCTCATGACAACAAGGCACCCAATGTAGAGAACATTTATAGTCTTAGGGACTGATAACCCTTATTTCATGCAAAAAGGGTTCAGTGGCAACTAAAATTGGGAAAGAAGATTGCCAATGAAAATTAGCATACTAGAAGTTCTGTGTATTCATAACATTATGTCATGCCTATGAAATCTTAATTAAAACAAAACTTTCCAAACCTATGTGAGGATTTGCCCCTAGAGATACCTATTAACAGCACATGGAATAATATTCCCCACAACAATGGTTTGGGGTATCTGTACTATGTCATAGGTCATATTTTAGGTTCTCACTAAATCCTTAATAAATTCTCTAAAAATTTAGGTATTTTTAATGATAGGTATTATAAATGCTTATAACAGAAGTATAAACATACACAAGAAAAAATAAAAAGTCACATGTAATCCCATCATGTAGAAGTCACCACTTTTAAGACTGCTTTTTTTTGTTTGCATTAGTAAGTACATCTATTTTTATAAAAAAAGGAATATCATACTGAATGTTCTTTTCTACAGCCTCTACTTTTCATTAGAATATTACAAACATCTTTCTAGCTGTTAGATATTCTGAAACACAATTCTTTTGAAAGGGTCAGAGAGAAGCAAATGGAGAGAGAGAATCATAAGTGGGCTGCATGCCCAGCACTGACCGTGATACAGGGCTTGATCTCATGAACCCAACCATGAGATCATGACCCGAGCTGAAATCAAGAGTCGGACACTTAAATGACGGAGCCACCCAAGCACCCCTCTAAAACACAATTTTTAATGGGTTCATGATATTCTACTTACAAATGTACCATAATTTTATCAGTAAGTATTCAAGTTAGTTTCAGTTTTTCAATATCCTCAATTCTACTGTGGATATCCTCATGGTGATATCTTGGGTACATCTATAATTACTCATTTAGTATAAATTTCTAGTCCAAACATAGTAGATCAAAGAGTATGCAAAATTTTAGTGCTTTTGATCTGTATGCGTTTAGCTTTCAACGTCTTTTGGCTCCTCCAAACTGAAAACCTGTATTATTATGTCTATATTTTACTAGCAGCTCTCTTTCTAGTTTTTGAAGATATTTAAAATCATGCCCACGCTCTTCAAACCTTCAACAGTCTTCATCCTCAGCCACCTGACTATATCCTTCTTTGGAGAGAAAATGGAACACACCAGCAAAAAAATGTCTTAACTTCCCTAGCTAAAATAATTCTACTTACTTATATCACCCTCTATCCTTTTCACCTTTCCTCAAATTAAAATATAAATCTTTGTCCCACATATTGGATTGTATTCTTCTGGCTTTCTCAGAAGACGTTCATGTTTGCTCAATTACCTGTTCTCTATTCTACATCATCAGCCCCTCCTATTTCTTCCCAATACATTCTCCCACACACCCCCCAAAGAAAACCCCAAAATTCAACACCACAGTCCACCCCACTTACTAACTTATACTTCTTTTCTCTCCACAAACTTCTTCAAAATGTTGTCTCTACTTCCTGTCTTCATTTCCTTACCTCCACTTACAGCTCATTGCACCATAAGTGTGATTCACCTCCTTCTCTTCCACTGCTCTTGCCAAGGTCACGTTTTCACTTATAATTCTAAAGGAAACTCATCATTTGGTCCTTTTCTTTGCCCTCTCTTCAACACTTAACACTCTTGATTATTCCCTCTTTGAAACATTCATTTTCCTTGTTTTCATGAAATCATACTCTTCTGTTTTTCCTCCTACCTTTCAGACTCTCTGATCACTCTCATTTGACAGCTTCTTTTACTCTACCCATGTTTTAAAGTTAGCTACTTCTCAAGTACTGCACCAGGCTCTTTTCTGTCTCCTCTTTTTTGTTTTATTTATTTCCCATACAACATATTGTCTCTAAAATATGTCATCCACATTCACGAGTTTGAGTATCATCGACCTCATCTTTATCCTGTGCCAACAGGATAACTTTATCCTAAGTGACTAACAATTTTCATGTACCACCTATAACTTTAACGAAGTTACTTAAGCTTTCTCAACCTTAGTTGTCCCATCTGTAAAAAGGAATAGATTGTACATCTGCCGTGGGTCACACTATAAAGTGCCAGTGAGACAATTTAAATATTTTGGCACAGTACCTGGCAAAAAGCAAGTGCTTAATTGTACCCTTCATTAATAGTAATTCAAATAATTTTGGATTAAAACATCACAAAATTCAAGTAACTTGTAGTAAGAAAGTATTTGGTAAATAGAAAAAATTAAGACCAAAGTAATGAATTGATGTTTACACAAAAGACTGTATTAGTTTATGTGGCACTACCTGCAATAACATATGAACCTAAATTTTTAATGACCAACAAAGTAGAATTTCATTTTTCACTCATTTAAAATACAACAGGTGGGTAGAGGCGTTGCCCATTCATTAATTTATTCGGGTACTCTGATGGATGCAGATTTGGTAAACATACAGTTCACCTTCCAGGATTTTGCAGCTGGTCTTGCCAGATATTTTGCCACTGTATACCTTGGGTCTCCATCTTTCTAGCCTCTTACACAAATTTTCTTGCCATCCACTGACGTCTTACCAAGCTAAGAGATATATCTTTTAGGCTTTTGTTGTTGTTGTTGTTGTTGTTGTTGTTGTTGTTGTTGTTACAGCTCTCCTCACTTCTAAGTACAATTTGGGTAATAGTTCTAGTAACACAGGCTGCCTAAGAGATAAATGCCAAAATCTCAGTGGCTGAACACGGTGAGCACAAAAAATTAACATCACTTGTATAGTATCTTTCTCAACTTCTTGCTAAACTATAAGTTAAGAAACATACATCAATTCTTGCAGTATAGGTAATTAGTAACAAGCAGCATGACTTGGGTGAAGTTATTTACCTTTTTCCTGTCTGGGGTGGGGGGGCACTTTCTATTGCCACGTATTTTTGAAAGCACTTCATACCTATTAACTTATTTAATAATCACAAGGACCCTCTATTATTGGCCCTGAGTTACAGACAAGTAAACTGAGGCCCAATATATCTACATTCAGAAACACTGTCTTTCTGATGTAAAATGTTACAGATGATCTAAAAGTTAGTATTTGAAACTTCTTAACAAACCTTTTTGGGGGTGGGGAACCTTCACACATCATCACGTGTATCTCATGTGGTTACTTTTTAACAAAAGCCTTCTAATGACACACACTTTGTCACACTCATAGGTTTGGGTAAATGATGAAAGAATAGTAGAAAGTCCGACAAATCTTTAATCACTGCTTTTAAGACGCACACACATTTCTTTCATCTCTGCATAAAGTCAGTGCAGAGGTCAGCACTTCTCAGAAGTTACCCTGGGTCCAGCTGCTGGAGAAGAGCATAGATCCATGTTAATGTCCCACGCCGTGTGATCAGGATGAAAGGGGCCATTCTAAGGCATCTACTGACTCCTTCCTCCAGCACCTTAGGTTACACCGCCTTACGCTTTATGAGATCTGGAAAACACATGGGCATAATGTCTTTATTAAGTTCAGAGAATAATAGAGGAGCCAGAAGGCGATTTAAAACCCAGAACATAGCATGTTAGGAACTCTGGTATTCATCTCAACTGCCTGATTCAAGAATCAGTGAAATGTCAAATCAAGCAGTGACATCTCTGCACTGAGTGAAAGTTGCCAAAAACACTTACTATATTGTATTCTCTACCTTGAGATAAAACATTAGATACATATGACATATGTAATACTTTGTGATATCTTGATTTCTGCATGATGCAAGAAAAAGTTCACTTTTTATTACCTATAAATAAAAATACATACCTAGAATATATTGAATATCTTTCAAATATGCAATAATACTTACATAAAATATTGCTTTACTAAACTATATATTGTGTATGTAATTCTATATTACTACAGTTGGGCCAGTATGGTTGTCTTTTAAAATTTAATCTTCATGAAACAGAAACTTACGTGTCTTATACACCACCGTATCCTCTAAAACAACTTTGTGCCAGGCATATACATTATATGACAATATTTATACATTTAATAAATACACATGACTGCATATTATTAACAGGCAAATGAGCTATAGAGAGGGTAAGTAATCTATTCAGGTTCACATGCCAGCATACATGTGTTTGAATTCAAGATTATTCCTAAAATAATCCAGTACTACCACCACTATAAAAAATGGGGAAACAAGGGGCGCCTGGGTGGCTCAGTCGGTTAAGTGGCCGACTTCGGCTCAGGTCATGATCTCATGGTCCGTGAGTTCAAGCCCTGCGTCGGGCTCTGTGCTCTCAGCTCAGAGCCTGGAGCCTGTTTCAGATTCTGTGTCTCCCTCTCTCTGCCCCTCCCCCGTTCATGCTCTGTCTTTTTCTGTCTCAAAAATAAATAAACATTAAAAAAAATTTTTTTTTTTAAAAATGGGGAAACAAGTGACAGTGACAGCTAGTGCTCTGCAACTCACAGAAGTCCCTAGGTCTAACCCTGAAGTGTGCCACTAGGAAACATGTCAGCCACAAAATTTGAATCACTGTCAAGACCCATATCTCTCTCCACTTATATCATAGGTATTTTTGTCTCCAGCATGGACCATGACTCCATAAAGAACAGACTTCATGTCTTATTTGTATTTGTTACTATGGAGCTAGTATAGTGCCTTGTACATGGTAGAGATCCAGTAAAGTTCTGATGAATTGAATCAGAGAAGGACAATATGTCAGTGGCACAACTAATTTGTAGAATGGAATATTCTTTTTATTGGATATGGCAGAATGTAAGTATATACATATAAACATATGTAGGTACATGCAGGCAGGCTGACCTAACCTACTATCAACATAGCGTCAAAGTCCAAACCAAACTAAAGGGCTATAAAGCAATGTTTCCTTCTAACTTTTTAGAGAGATAAAAGAATTTAAAATGAAACCAGATTATCCTGCTGTGTGTTAAAGCTGGCAGTGGTGGGCATGAATCTCAAAGTAGACATAGATGCTGTGTTGTAAAAGGGACATTGAAAGGCAAATAGCAAGGCAAAAGCCAACCAACTAAAATGTGGCACAGATAACAGAAACAGCCCAGACAGTGGTTAGCATTAATATAAATACACACCGGCACCTTCTATTAGACTTTCTTAATATCATTAACATGCATATGTGTGTATGTTAAACATGTGTGCATACAGGCGTGTGTGCATACATATACATAGCAACAGACAGATGGACAGAGAGGCTCATATTCAGAATTGGGGCTATCTGGCCAAGGATAACAAGACCTCCTGTGTAGATCTGGCATTCAGAAAGAAGGCTCCAATCTGGGAAAAAGACAGGCTGTAGAAAAAGTTTGACAAAATAAAGAAGTGCTCCATTCCTAAAGGACATGAGATATGAACACATGTTGTCAAGCACAAAAGAGTAAATCAGTTGTCCCAGCTACTCCAAGTTGCATACAAAGCAAGACAGAAATTATTAACTTAAATTGGAGAAAACAGGGCAGAACCAAATTTGATGCAAAACTGATGAAATGTTTAATTTTCCCGCGTCTCTTTCTGTCTCTTTCAGTCTCTTTCCTCATCTTTTTTCTTTTTTTCTTACCTCCAAAAAGAAAGGGAGGTCTCTTACAGATTAAGGTCACACATGAGAAAACCGTAACATCATTTAAACAATGACAACAGACAAGTAATGATGGGAACAATAATCATCCCAGACAACGAAGTCTAGGGAAACTATTGCTATTGTGCACAAAACCAAATGCTTATCTTTCAGGCATTCAAAGCAAAAGGGAAATATAATAGGATACATCACTCTCAATAGCTAATAAGGCAGAAAACCAAATTATCAGGAAAGAGATATTTCCCTAGCTCTGAAATCTGAGAAGAAGCATTGCACGGGTCTACACTGGGACTTCTTGGAATCACACAGATAGTATTGTAATAAGTTCTTTCAGGAGGACCAAAAAAAAAAAAAAAAAAAAAAAAGAAGAAGAAGATATAAAGAAACTTTGGATAAGTAATGAATTCATAGAAGTAAGATAGAAAAAAATCAGCAATGCAAGTGAAGATGCGACATATAAGACTAAAGGAGACAGGCAGAAATAAATCATCACAAAAGGTAAAGAAGCACAAAGAATATAAAAATAGTAGAATCATTTTCACAATTGACCTGGACATGACAAAATACGGATGTAAAAATGATATAAAATTCCATGGACCAGTATCTGTCACTGTAAATGTCTTCATTTTTCTTAGCAATGTATTCATTATTTTCATATAGGTCTCTCTGGCAGATCATTATGATTCAAAATTCTTATTTTAATGTAGTGGCTACTGAATTAAAATTTAAGCTACTTTATAAAAATTCATTATGTTATCTTTCAATATCTTGCCTTAAAAGCATCCTCCATTCCTAAATGTCATATTACTTTGTAGAGCTGATCTTTTGTTCGTGTGAGAAAGAATGTAAGTTTTGGTATTAGACAGATTTAGGACTGAATTTCACCCTTTAACTTATTGGCTGTTTGACCTTGAGCGTATTAGTCAGCCCTGGCCTTTTTTAATTTATCATATGAAGTATATAATTCCTATATCTCTAAGTTGTTGTTATTATTAAGTGAGATCATGTATATAATGTCCCCAGCAAGTTTCCAGGCAAGTATTAGATAAGTAGATAATGGGTCCATCTTCTGCCCTACTCTGACAGGGTTGGGACCCCATATCTTAAGCAGGTAAACGAAGCAGATACATGTCAGGTAGCAAAAAAAGAAACCTTCAAAGGAAAGAATTTCCTAAATATTTATATAATGAAAACAAGCTTAAGAAAATCACCCCATGTCCATAGTTGTTAAATCATTTCACATTCAACAGTTCATTCATTGAATATCTATTCAATATGAAAAGCATCATGCTGGGTGATATATGTACTAAAATAAACTGCTCATGCTTCCCTCAACAGTCTAATGGGGGACAGACATATATACCTAAATATTGACTGTTAGTCAAGTTCCAAGAAAAACAAATAAGACTGCTGCCTGTAGAACAAATGGGAAGTTTCACAGTAGTTCCAGAAAGGGTAAGAAAACCACCATGAAAGTTCCTCATCAGCTGTAAATTAGAATATTCTTCATATTATTAAATGTATGCAACACTGTAATGATTTTTGTCTCCCATGAAATAACATTTCCTCTCAAAAAGGTTTTAGTGGCCACATTTTATCCTAAGAAATTCATAAGTACCAAGATTCTTCAGTAAAAAATAAGCTATATTTTACCCCTGCAAGTTTAACTTCGGTTTTCCCAAATCAAATTGAAGGTCTGATCTCCCCTTTTCTAATAAATACAAATCAAATTTAGTCATTCTCTTATCCTTGCTCTACCACCTGAGACCCACCAATTTTCATGGCGTTTTTTTTTCTTTTTTTTCATTAAAATGAATCTCTGTAATATGGCAACCACACTAGTTTAGTTTTATAAAATTATCTTAAGCATTTTCATGACTTATTTCGTTACTTAGAAGATATTTCAATATTATGGTTTATTTCAAGCTGGCAAGATATTTTCTTATAATTGTTTAAGGAAGTTTTTTTAAGTTCAAAAAAAATGTTCCTTATAGTATTTGTAATAACTTCCTGACAGAGCATAGAACTTTACAGAACACCAAGAACAGATACAGAGGAGTAATTCCTCTAGTTCACTCCCATGGTTCCCAAGAGTTGTATAAGGTTGGAGTCCTATGGTTAGTTCAAAGATTGTTTAGGCTCTTAAAGAATTATTCTTGAAGTTTTAAGTATTCAAGTGGAAATAACAGTACATTCTAGGTTAGGCCACACAAACCTATTTCACTAAGGGAATGGCAAACTAATGGAAAATCAAAATGATATTTTTAGCCACTTGTATATTCAGCAAATATTTATTGAACATTGCTATATGCCAGGCCCTGTTTTACTTGCTGGGGAAATATCAATTGGTAAAACAGACAAGAGTCCTTATCCTCCAAAAGCCTACCTTCTGATGGGGAAGCAGTTATAAACCCAGGGCCAAGTTATCCATTATACATGGGGCCTAATGCCCAGGATCCTTCTGGAGGCCCACAAAAATGTTTTTAATTGTAATTTCTTTTAAAACCAGAAAAAATGTGAATATTACAATAATGCATCCACCCTGGATCATATTTTTCTTTATATCAATGCAGTCATAAAATACAATTATAAATATTTTTTTTAATGGAGGAAGAGGCCATTAAGGCAAAATTGCCTTGAGACCACAGAAGTCATACTGCAGATTGTAATAAATGCAATGAAGAAGTAAATTACATGGTATATTAGAAGGTGAGATGGGGCATCTGGGTGACTGTCAGTTGAGTGTCTTCAGCTCAGATCATGATCTCGCAGTTCCCGAATTCAAGCCCCGCATCGGGCTCTGTACTGACAGCTGATTTGGAATCTGTGTCTGCTTAGGATTCTGTGTCTCCCTCTCTCTGTCCCTACTGCACTCGCACTCTGTCTCTCACTCTCTCTGTGTCAAATATAAATAAACATTTTTTTTAAAAAGGTGAGAAGTTCTATGGAGGGAAAAAATGGATGGCGATAGAGTGTGGGATAAGGTTGTTTGTAATTTTAAATAGAGTGTTAGAGAAAGCATCACCGAGAAGCAACATTTGTGCACAAATTAGTAGTAGGTTAGGTAAAGAGTGGTGCAGAGATCTCTAGGTGAAAAACATTCTAGGTAAACAGATAAGCAGATGCAAAGCCCTGAGATGGGGGTGTGTCTGGCAAGTGAGGAAGCAACAAGGAGGCTACTATGGCTGCAGGAAAGTGATCTCTAGGAGAGGAGAGGAGTGGAAGATCAGGCCATTCAGGTTTCAGGGGTCAGACTGTATAGTGCTTTGCAGGCCACTTCAGGTTTACTCTGAGTGATATAGAGAGTAAGTGGAGGATTTGGGGCACTGCTGTTATGAGTTGAATGCTGATGTTCTAAAGTTATGCTGATGTTCTAGCTCCAGGTACCTGTGAATATGACCTTATTTGGAAATAGGGTCTTTGAAGATCTGATCAGATTAAGATGAGGTCATTAGGGTGGGCCCTAATTCAGTATGTCCAGCGTCCTTACAAGAAAAGGAAAAGACAGAGACCCAGGAAGAATGCCATGTGATGACAGAGGTTGAGTTTGGAGCAATGCAGCTGCAGACCGAAATGTGACAAGGATTGATGGCCACCATCAGAAGCTAGGAAGAGGCAAGGAAAGATTTGATTCAGACACTCAGAAGGAGCATAGCTCTGCTGACATCTTGAGCTCCAACTTCTGGCAGAACTGTAAAACAACAAATTTCTGTTGTTTAAGCCACCCATTTTGTGGTACTTTTTTATAGTGACTCTAGGAACCATATAAGCATTTAGTTCTAACAGCATCTCTCCGGCTGAATGCTGAGAACAAACTATAGCGAGGTCAAGGATAGGAATGAGAAGCCTATCTTAGGTCAAGTGTCCTGGGAAGCAGATTCTGAGACAGAGGATTGCAAATAAGAGATGTATCTAGGAGTGCTCTCAGGAAAAATACAGGGTGGGCATGAGGAGGTGGGGGGAGAAGGGGCGGGGGAGAGGGACTTAGGAGGAAAAAGTGGAATAGCAGTAGAGCCCTCAGGCACTCCAGTGGGGATTCACTGAACCTGGGATGGTCCTTCAGAATCATCATGAAATAGGAAATAGGCCTATTATAAATACCCCTGTGAAGGTATTGAATACAGGTTGACCTCTGGGGAGGCAACAAAATCTTGAGTAAGACATCTCCCTTCAGCAGAGAGAGGGAAATACTTGAGGGACTCATTTGTGAGCAGCCTACATTCCTCCAGCTGTGCAAATGAATACTTTGGTCCTAGGGAGAAGGACAATGTAAGGTGTTTCATAGCATCCCTGAAAGAGGTTATTACATTATAGAGGAGAGAGTCAAACAGCATGGGAAAACATGGGAAGTAGAGTATACACATGGAATTCTATGTGTGCAAATAGCATAGTTGTGTGTGCGTGTGTGTGTGTGTGTGTGTGTCCTAAGAAGGATCTTCCATTTGAACAGCACTCTACATTTATAATATATTTAATTTGGTAGTCACAATAAACTTGTAGTGTAGGTAGAACAGATATTTTAAAAATTGCTTTGATGTTTATTTTTGAGAAAGACAGAGCATGAGCAGGGGAGGGGCAGAGCAAGAGAGGGAGAAACAGAATCTGAAGCTGGCTCCAGGCTCTGAGCTGTCAGCACAGAACCTGACGTGGGGCTCGAACTCACAAACTGTGAGATCATGACCTGAGCCGACAGACACTTAACTGACTGAGCCACCCAAGAACCCTGGTAGGACAGATATTTTAATATACAAATTTTACTGATAGGGAAAATAAAGCCTAGAAATATTAAGTGACTTTCCCAGTACAGAGTGAGTCAGTGGTAAGAACAAAACTGAAAATACAGTCTTCTGAATTCACATCCTGAGCTCTTTGTACCATGTCATGTAGCCTAAATATCACTTCAATTATTTGGCAGTGATTGGGCTACACAATTCTCCATATTTTTTTATTTCAGAACCACCAAAAGAGTATATGGCAAGAGCTGCATAGTTGCTTATAAACTTACATAGGTTTCTTCCTGGACCCAAAGCTAGAGTATATTTGCCAACTTCCTTTACAGTTGGGTGTCACCATATGACTGAGTTCTTGTGAACAGAATCTGAGTGGATATGGTAAGGATCATGCAGGCCCATAAATAAAATGCTAAGAAACCTTCCCTCTTTTTGGTTACCTATAGCCTGTCCAGTACAACCTCAAAAGCTTTGTGTAAAAGGCTTATATATCACCCCCCCGCCGGCTCCACTTTCCATGTTAGAGTCCTGACCCAGGATTATCCCAACCATTATAGAATCAGAAACACAGTATGCATACCTTAGTGTAACATGTACAGTATAGATATGGAATGTTATTCCATAACCTTTCATATAACTAATATATCTCATTACAATTTTTTTTCAACGTTTTATTTTTATTTTTGAGAGACAGAGAGAGACAGAGTGAGAGCAGGGGAGGAGCGGACAAAGAGGGCGGCACAGAATCTGAAAGTAGGTTCCAGGCTCTGAGCTGTCAGCACAGAGCCCAATGCAGGGCTTGAACTCACAAACTGTGAGATCATGACTTGAGCTGAAGTTGGATACTTAACCGACTGAGCCACCCAGATGTCCACTAATATATCTCATTTAAATCTAATATTAAATAATTTAAGGTAAGAATATACCAAGCAATTAGCATGTATACATTCAATCTCTTCACCATTTGTGAGAGAAATTGGAGGAAAGTTATTATTCTATTTTTCTAATTGTTAAATCCCTGAGAGAGAGAGAGAGAGAGTGCTTGAAATAATATAAATAAATAAATAAATAAATAAATAAATAAATACTTCAGATTTATACCATTCCAACTTGAAAACACACCAGATGTGTTTCATCTGGAGGGAAAATTTGCTCATATAAAAAAAAAATCACAGGAAAGTAATCTGAATATTCAGGTTTAAGTCATGTGGTCATCTGTAACAAATCTTGGAGAGAACTATTTACAGTATCCAATTTGGCCTCGATCATGTGCCTTCCCTCTGTAGGCTGGGTATCAAAATGGACAGATCATTACCAATATATAAAGTGAAGAGGAAAAGGACACCCCAAGGAAGAGATATACTATTTCCAGAAGTGTGAGGAGAGAAATGACCAGACAAAACCCACTGATAACTACTTTTGGCTTCATCAAAAAGAAGAATGAAGTACAACACCACTAGGGCTATTTTCCAATTAAGTACAGAAATGCAGCTGGATATGAGGAAAGAAATAGAACCAGGGCCCAGAAAGCCATTCAAAATCTCTCTCTGCGGTTTATCTACATTCCTCTCTGTGAGTGTATTTTAGCTTCTCTCTGCAACTTAGCCTTCTCATCGCTTTTGCTGGGTGGAAAAGCAAGTTTAACTGATGATAGAATAGTCTATATCTCTCCTCAAGAGTGAACCACCTCTGATTCTTGAATTAATATGGCAGGAAAAAAGGGTCACACCACAGTTTGGTCATTTACATGGCCAATTCAGAGAAAGAAACAATGACTCTCTCAACCCCAATTCCAATTTCCCTAGGTACAAGACTTGATTAGCTTGGTGATCAAGCAACTTACGTCCACCCTTCCATGATCCAATGAACTGTAGCTGAGGAGGGAGCATCTCATTGTGAAAACTTGCTTTTAGGATCTCTACCAATACAGGCAGAGGGGTAGTAAGATAAACTTGTCTAAATGGTATATTCTACTGACTGTTTAGCCTTGAGAAAGTTATTATACTGTATACAGTATCGGAATCTTAGTATTATTATTAATAAAATGGGCCTAATATGTTGCTGGTTTCTTGGGAGGATTAGACCCATCCCATAGCAGGTGATGATCATTACTTAAAAGAAGTTACAGTCTAAAATTAATCAACTGAAAGAATTAGTCATATTTTATTTATTCTGAACAGAAAATGTTATCCCCTGGCTTGATCACTAATTAGATGATTTCCAAGCTCTAATACAGTTCTTTAATGCTGATGATTTTTTTAAGTCGATCGAAATCATTAGCCCAGCAACAACAAAAAAATCAAATGTACTTTAAAAGCAAGAGATTTGCTAATGTTGTAAGGCTATTCCAAAGCATGCTATAGTATAAAATGATTTTGAAAGAGTTCAATTTGTTTTGAGCAATGGCTGCTTACCCTAGTCAAGGTGACTAATTTGAATTTGATGGCTCTCATTTAGATGTACAACTTCTATTAATATATAATCTTAATAGAATGATAGATATATTAATATTAATTGGACATAGTTTAATAGATATACCTTATGTATTTGATAGTATATATGATGTAACACTCACCTTGAATTATTTCATTCACCAAACATTTACTGAATATCTACTATGGGCCAAGTACCCTGTTGCCAAGTAGACAACAGCCATTATTTTTCCTACCACGTCTCATTTTGCTTTTATAAGAAAAGAAGTGAGGTGTATGATTGAAGCAGATACCAGAAATGAGAAAATCATCTAACTGGGAGTCCTACAAAAATAATGTGACCAACATTCCCAGAAGAATAATGCAATATGTCTTCTATGAGTTCACCTTTCTGGAAAATCCAGTAGGCAATCTTAAGGGGAACCTAATTTCCTAGGTACCAACATAACACAGATTGCATGTTAGCACTATAACAACATGCACTTAGAAAAATCTTCCCTTGAGTACATCTTATCTGATAATTTATATATAGGTGCAGAAGAAAAAAGAAGTTCTGATTAAGACTAACCATTTTAAAAATCTGACTGCATTCTTCAGGAAATTATTGCACAAAGTCAGGTTTAGGTAGCACGATATAGCAGCATATATGGCCGTGGATAGCTGCTGAGCTTCCTCCACCCTCAGGGATATATTGAGACCCTTTGGGTAGTATAGTCTGAAAAATCCTAGAGAATGATTTTGATTAGCCAAGCTTGGGTCGGCTGCCTTTACTGAACCAATCAACCATGGCCAATCGACAGGACCATATAGTATGGACAAAGTCACCTCGCATGTAGGAACCATTCTTAGAAAAAGGGAGATAATTATGAGGTAGGTATCTACTCTTGGTGTCTACTATAGTCTTAAAAGAGAGGCTGGCGAGCAGAACCCAGCAGAGTGGCAATTTTTTACAAAGGAACAAAAAGTCTATTTCCTTCCTTTCGAGAACATGGCAGTCATTATTGATTATCTCTGGTTGACCATGATATTTTCATTTACAAAGTACAAGCATATTTGTCTTCTTAAGAAGGAGGCCTTAAGAAAACAGTGTTTGGTTTTTGAATATCTTCATATTTCTAGAATCTAGAATCTAGACACTATGATGTGCTTCTTTTAAGACAACTGTGTTTGTATATGTGCTGAGTACTTCTGTAAGAGCCAGTGTTCTATTACTAACATTTACAGTATATGGCTGAAAATATTTGGTGTTGAACCTAATTTGCAGCCATGAAAGGTAATTTAATTGTTGGATCTAAGGGAAGGCAATGGGGAAAGTTACAAGAAGGAGAAGGAGAAGAAGAAGAAGAAGGAGAAGGAGAGGAGGAGGAGGAGGGGAAGGAGAAGGAGGAGGAGGAGGGGAAGGGGTAAGAAGAAGGAGAAGGTGAAGAAGGTGAAGAAGGAGAAGGAGAAGAAGCAGGAGGAGGAGGAGGAGGGGAAGAAGAAATAGAAGGAGGAGGAGGAGGAGAGGAGAAGGAGAAGGAGAAGAAGGAAAGAAACAGAAGAAGCATCATGTTGTTTCTTTCACAGTCCTCCAAAACTGACATGCACGTAGGCAAACATTAGCGAAACTATGTCACAGAGTTCTAAGGAGACTCTTTCATTGGGAAGCAAAAAAAAAGGATTTGGAAAAGTTTAGGATTAGTTAGGAGAAGCTGTTTTAAAAAAATATCTAGAGGTACCTGGGTGGCTCAGTCAGTTAAGTATCAGACTCTTGGTTTCAGTTCAGGTCATGGTCTCATGGTTTGTGAATACCAGCCCCCATCTGGCTCTGTGATGACAATGCAGAGCCTGTTTGGGATTCTCTCTCTCTCTCTCTCTCTCTCTCTCTCTGCCTCTCTTTCTGCCCCTCCCTCCTCTCTTTCAAAATAAATAAATGAACTTAAAAGAGTTTAAAAATATCTAGATCTAGATTTACCTTATCTATATGTATAGATAAGCTTCCAGGTCTTGAAGAATGTAGAATACACAGATCCTCTTATGGGTTGAAAAAGAATAAGGGTAAATTGCTTGAGGCAGGAGAGAAAAGAAGATACCAAATTAGCAGGTCGATATAATCTGGGTAAGATTTTACAGTCTTTTAAATGGCCCTTTGATGTATATTCCAGGGAACAGAGAGCATCACCAGGCACTTCTTAGACTTAAGCTATCCCTTAGGGCAATCAAATAGGTTGATAGTCCATATATTCTAAATTTAAGTAAATATTCTAGTGAACCCAAGGCCTCCTAGAATTCTCATCATGCCATGGCATACTAGGAATCTGAGTACTATGATTTGCTACCTGCTTTGCAGATGTAATTTAATCCTGATTACCTGGATTTGTCAGTGTGTCTGGGCCCAGTAGCATTTACAATATTAACTGTCCACTGATATTTGATCAGCTATTAGAGAGTATTTTTCTTGATGGCAGAAGCTCAGTAATTTCAAATTTTGTGAACGTTTATATCAAGTTGAACCAAAAGGTCACTTCATGTGAAGGGGACATTGTCTAGTGTCTGCATTAGCCATTCAGTCAGTTACTGAAAACCTAATGTATGCAAAGCTCTGTTCAGGGTGGTGCACACAGATAAGTTATAGTCTTAGGAAAAAATAAATATGAAAAAATCTGATTTTGAGTTGGGCACATGATTGCCTGAAGTAGTCAATGTTTTCCATTAGCCTTGTAGCTAGCTAAGTGTTACCATCTCAGCATTTCTGAGGATGAAATGAAAGAATGGTGTGTACAGCTCTAGGAAAACGTCACGGGTTTGAGTATACCTTTATCTTCCTCCTTTTCTTCTTTGCTTTTGCAATGGAGGCATGATTGCTAGAACTGAAACTGGGAATAAAGGTCATAGGTGGCCACACAAGAAGATAAAGAAGGCATCTACACCCAGGATGTTTTGGGGGGCCATAATAACTCTGGATCACCAACTGATAGACTTTTCACTTGAAAAAGTAATAACCTTCTATCTTGTTTAGGTTGCTGTTATTTTGTGTTTCTGTTGCTTGCAGCAAAAATGAATCCTAACTAAAATAGAATGTATGGGTCATTAAAAAAAATTTTTTTTTTTTTTGCTTTAACCAACATTTTTCCCACTAACTAAATACCAATCCAATCAGATAAGAGGGCTTTTACTGAGCATGAAAAAACAAGATCTCTCTGAATACATACATACCTCACATACTCACTCCCCTTACATAACAATTATGACTGAGATGTATATCATTGTAAAAAATCCTTGTCCATACCTCTGTTTATTTCTGTAGAAGTTGTATCTGTAAATAGAAACATTGGATTAATGACATCCATATTTTATAAGTCAGTTGACATACATTTTCAACTTTCTTTCCAGAAAAATGTGTCAGTGTATGTTGTTAGCATAGGGGCATGCCTGTCTCAACACACTTTTTTTTAGAGTTTAGAGTAGGCCCCTGTTACTTTTCACCTAATTTCCTGGGCAAACCATGAAACCTGGTAGATCTTGTAATTGCGTAAATTTTTATGTATGGGATTGTTTGTATAGGCAAAGCATCCTTCTCTACATTTATTGGTTATTTATTTGTGTTTACCTATTCTGTGAACAGATTATCTATGTTCTTTTCTTCATGTTCACCCTGTTGGGGACCTTAGTGTATTTATTAATTTGAAAGAATCCTTTGGTCAGCGAGTTTTACTAGTTATTAAAACATGTTCATATTGGTTATCCTATTTCATTGGATATTCAGCTTTTTAAATTTAGGAGAGTTCTTTTACACATGGTAAATATTGACTTTTTTCAACTTTAATAGAGCTAAAGTCAACTGTGCCATCATATTCAAAACCCACTCTAGCACACAGCACTACCATGTATAATAGTTATCTTTGCTCAGTCATCATCTTGGATACTATCTTGTCCCTGAGAAAATGTTAAATATAGTTGTGTAGCAAATAAGGCACAGAATTTACTAGATTTTATTTTTCTAGAAGGTTCACCATAGAAAGATATTGGCAAGAGTCATGGATTTCTTGGCAATGGAGTAGGATGCTTTGTGTCTTAAATATAGAAGACTATGCTTATCAGATTGAAGAGGATTTGGAAGCATGAAGTTTGAGCCTAACATACAGGTAGCTGCTATAAAAGCTGCTACATTGACATTTGATTAAATTGTATAAATAATTAACCTATTCTCTTCCTTTCCATGCTTTTCTTTAACTTATTTTTTACTCACTTCCCCCCCCCCCCCTTTTTTGGTTCTTTCTTCCTCGTTTTTTTTTTTTTTGTCTATAACTTTATTTGTGATCAATTCTTTGGTGAATACTTTCAATTACTTATTTGACTTAATATGCTTACTTTTCAGTTACTATGTTTCATATTTAATAACTTAATATATATAGTTTTCAGTTAATATATTTTATTTCTTGAAATACTAATTTCCATTTGAAATTTAATTTCTCTCTCATATACCTCCGAAACTGTCAAGATGTGATAAGATTGATTCTAAAAATTGGTCTATAGGTACCGTTTACTTATATTTCTGCTGCTACCATTAATAACATTTAATACCTATACCATACCTTTCATTCCCATTTTATTATTTTATTGCTTTTCCACATATATCCATTTAGGAGATGAATTGGGTACTTTCCATTTTGCCTCCTTTACAAATAAGAGCCTCTTGTCACAACTGGCTAGAGCCTACTATTTCCAAAATTATTTAAGTAACAAGTGACTTCAGATGTCAGTTTATATTTTCTTTATGTAATCGGGGGAGTTCATGGATGCCTTATTTTAGGCAAATTCAAGTAGCCTAATTTAAGTGTGTGAACATCTCAGTCAGAATCCAGCAATATCATGAAAGCCCTCTCCCATTTTTTTTAAAGGAATTACAATGCAAAGTACTGTGGATACATAGTAATCTAAGGTTATACAGATGATTAAAATTTGGAATTTGCATTTAAGGAAGATCCAATAATCTGAGGAGGCATACAGACAAGCTACGCGTTATTTAAAAGAATAAGAAGAAAAAAAAAACAACAGAATGAAATGGGTGTTATCCTAGATATACCACCAAAGTGCTATGGGAATATAAGAAAAGGGGTGATTATTTTGATTGGGGTTGGTAAGAAAAGGTTTTTTGGAGCATTTGGCACTGGAATTGAGCTTTGAAGAACCCATGAGATTTTGATAGTCACTTGTATTGGGTATGGTCTGTTAATGCTAATGAGGTTTTGGGTTCTTCAGATGTACTGTGGTTGATTATACCTCCAAAGAGCTCTGGACGGGCATTAGACCCTTCTGAATATATACATTCAAATACAATTTGGATATAATGTGCTTGTTGAATGCATATAATAAATCTTACTTTCTCTCATAATTGTAACTCGAATTTACTGGTACAGAAAATAACACCTTAGTCTTTTTAGATCATGAAATTTTAGAGGAGGAAAAGACCTTATAAATTACCCGCTTAACCTTCTATCTTATTTATAAAGAAAGCACAAAGGGCTCAGTAATTGACCAAGGTCACTCAGTTAACTTGAGAAGGCTTTCCCCACCATCAGAAGGCATTGCTTTGCAATCGGCACCTTTCTATATCCGTTATGGCAATTTTTACTGACATTGTGAAATAAAATCATGAAATCCCCACGTCCGATTATCAGAGGATACTTTAAAGTCTGCAATGAACTTGCACGTTGAGGTAAGTTTGAAGAAACATAAAATGGACCAAAGGCAGAAAACGCACCGAGACTAGGTACCTGCATAATGAAAATATGAAATAATCTGCACCTAGAAAAGGAGAAGCTGGCAGGACTTTCATTCTGACGTTTACTCACCTGGGGTGGAGTGGAGGAAAAGAAGAGGGGCGAGAGTGCGAGAGGGGAGGGACAGAGACAGAAAGAGAGGTAGAGAGAGAGGGGCTGAGGTAGAAGCGTGCCTCAAAGCCGGGAGGAGATGTACCCTTTGTTTGACAAACCCTGAAAGGGAAGCCTCTTGTAGCAGCCCTCTCATTCCCACCTCCAAGCGTTTGCCGAGCTGCTAGGTGGAGTCCGCGCGGCGGAGCCCGAGTGCACTCCAGATCCGGGTTTTACCTGCCACCCCCTTCCCCCCGCGCGAGCCCCCTCCCCAGCTCTCGGCGCTCTTGGCGCTCGCCAGCCCGCGGCTCATTCTGGCCTCGGCTCGGGCCCCGGCTGCGTCCGCCGCGCGCAGGCTGCACGGCCCCGGCGCGCCCGCGCTCCGACCCGCTCTCGGCGCGTCGCCGGGTCTCCTGCTCGCCCGGCACCGCTCGCCCCAGTTCCCGGGAGCGGGGATGCAGATGCTGCCGCTGGTCCGGGTGGGCGCCGCCGCTGCCGCTGCTGGTTTTCCCCGGACTGCTCGTTGCCTCCGCTCCGACAGCTGCCGCTGCCGCCGCCTGTGACTCGCCCCCTCCCCTTTCTTTCTTCTCTCTTTTTTTTTTTTTTTTTGCCTCCGTCCTCTTTCTCCGGGTGTGCGCGCGCGCGGATTGCACGGTTTGCTTTGGCAGGAGCTCGCTCGTGTGTGCGCGTGTGTGAGTGTGCGTGTGTGGAGAGCGCCAGAGCCTTGCTCGCTCTCGGAGAGTCGAAGAAGAGAAAGAACCGAAGAGGCGGCGGCGGCGGCGGCGGCGCGGAGCTCGGGGCCGCGCGATGAAGCTCCCACATGCCCGCAGCTGCCCGGCCCGGCCGGCGAGCTAATCTGCCACCCCCCGGGCTCCGGGCTCCGCGACCCCCGGGACGCAGCCCTCGGCAGCCGGGCGCCCGCTCCGCCCGCGCGCCCCCACCGTGCACTCGGGAAGGAGTTTGCGTGGCCCTCGCTCCGGCTCTCGGCGCAGGTTGCGGGCGCCAGAGGAGACCCTCCGCGGGGAGAAAACCTCGGGAGAAGGAGGAGGGTTTGGCGGAGAAGAAGCCACCCCTGGCTGTCGCGGCTCCCCCTACCTATTCCACTGCTCCCTTTCCCAAGCGGAAAGGGGAGGACGAGGAAGAAGAAGAAAAAGAAAGAGAAGGGGGTGGGGTGGGAGAACTGGATATAAAGATCGGCTGGGGGGATGGTGGAAGATTTTTGGTCTCTCCAGCAGCGTCTTTTCTTGAGCGGCGGCGGCAGCAGCAGCGGCAGCGGCGGCAGCAGCAGCGGGAGGAGAAGCAGCCCCAGCTATGACTGCCGCATGTTAATAGCTGCCGCTTGGGTCTCTCGGCCGCTGCTGGAGACGGAGCCCGACTCCGAAGTTGTGCAACTGTGGACTGGGAGAGACATTTGAACCTTGCTCTCTCTTTGCTCCGTTTTTACCCCCTCGGTGTGTTTGAAGCGAGACAACGTACAGGAAGACAAATCTTTGGTTCTTTTTCCCCTCTTCCCCTTTCTCCGTGGCTGTGTAGCAGAAGAAAGGGGGAAGGAGAGACTTTTTTGTTGTTTCTTTGGCTGGGGTCTCCACCCTCCTGCTGCTTTCTCTGCGCTGTGGTTATCATTCCTTGCGGCGTGTGGTGGGGGTGTCTTCTCCGGGGCCGGCCGGTCTTTTGCCCCGGGCTCCATGGCTGGATTGTGGAAACTGCACTCGGCTGCAGGTTGTTGAGCAACTGATGGGACGATCTCAGGGACCGGCGGTTACGAAAGGTAATTTATTCTTCTCACTCTTCCTAATAGTGGTGGCCCTGGCCCGGCGCAGGCGGCGGCGTCCGCGGGGCGGGCAACCGAGGGGGTGCGGGATTCACGCACACTCACCCACCCACTCACACAGTCGCCCTCACACACTCGCCCGCACGCACACTCATCCGATCGTGATGCGGGGCGGGAAAGGGAGCCTCCTGGCTGGTGGGCGCTGGGGTTTGGCACGGGTTCGAGTTCTTCCAGCAACTGGGCGATTTGGCGGAGGAGAGGGATGAAGGGGAGAGCAGACCCGGCGCATTCGCAGTCCGACACGCTGCGAGTAGGAACTGGAATTTCCACCCCGGGAATTCTCCCTCCACTCTCACCCCAGTGTCATCCCTTGGTGGGGGCTGAAAGCAGACCAGGGGGCGCCTTCTCTCCGCTGACCCAGAGCTGGTGCCGCTGGAGGCGGGAGCGGGCTGGAGAGCAGACAGGGACCGGGTGAGAGCTGCGCTCTGGGGTGATGGGGACTGAGGGGCGGCGAGCTCACCGCGATCCTTCCTAGACGCCCGTCTGGAGCATCCATGGTGGCCGCGGTTGCCCAGGTCGCGCCCCTGAGTGGCAGAGCTGCGCTGCCTTTCCGTACCCCGCCCGTGGTGTCCCCTTCACGGCAGTTTGGTTTAGAGCTGCTTGCCCAGGCTTTGTTAGGAGGTTTTGGTTGGAAAACGCTGCTACTTTCGTGGGTGGCCCGGGGCGGCGCGGTGTTGGGAGTGGGCACGGGGCGGGGGACGGCGTTGCACGAATCGGGGCACCGGGGATGCCAGGGCGGGGTGGAAAGAGCACTGGTATCCGCGGTCGGCTGGGTTACAGGTAGGAGGGCGGGCGACCCGGAGCCTCCAGCGGGAGAAGGGGACGCTCCGGCTCTGGGGAACGTAGGTGCCTCCGCGCCCCCGCCACTGGTCCCCCGCCGGAGCTCAAGGGCTGAGCGTGCCAGGCCCCCACTTATAGGTGGGTGTGTGTTCCAGGGGTGGGGGCGACCTCTGCTACCAGGGTCAGTTGGCGGTGGGGTCGGCGTGTGCGTGACAGTGTGCGCGCGTTCCTGCGCGCTCTGGGGATGGCCGGAGGTATTTGTGGGGATGGCAGAGCCGATGCTAGTTGAGCTGATCTTGCTTATCGAAATCGCCTGGGATCCGCTTAACTCGAAAATCTGGTTTGAGGAGGCCGCGAGGCCCCACAGGGGTTGCAAGGAAGCCACACGGTGTCCCCTCTGCCCCCGTGAGGAGCACCTCCGCGAGGTGCGTGGCGCGCGTGAGTCTCTGGTGCAGCGCTCTACGCACCCCAGATTGGCCCTGATGAGGACCAAGGGATAGAATAGTCATCTCCGGGGCACATTCACATAGCCGAGTCAAGCCAGCACAACCCTAGTTCCTGTAATTCTCTGGTCACTTCCCTCAGTCTGATAGAAACCCGCGCTGCTTTATTTACGGCCAGAGATATCCCAGAAATTGGGCGAACTGGAGGTGTGTGAGCCACCTCTGGGTGTCTCCTCCCTGTGCCTGTGTGTGACCCTGCCTGCGGTAGTTGGGGCACATTGTAAACAACCGTGTAAGCACCCCTGCCACAGTCTCCTTTACAGCCGAACCTGCTGGTGTCTGTTGTGTTTACTTTCCTGGGTGGATTACTCATTAGGAAGTATAAGCCTTCTTGCACCTCTGATTTTACATCCTTCCAGCCAGCTGCTGGGGAAATGAGGAGACGCATAGACTCTGGCAGGAAGGAAAAACTGCCTTCTGGGTTTTGCTCTGAAGTAAATAGGCGGTCTGCTAATTTAGTGTCATATGGGCTATCAACACTAGTTAAAGAATGACGTTGTAGAATCTACAAAGGCACACTTTAGTAATTTTTCACTTGCAGAATGCTCTTCATTTCCCTGTGAGATTAAACAGAATTTAGATAGATTTCCCTGGTTTGTTTTTCAGTCTGTAATGGTACCAAATGACCCGGAGTTCTGGCGCCCAAGTTGTCTGTTCGTGGATTACAGACAGAATTGTCAGTTCTTTTATAGCATCACCAAGGTTTCCAGATAATTTGTGTAGGAGCTAAAAGGATATTTGTGTTGAAATATCTCTCAGCTTTGTTTCCCTCTTTTTTTTTTTTTGTCACCAAAGCAAGGGTTAAAAATGTACAAAGATGAATGGTTTTTAAAAAGTTAAAAAGCTAAACTGCTTTTCAGTTTCAGTAATGAAAAGCTACTAAATTCCTTAGTTGTAGATCAGCTCCGACTGCTTTGGTGTTTGGTACAAATGACTGTGTTCTATTTTGTTTTTAAAAGTATAGCACTGTAAGTGTAAAAAGGTACTTATTTTCCAGGTACTCTAATTCTTTCTTTCTCCTTTCTTCCTTCCTTCCTTCCTTCCTTCCTTCCTTCCTTCCTTCCTTTCTTTCTCTTTCTCTTTCTTTCTCCCTTTCTTTCTTTCTTTCTTTCTTTCTTTCTTTCGTTTGATCTTGACTTCTTGAAAAAGCTTAGGCTTTTGCACACAAAAAAAAAAAAAAAGGAATAAAGAATCACTGATGCCTGATTCTGATTAAGTTCTGTTTTTATGCACGATTGCTAGTGGCCGTCATATTCATAGAAAACTTAGAGAATTGTGATTTAATTTATGAGGCTCTAGCTTCATACATTTGTTTGATTTCTAGGGGATATGTGTTAAAGTCTTTACACTTGTAAATATTTCTGAAGATTAAGGGACACTTGTCCTGTCATTTCAGAAGATCTAATCGTAATGATTCCCAGCCCTTACACTAGAAGATTTGATCAGATCTGTTCTTTGTTTCCTAGCAGCCTGCTTTTGCTAGCAGTCATACATTCCACAGGTCCTGATGTCATTAGAACCTAGTCTGTCAGTGTATTGTGCTGTCTTTAGCTGAAGGTGAATGTGTCAAAGTGGTGGAAGGCCATTCCATAGCACTTTCATATCACTAAATATTCAATAACCTGCTCCATTGGTGTATATGGTGGCCTAGACTATTTCTATACACTTGGGTGGGAGGAAAGATCAGTATAAAGGTTTATGTGAACTATTTAAATATTTTAGTTTGACCTGTTAGGCTGTATCAGGCATCCCTGGCCTGAAGAGTGATAAACCAGCATGTGATTTGCCTGATGGGTAAATGCTTTTGATGTCTCATTTTAAGTGGCTTGGTGTGATTATCCTTCAGAGTGAGAGCTCTCCTCAGAAACATGAATGGAAGGTTTTCTTAATGATCTTCTTACAGTTTGGAGATTTAAATATTCCTTTCCACAGGGAATAATAGCAAGTGTGAGACGTACTGGCTCCAGCTACTGTGGCTGGCATTGTTTCTAGTAATTAAGAAAGGCAAATTTTTTATGGTCTTGATTTGTCTTTGATTCTTTGGTGAGCTGTATGTAGCCTAGGAAATCCGAAGTAGGAGATTTAAACATGTTATAAAAGCAAAAAGGTTGAAGTTAGTCAAATAATACAATGCTAAACTGAATTGTTCTTCAGATTTCATTTGGACCACTTTACCTGCTGCTTGAAACTCTCCCTGAAAAGGGTTGCCAAGCAAGAGTGACAGTGACTGTTAGAAGGGGGGCATTTTTGCCCAGAAATCAGTAAGGAAAACTTAATTGCTTTTTGTATTTAAGAACAAAGAGCAATTTTTGAGAAATGTGCAGCCTTAATTTAGCATGGTATGGATGGCTAGAGCAGTTGGAATTAGAGGGAGGTGATCTTAAGTTTTGCAAATGGCTGTTTTCCCTTGGATTTCTTAGATTTGCATTACATTCAAATATGAATTTGCTCACATAGGGAGAAACCCTGAAGACAGAGGCTGTATTGTAATTTAGCTTTTGTTTACATTGAAGGACATATTTACACTTAGATTATTATTGCATTTATGTCCTTTCTTTAATGCAAATGAATTTCTTTATAGAAAGTCTATTTTATAATAAAATATAAAGTAGAACATTCAAATGCAAGTAAGGTCCTCCTGACATTTTCCCGTTGTTGTCTCCATTTGTGTGTGTGTGTGTGTGTGTGTTGTTGTTGTCGTTGTTGTTGATCAATGGGGAGAGAAATCCAGATTTTTCATTCATTGTGATTTTGGTATTGCTGCTTATTGGCCAGTTTGAAAAAGTGGTGTGAGCATGCCTCTAGATAGCGTTTATGAGTCCTAAGATGTGCATATATCCCTTCAAAACTCTTTAATGTCATGCTGACTATCTGTGTGGCCCTATAAAATTAATTCAACTGCATAAGTGGCCATTATAACTTTTTTCTTAGAATTATGAAGTGTGCTCATGCAGTAACAAATACATTAAAAATTAGCCATCTACCCAGAATTAATTGTGATTCTCCATTTGTTTTAGGGCACGGGTGGAAGAAGGAGAGTTCTTTCTACATTTGATCATAGAAGATTCTGTAGATCCTAATAATTTATGTCTTGCTTATGTCTTACTGACATTTAAAACAAGAATTTAGTTCTAGTATTAATGAATTTCTTTATCAGAGTGATTATATGTACACATTTGAAGAAGTTACCATTTGGTCCATATTACTGAAGAATCTAAATGGAATAATATTGGTGGTAATTCTGTTTTTTGTGAAACTTATCTCAGAGATGGAAAATTAAATCCCCCAACTGAATATTTCTTTCTGGTAAAACTTGTGGGTCAGTTATTTTGTAGAGCAGGTTCAGGAAAAGCTCTCTTCAGAGTACGTAAAAAGAAATGGAAAAAGAAAACATTTTTGTAACAATGCTATGATGTTATTTGCCTTTACTCTTATACTTTTTTTTTTTTTTTTGAGAGAGAGAGAGAGAGAGAGAGAGAGAGAGAGATGGGAGAGAGGAAGATGGAGAGAGAGAGAGAGAGTCTTAAGTAGGCTCCATGCTCAGCACAGAGCCCCATGTGGGGCTCAGTCTCACAAACATGAGATGATGACCTGAGCCAAAATCAAGAGTTGGAGGCTTAACTGACTGAGCCACCCAGGCGCCCCTTACTCTCATACTTTTACAAGTGTACCATGGAGTTTTCCAGAAGGCACATGATCTGTGATGACATCGTTGCTCTGATAGCATATGTCATGTGTGCTTGTGTATTCTTATGTTTTAAATTTTTCTCAGTTTACCTATTAGTACATAAATATTGATAGCTATAATCAACACAATCAAGTTGCTTTAGGTCATCAGTTTTTAAGCATGTGAAAAGGCCCTGGGACCGGAAGGTCTAAGAACCACTGGTGTTGGCTTTTGCAAGATCTGTCTCCTTGTCCTTACAAGTGTCTCTTCATCTGACCGTATAAGGAGTCATCTAGGATAAGAAAAAATAAGTAGACTGTTCAAACTTTAAAAAGACACAAGTAGGTTGGATGTTTTATTATTTGACATTTTCAGTATTCTCTTTCCAGTGTAGAAAGCTTGTTTCTCATTTTTTGGTTCCCAGTTACTGAAATAGAAATTTTAAAGATGCAGGTCTCCAGCCTGATTTGCTGACAGTAGCAGAAGAGTTACTGGGAATACTTAATATCTGGGCCCTGGGTCTGGATATTCTGATATCTGGAGAGACAGAATGGTGTGGTGGTGAAGAGAAGGGACTCTGTGGTGTCTTTGCCTAGGTTTGATAACTTACTTGGCTTTGGGTCAGATACTGGATCTCTCTATGCCTCAATTTCCTGATATGTTTTTTAATGTTTACTTTGAGAGAGAGTGCAAGAGCATCTGAGTGGGAGGGGCAGAGAGAGAGAGAGAGAGAGAGAGAGAGAGAATCCCAAGCAAGTTCTGCACCATTAGTGCAGAGCCCAGTGTGGGGTTCAGTCTTATGAACCCTGGGATCATCACCTGAGCAGAGATCAAAAGCCGGACGCTTAGCCAACTGAGCCACCCAAGTGCCCCGTTTTCTGATATGTTTTAATTGGTCATAACAGTTGTTCCTGATTCATTGCTTGTTGTGAAGATTTAAAGGGAAAATATATGCAAAGTGCTTAAAAGAGTTCCAGGCACATAATAATGGAGATGCAACTATATGCTGCTGTCATTATTACTATATTTGCTGAGTCCCAGAAGGGTCCCAGAAAACTTTAATCAACTCCCCATGTGATTCAGATATGCAGTTATGTTTCACCTCATTGCTTTAGAGTATGTCTGTTAAGTGCTCTTAAATTTGAAAATTTCATATAAAACATAATCTTGGCTTTATTTTACCCTCCCACTTTAAAAGTCATGAAAAGTTCTGTTTTTGTTTATGTGTTTTTTTTTTTTTTTTTGTTTTTTGTTTTTTTTTACTTATAGTAAGAACTAGTAAAACACCTTTCTTGGCTTAGGCTAAGTTTGAAGTTGGGTAGAGAATGAATACCCAATTAAAACTAGATTTCAAAGACCCTAATTGAATATTTATGTATCTTGGGAATTATTAGGGAGGAAATCACTTTTCTGAAGTGATATCAAGACGACTCACTGCACTCTTAGTCTGTTAATCACTATCCAAGCATCACAACAGGCCATTTTCAGTGAAAACGATCTTTGGGGTAATTATCTAATGTAACTCAGTTTGTTTGTGAATGGTAATATGCCTAATGAGTAACGGAGGCTCCACATAGAGATTAGTTTTACTAGATGCTAAAGTTTGACTGGTGAACTGTAATACTTTTGAATGACACATCGACATCTATGCAAAAGCTTTAGAGATCTATTATTTATAAATTAAGTACATTTGGGGGGAATATATTCCGTGGCTGGTTTAATTTCTGACCTAGGCCTGCCACTATGAAATTAGTGTTACAGTACTTGTCTTTTCCACTTTGGTTAATGCTGACAAGTGTTGTAGAAACTAAGTTATATTCCTTAGATGGGCATAGCTGGGCACTGTCCCTAATTATGAACTTCTCAGAAACGGCCTTTGGAATGAGAGGCACTTGAATACAATCCCCTTTCCACAATTTTCTAGCTCTATCATCTCTATCTGTAAAATACAGGTAATAAAAGCTACGTTGCTGATCTGGGGAGGGGAATAGGAAGTAAACAGAAAAATACCTGACAGTATGAGCACTTAATGAATGGTACCTGATACTGTTAGTTACAGTATTATTAGAAATGTCCTTAAGTGCCATTAGTAAGAAAATTTAGCTAAATCAGATATCATTTTTTTTAATTGAAGCGTTCTCGATGAACTATGAAAATCAATAGCATTTTCTTAAGCAGTTGAGAAAGGTTTCAGGGATCTTCTTGGCTTTCCCATGTTCTTTCCTTCTCTCCTTTCTTAACCTTTTGTTCAGTACCTATTTTTTAGTTTTTCCTCCTAATCTTAAAATGTTATGCTCTGCTACTAATTCCCCACCAAAAATCATATAATCCTGATAGGAAAATATTTTTGACAGTCACCAAGTGCTGTGCCTGAAGATTGACTTTAAATCATGTATAAAATGAAAGTAGCAATTTAACTTAAGACATTTTAAATTAAACTCCTGATCATCTTTTCTCATGGCATCAGCAGCTCTTTAAGCTTTAACTGCATCAGGATTTTCTACAATGTTGTAACCAAATAAAGTCATCATCAGCTTCCAAGATTTAAAGATTTCTATAAATTTAAAAGGTTTATAATCCTAAAGTTCACGTCCTCAGAAGATTGCTATAAATGCAGGCGGACCCTTAAAATTCAAATCCCAAAATTGCTTTAGAGACCTGAAATATTGAAAGGGTCATGAATAAGTCCACATTTTAGAAATAACATCTGTATGGCAGTGACAGTTGCCAATAAAAGACGTTATTAAGGTGTGTGACTCCTACCTATAATTATCCAGCATTTTTGTTAAAGCAGAAAGAGTGTACCACAACATGGTAGGTGGTGAAAATGAATGAAAAAATAAGCTGAGCGTTGGACAGCTGAGTGGCTAAATTGTACCAGAATCAAGTGTTGTAAAGTATGACTCGAGAAAACGAAAGCCAAGTAGAAACGACACCCCCTTCTGTTTGATCAGCTTGTGTTGGTGTTTATGTGTCCCGCAGAGGCAGAGTGTGTTACTATTCAGGACAGCCCCAGTGGCTCCACAGAAGCCTGAGCCTGTGAGAATAGGGGAGAGACTCAAGCCCAGTTTTTGATGTTCTGCATGGGTGGGTAACCTGAATACTAAAATGCATTCCATTGACAGCTGACCCTGTAAGAAGTTTTTCAACAGTCTCTTGTTTTGTTTTGTTCTATTTTGTTTTGTTTTTCCCCCTTTTCCTTTCCTCAAAGCTCTTCCAAATACTTTTGAATAAGAGTAAATGGTCTTGACTGATGGTCATCTTTTTGTCTGAGATTTTATTGCTGGCAAGAGTGGAAGGGCTCAGCTGGTTTATGTTTATGTCTTCTGTTCTCTTCAAATTTTCAATGTTCTTGATTTGTCAATGACCGATGGTTGTTGTTTGAACCTTGACTCAGAATACTGATCATGACTTCAAGGAGTGGACAAAGAGTCTATTGAGAAATAGTTTTGTGTTAACATGAGGCATGTATGTATCTATAGACTTTCTTCTTTATATTGGCTTTAACTGTTCCGTTGAATTTGTTTATTGAGGTTTAATCATATTATTGACTGTAGTTGACTTTGGAAGAACAGCTCAGACAATGTTTTCTTTTAAAGTAATACACATTTTTTTGAGTTCCAGTTAAAGTTCACTTTAATTTTCAACAATTTCTATGTATGACAGTTAGATATTCTTAAAGTCATTCCAGAATGCTGCATATTTTATCACATGTCAGTTGTCCTATGGACCTAAATTCAACATACAAGATTTAGTAAAATGAATGTATTCATTATTTCTCTTTTAATTGCAATGAGACCTCCAGCTAGCTTTAGGCTGAAATGATTAATTTATTGGGAGGTTATTGTGTTTCTTACCTAAAGAATCTTAGGGAAGAATGAAGGCTTATGTAGACATTTGAAAAAAAAAAATAGTACCTTGAATACCACTAGGATTCTGCTCCAGCTGCATACCCCTACCCAAGCTACTGTGTTTCCTTCTCTCTGCCCACTGGCTCCTTTCCCTTTGACCACAGTTTCAGGTAGATATCAAGTTTAGATCAATCTACTGTCACCAGATTAGTGGAGTCAGTAAGGTGGTGTAGGTCCTCTACGGACAAATATATAATTTGCTTGAAGAAGGAAAGACTTAGTTAAGAGAGGGATTTTGTGCACCAAAAAAGTCAGTTAAAACCCAAATGTCCACTGCAGTGATCTGTTGTTAACTGAGACAGATTAAACATTAGGAAAATTGGTTAAGAAAACCTTTAAAAATGGTTTTTATTCTCTTCCTGTAAGTGGCCAGGGTGATTGTGGAAAATGCTTCCCTACTTACTTGACCTAGAAAACTCAACAAACACATGCAAATCGGGGGATTCGAGTCTACAGGTTCAAGAACACCTGTGAAACTGCCTGAGTTGTCAAGGCTATGTATATCTGAAAAGCCACCAAATATTTGAAAGATGTGACTTTACTTAACATATGCTGGTCTGTCCTATGATGGTAGAGTTACCACTATACAATTTCAAACAGGGGCACTGGACACCAGTTTGGTGGTACATAGAGAGCTGGATTTTTGCTACACATGCTTCAAAATTCAGAGGAATACTGACCTTAATGTAGGTGCAGGTTTAAATGTAAATTATTGAGGCATTGAGCATATCCAGGTGAATAGAGCTCCCAAGATGTGCCATCGGACACAGAACTCATGGTTAAATTATCTTATGTATGAGCTCCACCAGCCACAGTAAAATGGCCCTTACTGAAACGGAAAAAAATTTTTTTTTCTAAACTACATGGAGAAAAAATTGTCCCAGAAGAAACTGAAGAAACAAAAACTTATGGCATGGGAATAAATACAGTGTAGGGGCACCTGGGTGGCTCAGTTGGTTAAGCATCCAACTCTTGATTTTGGCTCAGGTCATGATTTCACAGTTTCATGAGATAGAGCCCTTCATCAGGCTCAGCGCTAACAGTGTGTAGCCTGCTTGAGATTCTCTCTCTCTCCTCTCTATCTGCCCCTCTCCCCGCTCATGCTCTCTCTTTCTCTCCCGAAAACAAGCAAATAAACAAACTTAAAAAAATACAGCATAAAAGAAATGCAGATAGAAATGAAAGCAGAGGGGCACCCAGGTAGCTCAGTCTGTTGAATATCTGACTGTTGCTTTCAGTTCAGGTTATAATCTTACGCTTCGTGGGTTTGAGCCCCACATAGGGCTCCATGCTGACAGCATGGAGCCTTCTTGGGATTCTTTCTCTCCCTCTCTCTCTGGGCCTCCTCTGTGCATAGTTCATTTTCTCAAAAATAAGTAAAGAATTAAAAAAAGAAGTAAAAACAGAAAAGATGAGTTTGGAGCTATGAATCCACCCATTGAGACATCTAATTATTTTACACTTGATAGTATACTCATTATGACATATTACCCATGGGAATATATGTTTAGTCAAGTAAACCTTATGTTTAGAGCAGAATATTCAAAAGCATATAAAGTAAGACATTTCAGGTAATTGAGTTAGGATAACTTTATTAGGTGTCTAAAGAATGCAGTGAAAATATACTTCAACCTATCTAATAATAATGTTATTCACATGACAGGCATTATTGAAAATAATGGATCCATTATTACAAAAACTAGAGTTTGGGTAGTATTTAATGCGGACACTTGACCGGCTCAAATGAAATGATGCTTTAGAAGTATTATTTGTAGAAGTTGGGAAACCTTCTAATTTTAGCATTTTTTTGTCTTTATTCAAAATGGAAAGTTGTATTGACTTTCCATTTTTAACTTCCAACTCAATATAAATAGTAATATATGAAGATAATTTGGGAGAATTTTAAAAGATTAGTATAAACTTAATTAGAAGAACTCCCATGTGACTTCATATTGTTGCATATCCTAGAAGAAGAAACAGTACTAAAAATTAGTAGGCTGTCAACATTGTATTTTTCTAATTTGACATTATTAAGCAAACTTTGTGGGTATTTCTTTTTTTGTGTGCATTTGATTAAATGTGTGATCTTATCATGGTGAAATAGCCTGCTGGGCTGCAGACAGTCATGTTCAGAAATGAAATTTGCATAGAGCCTCTGAAGAGACATTTTTTCAAAATTTTTTTTGAATAGTGGATGATAGATTGCAGTGGTGTGTATGTGCATTTTCTTCCTTAAATATAGGGAGTGTTGATACGGAGCAACAACACAAAAGTATTGGGGTATGAAAGAAAGCATTAGGTTTGAAACTGACAAATTAACCTACTTTATTACAAATGAATGAACTATATGTATCAGGGACACGGTATCAATGTCAGAGGATGGTTGTCTGTCTGCTTTGTTTCAGTTATCTGGCTGTGTTAACTTCCTTTCCTGCTACTCTGTCTTAGCATGGTAGATGCTATTCTGGAATTTTGGTATTATCCAAGTGTTCATCATGTATGTGTGCTCTTTTGATTCTACTTGGGTGCCCATAATAGGTGAATTTTGATTTCCATTCATTCTTCCCAATGCAGCTCATTCTAAATTCTGAACAATCATATTTTAAAAAGTTTTTTTTCCCTGATTATAGTACTTGCTCATGTTGAATACTTGTGAAATATGGAGATACATAAAGTCAAAATAGAAATCACCCAATATATCATAGTGGTATATCTCAATGTTCACAGAGATTATTTCACACATATTTTAGCTTGATTATCCACATATTATATCTATATATTATCTATATTTTATGCGTATGCATGTTTGTTTTAGTAGAATTGAGGTTCACCTGTATATACTGTTTATATAATTCTAATTTCCCAATGCCATTCCTTTTTTTGAAAGCATAATTTTTAATATTTCATAGTGTGACACACTGATTTATTTAAACATTTCTGTATTCATGTGGGTTGTCATATTTTGCTAGGACAAGTAATGTTAAGCTTGGCTCATTTTCTGATGGTTTCTATAGCACAGATTCCTTGAAATGCAATTACTAGGACAAAGAGTAAATAATTACTGTCTGACTTTTACTGCTTGGTCACAGTGATGCACATGCATGGTTGTTGTCTGTGCATAAGTGGTCCTCCTAACTTTCTGGACATTCTTTCTTAAGAATTGTTAACTCTCGGTTGTGTATAGTTAGTAGCTACTAACTCTAGGTTATTATACACTAAGTAAAGTTAGCAACTTGTGTTCGGTAGTTCATAAGAATTACTAACTCATGTCTATCAATGTGTAAAAGCTGGGGTTAGTAAAATATGAATAAAATAATGAAATTTACTGGCCATTAACATTTTAATAGGACCATGCCTAATGTCTTTGAATTTAACATAATATTAAAACAAAACAGTATAATGAAACTGATTTATGAAGAATTAAGAAGTACACCATCCAATTTATGTCCTCATAAACTTTCTTAGTTTTGTTCTCTGCTCTGAATAGACCTCTTATCTCTTGAGTTCATCTAAAACATCAACTTGACAAAGCTGTCCTTTTCCAAACCCATATGGAACAAGAACAGTGGTGGGGTTGGTTTGGACTATTTTAAAATTTAAGCGGAAAAAGTAGAAGTAAATTGTCAGAAACCACATGTAAAGTAAATGAAAGTTGTCCATAAAAAGAGAAAGAGGTCAGTACAGAAAAGTAAGCAGTACAATGTGGCTCGTCATTAGTAAACATGCACTCAGATTTTGCCAGGTGTAAGTTCAATTAGAGACCTATCCATAAGAATAAGAGTGGGGTACAAAATGTGAGGTGTTCAGAGGCTCTAAGTAAAATGGAAGAGGAAACCAGCAGGTGTGTAATTCAACTTTTAATAATTTTTATAGTCATGACAGTACCTGTTGAGTTTGATTTTAGTAATTCACTCTTTGGTCAAAGAGAGGAACAGTTGTACTTTAAATAGCATCTGTGTGACTTCTGCTTCCAGTCTTAAAGATGTAAATATAAGGTATATTTCTAGTGGTGAGATTGGTAACCAATTCTTACTTCACTTTCTATAATGTCTTTAAATCTGCACCAGAACATATTTATAGGACAGAGTTTAAAGCTTGACAAATAAGTGAACGTATAACTGCATGAATGTGCTTTATGGACCTAGAAGAAACAATTGAACATGAAAGCAGTTTTTGAAGTTACCGTTCCAAGATAAATTCAAGTACCACTGTAAATTGCTCTGTACCTGCATATGAAATCATAAAGGCATAGAAAGAATCTTAAAAAGTACACCGTAGCACACTTTATTTCCTGAAAGTAAATATTAAATGGCTGTTGATTAGCAACTCCCCATTTGGTAATTAGTGGGCGTAAGGTTTTAGTTATGTAAGACGAGGAAATTCTAGAGATCTGCTACGATATTGTTAACTATAGCAACAATATTGTATCGTACAGTTAACCTGTTAACAGGGTAGATCTCATGTTAAGTGTCTTTACGACCATAAAGTAAAAGTTAAAAGACATTAAGTTGTCAAGGATTGAAGTGACCTGTCTAAAGTGACATGACTGGTTTATAACATATGCTGCTGTTAGTAAGGAATTTCTCCGTCCTGCACTTGAGTGGCCTCATTTCTGATTTTAGGCATGGAGGAGTCACTGTGTAGTTGGATCACACTGGTCCCATAACTTCTTTTGGTCTGTTTCATTTGTAAATTGTGGATAGGCCTAGGGGCTCTTTCTTATGAGAAACATCCACGAGGTAAAATAAAATGGTATAAAGCTCATTAGAATACCTGTGCTTGCAAGTTGCTATTTCAGAAAACATTATAGGTAGTTGTATTTTTTTAAGAATTTTCTTTCTTTTAAAAAAAAAAAAATGTTTATTTATTTATTTTGAGAGGGAGAGAGCGCCTGAGTGGGGGAGGGGCAGAGAGAGAGGTAGTGCAAGAGTGTCTTAAGCAGGCTCTGCGCTAACAGCGCGGGCTGGATCTCATGAACCACGAGATCATAACCTGAGCTCATATCAAGAGTTAGGCGCTTAACTGACCGCTCGCCCAGGAGCCCTGGTTTTTTAAGAATTCCGCCTTACATCCTTAAAGGGCTGAAGCACAAGATTGCATGCGATAATAGTATATTGTAAAACAGTAAAATGTTAGACATTCTAGTTGTGATGGTTTAAAAAGAATTGGACGTAATGAAGATATTTTACATTCTTTAAAAATGTTAAGGACTCTAAGAATATTATCTCAAATTTCTCTGTATTAAGGATGCTAATTTTTAGCAATAAATCATTTTAAGATTTGATATGGGATTTGATAAAGTTCCTCATATCAGTTTTTTTTCCCCTTGTGTTTATATATCAAATGAATTCCATATCTAGAGCTTGGGGCCCAAGGTACTATTATCTTATATTAAGGCAATTTCAACATCTCTTTATTTATAAAGCAGAAGTATAATGTTGAATTATTGATAATCAGTGTTCCCCCATCTCCCCCCCCCCTTTTTAAATACCTGAATTTATTTACATAAAATTATTACACATTTTTTAGGGTTGAAACATTAATGTACATTTAGTTCCCTGTTAAACAAATGATTTTTACTGAAAGTAATAAACATACATGAAGAAGCAAAGAAAGAGAGTAAACTTGGGACTAACAAATGCATGATTTCCAAACCTCTGTCTTTAAAACCTTGTAAAAGTTACTTAATTTCTCCATGCCTCAGTTTCCTCAGGTTTAAAATGGGGATGAAAACACTTACCTTTAAGAGTTATTGTGGGGGGGCGCCTGGGTGGCTCAGTCGGTTGGGCGTCCGACTTCAGCTCAGGTCACGATCTCGCGGTCCGTGAGTTCGAGCCCCACGTCGGGCTCTGGGCTGATGGCTCAGAGCCTGGAGCCTGCTTCCGATTCTGTGTCTCCCTCTCTCTCTGCCCCTCCCCCGTTCATGCTCTGTCTCTCTCTGTCTCAAAAATAAATAAAAAAACATTAAAAAAAAAAAAAAGAGTTATTGTGGGGGTTGGAGGGAAGGGAGGGTGGATGATGGGCATTGAGGAGGGCACCTGTTGGGATAAGTACTGGGTGTTGTATGGAAACCAATCTGACAATAAATTTCGTATTAAAAAAAAGTTATTGTGAAGGTTAAATGAGACGATATACGTAAAACATTTAGCACATAGATGGCTTTTATTATTAGTGTTAATTTTTCATCTGTTGTTGAGGTTGGTATCTCCTAAGTGGGTCTCTATAAATTGTTCTGCTTTTTTCTGCAGTTTTCAGAAGACCAGCTTCATTAAGGCATTAATTTTGTCATTCACTATATGTATATATGTATACATATATATATATTTGTTTTTTTAATTTAATTAAATTTTATTTTTTTAATATGAAATTTATTGTCAAATTGGTTTCCATACAACACCCAGTGCTCATCCCAAAAGGTGCCCTCCTCAATACCTCACCCACCCCCCTCTCCCTCCCACCCCCCATCAACTCTCAGTTCTCAGTTTTTAAGAGTCTCTTATGCTTTTTAAATTTTTTTAAAATGCTTATTTTTGAGAGAAAGAGAGAGAGAGACAGAGTGTGAGTGTGGGAGGGGCAGAGAGAGAAGGAGACACAGAATCCAAAGCAGGCTCCAGGCTTTGAGCTGTCAGCACAGAGCCTGATGTGGGGCTTGAACTCATGAACCATGAAATCATGACCTGAGTTGAAGTTGGACACTTAACTGACTAGAGCCACCCAGACACCCCCACTATGTATGTTTGTTAGCACCAAATGTCTGCAGGATCCTAGCATTTATATGGGGCATAACATGGCAGAAACAGCCTCTGATTTCATAGCACTTGCAAAATCTTGGAAATAAAGGGGCGTTAAACAATGCATCTATTATCATGAATTACTCAGTTAAAATTGTGGTAAGTGCTACAAAGATCAAGTCCAGGATGGTATGAGAGTTACAGCAACAGGATCAGACCTTGTCTGTATTGGAGGGTGGGTGGGATCTGGAAAGACTTCCCAGAGCAATTGACATTTGAACTGAGATATGAAGGTTGACTAGGCACCCTAGAGAGTATACTGGTTCACTGCTCCCTTCACATTCTGTCATCAGAAGAGCTCATCACAAACCCACACATGTTCCAGTGGAAGAGGTTAATAGAGCTGCATAAAGAAAAGAAAATTGAGCATAGTAGTTTTGATTCGGCAGTAGGGACAACACATCTGAATTTTTCCTTTTACAGACAAAGTAAGTTAACAGAGAGAATATTTTAATACCAGTTGTCTGCCCATAATATTAAATTTCAGGATAATAAAATAAACTATCTGTTGACCATAAAGAATGGGCAGGTAGTGTAGATCTGAGATGAGGAGAATACTCAAGATCTATACAGATGTTGAAACCAAGATTTTTTAGTTTAGTTTTGGAGATGTGTGTCTGTGTTTCTGTGCCCGGGAGGTTGTTTTACTCTAGAAGGTTGGTTTCTGTTCATCCTTATCCAATTTCTCCCCATCCTCATTGGCTGCTATCTTTTGTTCCTGAGGAATTCTGTAGAAGTGAGGAACTAGCTTTAGGAATACCAGTACTAACATTTGGTAGTGCTCTGGTTATTATCGCTTCCTTGTCAAAGAATAGCAATTGGCAAATTGCAATTGGCAAATCTGGCAAACAATTGTTAAAGGAAATGTGGAATTATCATTAACTAAGAAGAGTATACTTTATGTATTATCTCTTCACTTCTGGAATTAAGCTTATTCTTTAAATTCTGGAGGCTTCCCACAGTGTTTGAGGAGAAAGCTGATTTTATTGTTATTTAGTACAAATCATTTCATATTAATAGAATAATAGTAAAACATATTTTAGAAAACAGATATTAGTTTAAGAGTCTGAGAAAAATGATCAATATGGATTAGGAAAATTATCTTAGGTGAATAAATTTAAAAAAAAAATTAATGTTTATTTTTGAGAGAAAGAGAGAGCATGCTTGTGGGCGCGCGCATGTGTGGGGGAGGGGCAGAGAGAGGGGGAGACACAGAATCCAAAGTAGGTTCCAGGCTCTGAGCTGTCAGCACAGAGCCTGACGTGGGGCCCTAACTCATGAACGATGAGATCATGACCTGAGCCAAAGTCAAATGTTTAACCGGCTGAGCCACACAGGCATCCCTGCAAATAAAATTTTTAATAGAGAAGAAATACTATAGTAAGAAGACAGTAAATTTGGAACCATTAATCGCTTTTCCTCCATTTATCAATGTTAGTTGGGTGCTTCCTATGTGATAAAATTAAATACAATTGTGATAGAGATAAAAAAAGGGAAAATACTGAGTTTTATGAGAATATTAGGCTCAGGGATCTCAGCCACTCTAGATAAGAGGGTTTTTCATCCTGCTGAGCTCTGGAGTATAAGTAGGAATTGGCCAAGCAGACCACCTTCTTGAAGAAGGCTGTTTCAGTCTGTAGAATAAGAAGGAGCTTGGTTCATGTGAGAGAAATTCAGAGAAGGCCTAGTGGGGGGAACATTAAAGACTGAGAGAGGTAGTGGCATGAAATCTGGCTAGTAAGTAGGAGCCCTGAATTCGCAGTTGTTTTTTAAGGTTAAGTATTTTGAACTTTATCCTAGGAGCAATGGGAAGATATTAAAGGCTTTAAGCAGGGCAATAACGATATCAGATTTTCATTTTACAAAGATCATGTTGGCTCCTCTGTGTAGACATAATTGGAGGAGGCAACAAGAAAAGGTTGTGGAGAGACCAGTTCTATGAGAGTCCATGCTTCTGCTGTGCAACTGGGAGGTGTAGGACACAGCCTGCCTTTTTCTGGCATCAGTTGGGTCATGTATAAAGAAGAGATTTGCATTAACTATGCCTTTTTTATTTTTAAAGTTTTTATTTATTTTTGAGACAGAGAGAGACAGAACATGAGCAGGTGAGGGACAGAGACAGAGGGAGACAGAACCGAAGCAGGCTCCAGGTTCTGAGCTGTCAGCACAGAGCCTGGCGCGGGGCTCGAACTCACGGACTGTGAGATCATGACCTGAGCCGAAGTCAGCCACTCAACTGACTGAGCCACCCAGGTGCCCCAGTAATAATGCCTTTTGACTCCAATATTCTGTACTCTAATTTGATTGTAAGGACACAGGTGATCTAAGTGATGATGATCAGTGGTTAAATGATCTCATCTAAACTTGTTACTCATTGTACTCCTGTTACTACCTATTGATATACTGGTGTAGTTATAATACTCTATCCCAATTGTTCAGTCAGATGTATTTTTACCTGAATGTTAAAATTTCTTCCTTCTTTGGAGACCTAAAAGTAGAATTTTTATATGTTTGTATTTTATTTATTTTTAAAATTTTTATGTTTGTTTCTTTTTGAGAGCGAGACAGAACACAAGCAGGGGAGGGGCAGAGAGAGAGGGAAACACTGAATCCGAAGCAGGCTCCAGGCTCTGAGTTGTCAGCACAGAGCCTGATGTGGGACTCGAACTCACGAACCTCAAGGTCATGACCTGAGCTGAAGTCAGATGCTTAACTGACTGAGCCATCCAGGCACCCCTATATATTTGTATTTTAAATGCTTCATAAAAGTCCTATGTTGGAGCTATAGTTAAGAGGGTTCAAACCACAAAGTTCTTGCATTATAGTTCAAGTAATATATTTATAAATTCTCATTATTGAAGTCATTCAAAGGGATTCCTGTTTTAATGACATATGAAAAGACTGTAAGTAGCATATGTTTCTTGCAACTCTGCAGTGGTGTGATAATCTGAGTGACAAATGCAAAAATATTAATTGTGTATTATTAAAGAACATTTAAGGCATTTTAGCTTTTATCTTTTCCATTAATAATTTAAATATTTTATTTTTCCCTGTGCCTCTTCTAGTTCTCCTCAGCAATTTGTTATATGTATTTTATGGCATTTATGACATCGTGCCATGGCTTCTGATTATTCCTTGTTTTGCTTTATACCTCTGTGGAAATATAAATTCATTGAAGGCTGGGGCTGCTTTCAGCTTTTCATAATCTGGAGCACCCGAATATGTAAATAAGGTTTGTGTTTTATGTTCATATGTTGCTTTTTTTAAAGGTGATGATATAGTGTGTAAGATAAAGCATCATATATGAAATGCATCTTGTATGATTTAAAAAATTAAGAGCCCATATTCTAATAACTTGGTTGTGTCTATGAGACTTAGTGATTTAGAACATGCTATAGAGGCGGATGAACTTCAGGCTAAACCTTGGACCTACTGTATGAGAGCAGGGTGACTTTGGGTCACTTTCTGAGCCTTGGTTTCCTCTCTGTATCATTGGGCTATTGATATCTATTTCACAGCAGGATTGTGAGAATTAAATTCATTCATATAATGTAGTGCATTGTCATAAGGTTTGATTATTACATATGAGAGTCAGATGGGAAATATAGGAACTATCGCCCTTGCTCCATGTAGCAAGAAGGAGTGGAACACAGTGATTCAAGCCATCTTTTCTTTTTCGTTGCTTGCAAACTTTTTGTAAGATTAACATCACATTTCTTATCTGTTGCCTTCAATTTTCGTGGCCTTCCATTTGGAATCATTTTGCCGTGTTACTTCATGTACACCATACTATCTTTTATCTCTGACTTATTCTGAAAAGGATGATTATCCAGCAATTTATGAGATACAAATGGAAGCCTGAACACTTGTAGGTGCTGTCAGATAAGAATGCCAGAAATGCCTTTATTACTTATTTCTATCGATTCTGTAGGCATACATACCTAATTTAAAATGCAGTTTGTCTGCAGTGTTTCAGGGAGGATTCACCTTCCCTTTTCCCTACTGTACCTTTTCCCCTAAATCATTTATTTTTTAGAATTTGAAGAAAATTACTCATTTTAAAAGTGACAGTCTGGGGTGCCTGGGTGGTGCACTTGGTTGAGTGTCTGACTTTTGATTTCAGCTCAAGTCATGATCTCACCATTCGTGGGTTTGAACTCTGCATCGGGCTCTGTGTAGAGAGTAGGGAGCCTGCTTGGGATTCTCTCTCTCTGCTCCTACCTTGCTCTCTCTCTCTCAAAATAAATAAATAAAAAATACAAGTGACAGTCTAAGAAAATAGTGTTATTGTCACAGAAATAATTCTTTCAGAGGACAGTTTATGAACTCAGAGTCCTTTATCTTGAACCAACTTCTGTCATGTTGAATGAAATGATTGTTTCATAAACACATATAAGACAATGAGGGATTATAATGAAATAATATTCAGCAAATGTATTGTCACCTTCGAGAAAAAATATACAATTGACATGCATAATTAAAACAGTATAGTTTTCAAAAATATTTTCGAGGCAGGATTCTGAAAGCATTTGCAGATGTGCATGAACTAGGAGTTGGTGCCTTTTATATTTAGCCTGTGAGAACTTGCCCTTTAGGGATAGGTTTGTAATATGATGTCAATATTTGTGTCCTCTTGAAGAACTGTTATTTCAGTATAGGATATTCTCTGTTCTCAAATTATAGTATGTAGAGGAGATACAATTTTAAACCTGTGTTGACAGCTGAAAGGACTTTTTAAAAGAACATAAAAAACCTTAGGTTCTTATTCTGGGTAACCAAATTTCTGATTTTACTTATAATCCTAACTGCTCTAAAATTTAGTTCATAATTTTTCTATGAATTTTTGACTTAATACTTTCTTCCATAACTAAGTTGTTTAATTTTTAATTTTTTTCTGAATGTTGTATTAAAAACAACTGTTAAACACAGTGTGACACAGTTAAACGTATTAAAAAAACTTATTTTGAATAATACAGGGTAATTGTAGCAAACCAGATGTTGCTAAGTTCTTATTTAATCAGAGATAAAAAATATTCACAATATAGTTTTGTCTAGCTGTCAGCTTAGATAAATGAATCCATTTCAATCAGCATGCTCCTAGCGAGAAAAGGAGGCGATATAATAACATTTTTCCAGCTACATTTGTTGAATATAAATATTAATCTTCAATGTGGTTAAAACCATGCTGTGCCAATTCCATCATAACCATAATTGCAGAGAAGCCCTTTAGATTTTTTATTTTTATGAATTTTACTTCTTTTTATCCTTCTGGAGGCATTGAGTTAGATTCTACTTTTCATTTAGATTATATATCCTTGTAGCTTTGTGTTAATCTTATATCATCTTGAGGCTACTTGTTAAACACTGTTGTGTAGTTTATTCTGCAAACATAATACTATCATATTGTCAAGGTTTTTTTTTCTCCCAAACCTACATCTTTATCTTTACCTTTTTTAAAATCCATTATAATTCATGAGAGAAATTTAAATACTAATATTTTATATATTCCTTCTTTTGTTTATAGTGTTAGTTAAGAAAGACTGCTTCCAGAGCTGTACTGACTTCTCAGGAAATGGTGCATAAAGTGAGACACTTAAAGGAAAACAAAACCCAGACTAACAAAACAAAATAAAATAAGGCATAAAGCCAAAAAAAAAAAAAAAGTTAATTTCAAGCTCCATTAGAAATGCCAGTGAGAAGAATGGCAGGATATCATGATAGGTACAGGGACCAAACTTGTAAGGAATGAATGAGTTTACATATTCTAGTCATCTTATTGTGTAGTCAAGAAAGGTGGAAAGGAGAACTCAGACCAGAAAGTGAATAATTTCCTCTTAAGACAGGATCAACAACATTGCTTTTCTATCGCAATAAAAGTTTTGAAATTTAAATTTATATTGTTTTAGGGGCCTGTACACAAGGGGTTATATAGTAAGATGTTTGGTATTATGGTTCTAATTGTTGATTTTTGTCATATGTATGAAAAGCTTGTAGAGAAAATTGCTGGCATCGTAGAAAACCACCATGAGCTGTATAATAATTACTGGAGCTAATTGATTGTTCCAGTTTACGTGGATGTTTGTCTAGGCCATTTACTGAGGAAATACAGAAAATGAAGATTGAAGTTGGAATTTTATTTCTACCTCTAAGGGTAATTCTTAAGGATGAGTCTCAGATATTTTTTCAAAGTCATGTTCTCTCTCTTATCTTGGTTTTATTCATGTCCTCTTCAGAAAGCAAGTTTTGAAAGGGTTCTTCTTCACGGGTAGATAGGAAGTTGGTTGGAAGCATGTCACAAAATTCTCTTTAGAGAGAAATTAGAATGCTAAGGAAGGAGGGGGAAATCATAGGACTAGTTTTATCTCTTCTTGCTTTGATTATGGAATTTTGAGAAAACAGCAGAGAGCATATTTGACGGGCTGTCGCTTTGCAGCCCTAGATACTACCTAAAATATGAGCAGTGCAAAGACAGTGATGCAAAATTGTCCTTTTATGGATTGCTCATTGGTCTTCTTGCTTCAGTGAGTTGAGTGAGGAGTGAAACAATACTCTTAGCTTCTCCTAGAACAGGGTGGTTTTGGATGTAGGTGTAAAACCAGATTGGTGAGTGGTGCTGTCAGTCAAATGCCTACTTGTGTTTAAGATTTATATGTCAACATGTGGGTGTTTTGCCCACACGCTATGGGGTAACAACCCATATTTGATTTTTATGTTTTTCCTATGGTGTGGAGGGTGTGTGTCTGAGTGTTAGTGACTTAATGATTGTCTGGGCAAAAGAGGTAGGTCATTTGGAGTTGTCCTTCTTATGTTGGCCAGTTTCTGTCTGCCTCCCTATGCCTTATGAAGCACAATAGAAACAACAATCTAGAAAGCAAGTAATCAGCTTCCCAGGGCAATGTTAACAGATTCCAGATTTTGAATGTATGATTTATGGGAGTTGCCAAACATAACATTCAGAAATCCAAATTCACAAAATACTAGGTAAGTGCCTTTATATTTGTTAACCTCTCATCTTAATATTTTAATGTCTTGTTTAATTAGTCAATACCTTTTGTACTCATAAAATTTCTATAGTGGTAAGTGAAAACTTATATTGATAATAACTTTTTTAAGTTTATTTTTTATTTTTAAAATTTATATTTATTTTGAGAGAAGGAGAGAGAGAGAGAGCATGAAAGTGAGGAAGGGGCAGAGAGAGAGGGAAAGAGAGAGAATGAATCCTAAGCAGGCTCTGCACTGTCAGTGGAGAGCCCCATGCTGTGCTTTAACTCATGAACCATGAGATCATGACCTGAGCTGAAATCAAGAGTTGGCCACGTAACCCAGGTGCCCCTTGTTGTGGATACCTGAGTGGGTTCTCAAAGTCAGAGCTGATGGGAATTTCATGCCATTAACTTTCTTTATTATTACTCTTTATTCCAGCTTTCAGAAAACTTTAATATGTTTATTTTTCATAGGTATAATTTTTTGGGTGAACTTTTAAATATCTAAAATGTGTTTATATGCCTTTATTTGGGTCTTTATTGACATTAAAATATATGTTACATGAATGTGGGAGACACTTTTTTATTCTTTTAAAACTTATTACAATTGTGATTTAGTAGTGGTCAGAAACTTTAAATGTGTGGGTTGACTTTGGTCCACAAATTAAAAGTTCCCAAATTATAGATTTATTGTTTTCTTACTAAAACATTGTGTGTTTGTACTTAGTTGAAGGAGAAAAAAGTGGACTGGGTTTTCCAGATTTTCTCTGGAGGGAATAAAGAAAAATTGTGTTATAAACCTTCCTTTTTTTTTTTTTTTTTTTTTTTTTTTTTAAAGTAAGCTCTCAGTCCCACATGGTCTTGAATTCATGACCCTGAGAGCAAGAGTCGCATACTCTACCGACTGAGCCAGCCACGTGCCCCAAACCTTCCATTTTTTAAGACCAGAAAAAAAGTGTATGCTTAAGGAGTGGTGGTGTTTAGAACGCATGAGAAGACGTTAATAATTCATAGTGGTCCCGTAGAGGTGCAGAAATGAACACACAGCTGCTCACTTTAGGGACCCACCTCGAATCCTCTGCAGACCTGGTCCAGGATCAGCAGCCTGGCTAACTTCAGGGCTGCCCTAGGCTTGTGGTCATTTAGGAATCCTTGGGTGGGCACCCAAGTGAGTAATGGTGGGCTCTGGGGACCTGGGAGCATTATCTCACCACCTTCTCTGATTAGACAGTGACACATAATGATTTCTGACACCTTCTGTAAGTCTGGTGGAGCTTGAAACCGTCTGTATACAATGGGGGAGGGTCCTCCTGTTCATTAAACTTGATCTTCAGAATGTGACACCAGCCACCCTTTCCTGCATGATCCCCCAAACATTCTGGAGAATGGGAGGGAAGAGTGTCTCCCTTCCATGGTCTCCAGGCCTATCACTTCTAAGCCAGAATCTGCTTTGTATTTTATCCCTTGGCAAAAGGAGGGGAAAAAAAGTCAATTTTATCATTTCACCCCAAGGTTATAACTCCTTCCTGGAATGTAACAACTTGCACTCTGCTGCTTTCAGTGCAGCTGCCTGGTGGGATGGAAGGGCAGTCCAGTGATCCCAGGGAGTGGGAACAGCCATGTTCCTTTGGTATGGTGTTGTGACCTGTGCTGTTCCCTGAATGGTACTATGGACTCGTTAGTTCCCAACCGAACCCACCTTCCTGGAGTTTATGGCCCCAGAGCTGAGGGGCTGTGTAAGCCTGAGAATTTTAGAAGCATGTAGCTACTGGGTTAGTGCATGGCCTTTCCATTTCTGCCCTTCATATTTCCATACTGACAGGGACATTATCCTTTCTGCCCGATCCTCTTCAACCTCAGTGCTGTCCGGGGGGCATTAACTTAATGCCATTTAACTATCAAGCAATGTGATTCACTTTGCAAGATGTACAAAAATCAGTTTCAATACCATGGTAAAGATTTATCTGTATGAGTAATTACAAATACCACCTTGTTATTTACTTTATTAAGGTATAGATTATTATATTTTGACAGGCATCTGTTTATTAGGCATCTCTGTTTTTATTTCCTTCTACTCTTTTAGTGACATCCAGTTTAATTCTGGGGCTAATCTTACTTCATTCTTAGAAGAAGGGTCATTCTCTGAGGCTTATCAACAGCCAAAACTGACCTTTCAGTGACAAACTTAGCTCATCATGTTCTTTGGATTTGGTTTTGTATCTGTTTTTTTGGTTTTTTTTTTTTCCTGGCCCATGGTCACAGTGAATATTCCAGTGAATATTTTCCTGGTCTTCTTAATTTTTTTTTTTTTTCATCACTGCTCTGTACCTTCTTGTTCTCTGAATCCTTTTCATAAAAACTCTCATGCTCTCATTTTTTCTGTAGCAGCCACTCAGAGTGCTGTCCACCCCTAATCCTTGTCTCCCCAAGAATTACCATTCAGAATTTATGATGACTCATCTTGCCATTACAGGTTAGTCACTTTTGCCAAGCTTAGATTTAGTTCTCTATTGTTCCTCTTCAGTTCAAATATTACCATAAACATTAACATTTCTAAACCCAATTACAATGCTCATCCTTCACATCAGACATTAGCACAAACCTTTCTCCTAGCTTTGTGAGGACTGCCTCAGAATCTATAGTTATCCAATTGGCTGAGATTAATGACTACCTCTTTAAAAGAAAACACCGTTAGTTTATTTTAGCTGTAACTAGACAACCTTTAGAATTTGGAAGAGCAAATAAATCATTTCATTTTGAAGTGTTGGAGACAGAAATCTTTTTTTGTTGTTGTTGACCTATCTCATTGCTTTCCACAATGTCAGGACTCTCTTGTTTTCTTTGCATGTGTGATTATTTTAACTTTAGGGTCTTTTTAAAAAAAATTTTTTTTAATGTTTATTTACTTTTGAGAGACTGAGAGAGGCAGAGCATGTATGAGCAGGAGAGGGGCAGAGAGAGAGAGGGAGATACAGAATCTGAAGTAGGCTCCAGGCTCTGAGCTGTCAGCACAGAGCCAGATGCAGGGCTCGAACTCACAAACTGTGAGATCAAGACCTGAGCTCAAGTCAGACGCTCAACCGACTGAGCCATCCAGGCACCCCAACTTTAGAGTCTTTAGTAGCAGAAGTGAGATTTTGATGTGAAGTGTATAGCAGAACAACATTCATTTTCTAAGACTCTTTTTAGATTCTGGACCTTAGGAGAAATGCAAGTACCACTCCTGAGGTGAATAATCTCTGAATTAGGAAGTAGAATATATTTGACCTTTGTGTGTTGGCCTTCCTTTATGGGAAGATGGAAGAATGAAAACTTGGAGAGGTTTTCTGCTTCTACTTCAGATTACCTGGCAGAGTAGTTGAGAGGCACCTCAGGTGGGATTGTGGCATGAAGTTGTACTTTTTTTTTTCTTTTTAAAATTTTTTAATGCTTATTTATTTTTGAGGGGGGCGGGGAGAGAGCATGTGCAAGCACAATTGGGGGAGGGGCAGAGAGAAGGAGACACAGAATCCGAGGCACGCTCCAGGCTCTGAGCTGCCAGCACAGAGCCGGATACACGGCTTGAACTCAAGAGCTGTGAGATCATGACCTAAGCCCAAGTCGGACGCTTAACCAACTGAGCCACCCAGGCGCCCCTGAAATTGTACTTTCACCAAGCTCTGGAGATGTTTAGGCGTTAGTTTCGAAAAACAAAGCAAAAGCAAAAACAAACAAACAAACAAACAAACAAACAAACCTGATGGAAAATGGGCACTTTACAAAATTCAACTCTTTTCTGCTATCTCCAGAGTTAAAAAAAAAGGTATATGAAAGTGGAACCTCAGTATCTTCACAACTGAGATACTTACAAACTCTCCGTGAGGGAGAAACAGAAACAGAAGATATACCCTACTGGGAAATCATAGTTGACCTTTTTTAGATATTTAGAACTAGATTATTTTACAAACCTGTGCTTTGGGAGTAAGTTCTATATCTCAATGAGCATAAAAGCTTTTTGTTTTACATTTTGTGTTCTGGAGCTTACCATTAATTACAGTGCCTAGCACAGAATATGTGCTTCATAAATGCGTATTACGTGAACGAAGGGGTGCAGCTTTGATTTGCCCTCACAAGGGTATCTGCAAAGGTGACTTGAGGAATTTTTGCCTTTACTTTTGGCAACATATTTTCCCATAAAGTGTTTCTTATCTCTAAGAATTACATTACAGTCATAATGGAAAAGAGTGATCAGTTTTTTTAATTCTTTCCTGAGCCGAGCCTTGGAATTTTATAACTAATGAAACACAATGTTTTTCTCCACAAGTTCAAATGTAGCACTTAGATTTTCATTTTTTATTCATAGATCTATCTTTTGTAAAACCTTTCTTTTGTCAAAAATCAAAGGTTAATAAGCTCTAATTGTTAAACACAGTCAGTAAAAGCTCTGATATGCTGATATTCTAAAGCTTTGAATACTTGAAATGGTCATCATTTGATGTTCTCTGACATCTGACTGCTCAGCAAGCTACTCTAAAATTTTATGTTAAAAGAAATGAGAATTTTCTTAAACGTTTTATTTTAGCTCAATTTGCAACAATAGAGAAAAGCTGTAAAAATAGTACAAGAGTCCCTATATACCCCTTAAATGGCTTTTCATAATGTTATCACTTAAATAACTGCTATGGTCTGAATGTGTTCCCCAAAAATTCCTATGTTGAAATCCTAATGCCTGATACGATGGTCTTAGGAGGTGGGGTCTTTAGGAGGTTGGTTAGATTGTGAAGGTGGAGCCCTCATTGATAGGTTTGGTGCTCCTATAAAAGAGATGTTACAGCGCCTGGGTGGCTCAGTCGGTTAAGCGTCCGACTTCAGCTCAGGTCACGATCTCGCGGTCCGTGAGTTCGAGCCCCGCGTCGGGCTCTGGGCTGATGGCTCAGAGCCTGGAGCCTGCTTCCGATTCTGTGTCTCCCTCTCTCTCTGCCCCTCCCCCGTTCATGCTCTGTCTCTCTCTGTCTCAAAAATAATAAAATAAACATTAAAAAAAAAAAAAAAAAAAGATGTTACAGAGTTTCCTAGCCCCTTTTGCCATGTGAGGACACATGGTCATATATGAACCAGGAAGTCTGACCAAACACCTAACCTTCAATGCCATGATCTCAGACCTTTAGCCTCCAGAACTGTGAGAAATAAATATCTATTGCTTATCAGTTACCCAGTCTCTGGTATTTTGTTGTAGCAGCCCAAAACAGATGAAGAAATAAGCATTAGTGTAATACCATGAACTCAATTCTACAATGCGGATCTTACAAATTTCACCAGTTTTTCCACTAATGTAGTAGGGATGTATTTATATGTGGAGGAACTTATAGTTGGAGCTATGTATGCTGGACAGTTATTGCCATTATTTGTTTTTTTTCCAAATAGTGGTGACAGAAGTTTGATCAGCCTCTTTTAATCCATGATGCCATGAGAATGATGTCCCTTTTTTCTTATCCTGAAGTACATATCTGGATGCTATCATACGAGAAAAGGAATACCCTACTAATGTAGGTCTTGTCTAAAAGCAAAGTGGCATGAAATGAACTTTCTGATAGTAGGGAAGCCTATATCATTACTATTTTAGGAAATCATTAAATATTAATAATGTTAACATTTGTTTGTATCCCCATTTAAATGATCTTTTCCAAAATATGATAAATTCTGTATTTCCTAGTGGTTGTGGATGTAGAATCAAGTTAAATATTCTAGTTTGAGGTTAGAACCATAACACTGTAAAAGGTAGGTACTTCATTAATCTCATCAGTCATAATAACCACTATTCTTATAGTAGAAGATAGTAGGTGCTACAGTGTAATTGTTCCAGACTGAAACAGGACTTGAGAGAGATTCTCAATAAAAGGAAAAGCTTTAGAGGGCTGCCCTGTTGTCCTCTAGCCCGTATGCCTTGGCCCTGGCCGTCACATTCCCATACATCCTGACCCATACATTCCTCACTCTCATCGGTCATATTAGGCTCCCAGTGGTTTGCCCAGTAAGCTCAGCATTTCATGTGTTTGTGTCTTTGCTTTGGAGCTTATTGAAGCCTTGTTCATCTGTTTATGAATAATGCATAGTTATAGAATGGCCTGTGCCACGTGAGTTTTATAGATGCTGAATTTTTGAATTAAATCTTTCAAATTAATAAAGCAATGGAGACAATTTCTCTGGTCGCCCCATCTAGGCATTATTAGCCTCATAATGTTGTTTTGAGAAAACGTGAATTTTTGGCTAGCAGAGATTTGTCTGATTTGAATTAAAAAAAAATTTTTTTTTAATGTTTGTATTTATTTTTGAGACAGAGCAAGACAGAGCATTGAGCAGGGGCAGAGAGAGAGGGAGACACTGAATCTGAAGCAGGCTTCAGGCTCCGAGCTGTCAGCACAGAGCCCGACGCAGGGATGGAACTCTCAATCACGAGCTCATGACCTGAGCAGAAGTCAGATGCTCATCTGACTGAGCCACCCAGGCACCCCATGTTTGATTTAAATTTTGATATATTTTCCTCCTTGGTCTTCAGATTAACACTGGGAGTATAGTTGTTGTTGTTTTTTTATAACTTTTTTTTTCCACGACCATATGTGTAGTCATTTAATTTTGTAAATGGATGAAAAAAAGCCAGGCTAACATCAAAGGACTTTATAAATCAAAAATCTAAAATGTACTTAAAAATAAATATTTAAATATCTGATCTTCAAATGTTTCTAACTGTAAAGACTTAATAATGTTTGGAAGTCAGACTACCCTGAATTTAGGACTTGGCTTTAGCATTTTTAGCCATGCAACATTGGCATGTTCCAGAGTCTGGGGAAAATCAGGGATGCTAAATGGTACGTACATCCACAGTATTAATGGGAGAATATATCTAAAGCAGAGATAGATATATCTAAAGATATAATATATCTAAACAGCAGAGTGTTTGGTCCCTAATGAGGATTTAATATTAATTATTATAATCTTTAAAGAAGGCATCATTTTAGAATTTAAATCAGAGTATACTGTATGGAAATAGTTTGAGAGAGTATTAAGGATAAATTAATGGAAGTATCATTAGTTAGAAGTAGACATTAGAAGTTACATTATTAAAACTTGTAGTTTTAAGTTACATTATTAGAAGTTAGAAGTTACAGTATTAAAACTTGTATCACATAATTTTGGTATTTTTGCTATTTTCATTTTAGATAAAGAAAAGATTAGTTAATTTATTTTTAAATGAATTTAGAGATTGTTATAAATGTACTTGCTTTATCAAAATAGGGCAAGAATGGGCAGATGATCAGGCAACCATATGAATAATGAAAAGTAGAGAGATGAGAATAAATTCGTATGACAATGAGAAAAGGGGGAAGTTATACAATGGTGACTTTAATACATCTTCCCCTTATTACCATGGTAGTAAAAGTACACACACAGGAGCGTTTTTATTTTGCTAGGCTCCTGGAATAAGAATATTGTTAATCCCTAGTGAAATAATGCATGCAAATATGCTTAAAGAGATTTAACCCAATAGACCTTTATTTATTTATTTTTTTCATACAACCATGCATCCCGAGGTGAGCGGTCCAAAACTAGCGCAGCAGGTTCATGGTGACAGTAAGACCCGAAACTCCTGTTCTTTCTGGTCCCTTAGCCTCATAATGTCGCTCTGGTATCGTATGTGCCCTGGTGGTCACACCTGGGATACTTTACTTTCAGCCCCTTACATTCCAGGCATTCCTGGCAGCCATGTGCCGAAGGACAAAATGTGGTTGGGAGGGTTTGGAACCAGTATTGGGAGAGGAACACTTTACGAGACAACATTCAGCTTATCTGTCTTTCATCATAAGACGGGCCACCCTACCTGCAAAAATGTCTGGGGAAGCAAGTGACGTTCCCATAATACTTTCTCATCCTGAACAAAATTAAGATTCTGTTATTTGGGAAAAGGGGGGGTGGGTGGTAAGCAACCTGTCCTGTTTACAGAAACCCTTAACAGTTCCTGCACATAGTGAGTTTTCCATGTTCGGTAGCCAATCTACTGTCGTTATCCTTGTTACAGTATTGGGTGGGACTAATTTTAAATCATGAAGATTAGTCCCAAAAAATTTGATTAAAGTAGAACAGTACTTAGCAGAACTCTCAAATATTGTAAATATCCCTAATGTGGCAGCCCTTCTTTATCATTTCTGAATTTGTAGTGTGGGGTTTATTGCATAAGTTATTAAGAAACTATAATGAGAGATTTTTTCCCCCAAGTCATTTAAACCTTTTCAATCCCCAGTGTGTTTCTTTTATTTGCATGTTATGTTTACAAAAGATGCATATTACTGTTTATCTCAACCGCCTGTCACATGTGAGTTTTATAGTAGTACAGATTTACTTACCCATTCAACAAAATATTTACTATGCACTAATGAGAAGTCTGTATCTTGATATGACTAATAATTTATTGAGGCTTATCGAGCTTGCAGATCAGTGTCAAATATTTTAGTCTTAGGTAAAAGAATTCAGATAGCCTCCTGGGGAAGAAGAGCAGGGTGGCTTGGGCCCAGTCAGGCAGGCTTTTGTCCCACGGAGGCATCCAGGCCATACAGGTGTTTATTGTGCCAGACAGGGAAACTGAGGCAAAAGCCCCGTTGTGTGGAGTGGCCTGACACAGTGAAGTTTGTCGGAACGATGTCTGTGAGGAGATGGTCCTAACAGTGTACAGGGCTGGAGCCAGGCACGCCACATAAACGGTTTGTGGCAATAAAACTAAATCTACGAGACTTCTGTGGGTGGAGTTAAGCTGGGCGTACTTGCAGGCTTGTCTGGCAATAGGGTGGGGCAGAAACTGAAGTTGGAAGACATCCTGTAGTTCCAGGTGAGAGGGTTTGAAGAAGGAAGAGGCCAACAGAAGACTAGTGATTCACACAGGGAAATAATTTGTGGAGGTTGTTGGGAGGGGGTTGAAACACAAAAACAGTCTCACGGTGTGAGGCCTTTGTTTTCTTTCTTCAGGAACACTGTATTTTACAACCTCAATCTCCTCATCCTTCCCTCTTCCCCTGGCTATTTCAGCCTTACCCTTCAGGGCTCCCATTAGACCTTGCATCCCCCAAATCTGGATAAGGTTGTCCATCTCCGCGTTGTCTTAGCAACTGCACTTCCTTTGCCACAACAACTTAACAGGGCTTTTTGTAACTATCTACTGTTTTGTTTTTTGTTTTTTTTTCCCCGCACATAGTATCTGTGTTCCTCCTTTTATCCTCTGGATCTATCTCACTGCCTGGCACATGGTAAATTATAAATACAAATCAAGCAAAAGTTTCTGTAGCCTGAGACATTTGCATTGTAATTCACAGTACCTGACTGAATGTGTATTTCAGCATATCCCAGTGAAGAGATACTTCGGACTGTGCTGTACTACTCCCATGCCAGAGTGAAACCACTAGCTTGGAATAAGGAAAGGAAGGACACTGTTTGAGAGAAGCATTACTAGATGGATAGATAGATGAGGAAAATTGTAAACATAATGACCTTGTTTTAGTGGCTAACCTCTCAGAGCCCCAGTTTCCTAATCTAAAAACAGAAGAGTGGTGATATCTTCCACCTAGGATTGGTGTTCGAATTAAATACGATGATGTGTATGAAGCAGCAGAATCAGGCTTGCAATTGACTAAGCGATCAACTGTTTTGTATGTATTATTTTACTATATTATATTATGTTAAGAGACTGGCCCTCAGTTGTCATCAGGGCATTTTGAAAAAAACACAGCCGAAGGAGGCCATGCTGTATTGTGGGACTTTCATCAGTACCATGATTTACCCAAAGTTGTAGTCAATCAGGATGATTTTGTTGCCTCTGTGTCAGCTTAAATGTGGAGAGTGATGATGCCTCAGTAGTTCTGAATGTTATTATACTGTTGAATTATGTGCTTGAGTATTTATTATTACAGACTTTTAAAACAGATTTACTTTATAATTAAAATTATGAAAAATCATTATTCAGTTTATTTGACTATGTTAATGAAATGTAAATATTCCCCAATAATAATAATATAATAATAATAATAATAATAATAATAATAATAATGTCTTATATTGCAGGTATTAAGCTTAGGTTTTAAGTTCTTTAAGATGTTTAAATGCTTTCATTTAAATGCTCAGATTTTCTTTAAGTGCTCCCCTCCCTTTATACTGTATACTAATTTTTCTTCTTTCATCCATTTAGTTGTAAGATGTGCTAACTGTTCTTCCCAAGCTATACTGCTAAAATAATGCAATGTTTGTATTTTTTGACCCTGATAGAATATTACCTTTACCATCCAATGCTTCATTTTATAGAGCCAGAAGTTGAAGTTGTTGGAAGGTTAAAATAACTTATCAGCAGGGCTTCTGAGTGGCTCAGTCTTGGTTAAGCGTCCAACTTTGGCTCAGGTCATGACCGCATGGTTCGTGCATTCTAGCCCTGCATGGGGCTCTGTGCTGACTGCGTGGAGGCTGCTTGGGATTCTCTCTTTCCTCTCCCTCTCTGCCTTTCCCCACTCACATTTTCTCTGTTTCTCTTAAAATAAATAAACTTAAAAAAATAACTTACCAACATACACACACTCACAGAGGAACAAGCTGCGATAACGAAGTCAGCACGAAAGCCACTGTCTTTGGCTCAGTTGAGTAGCCTCTGTGGCAGTGATCTCTCTGTTATGGCAGGCAGACAGCTTTGGAAACTAGAGCTCCTGAGCCCTGGAGAAGGATATTGAGGAGTGTTCTGGGGTTGGTCCCTACAATATATGAGAAGATAGATGAGGTTAGTCCCCATGGTGCTGACCATAGGAATGTTCCAGGGTTACAAGTCTCGCTTTCATCATAGATTCCTGTAATGCTTATTAACCAGTCATTAAGAGACAAACAGGTGAATTTAAATTATGTAGTCTGCACTCAACAATTATACATTTGGGTACCTGTTCAGAACCAGGCATTAGTCTGGTTACTTGGGGGCAAATAGACAACAGACAAAGATCCCTGCCCTCGTGAAACATTTTTGTAGAGGAGAGAATATATATATTCAATATGTGTGTGTGTGTGTGTGTGTGTGTGTGTATAAAGTGCATAGTAAACTTAATAGCTGAGTCAATTCTATTGCCCTTGGAAGGTAATTGGTGTTATAGAGAAACAGCAGAGAAAGGTACAGGCATTGGAGTGACAGGTTGGGGGGTTTGAAGGCAGGTTGTCACACTAAATAGAAGTTCACGGTAAGTTTCATTGAGAAGATAACATTTGAACAAAGACTTGAAGGATGTGAAAGTATATAAGAAAGTTTAATCCAGATTTCTCTACAGCTTTTAATTGTATACAAATTAGAAAATGAATACGGAAATGAAAATTATCACTCTACCTCTTGGGTATTGTAATATATAGTCCATAGCTATAGATATGAACCCTGTTCTGTAGGTAAGTAGTAGAATTTCAAGGACCTTTGTTAGGGAAAACTTAATTGACTAATAAGGAACAGGGCAAGTTTTACTGAAAGAATGAAGATGATAAATATAAATGACCTGCTTAGGCTAAGAATTTTATCATCCTCCTTCCACAATGAGAACAGTCTTTTTGAGAAGAAGATACTTTTTCCTTTTGAAAATTAACGTTTCTTTAGTGTCACAGTAAGTTTATTATATCTTAAAATGTGTTTGGTATAATAGTTACTTAATATATTTTTAATCAGTTTTGGTAACCAGTTGCATAGGAAAGTAGTATGTTATCTGAGTGAATGCAAATTTTGGCTTCAAGGCTCAGCATCACATTTAAATTTTGTCTTGACACTGGAAGTTATAGAATGTCAGAACTGTTTGCTAATAACTATGAGCTCTAGAGCCACATATTCAGTATTCCATCCTAAATAACATTACTATGTTGTTAGTGTAGTTTTTTCTTATGGAGAGCCAAAACTGCTAAGTAATTCAAAAGTCTTGGTATGGCAAAATACGAGCCCAGTTAATAGTGGTGGATGTCTTAATTTGTGACAGAGAAGAATATTTTAATACCCTTTGCTCAAAATTTTTGCTGTGGTGGAAATTGTGGTTTGGCCCATGCTAAACTGGCAAAGTGAGAATTATCTGTTGATATTTAACTGGGAAGAGAATTTTACAATGTCAATAATTATATTCTGGTTTTAACACATATCGTGAATCAGGCCAGTCAACAAAAGAGTTTGTTGAAATTGGTTTGCTGAGGTTGTGTTAGGTGTTGGATCAATGTGGCACTGACCTGAATATTGTGCTCTATGCTGTGACAGAAAGAGTATGAACTTTTGAATAAATTTTGTGTGCGTGTGTATTGGTGTGATTTTGGGAGGAGTCAGAATAAATTCTGAGGATTAGAGCTAGAAAGATAGTAGGTATGAGCCTATTCCTGGGCCTTGACACTCTGGTGAGAAGTTTGGATTTTCCTGCAGTTAGCAGGTGTAGAGTATGGATGGAGAGCTTTAGACTTTGAAGAGAGACCAGTTATATGCTTCTTGGAAAAGTATTAAGGACCCAAGGAAGCAGGAGCCATGGGAATGGTGAGAAGGGTGCTGATGTATGAGGACCTAAGGAAGTAAAAAATTTATTCAGGAATTGATGATTAAATTAGATAGAGGTGGACAGTAAAGTGGAAGACAAGATTGATTTACATATTGCTTACTTATAGTGAGGGGATAGAGGGAAGTGTGGTGTCCTTTTATGAAAAATTTGTGGGAAAGTATTGCATTCAATGTAGGACATTTCTTTCCCTTACACATGAGTATGGGCTGGATATAAGATCTGAAGCGAAGGGGAGAATCCGGGCTAGAGATACAGATTTGGGCATCTTTGAGTGGAGGCTGAGGTCAAGATTATGGATTGAATTACCAGGAAGAATTTAATGTATAAAATGTGGGCATTGAATATGGCCAAGGATAAAGTCATGGGGAAACTCCTAACATTGAAGGATGAAAACTAGAAAAGGGAAACAGGAAGGAATGGCCAAAGAGCTGGGAGGAGAATCCCTTTGGTTTAAAAATGGAAGCAGAGAGGGGCGGCTGGGTAGCTCAGTCGGTTAAGCGTCCGACTTCGGCTTAGGTCATGATCTCACGGTCTGTGAGTTCGAGCCCCGCGTCAGGCTCTGTGCTGACAGCTCAGAGCCTGGAGCCTGTTTCAGATTCTGTGTCTCCCTCTCTCTCTGCCCCTCCCCTGTTCACGCTCTGTCTCTCTCTGTCTCAAAAATAAATAAACGTTAAAAAAAAATTTAAAAATGGAAGCAGAGAGAATGTTTCAGAAGGTCTTGCTTAAACGTGATTAGTGACTTTGCCAGAGCAGTTTTAGTGAAAGGTGGTGGTGCCTGAGAGATGACTACAGTTGGTTGGTGACTGAATGAAGGGTGAGTAAGAACAGACAGCAAGTTTAAATTACTTCCCCATTTGTTGGGAAAGAAAAGGGAAAAATTTGGTGGTGTCCAAAGGAGAATTGTAGACATTTATGAGAGTTTTTTTTTCTTGCTGTCTTGCTCACTTGCACCATGAAGATGTGAGAGGCTAAAATGGTATTGAGTTCAGAAGTCAGAAGTGAAAACGTGAGCAAAAGAAGGACTAACAACAAAGCAAGTTCCCAGAAGAGATGGCGGGGGAGGGAGCTCAGCTTGCTCCTTTGCATGTGCAGAAACAGTACCTACCTCACGGCTATATCCCAGATAAATGTTCTCATTTATCTGGCCAAGGGCCTGCTAGTAATAGGCACTAAATAAATGTTAGATCCATTCAGCCTCTAAATCCACACTCCAAAAGTCAGCCTTATGGACTTAAAGTTTGCATTCTGTAGATAGGTATTTTTTTTTTAATGTTTATTTATTTTTGAGAGAGAGAGAGACAGAGTGTGAGCATGAGCAGGGGCAGAGAGAGAGGCAGACACAGCATCAGAAGCGGGCTCTAGGCTCTGAGCTGCCAGCACAGAACCTGAGGCGGGGCTCGAACTCATGAACCATGAAATCATGACCTGAGCTGAAGTCAGAGGCTTAACCGACTGAGCCACCCAGGCACCCCTCAGTAGATATGTATTAAATGACAGTATTCAACTTTTGTTTATGATATTGAAAAAAAGTATTGAATTAGTTGATCTCTATGTCTTAATTTGCAACCCAAGCCCCTGATTTGGCTAATTTCTAAATTACCAAATCTTTCTGGCACGTCATTGATTGAATAAAGCTTTAAAACTATCAGCTTATAGTTCTGAATGATAGTGCAGTGTGTTAGAGCTTGTGGACCAAGCCTGGCTTACAGAATTGAGAAAGACACAAAGCAAAAATTCCTTAGATAGTGAGATGAGCACAGAATGAATAAAGTCTAGGTGTGTAAAGCCATCTCAAAGTGATTGAATTGCTCCCTGGGCTGAAGCGCTTTGCTAGGGCTGGGTTGAAGTTTTACTAGACTTGAAAGAATGTGTTACTGCAGAGAATTGGTTAACCGTGAATATATGGAAAATTCATGGTTAACCGTGAATATATGGAAAAGGAATTCTCCCACTGGTGAGACTGTCACTGTGGCCAGATAGATAACTCGACTGGGCATGGAGGTCTTTAAATACTTGAGTGAATTGATTCCTCTTGTTTTGATTCCTTGCTTGACTTTCCCTGAAGTCTGCCTTTAGGGATGGAATGGACTGTTGGATGAGACCTCTAGTATCCTGGTCCCTGTGAAGGTTATTTCTCCTTGTAAATTAATAAGTTGACATTCTGTTTATGTATCATCAGTCCCTGTGGGCTTGGATATAGTGAGTCTGCTCTTGACAGATCTTTATTTTATTTTATTTTTTCTGGATATACAGCCTTCATCAGTGTTTCTAAGTATGTGAGATTGAATCCTCACTAACATGCGTCAGTGAGGAAACACCCTGAGCTTTTTCTTTGGTGAACATACCAGCCATTTTTCTACTCTGCATCTTGGAGATAAAAATTTATATCACTCAAAGCTGTTCTTGTTCATTTTTTTTTTGGTATTATATGAAAATAGTCTTTACTACATATGAACGTTATTCTAATAAAGCTTTTTAGGGGTTATACATATGATATAAGATTTTTGTGAGCATGTATCAATATTATGATAACTATTTTTAATGATTGTTAGCCTTTGTTAGTGGAGGTCAATGTAAGATCTGTAGATTCATGTTGACTATCTTATTAAGTGTAAGAAAAACATGATAAATTAGAGTAATAATTCCTTTGAATTACAGTTGTCACATGAAGTTGTTATGGGAAACATATTATTTATTTCATAATTCAATAAAGTGAGTTAGTGCTAAGTTTCCGTAGTGTGGTATATATCAAAACTCTTTGTCTGCCTGATGAAATCATTATTGTAAATCTGTCCAGGACTATGTTCTTCCTATCTTTTTAGATAAGCAAGTCTATGAATTTGACTTTCTATTCCAGATGTTACTATATTAATATCTTTTTGCTGTACACATGAATTTACATATAATTATTTACTCATTTTTCAAAATGAAAGAAAACTTACTTTACTCATTTACAGTTGTATTCCATCTTATAGTTTTATATATATTTTATTGTTGTTACTGACTTAGTAAGAAATCATGTAAGTTTATTTTCCTTAAACTGTTTTCTTTTTTTTTTAAATTTTTTAATATTTTTATTTATTTTTGAGAGAGAGAGAGAGAGAGAGAGAGCACGAGTAGGGGAGGAGCAGAGAGAGAGGGAGGCATAGAATCTGAAGCAGGCTTCAGGCTCTGAGCTGTCAGCAGAGCCTGACGTGGGGCTCAAACACATGAACTGTGAGATTATGACTTGAGCTGAGGTCAGACACTTAACTGACTGAGCCACCCAGGCTCCCTTTGCCATCTCTTATCTATGCATATATCACAAATTTTAATTCTGTGGGTTGGGCTGTTTAAATATTCTTTGGCTAACTGAACTAGGATAGCTGCATTTTGCTCCACCAAGAGAGAGAAGGCTCCAGTAGTCTCCATTCTTTGACACAGGGAAGAACACCGAACAAGATGGGAGAGATCACCACCAACAAAATCCAGAAGTCTTTTGTCTATGACAACTTCATGAGTGAAGCTGAGAAACATGCTATTTTTCTTTGACCTGAAGTAGAACTTCAGTCTGCCCTTTAGATGTTCTGAATATTGATAAAGAGCACAAAAAAGGAATCTTAGGTTAGCTTAAAAAAAAAAAAAAAAAAAAAAAAAACAGCTGTAAAATAATTAATGCAGCTGGGCTTTTCTGCAGTTATTAGTATTCTGGAAATATCTCACTAAGTTACATTAGCTTTTTGAAAAGTCTGCAACATCTATTTTAAAAATCTGGTCAGTAATCACATCTCTAGTGCATTAAATGTAAAACAAGATCTCTTTAAGAGCCGGATAATACTGTGATATTGCATATAAAAACAATTATGTAGTGAAATGGTTAGGGTGAAATGAGGAAACACAGCGAAATACATCTCTGAGTAACTTTTGTAACAATGTGAATCTGTGTTCCTGAGGCATATAAATTGACACTGGCTCTTTTGCACTCCTGAGTTTGTGCTGAAGGCCTACAACTTTCTCCTTTCAGCTGATTGATTTTGAGTTTTTCAAACTGATTAATGTTTTCATTTGAATGGTAATGCTGACTTTGCAGAAGATGTGATCTTTTAATTAGCAGATGCTGAGATTAGCATTAGAGCTGAACAGTAATTAGCATTTGTTCTTAAAGTACAAGAGCACAGACTGAGTGCTGCAGCAAATAGGGCTCCGTGTTTTCTTCTCATTGCCTCTTTAGATCTTCTTTATGAGAGAGGCTACAAATTATTGATACTCTCAATCACTGTGTCACCAAAAACATTTCCACAAATTGAAGTTTCACTTAAGAGCAAAGTATTTTCAGTCCCCTTTTACTATATGTGTAAACGTAGGGTTGTTTTCAAGGTCTATCCAAATGTTTTATACTGGAACGTAAACACTAGTGAAAGGGTAAATTCTTATACTGTATGTATGTACATACATACATGTTAAAGCTATCTGTAAAAGTCATGACTCTTGGTTTCCAGATTGTGCTGATTTCGGTACCACCCACTCTATTTCCAAAGGTATTTTGAGAATCAACTTAAGATCAATGAGCCCCATCTGGAGACACAGAGTTGCAGAGGTTAAGGATTGGGGTTAAGATGTAGGCAAACCTGGATTCAGATCCTTTCTATGCTACTTCCGAGAGCATATTATTTGATAATTCATTTTTCAGTGTTTTTATCTATAATTTGAAGATTGTAATCGAATTATCATAAAGATTAACACTGGTATTTCATTAAAAGCACCTAGGCTATGTTAATAATGAGTAACTATCACTGTTTTTAAAAACATACTATGTATATTAAGTAATATTCATTCTCATAACCTACCTTTAAAAAATATAGAAAAATGATTTATTTATTTTAGCTTAGTTAAACTTAGCAAAGAAAATAATTAACACCTAGAGAGTAGCTAAATCCCCTTAAAATAAATATGTTCTCTTCTTTCAGACAGGCAGGCTTTTTATATTATCTGTGAGCAGCATGTATGTATGTCTCTACTTCCTCTCCAGAAAGCCCTGTCCGGTTATGTGTACCTATTCTAGTTCTTTTTTTTTTAGTTAGGAATTCTTATGGATGCATTTAGGTGTATCCATTTTTTTTTTTGTTCTTGTTTTTTGATATAAATGTTTTCTACAACCAATGTCAGACGGAGAATGTCAAAGCATCAATGATAAAATATTCATATAAATTCAAGTCAGTTTGACCACATATACAATGTTAGGCTACATTTTTAGGTTGAAGGTAGAGACTGGGATGTAAACATGTGGCTGACTGCTTAATATATATCAAATTTCAATGTGATGAGACTTTAGCCAGTAGCACTGAAAGAGGAAAATTATTGCCGATTCCTAGTGCCCAGAGAAACATGGTCCTATAGAGATTCTTTTTTTTTTTTTTTTTTTTTTTTTTGTCTTTTTTAAACTAGTGGTGACATTTAAAATAGCCCTACAGTAAGTGCATTTACATTTGTTACTATGGATGTTACTCTCTCCCAGGAGACATCAAACAGAACACTTAAACTCTGAGTGAGCAGAATAATTGATGGTCTCTATCTGTATCCTCACTCTTTGCTGCCTACCCACTAAGATACAAAGGCAGAGAAAAAGTCACAAATGAGTCAAAGTAGATTTACAGGAAAACAAAACAAAACAAAACAAAGCAAAGAAGCTGCAGCAAGGTATAATGCTTTATTTCTTTAAGAGTTTAAGTGGTGCTTGAATGTAATGAAATTTTAACATGAAGAAAAAGGAGGAGGATTTTCTTGCAGGGTATCACTTCTATTGAGAGTAGGTAAAACATCTGGATGTCTTCTTTAGAGGAGTGTCTATTCATGTTTTCTGCCCATTTCTTCACTGGATTATTTGTTTTTTGGGTGTGGAGTTATGTGAGAGGGAGGGAGCCAAAACATAAGAGACTCTTAAAAACTGAGAATACACTTCGGGTTGATGGAGGGTGGGAGGGAGAGGAGGGTGGGTGATGGGTACTGAGGAGGGCACCTGTTGGGATGAGCACTGGGTGTTGTATAGAAACCAATTTGACAATAAATTTCATATAAAATAAATGAATGAATGAATGAATAAATATTTTTAAAAAGTAGGTAAAACAAAATGTGAAACTGAAGTAGAAGGGTTGTTACTTTAGAATTAGAAAATAGTTAAGAAATACATTCTTGAGAAAGAACTGGCTGTTTTAAGTTCATAAACTGATGTCTGTTTACTTGCATTTGTATTTAGTTGAGTGTCAAAAGATAGTAAGGCCATTGAATATTTGGCAAGCACTTTGGTTTAGTTTTCAGACCTAATTAATAGGAGTGTTCCCCCAATTGATCTTCGAAGATCTTTTCTTCTCATCTCTAAGCAGGACCTTCAGTTCCACAACTTTAATATAAAGAAAGGTTCATCTTTCAAATAGAGCTTACTTGGACATGTTTAAAACAGATGTAAAGATCTTTATAATTTTTTAAAAAATTCTGTTAGTGCTGAAAGAAAATTTTGTTGAATAGGTGACAATTTTCTATGTTTACTACATATCTTATTAGCAAAATTTAGGAGAGTTCAATGGATATATGGAGCTATGTATAGATATTTTGATAGAGATATACTCATGAGCTACTGGCAGTGTTTCCATAAATGTTTATTTCTTCTTAATGCATGCCAAAAGATGATTTTTTTGTTCATGCATTTACTTGTTTAGTGTAAGTTTCATGAGAAATAAATCTATCTTATTCATTATAGTTTTATGCATAGTACTTGCTATAAATATTTGTTGAATGAATTAATGAAGGATTTTGTTGAAACTAATGATAGGTATGATTTTAGTCGATATTAACAGTACTTATTGAGCACTTAACTGTTAGGTCTTTATGTTCATAATTTCATTTAAATCATATAAGTAATGTTCTTTTGTACTTATTTTTACATGAAAATAACTGTATCTCTATGCACACATATTCATACCAAACCTATATGGTAGGATTTATAGTGAGAGTATAAACCTTTGATAATTCCTAGGAATAGTGTAATGAACTATTAATGGAACAAATATAGCGTGTGTTGGGCCTAAAGGGATAGAAATAATTTAGGGATGAGATGAATAAAGGGATAGAATGGTTCAATAAAGATGACAAAGACTTATATGACAGGTTTATAAATGTTTAGGGTAAAGGTTTTGGAAGAGGCTGTGTCAAAATAGATATCAAAAGATCTTGAATGACAGGCATAGGGTTAGTATTTCATCTGGAAATTGGACGTCATGTAGATTCTTGAGTGAGGCATCAATATTTTGAAAATACATTATCAATACCTTTTTTAGCCAGATTAATCTTTAAGTGTCTTGGAAATACTTTTGAACGAAATTATTTTCATTATTTTTAGGACGCATATTATAAAGAAAAATATTTTTAATTGTGCTTTTTATATCTGATTGTCATAAAATTTGTAAGTTCCTTAGAATCTGTAGATTTTAATTAGAAATGTCCTCCCTTCTATCCCTGTCCATTTTTGTTTATTTAAAGTTAATGTATTTATTTTGAGAAGACAGAGACAGCATGACCGAGGGAGGGGCAGAGAGAGAGGGAGAGCTAGAGTGCCATGCAGGCTCCATGCTGCCAGTACAGAGCCTGACGTGGGACTTGAACTAATGAACCCCAAGGCCATGACCGGAGCGGAAACCCAGAGTCAGACTCTTAACTGACTGAGCTACCCCTGTCCATTTTTAACCTGGGACCTTTCTGAGATTTTAGTAAGCAGCGACATATTTATCACGTGGTTGCAGCATAATGTATTGACTTTTCAAATTGTGTGCGCAAAAATGCAAATTGGATATACCATTTACTCTTAGTATCATTTGTACTCTCTTATTTTGCATAGGAGTGCACTAATAGAGGAAAATATGTTTTATAGTTCATAATGTATCTAAATATTAAAATTTTTTAAATTTGCTGTGGTATGTGGCATGATTTGCATATCAGAACATATCTGATCATGAAGGCCTTGCTCATCTCTCACCTTGCCCCCATTTTTCCCGAGTGACAATCAGTGATGATTTTATTTGCTTGATTTCCTGTTTAAAATCTCTTTGTACCAATTATAGCTTCAGTGTGGATGAGGATTGTGTTTATTATGTTGCACTGCTCTACCTCCAGTTCCTGCAGAGGACAGGCATGTAGTTGGTGTTGAGTAAATATTTGTTAAATGAGGTGAATAGCTGTCCTCCAGACCGATGAATTTGTGCTTCAGTGTTTTTTGAACACACAGGATTGTTAATTGCCACAAGGAAACCTGTGCATAGCTAGTAGAATGCTTCTGCAGTTTTCCTCTTTATTCTGTTATCTCATACAATGATTTATATTTGAAACAAAGGGCATTTGCATTATTTTAAATATTAAATCTCTTATCTACATGTAAGCATAAAATTAGGATTAATGTGAAATCCCAAGAAAAACCAGGGTCGGGGTTTATCAGTGAGGAGCTTTCCAATGAAACAGTTGCATGCATTTTTCATGAACATTAGAACTAGCAGTGCAGAAAATACATAGAATTCCCAGTGCACAAGTTATCATTGCCTGAAGGCTGTTGGCTAACAGTTTCCCCCAAACTGTTTAGGAATGTACTTTTATTTGTTGGGTAAATAGAATGTATGTAATGATTTCATTTTTGTAGACTGTCGTTCTCTTCCTTCTTCATAAATACATTCTTTAATTTTAATATTTTAATATTAAGGAATATATGACTTTTGGAATTTAACAGTCATCAAATAGCTCTGTGCAAGACACTGTTTAAAGGGTATAGCAATAATGGATTGTTTTAGGGTTTAAGGAGTTTATTGTAAGCTATAACCAAACTATAAGGTGACATGAGAACATTGAGAAGAAACATGTAATTTCAACAAGGGAATCAGTTAAATGTTCACTGAAACAGATGATGTTATATATAAACATTTAAAGATGAGTATAATTTCAGAAACTGGATTAGTAAGAACACTGTGACCCCACTGTGTGTTCGGTGGAGAGAGTTGAATTTCAAACCAAGTGGGAAATTAACACAAGTATCAGGTAGAGATCCAATCATTTACTCTATTATTGTTAGGTCTCAACTAGAAACCATAGTCTGGACCCGCATCAAAAGGTTTTTCAAATACTTCTCCCTTTGAGTTAAACTTATCCACACCAAGAGAGAAAAGAGCCCTAGGTTATGGGCAAATGGTGACTTTTTACACCTTTCTCTTGCTAAATTAAAGAATGTAAATGCATGGACAGACTCTGGAGGTCCTCCCTACCATGTAGTTTCTGCTTCTCCCAGGGGCGGCAGTGACTAAGAAATGAAGAGGTTGTGTAATGTGTTTTTCTCTTGGGAGTAGAAGTTTCTGCATGAGAGGGCATTGGGGTTCCTCCTAACAGCATATATCTTAATAGAAACTGGCTTAAGTTTTAAATGATATGTACTTATAATATTCAAATAAGGCCTTTTTAGTTCTAATATTGGCTTTTGTTTAAAGGCATCATTGAGTTTCGAAGGAAAATTATTAAATTTCCATTCTAGTTCCTCTTCTTTCAAGGACCTTTAAAGGGAAATCATGTTTGTATTAGTAGAAATCTTTGGCAAGTAATATTAAAAGGCTATTATGTCTGATTTGTGAATGAAACCCAAGGTTGATTTTAATACCATCATCATAAAATAAGTTAAAGGACATTATTGCACCATGCAATCTAATAAAGCTAACCACACTATTAAGATTGATTTAAATTCAATTTTACTTTACTAATAACATATTTTAATGAAATACTATCCTTGGACTTAATTTTTTTTATACTGAAGGTAAATTTGTATTGGCAACTTTAAATACAGTTCATTGATAGAATGCAAAGATTAGGATTATTTGTTGCTATTCAGATCTACCTAACTCTCCCAATCTGTCATATTTTATAGAGCAAATATTTGTGGGTTATGGACTTCAGTGTGAGACCTTTGGCTGTGAAAGTTTATTAGCTGACTCCAGTTACACTGATTTATGTAGTTGTAAATATGATGAAAGGGGAGGGATTCCACGTTACTGATCAGAAAACAGATTGGGGATTAGACTCGTATTTCGGGCCATCTTCGCTTTGGGGAGTATTTTCCTTATAAAAATGTTTTAATGATATAAACACTCATTTGATAGAATAGAAATAAATAAAAGTCTCTTAAATAGAATCATAGAGGAGTTGCAGAACTTGTTTTTCTTTCTCCGTGAGGCTTAAATAACTATACAAGTAATAAATAAACATAAAACTGATGTTTCTCTTTCTCTCTTTAAATAGATGCATGCATGTGTAAATATATGAATGGTATACTCTCTTATATTATGTGAGTTTAAATCTGGGACAGTGAGAAAATAAAACTAGCATTTAATCTTTTAGGGTTATTGTGCAATAACAAAATAAACTCATAAAATAGAGCCAAATAAAACCCATTCTTGGTTTTCTTACTCTGGAACCGATGTATCCTGAGTCGATAATTGGAAACACACAGATGGGATCAGCCTCCATAAAAACACAGACTGGAAGTTGGTAGAATGTATGGACTATGGTGGACATAGAATGATACTGGGGATGTTGTACACTGGCTGGAGAAGTAGGCAGCCAGATTAATCTTCACCTAAACATTTGCACCTATCACCTTGCTATGACTTCACTGGATGACTTTTGCTCTTTCTGCTTGTCTATTCTTTTATTTCCGCCACTCGTCTTTGCTTACTGTGCCATGTACTTGGTGTTCTGTTTTTGTTTTTTTTTTTTAATGTTTACTTATTTGTTTTGAGAGAGTGAGTGGGGTAGGGGCAGAAGGAGAGGGAGAGAGAGAACCCCAGGCAGGCTCAACTCTGTCAGTGTGGAGCCAGATGCAAGGCTCAGTCTCATGAACTGTGAGATCATGACCTGAGCCGAAATCAAGAGCTAGATGCTCAACCGACTGAGCCACCCAGGCGCTCCCCATCCCTTTTTTAAATGAAAGATCGCCTGTATAGAGAGAAGTGAAGGGTTTGGTAAAAGGGGAAACCCTCCACATAATCCTCTCCTTACCCTCCTACTCTTCTGCAGATTCTGGTGTGAATTGGGCTGTGGACCATTGAGTGGGTAAGGGCAGTGTTTAGGGTCTGGTGAGTGGATTAGGGCAAAGACAGCATCCTGGGCATTCTTTCTGTCCTTCCTTCTCATCCTCTTCTCTCTGAAGCACTTTCAATTTTGCTGTCCTTCTGCTTTCCTTGCCAGACCGTCAAGGACGGCTGAAGAAAAATCAAATAGACTTGTGGATCAGTGCTATTACACATGTAAGGTGTTTAGCCTCGGCAGAAGCTTGAGTACTGCTCCACAAATCCTTTTGCTGCCTCCCAATCAGCTCTCTTTCCCATCTATCATGCTCTTGTATTTGCATGTGCTGTTCTTTTCAGAAATACCTTTGTAAAAAGTTTCTTTTCAGATAAACCCTAGTCATCCTTCAAGACCAGCAGGATGTTACTTCAATTTATAAAGCCCATCTTCCTCCTTCCTGCCCCTTCCTCCTACCCATCTTCCGATGTCTTGTTGCTGGCAGAGCAAGTCTCTTCCTTTTGTTCATTTTTAGCATATCACAAATAGTGTTGTTGCCTAGTGTTCATACCTGTCTCTCTCACATTAATGTAGGCTATGTCCATGCTTCATTAATTGTTGTCAACCATGTGCCATGTACTGGGCTAGACATCAGTGTGGTTTGCTAGGTAAATAAATGCCCGTGAACATGTTATCGGTCTCAAAATGCAGTCTGCTGGAGAAGCCAGAGTCGTCATAACATTTGTCGCAAATCTCTTCCTGTTTATAATTATCATACTTTAAATATATCACTACATAGGAATAGCATTAAGTGGTACACAGATGGAAGGGTGAGGAAATAGTTCAAAAGGTAATCTAGTTTTCCTTTCAGGTAGGACAATGAAATACCTTCAGGCAGATGCCTGTTTTTGTTGTTTTTGTTTTTGTTTTTAACGGTTTCTTAGGTTCTAGGCTGCCATGATTTCTGCGAGTCATTCCTGCCAGTTTGTTAGCATAGCTATGCTACCACTTGTTTTAACTTTTTCTGTGATTCTTTCCCCCCTTCACCACCTCTTCCCTTTGCTACTGTCTGTTGCCTCCTACCTATGGCTCTTTTCTACATAAAATCTACAACTCTGTTCGGCTCTCATATTCGTCAGCCACCTGCCAGCTGTTGAGGCAACAGCTGATTTTTGTTATATGGTGAAAGGGTAGGGCCACTGGTTCACAGCTGCCAAGCTTCTGGTTCTTTTCCCTCACCACCTTGAAAACCCAAGTCCCTGATTACATAAAAGAGCCCAGCTGCTATCTGTCTTGTAACAGGTGATCAGGGAAGAGTTTTCCGTAAGATGATTAATAGTAGGGCTAGTCTGGGAGAAGCTAGATGGTGCCTGATAGAACTTCTGTCAAGCATCAGGGGTGAGTGTAGTCGTTGCTACGTTGCCGCACATTTGGGACTCTTAAAGGGTGTTGTGTTTTGAAAAAGTGCAAACCTTCAGGACCTGGCTATTTGCATATGCCCAAAGTTGTCAAGTTTCACCATACTCTGAAACTTAAACATGTACTTAGGTTGGAACTTAACAGTATTGGCTTTGAAGATCTCCCAGTCAGATACAAATTTTACTTGTTTTCATTTGTCTTATTTTTGTCAATGTTACTGTTTTAATTGTGTTTTGTCCAGAACAAATGAAGATTCACTATGCTCAAAATAATAGATTTATGCTGGTAGCCCTTTTCCTGTGTAACATTTCAATCACAAATGAGGTTTTAATTATTTTTTCAGACTGAAAATTTTTTGTCTATTTATTTATTTATTTTTGGTAAGGGATCAGAATTGGGATGAGTGCTTTTGACTAGGATTACCTATTGCGTGGTCTCAAATTTTATCATGTGCTTATAGGAAAGATGCTCCATTTATAATCTATAAGACAAGACAAATTGAATGCTACTACTAGGCTATCTTGCAGGCAAATACTATATGTGAAAATAAAACAACGTGACACGGAGATTTTTTAAAAAATAGTTTTCTATCATCTGGTTTAGTTTCAGATGCCCTTATTATGAGCACGTTGGCTTTCAGAGAATGATGAAAAGCAATCACTTTTGGTTTTAGCTAAATTTATTTAGTCAGTAAGTTAACATAAATTTATTGGGTTCCAGACACTGAGCTACATCCTGGGGACAGAGAGGTGAAGACAATCCACAACGAACCTTCATTGTTTTCTATATCAATTCAGGGGCACTTTTATAAGTAGAAATGTTGCCTGTATACTCTTTCCTATAGGCAGACGAAGATATATATGGTCATTTGTGTGCTGTAAATTCTAGAAAATATTTAGCTCTTTTCTGAAAGTTCATGCGGGCATTCACTTTTTTGGTAATACAAGTTGTAAAACATGGTAGGTTTTTAAATATTGTCTGCACAGTTTGTGATGGGAGTTAAACTATTTCAAATGGCTTATTTTCCACCATATTTCCCACCTATTGCCGTAATTCACAGTTACCTGTTTCCCTGCCTCAGAATGATATTTAAGTATTGAAATTTTTCAGGCAAATTTCAGTTAGTTGCAGGGGCTTCTGGAGGAATTACAGAAGAATGATTCTGCTATCATTTACATTCTTTATTTTTAATGTTTTTTTTTTTTTTTTTTTTTTTTTTGAGAGAGAGAGAGAGAGAGACAGAGCATGAGCTGGGGAGAGGCAAGAGAGAGAGGGAGACACAGAATCCGAAGCAGGCTTCAGGCTCTGAGTTGTGAGCACAGAGCCCGACGTGGGGCTTGAACTCACAAACCGCGAGATCATGACCTGAGCTGAAGTCAGGTTTTTAACCCTCTGAGCCACCCACCCAGGTGCCCCTATCATTTGTATTTTATAGAGTTTTATATTTTACTGTGTTTTCACATTAAAAATCAGAGTGTATCCTCTCAACTTTTCTGCAATTTCTTATATAATAAAATGATCCTCAAAGATGTCAATAATAGTAATAATAATAATAATATTAATGATACTTGTCATTTATAGACATAGACAGTACATAGACAAAGTACATAGACTAGTACATAGACAAATATGTACTATATGCATTATAGTAGCCATGGAAGTTATACATTATTAACTTATTTCTACAGTTAAGAAAATTGAAGTTCAGGCCTTCAAATGCCTTTCCTGTTCCCTGGCTACTCAGGATTTGAATCCATATCTGCCTCTAAAACTTTTTCACTGCCTTTCTGCCTTTGTGTCTCTCTTGAATGAGTTAATCGATATCATCCAGCCAGTTATGACTAGTGCTGCAATATCCAGATCCTGTGGAACATAAACTGGTGCATCATTCATTGACTCCTTATTTATTTGAAAATTAATGTATTGCATGCTGGCTCTGTTCCCATGATTATGTTTCATTGCTCACAGAGCTAATAGCAAAGAAACCGATTTGAATTCTGTTTATTAGTAAAACTTGAAACAAACATGAAACCATTCACAACAAAGTTAGTTTGATTTATCTTTTAGAGCTATTCTATTTACTGCAGAACCCCCCCCCCCCCCCCCCCCCCCCGCCCACCACCACTACCACAAGGAGGGTGTAGTAACTTAGTTTGAATGCCACTTAAAGTTTTAGAGGGGCAAACTGCTCTATGTGTGAAATGCAGTGTTGACTCACTGAATCTAAACATTCTCATTTACTTGTCTTTGCTTCTTTAGCAGTTAGAGCCAGTGCTACTGTAGAGTAAATTTTTTTTTGTCATTCTTATAGATTCCTGGATTATCTTCTAAAGCAGACCCATGGTGAGTTGTTGAAATGCTTCATTTCACAAAGTTACATATGACTAGGCATGCTCTAAATTGAAAAGTTAAATTACTATTCATGTAACATTTCTTTGCAAGTATTGAGTTTGATTTCCATTACTTACGAAGCAGCTCATCAGTGATTTTATTTCTATTGCCTAGTCCATTTATTGTTTGTTTAAAGTCCTTTAAAAAACACATTTCACTGCTATTTGATAATCAGTTGACTACACCACAAATACGGGGTTAATATTAAAATATTGATTATTTTACCTTTCAGTATAATTTGATTTTCAGTAAAACCCAATCTGACAAGATTTGTTTGTGGATTGATGACCGATGGGCTGCAATGGTTAATAGCTAGAGCATTTAAAATTAGCTATCTTAGATTTGTCTAAAGTACTCTCTTTTCTTTGAGACCCTAACAATTTTTCTTTTACCAGCACATCTAATCAATTTCAAAGTGAAGAAAAATAAAGCCTGAGCCAGTTTTGAAAATTATTCCTCCTTGAAGTGTTCTGAGTGCTGGAATTTATTCTACAGTTCCAGCTAAGCAGGCTTCTAGACTGAAAAGAAGGGAATGAATAGTGTCTAAATCTGCTTTAGGAGAGAGCTTGTTTATCGAGCTACACCTCATTTTCCTTTATCTGTCACTGCGTAAATAATAGGTAGAATTTCTTGGTTGGTTGTATTCTACGTGCACAGCATAAAGCTTAGAGTCACTAACTGTAGCATTTCTGATTCTCCCTTAAGCTATCTTTTTCTTGCTAAGCTCCTTTACCCAACTCACCTCCCTGCCTGCAATATGATCCAAACAGAGTCATACAGTTTAGACAATTATGGCCTTCAGTGCCAATCTTTAAATTTGTACATTAATTCTTGAAGTATAGGTCATTTGCAGGATTAAATAGAAATTACAGTAACCTAGACTATTAGGTATGCATTGATTTTTATAAAGGCGTTTTCAGCATTTTGTTTGGCAACGTTTTTCTGGAAAGGTAATAGTAAGGATTTACTGTGTCTAACAGTTTTGTTTGGCAAGGAAACAAACCTTTTTCTGGAAAGGTAATACTAAGGATTTATCAGAATATCCAGCATATTAGGGGTCCAAGTAGTACAGAAGTTTCTTTTTCTTTTCTTTTTTTTTTTTTTTTTCCTGTTTTGGAAGAGAAGTTTATCAGTAGGCAATGAATCACTCTGTTTTGTCTTCATGATCTTCAGAGTCCAAGGCTCCTGCCTCCTTCATCCTGTTGGCTCTAACTTTCATTGTCAGGATCATCTCATGTTACACGATGGCTGCTAGGGCTCTAGCTATCTCATCTACATTCCATGTTGCAGGAAGGAAGGAAGCAAAACAGGGAGGACAAAAGGAATGCATTTTTCGGCTGAATCTGTAGCCTTCCAGGGAATTCAACACAACACTTACATATATCATTAGCCTGAACTTAATAACATGGCCAACACCTAACTGAAAGAGTAGTTGGTAAACCTAATCACCCTTAACTGGGTGCAATTGCCCCATTAAATAAAATAAAAAAGTTGAAAATGGATTTTATGTTCAGCCAACAATTACGTTCAGCTAGTCATTGTCCATATACGTGATAGTTACTTCTCCAATTTTCAGTTTCCTTATCTGTAAAACGGGAAAAACAGTGTCTTCTCTATGGTGTTTGTATGAGGGTTAAAGGGAATATCGTACGAATGATACTTCGTCCTGGAACACAGTAAATACCACCATGGTTGTTTTCTCATTCTCATTTCCCTTATCATTATCATAACATTAAAGCAGTAGGAAGTCTCCAGGCTTTATGGACACTTATGACAGGATGATCCACATTAATTTGTGAATTACTTCACTTTTGGGACTAATCTGTGCATTGTAACTGGTGTCTCTTTGTATTGTCTCTATTCTATATGCTTTATACAACGTGGTTATTTCTATCTTCATGCCCTATATATAAAACTCAGAACTGGGGATTAGTCATTCTTTGAAGTGGAAGAAGATTAGCCACAACAATGATTAATCTATTCTGAAATTTTGGGAACTACAGAGTTTGCGGGAACAATCAATCTATCTAAAGAAGAGCAGAAGCTCTTTAGTGAAGGGCTCTGTATGGGGGTCAGAAAAGTGCCGCCCTGGGCAAGTCACATGGTTGTTCTCCTTTTCAAAGGAAGGATTGGATTGGCTAATCTCTGAGGTCCTCCTTTTTTAAAATAATATGACTGTGGGGATCTCATTTTCTTTAGATCTTTTAAGGTCAATTAGGTTCTTGTGGTGTTTGCTTCCTTTTATATGAAGATGGATAGGGAGGGGCTTATCTGGTGGGCTTTAAGGAGCCCTTACAATTTTACACTGTTGATTTTTGCTGTCTAGATGCTAACTTCTTTGTTTTCCTCTCGTGAATTCTAAGAATTACAGATTATTCCAATTTGAATTACTCCAAGTAGATACTCTGAGAATGAAATATAGTCATACTAACATTAATATTCTTTTTATTGCCATTTTAAAATGACTATGAGATTGATTGTACATTATTGTCCTTTATAGTAATACATTTTTGACATGCACTTTATGAAAGGAACTGTACTTGTTTTCCTACCAAATGACCAGTGCTTTACTAATAAATAACTGACCTATCCCAAATAACTCCAGATAAATACTTGTTCTGGTGTTTGTTAGTTCTGGCTCCTTGGGAAGATTACTTATACTCTCAAAGACTTAGTTTTCTCGTCTGTAGAAATGGGAATATGTATTATACTTGTTTTATCGGTCTATGAGGGAGAGTTAAGTACAATCATGAAAACGCAGTGTTAACAGTATATCTGGAGGAAGAGACTATTACAATTATTTTGTTAGTAGTACTACTACTTTTACTATTTTAGAAACAGGCTTAGATAGCCAGCTAATTTAACGAGGGTAATGGTCCATTTATTGCTCTGTAACAGACTGTTCCAAATCTGATGCCATAAAACAACAACCATTTTATTATGACCACAGATTTTGTGGGCAGAATTCTGACAGGGCATCGAGGTGATTCGGGGTGTCTCAGGTCTGAGGACTGGATCATCTGGAGGCTCCTTCATTCTGGTTTCTGGGCTGTGGTGACTTGAAGGCTGTGTCCAGCTGGACCATTGACCACAGAATGTACACATGGCCGCTCCACATGGCTTGGACTTCTCCCAGCATGACAGCTGTGTTTGGAGGGGGAACATCCAGAGGCGGAGTGTTCCAAGCAACCAGGGGGAGACTGCATGGCATTTTATGACCTGGCTTCGGAAGCCACATAGCATCACTCCTGCCACATTCTATTAGTTGAAGCACCCACAGACCCTCCCGGATTCCAGAGGAGGGGACATAAACCTTCTGTGTCATTGCAGAGAGGTCAGAGATCTAGGGGCCATCTCCAGTGACTGCTCCTTGTAGAAGAAAGAAAGATGACGAGGAATAAACATGATTTGGTATGAACATAGTTTCTTGGTAAATAATTCTCCAAAGTAGTGTAACTCTAATCTATTTCCCTCTAATAAGCATTAAACGTTTTCATCAATGGCCTAAAATCACTGTAAATGTAATCTTATCTTTTAATCCTGCTAATCTTGGATCTTTACACTCCTAACACTAGGGTAAATCTTCCTTTTAAAAGGTTTAAAAGTCACTGTGGTTGTCAGGCAGGCATACATTATTTTTCTTACACAGAAGTTTTTCTAAGATTTTTATGAAGATGAAATTGCCTGTTTTTAAAATTTAGTACAACTACCAAGTTTACCATAAGTCCAGTATAAATGTTAATTAAATTAGAAAAAAAAAAAAAAAGCTTGTAAACCACTCTTAAAATGCCAAAAGGAATAATAGGAAGCAAATAATTCTTATGTCAATATAATATTTGCCAATATTGTACCATTATGATTATCACCACAGTATTTTGTCAAAAGATTTGAAAAATGAAAGTGACTTTGATGAATTTGTCTTAAAGGTCAAAATCCATTGTCAACAAAATAGTGACTCAAGTTTTTTAATGACCGCGGATGAACATTCTTTTTTCTAAGGTCTGTACTTACACTTATGTTTCGGATGTGAATATCTCATTAATTTTCCATACTCATCCGTTATCTATTTGGAAGCAACAGCATATCATCAAACTTAGTTCTAATAGCTCACTTGTTCAGATTGTTGCACTTTGGATCATGATTTGTATTCCAGTTGTCTCAAATTAAATGGGCCCTGATAGCTTATTTCAAAACCTGGGATTATAGTATCCAGTGGTTAATGATACTATTGTTACCTTACTAAAAGGAAATACGTTTACATCCAAATGACCATACTTTCTTCTGTCTGCTATCAGGACTGCTATATCGTTTGTATTTATAGTGATTTCATACTAGGAGCACTTTGCATTAGTAGGAGACTAAAAATTCTTTGAATAGCCAGGGTAAAAATGCCTTTTCTTGATGCTTTTTCTCCTCTGAGTGAGGTGAGGAAACAGAGGTTAAAATGTGTCATGCCTATTTTTTTTAGTTACTTATTCTTAGTCTAAGCTGGTTATATGAGCAGTCCTGACAGTTAACTTTGTAAATCATTCAGGAATCTGACTGCTTTCTCAAAACATACCTGGGCCTTTAGGCAGAGTCTACAGGTGATTGCCCCTGGATGTTTGCCTAAAGATGATTTAGAAAATTGGTTGGAAGCTTTGCTGTTCCCCAGCTATCAAAAATTAACCTGCCAGAAATTTGCAGACACGGCAACATTATGTTAATGATTCTGACTCATGCACCAGACTTTTTTTTTTTTTTTTTTTTTTTAAGCCGGCTTCTCCAAATTCCAAAGATTCAGCATTTATTATTTGGTAATTTACTTTTGTATTTGCACTATGAATAGGACAGTCATTACCAGCCTCCTTGATTGTCTTTAGGGTGTTGGCTTAGTGTATTTATTACAGGTAGGTAACCAGCGTTTTCTTTTCCAGTGGTGAACATGGTTCTCATTTGCTGGGAAAAAAGAGAGGAGAATCTTGAACCAAGACTGAATGCCAGGAGGGACTGTTGTCTGATTTCCAAACAGGCCAGGGAATATATTGTGCTGTAGGATCCCCTTGCGTATTCATTAAAGCATCCTGACTGGGTCACAGGGGTGAGAGCACAGGGAGCTGAGAGGGGCCTAGCGTGTGACATGTCCACAACTTTGTTTATATATATGTTCAGCTTCACTCATATATGGAGATATACATGGCTTAGAATATAGTCACAGCCTTTTTGTAAATTTATAAATTACTAAGTTCATTGCTAGGATTATTATGTGCTTTATAATTAAAGTAAGTTTCTAATGCTTTGAAATTTTACGTACAAATTAGTTCATTCTTAAATTGAACCAGATGATCTCCAAAGGCTTTTGTAGCTGTAAATCCCTATGGTTCTGTGATCCTGATTATTTTTCTAAAATAAAGCCTCCAATTTTATTTTTTACCTTTACTAAATTCTGAGTGTAAACATTACCCTGATCAAAGTGTTACACAATGAAATAGCATTAGCAGTATTAATGGTTGAGTAAAGGAAAGCTTTCTACTGTTAGCTTTTCCTACTTTAACCACTTCTCAACCTCACTGTGCATTTTTGTCTGCCCAGTTACGTTTGTATTTATATTCAGAGTCAGTTTAGTCAGAGTGTGTAAGAAGGATTTAGTGTTCAGTCCCACATTCGCTCCCATCACGTGGGAGTGTGGTCCAGTTCTGTAGAAGTTTGAAAATTCAGAAGCTTCAAAGGGCCAAGCAGAAATCCTTAATGAGTTAGGTATATATTGCTTAAGTGTTGCCAGATTCTCAGATTATTTTTCAAGAAGCCAGAAGCCCAGGTTTTATTGTTAAATACTCCACTTTCTTAGTGCTGTTTGAACTTACTTTAAAACTCCTAAGAAGAAGAAAAAGAAGGAATATGAGTGACTCTGTAAGACCAGGTCTGTTCGTTCTTTAATCTCCATTGTAAAGCCAGGCATGCTGTTCAGCTTCATGCTGATAGATACTCTGTTGTGAATCATTCCCCCAAATAGACTCCTCCCCTTGGGGGGGATCTCCACTCCTCATTGCTATGTTGTACGAGTGTGAACTTGCCCGGTAACTATAATTATCCCTGGATTTTGACGAAAGTTCCTCAGAGGTAGTTACCATGCCTATTAAATTTCTGAACAACTTTCTTGTCTCCCGGACTAACATCAGGTTCACAGGCATCCCAGATTGATGCTGACCCTCTGGTAATCCACATACTCAAAACTCTCCCTTTATACCGGTCACATTTCTTTCTTGTGGATCATCCTAGAATGTTTTCCCTGTTTTCTGATTTATTCTTTGTCTTTCAGAGTCATCCTGATCTTGACTCCGTGCACATCTCAGCACTAGCAGTCCCCTTCTTACTGTCATTTCATTACTGTCATATGTCCCTTCTTATCGCTGTTAACACTCTTGTACTTTTTACATTAATGTGAAGAATGGAATGAATCATGTACACAAAGTAATTACAAGTGTAACGTAAATATAGTGACCACATATTAGGTTAAAGAACAGGGCTGTGGGCTGGTATTAGAATGACGTTACCTGATGGCTGAATCCATTTGTGGTTGGCAGTCAGGGTTGATATAGCCGTTGTTCTTGAACACAGACTTGCTCACTTCTGTGAAATTTTAAAGTGGAAAATTCTCAAGAAAAGAGCTTCTGGTCTGAAGGAGCTCATATGGCACCAAAATTATAGTATACATAGACTGGTGCATTAGAGTCCCTGAAGTGATTGAGCTGGTCCTCTTATGAAATGATTTTTGGGTTCTTCTCTCAAACATCAGTTTGATTTTGTCTGTTTTCCAGTGTATGGACGAGACTGTCATGAGTGATCTTGCCTATTGCCTTGTTGACACCAGTTAAACTCTATCCTCTGCGTTTCCCTGCCATACGTGTCTGATGTGTTCTGAAAGGATGATGTTATAGTCAGATGCCATTTTTGATTATTTACTGTGAGAGAGATGTGCATTATTGTCTTATGTTGTCCTGGGGATCTATTAAATGCATTTATTTTTTCACAACAGTGTTATGTAGAGGGGCTGTTATTACTGTTCTACAGTGGGGAAGCCAAAATATAGGAATGGAAATTACTCAGCAGATCACACGGGTGGTAAATTAGTCCTGGGAGGTTGAACACAAAGCTCTTACTTTTAACCACTGCACTCTACTCTTTCTCATTGGTTTCGGATAGCCCATGCTTAGTATTGCCACGCTATAAGGTAAACAATAATCCTTTTCTAGCACCACACACATCATTTCCTAATAAGTTGTTATGGAAGCTTTTAAAAGAATAAAGTAAAACTCTTCTGTCAATATTTTGAAGAATTTACTGTTCCGTTTCACAAACTGAAAATGCATTTGTCTGTCTGCCTGCAGTGTTCTGGCCCCACTCCAATCTTTTAAGCTCCTTCAAAGATTACTGCAGTTGTTGGATCTATGCTGCAAGTTACCTCAAAAAATACATAAATAAATAAAATTAAATAAATAAATAAAACCAAAAAAAACAACACAAAAACAGAAAAACACAAAACTCTGGTCAGGTGGTCCAGGAGATGGGAATACTTCTCCAGCAGGTGAGTGTTTCTCTACATTTTCTTCAGCTTCACTTTTTCTTCCTGACCAGGTTTTCATCTGCTCTTTTCAGTCAAGTGGTCAGTCATTCTCTTTGATAGAGAATTCTGAGACAAAGCGAACATTAGTTGTTTGGCTGTCTTTTAATTATCCTTAATTTTTATACCATTCATCTCAAAATGTGTGCCTTTTCCTTCCTTGTTTGTGATTATTGCATGTTACTTTAAATTACTGCAGCATTTTCTTTGTCTTTAGCTGGGAGAGAATTTAAAAGTAAATCGGAAGTTATCTTTTCTGCAAAGCTGAGTAGACTTTACGAAAACCGCAAGAGTTTTCTCTTAGCTGGGACTGATAATTACCAACATTTTTTTTTTTTTTCTTCTGGGTATGAGCCCAGTAAAAGGACTTGACATAAAAAAAAAATTTTAATGTTTTATTTATTTTTGAGAGAGACAGAGTGTGAGTGGGGAGGGGCAGAAAGAGAGGGAGACACAGAATTTGAAGCAGGCTCCAGGCTCTGAGCTGTCAGCACAGCCGAAGTCTGACGGTTAACCCATGAGCCACCCAGGCGCTCCAAGGACTTGACATTTTTAGGAACATCATTTATATCTCTCAAGATAAATCTCCAGAGGGTAGCTTCTTTTGTTTGTTTGTTTTGTGGGAAGAAGCATTGTCAGTTAATGAAGACTGAATCAAACACAGGAAACACATTTTTCCTTTGCCAGTAATTCACTTTATGTTAATTTTTACCTTCCATCAAGTATAATCTGGGAACAAACTAGATTTATAAACTCGAAGGATGACTGAGGACATCCAGGATAGAATCACATTTTTAAAATGCAAAGCTAGTTAAATTTGTAGTGCATTTGACTATCTGTAGTCATATCCTGTCATTTGTATTTATGGAAAAAGAATCTGTACCTTTGACAAACTAAATTTAATATCTTTACTATTAACAAATCCTAACACTTTTGGGATTCGCTTTCTTATTTTTTTGTGCTTGAGGTCTTTTGTACACACACATACAGGTACACTTAAAACCAAATTTTAGCATGTATTCAAACATGAAAATTTTAAAACAACATTTCTCAGCTGAACACAAAAGCATACTGAAAAATTCTTAATGTCCATTCCACAAACCTATGACAAATCTTGCCCATAGCTCTTAGCGTCAGTTTCATTGTAAAATATATTCACTGCTTTTACTTTACTTTCCAATATCTTGAATTTCTCAGGATTGAAATGCAGCATTTCTATTAGATCCATATTCCCAGGTCTACCCCTGACACATTTGCCCTCCTATGAATAATATCATAGTAGTCTGTGATAGATCACAATGTCAAGAAACTGATCTTGGTCCAATTTTTAACTCTGCTGGAAGAAATAACAAATTCCATTTGCTTCCAGATTTTGGAGAGGAGAAAAAAGACAGTTATTGAAAATATAGTTTTAATGTTTACTCATGGTTTCTAATTAGTGCTGTTTATTATTGGTATTTTGTAAGCCATTATAATCCTTTGGTAGCAGGTTTATATTGTGTGGGCCAGCAAACCTATTTGCTTACATTTACAGATGAGGTGTGTATTAAAAAAGATCCAAGTTCTTTGAACTTCAATTAGACACATTAAGGTAGTTCAGGAATACTTTAAATGTATATTGTGAGTTCCATTTTTAAAAATTGGAGATAAGTATTAAAAGTCAACTAAAAAAACTTACTATTGCTAATATTTTGGTGTGTATGATTTGGTTAATAGTCTTGAAGTTTAAATCAAAACATTGTAATGTTATGTTATCACTGTTTTCTGTAGTCAGCTTATATGAACTTATAAAAGATTATTTTACTGGATACTATTTGGGGATCCATTTTGCTTAATTAAGGTTGTGTGTGTGTGTGTGTGTGTGTGTGTGTGTGTGTGTGTATACGTGCACTTTTGAGCAGAAGGCATAGTAGTTTGTGGGGGAAATGTGCATGTGGTCCCAGCTGCCTGTTTTTTCTCTGAGAATAAGAAGAGGTATGTGAGAAGGACATTTTAGCTACTGGTTCCCTGATTCCCCCAGGACTCATTTATTTTTATAAACTTTAGGCTGGGCATTAACATTTCTACCCCATCAAAACTAAATAGTAGTAATCCCAAGGGATCTTAGCGCTGAATGGATTCACGGACCAGGCCCCTTGGTAAATTGCAGTTGGGGTTCCAGGAAAAAAACAAAACCAAAACAAAAATGAAACAACAACAACAACAACAACAACAACAAAACACTTCCTTATGACATCAGAGAATCCACAAATGAAGACACACTTTCCTATACAAGCCACCATAGTTTTGGTACTGATGATTTCTTTTCCATCTATATCAGAATCCTGTCTCCATCCATATTGCTCTTGCAATATTTAAAACTTATCAGGACCCTCGGATGTGTAAGCATGTGGCATATGTGACATCATCATAAAATGGCTCATGGGGCCTTAGGGTCAAGATTTTGATCTACTTCTCTAGGATGTGTGACTTTGGGGATGTTACTTTATCTCCCTGATCTCCATCCATATGCATAACGACCATGCAAATAGTACCTGCCTTCTGATTGTTATGTTAAATAACATAAGGTACATAAAGTGCTTAGTTCTGTATCAGGCATACAGTAAGTGCTCAGTTTTTTGAAAGCAATGAATTGTCACTGAGATTCTTGAGATGTTGTCTAACTAGTGGAAGAGTAAACCTCGAGTACTACTACACATACCCATCCCTTGCAGCCCCCAAACTATACCATGAATACGATTATAAGCAATAGATAAGTTAACGACCTCAGGAGTAATATATCATTCATACATGTCATAAAGATAAAGTAACTCAGTTTTAGGAAATATAATTAGATACCTTTGAATATTGCAAGTGCAATAAAAATAGTCCATATATACTTTGCTTTCTTAAATCCCATATCCAAGATAAGAAGATACTAATGTGGTTTTACCTGTCTTTCCAAGACTTTAAAACATTCCCACATTTGCCTCATTAGCTCTTTTTTAAAAATAAAATTTATTGTCAAATTGGCTTACATACAGCACTCAGTGCTCAACCTAACAAGTGTCCTCCTCAATGCCCATCACCCATTTTCCCCTCTCCCCCACCTCCCCATCCACCCTCAGTTTGTTCTTTGCCTCATTAGGTCTTAATATCACTTCAGGCATGCCTCTCCATCAGTTGAGCTTATCTCAAAACTAATTCATGATCTATTCCAATAAAATCTCTGACCAGAATCTTCTCATTGCCACCATATTTAATTATCTTTTAATCAAGACAAATGGCATGACGATTTAATAGAAGACTGTCACTACTCAGAATTGGTGAGGGTTCTTCCTAAACCAAGCAACCAAGCAAAGCAACCTAGAGTCTTTGCAGTTTTATCTTCATGGTGTTTGTATTGCCTGAAGTCTCACTGAGCTGCAAGTTAGCCTGACAAGCAAGTCTCACCGCTGACATGGTGAGAGGAAGGAGGGAAATGGCAGTGTTCGCTTTTCATATCTTACTCTTGTACTTCTTTTTTTTTCTTTGAACATGTTTATATTCTAAAATACTCACTTTCATTGGAAATCTATGTGATTCTATTATAAAGTGATGCAAATCAATGCAGACTCAAATAGGTTACCAAGATATATGCCAGGGACATACTAGATTCTCTCTTTTCTACAATTTCAAAAATCATTACTTTATGATTCAATTTAGGAAACATTTGAATAAGTGCTTCTTATCTAACACTGCTGGAGGCTTCAGGGATTCCTAAGGAAGTATAAAAATCATTCTTACAATCAAGGAATTTCAAATTTAATTGGTGTTTATGAGATGTGTATGATTAGATGTCAAAACACATGATGGACATACCAGATACTAATCCCATATGAGGTCAGAGTTGGAAGAGATGAGAATAATTCAGATATTTGAAGATGGTTTCACTGAATATTAAACCTGTAAAGATAGGAAACATTTGAAGAATATTTGGAACTAACAATAGTTTGGTTGTCTAAACTATATGGATGAGGGATAGATGAAGGCTGTATCTCCTACCAAAGCATTTAGCCAACAGCTGTTTATAGGAAGAAACACAGGTGCACATTTCTGTCTGTTTTTTCCCTGGGCATTGCTTGATCTACTTGTTAATAAATAATGAAATGACTAGAGACAGTGCAGTGTAGTGTAATTTATGTCAGAAGTAGAGTGTGATGGTAAAAACAAAGGCTTTGGTGTAGATAATGTAGTTTTGAGTCTTATTTTTGATATTTACTGACTTTCTGATTTTGGAAACATTATTTAATGTCACTGAGTATTATTTTTTTTCATCCATAAATGTGTATTTCAGGGTGGCTGTGATATTTTAAAAAGGCGCCTTGGTGGCTTAGTCGGTTAAGTGTCCGACTCTTGAATTTCGGCTCAGGTCATGATCTCATGGTTCGTGGGTTCAAGCTCTGCATTGGGCTCTGCTGACAACAGGGAGCCTGCTTGGGATTCTGTCTCTCCCTCTCTCTCTTCCCCTCCCTTGCTCATGCTCTCTCTCTCTCTCTCTCTCTAAAATAAAATAAACATTAAAAAAAATAAAAAACAAAAAAGTAAATGCTTAGCAGTTTCTGTCACATACTACACCTTGACCCAAAATGATTGAACTGTGACCTTATGTAAGAGGCTTGCTTAAGACCTTTGTCATCCGTGCAACCAAATCTAGTCTCTTCATCTGTATTTAGAGAAAGATATCAATTTATCAAGGTCTTTTAAAGACTTCAAATGATTGGTGTTTTGAAGTCAGTCGAAGTGATGTGTGGTGGTGCTGGGGACTACAGATTAGAGATCTTTGTTTTTTCAGGAGGTGGTTTACAAGCACAGTGTTGAGTAAAAGAGACACGAGGTTAAAGAATCACAGTAAAGTATGATACAAAAGCATAATATAGTGTTCCAGTGTAGTATTTACAAGGGCTTTGTAACCAGCCAGGGAAGTCAAAGAGCATCTTCTTTGAAATGAAGTAATATCTAAATGGAGTTCTGAACGGCTCTAGGATTTACCATGCAAAATGGGAGGAGAAAAGTCTTTGAGGCAGAAGGAAACACAATGTATGAGGGTCCAAAGGTAAAGAGGATTGTTCTTTCAAGCAACTGAGTTCAGTGAGGCTAGATGTTAGACTTCAAGGGGAGATAGAGGACTTAAGGAAAGAGGAGATTGAAGAGGAAAAACAGAGATCCAGGAAGGGTGCAGCCAGCCATGGTTACAAGTTTCCACTTTCAACATTACTACACATTGAAGGAATCAAGATTTCTCTAAAAGGGCCATCTTTAATGTGTAACAGTTATAAAAATTATTTTATTTCTTAGCAGTGCCATAGATTCTGTGAAATCTATGGTCTTTTTATAGCCACCTATGTTGTATGGGTATTTAGCCATCCAGGACTACCCTAATTATACATTTTTCCTTCCTATGTATTATGTGTCTTATTTTGTAATAAGGACCTTTATGAAATTCCATACAGATGCTGAGTATCTGAATTCTTCCTGATAACAGTAACTCTTCAAGTTAGAAAATAAGTTCAGTTTGGGGTCACCTTCTCGGGAGTCACCCCTTTCTTCTGTAATGCTAATTCTATTTTATAGCTGTTTCAGTTTTACCAGGAAGAAATATTGACCTCACCATGGCGTTATTTCTAGACTCCAGTGTCTTGAAAAAATTTGGGCAACTTTTGCTTTCACATTCTTTGAACGGTCTATTAGTAATCACCGCTGTCAGATGTTCGACTAACCTGGGCTACTTGTTGCCTGGACCTGAACTTAATTAAAAATCTCTTCCTTGGTTTCTTCCCATGACCTTTATTTTGGGCCCTCGTTTCCTCCTAATCATATTTGTTCCATCAGAGTCAATATTAAGAGCATTTACCTTGATTTAGAAAAGAGAAGGAAAATATGAGTTGAAAACTTCTGTCTCCTCTGATTTTGTCCTACAAAATTACAATGCCACCTACTCATCAAGAATCGTAGACGCCTTACGTTCTTATTTTTGGATAATGAGGAACCTGTTCATTACTTTTATCCTGTGATGCACTACCACCATTCTCAAAATCTGCTAAAATTCAACCACAAAAGGACATGTCTTTTACAATATTTCTGGACAAAGCACCAGCACCTCTGGTCTCAGCGGTAGTGCCAGAGGAGATTTACAGAAGAGTATTCAGATGGATTAGGAACTGTGCATGTTTAGATGAGTTTAGACTCTAGTACCAAGGAGAAAAAATTCACATTTGAGATTTCTGAAAAATTTTGAATGTAATCTTGGTATATTTCGTCATTAGGAAGATAATGAATAGCTAAATTTAAAAGTTCAGCAAATGTAAAATCATTGCAGAAACAGTTCATTCTCAAGTTGCTTTATGCTATATTATTTTCTAAGTATAAAATATAGTTTCACTAACATTATTAACTGTAATAATTGGAATGAGATTTACAATGTGTAAAACACTACTTAATAGAAGTTTTGTAGTAAAGATACCCCTAATTCTCCCAGAAAGAAAGAACTTAAAATAATGTATTAATTCACTTTGGCAGTAAAAAAAAAAAATTGAGAGGTGCCTGGATTGGAAGTTTGCTTGGGGCCCTCTCTCTCTGCTGGCAGCACGGAGCCTGACATGGGGCTCGAACGCACAAACCCTGAGATCGTGACCTGAGCCAAAATCAAGAGTTGGACACTCAACCAACTGAGCCACCCAGGCACCCAAAGTAATTATTCTTATAAAAAAAAATGAACTATTCCTAGGGGAGAGGAACCTAATGGTTGGTTCCTGGTACATTAAAAAAAGACCACAGAAGAGTCTGATCTTTATGGATTTTTAAGTTTAATTCTAGCCCTTCATTGTGCAAGAAGAATAAATACTTCTAAGCTTCTCCCATTTAGATGGCATGTCTTTCTACTGTGAGGTGGCAGAAAAAGCCTTAAATGATACATGGTGTGCCCCTAGGCATGTAATGAGGCATTCAGTGCAACGTGATTATGACTATGTTACTTGGTCATTTTAAGTTCTGTCTATCAAAACTGTGGGCACAGGTTTCTCAAATGAATCGAAAAACGTTCCCAGGGCCAGGGAGACATAAGTACTGGAATAGTGAGGAACAAACTGGCCATAAAGTGGAAGCGATGGGTCAACAGCAAACGTAAAACAGAGAACTTCATAGTTGTGGAGAAAATAGCCTATGTGTATTTAACCATTTCAGGGAGATTTCCCTCATTTGATCCAGGTTTAAATTGACTTTCTTAGAAATAAATGAAAATTATTTTGAGATGAACTTGTTGATATCTTTGATTATCTGTGTAGTGTCTGCATGAAAGAATAAACACATAGATTTCAGGAAGTTTCCATAATAGTTACAGATGCAATCAAACTGGCCAATATTGAGAATTACTGCTCCATAAATAATTGTGGTTGGTTTCTAACTTTGATTTTATTCAGTCTAATAACAAGTATTGCTCTATAGATAATTGTTGATGGTCGCAGACACTGATTTCATTCAATTAAGCTAGTAACCTTTTTAAGAAACTGCCTGGGAGAAAGCCAAGAATCCCAGTCAACTGATTTCCAGGGGATCTGAATTGAAATTGTCCTAGCCTAGAAAATGTTCCATGTAGGTCACAGCTGTGTTAATTAACCTTTTCCTTAAGCTACCCTCTACACACAGAACTCCAAATGGGCAGATGTAGCAAAGAACCATGTTATCTGGGTTCAGATTTTGCTTAGAGTGATTATAAACTTGGAAAGACATGATGAAATATATTTGAGACATATAATAAGAGTATGAAGGATGCTGTCTTTCTAAATCACTTCAAAATTCTAATTTTCTCTCCCTCTCTTTCTTCCATTCTAAAAATCACTGATGTGTGTATTCAACAAAAGCAAAACCAGTGTGAATTACACAAAGATTTGTTTTCTTTATGTCAAATTATAGATCCATAATGATAAATGTTGTGCCTGGAAGACATTGAAAACCTGGTTAAACATAGTTTTACCTAATGAAATGGACAATTATCAGAGTAGTGTAAATTGATCTATGACCAGTACTGCCATTACTGAAATTTTTCTTATCTTTTGTGCTTTCCAGAACGGAAAAGGAAAAGAAAAATACATTGTATGGAAACCATATACTATGTCTGGGGGAAAGAAAAAAGCTTCTTTAAAAACACCACAGCCTTTGAGTAGGTACCAATACAAGTTTGGAAGGCCAAGGTCTTAGGTCCAACTAACAATGTCAAAAAAAGGGCATCTTATGTTTCAGGGCTACAGCCAGTCATCTGTAAAGCTGTATTGTTAATCATGTTAGTTAGAGGCAGAAAAGTATTAGTGAAAATTCACAACCATCTGTCTCTACCTGGGAAAGATGGAAAGAAAAATCATAAACCCTTCAAAACGTGCTCATCTGAATGATCAGTAGTGGGTGTTATCTTTATATACAGAATATTAGAACTAATTTTCATTAATTGAATCAACTTGATTAATATTTTTGCATATCTTGGAACTTAAGACCTACCAAAGAACAACTGGATAAAAACCATTCATGACATGGATACAGATAGTGGGTTTTAATAAGTGAAACTTCATCATTTGCTGATGATCTTTCTTCATCATGTTCACAGTTCAGAAGGTTATTTCCCACGTCTCTTTCAATAACTGACTTTTCCCTGGTTCCTTGGCGGGGCTGGCATGTACGGGACCATTCTAGGCTGTATCTTCCAGGGTTCGTGTCTACCCCTTGATAACACTAGTTGTTCCCTATCTTCCCAGGCTAAACAAAAAGAGAACAGTTAATAAGGTGGCTTTGAATAGTGGCAGAACAATGTAGCAGATATACCATGGGTTATAAACAACCTCTAATCTCTGTGGCCAAAAGCTCCAAGTAATATAAGATAAAAAGTGTAACATAAGGAGTTTTGTTAGGGGAAGAAAAAGGGAGATAATTGGCTAAACTGGACAGGTTTTGAAATTTACTAGCCTTGAACATGATGAAAAGTGCTGAATCAAACTGGCTTTTGAATAAAAGCAATATAACAAACTGTGGAGGTCAGTCAGTTCCAGTAAGTGGGAGGTCCTGGCACACATAGTAAGATAATGTGAAAAATTAGCTTCAATCTAAGATTTTTGACCTTCAATACAGTTTCATTTGAACTTAAAAGATTAACTTAAAAAAATAATGATCTTCAAAGTTTGCATTTTGAAATTGATCTTTTCCTTAGTCCTTACAGAAAACACATTCATCAATGCACGTAAATATTTTGGGAAAATTATCCACAGTGGTGTAAAATTAATAAGGAATTCTAACATATTAATTTTTGCATCTTTACTATTTTACATCTTTAAGTCTTGATATATTTATAGAATTTTATTCAGGCAATTACAATTTGATAACAAACTCAACGGTAGCTTGTACCATTTCAGGTTAGATTTTTATTTTTAGTTTTGTAGTGAGCCGAACAGTGATTTTATTTTCAGAGAGGTGCTCTGGGTTTCTTCCTTCAGGCCTCCTTTAGCCACCCTGCACAACTCTATCCAAAGCATCTTTTAGACCCTGGACTTGGTTCTTTGTTTTTTGAGCTTTCAGGCTTGGTACTACTTACCACAGAGCTCCATTTTCTAGGCTTTTTCCATGCTTCACTACTGTGTTACCTTTTTCAATGCATTTAGGGATAATTTAGAAAGATTAAATTGTGCTCATACATATTCATAAGGCAGAAAAAAAGAGATGACTTTTATTTGGGGAGACTTTTAGAGAGTAGGGATTCTAGACCCTTAAGAAACATGCCATTCAATTTTAAAATTATTTCTGTTTGAAGAGCTTTGTCACATATTGGTTTGATTGACTAAACACCAGTGTTTTTCGATAGAATTTGTGGACGAGGGATGTTCTGCAGCAAATCCTATGTTGAGGTTTGTAGTACATACATTTTTACAGACAGTTATAAAAATATAGGGATAAGAATTTTTAGGAAGCACTTTTTTTTCCTAATCTAGTTATTTAGAATTTAATGCTTATCTTTATAGAATGAAGGTAGTTTGATATGTGTAAAAATTTAATCATCCTAAAAAATTTTATGTCTGACTTAAAAATCTTTTGGATCCAAGTGGTAGTAGTCCAGTAAGTAAAGTAAACTATAGACTAATATTAGTGCCTTTGTTCTTTAATAGTAAATTCATAATAACATTATTGTAGTAAGGCGGTGGAGAATTAGTGTTTAGTATGATATTTTCAGTAATGGAAATGTGCAGGATTATTGCTCATAAATGAATTTTAATTTAGTTTTTTGGTATTAGTAGTATTTAGTATATAATGTTGGTATATTAGTAACATGTAGTATTTTAGTATTAGTAGTGTTTACTATTCAGTAGTTTTGCAAATATTCTTAATTTTGATGTATTGTGTGTATGTATATAAATATATATATAAACATTTATTTATTTATTTTGAGAGAGAGAGCATGTGTGTGTGAGTGGGGGAGGGGCAGAGAGAGAGAGGGAGAGAGAGAGAATCCCAAACAGGCTCCACACTATCAGTGCAGAGCATGACACGAGGCTTGATCTCATGAATCCTGAGATCATGACCTGAGCCAAAATCAAGAGTCAGCCATCCAGGTGCCCCAGTATTTTCCTTAAATATTATCATACTGAGCCTAATAGTAATTTTGGTGCATAAAATGCTATATTTTTAAATATGTTTAAAAGGTTTAAGCAGACATAAATAAACTGTATAAATGAAAGCAGCTACAGTTCTAGTTGGAAAACTAAACTTTCAACTCAGTTGGAATATACCTATAATAACTTTTGTAATAGCAAAATAAACACCTCCTATAATAAATTACTGGCTTGGGATATTTGTGAGTCATCAATCAGCATTTTTGTATTTTCCATGAGGGTCCCAGCTGCAGCTTAGAGTGAATAAAAGCCTCTGTCCCCTCCCCCCCCAAAAGATTTATCTGTTTAAAGTAAGAGTTACATAGAAAGAGTACTTGTAACACCACTGTACCATCACTGATCTCAGAGACTGGCCAACCTGCAGGCACCCTCCTCCCATTTTCCACTGTCACATTAGCCGTGGAGAGTTGAGGAGGCCCAAATTTGATTCATTTGCACCCAGAATGTCCCATTTCCTTATCCTTCTTTTGGTTTTAGCTTACCTAAAATCTACCCTCAGTGTTTCAGCACAGACTAGAAAGATCAAAGTGGGTTATTGTTAGCTTGGTAAATAAGGATGCTGTCCCTCTGTTAATAGCATAGCTCTATAAGAAGAAAAACAGTGTATCTGAAACTAACATTGTGTGTCAACTATACTTCAATGAAAGAAAGAAAGAAAGAAAGAAAGAAAGAAAGAAAGAATGAAAGAAAGAAAAAGAAAAACAAAAGCGCCTTTTCTCTCTCACGTACTGGTAAACAAAAACTTTGAACTGATATTCAGTTAAAAGGCAGACTGTCTATGGACTGAATCTCTGTATCTATTTCAGAGAAGCATTATACGTCTTAAATTGGAATAGGGTATGGAGTATTTTAGTTATATTCACTTTTTTATTTCCACAATTTGATTAAAATATTGTAATTGTGCAATAAGTACACATGTATCTTCAAAGAGATGTTGAAAGCTTTAGAGATGTAAAATCCTAATCAAGTAAGTTTGGGGGAAGTATATGAATATGACCTTAGTTTAAAATCTTGCCAAGGAAAATTTGATAATTCACTTAAAATTTATAAATATATATAATTATCAGGTTGGCCAGGATACCATTTTTTATGATCCCATGTAAATGTATGATTGATTTTCTAAAACATATGAATCTACTTTTTAGATAACCCATAAAATTTATTTTGCTTTTATTATGAATCCAATTTATTGACCGATCAAAATGAAAAAAAAAAAGTATAGAGAGTTTGGGAGGAAAATATGTATTTTTTTTTTTTTTTTTAGTGTTTATTTTTGAAAGAGAACACATATGAGCAGGGGGAGGGTCAGAGAGAGAGGAAGACAGAGGATCAAAGTGGGCTCCACGCTGACGCAGAAAGCCAATGGTAGGCTCAAACCTGTGAACCATGAAATCAAGTTGGACGCTTAACCAACTGAGCCACCCATAAGCCCCAGGGGGGAAAATATATCTTGATTAATATTGCTTCAGATCTTTTGAAAGTTATTTGTATTTTGAGTGGGCAAAGTGAACTTCTTAATGTAAAAGTTATAGGCCCAGTATTCCAATTTGAAGTAATTCTGGCCTTTCTCTGGTGAATTCGTTTTTTCCCTCAGTTCAGATGCAGTAAACTTCATCTCAAGGATAGTTATTCCTTTTACTTTCTGATTAATCTTACTAAATCTACATCTTCTTGCTATCAGTTATGTTTTAGGGTCTAATAAAGTGTATAAGAATTTATTGGACTCAGCCAATTTTGAGGGAAATTCTGTGGATTGAGGAAGATACTCATATATCTTAATTTCCTATGGAAATGCCCTCTGGAAAGTTTAACATAGAGTTGTGGTGTACCTTTTTAGTGCTAATAATCTACTCTTAAAGAGAAAGAAATGTCCTTCCTTTTCATTTTATTCCAGTTGCGTGTGACATATTTAAATATGACACATATTTGGAAAAAGACCTTAGGTAAAATTAAATGTTAAACCTCTAATATATCACTTATCAATTTGGCAAGAGAATTTTTTTGAGAAACATTGCTACTACACTATTGGAAATATATGGTAAGAGTTTTTCAGATGGCAAAAACTATATTCTATAAGACTAAGGATATTTACTTGGAGTTTGGAGAGGACTCTTGGGAAAACGAATAATTTTGCCAACTCATTAATTATTTGCCCTTTTATAGTTAGAGCTTTAGGAAGTGAATGGTAAGTGATAGTATATCCACTGTTTCCTGGGCATTCAGATAGTAACTTGTTCAATTAAAAATTCGTGTTAGGTCAGACATAATGGATTCCTGTTGTTACTTTAGTATTTATTCAATGAAAGTGATCAATATTTGTGGCCCCAAGGGAGCTACACTGATAAGAGACTCTGAAGTAAGTCTCTCTGTTCATTATAAACTTTTGGCTAGTCAGTGCAGTGTCTGCTGTATGACTAATATTAATTAGAACATCAAGGTGGAATGAGAATTCAGACATTCTTTTTCTCCCTTTTTAAAAGCACATATGCTTTATTGGTGCATTTCACATTGTCCTCCCTGTTCTCTTGTGTGTGCTTTTTTGAGAAGGGATTTCTAAACGAATTTGAGAACAATAGGTCTGATTTTGAGAAATTTAACTACATGCACTTGAACTCTGCACAGAGCCTATTTGTTTCCAGTTTGAATAGATTAAATCTTATCATGCTAGTGTGCAGACTGGTTGTACCAGAAAGGTAGGGAAATCATCATTCTTCATTATCATAGTCCCTTTTGCCAAGTTTTAAATGTGTCTGTGTTTAAATTTAATGAAACTGATTTGTGATTTTTCTGAAGCATGGCATTAAATAAAGCCATAATAAAATCTATTTTGCTTTGCTACTTCAAGCACTTTCCAAATATGGCCTAATGCTCTATTCAAGTATTAATGTCATTTGTAGAACAAGCTGTCAGATTTGACTGGCTCTAAATTTGGCAAGAGCCATTATCTTAAAAATTATACCAAAATGCAAGTCTTTGCCATTCTTGGGCAAAGCCTTACTCAGACCATCACATTTAATATAATAGATGATTTATTAACTTGCCATTTAACTCATCTGAGTAAAAGATTTAAATGAGATCGATTTGAGAGCTGGCAAGAACTTTTACAAATTATATAGCTCTGCTCCTTTGTTTTACAGATGGATAAACTGAGACCAAAGGAAATTAGGTAGCATGCCCAAGTTAAATATCAAATTTTTGCCGGAAAAACCAGTTCTTCCAACTTGCAGGGTTTTTTTTTTTTTCTTCCAAAATATCATGTCTAAGAGATTGGTTACTGTGTTTATAAGACACAATAATTGTTTAAAATTGTTTATGTAAAGCAATTTGTTTTCAGATACCAATTTGTTTCTATCAGAGTACAAACAATTTAGACCCCTGGAGCTTGCCACAACAGTCACATTTAAAGGTCAGAATATGTAAAGGTTAAATGTTAGAGGCCCAGGAATAATAGTTACAGCTTCTAAGACTAAACTGAAAATTGTAGGCTCCTGAGTGCAGGGACCCTGTTTACTTCTGTATTTTCATAAAAGGCAGTCTTTAGGGTTAAAGTGCTCATAGCATGTTGTTGCATGACAGATTCAATTCTGTAGAGGGTGGGAATTTGAGAGAATTTTACATGCTCAGCACCAATATTTCCCACACTGGAATCATATTGTTTGTATTACTTTTCAGTTAATGTTCTTAATAAGAAAAAAAATCTGTTTATGTGAGATTAGATATTCCTGGAAACATATGTCTGTGTAATCATGAAGGTCCTAAGTAAGCATTTTAAGGAGGGAGTGGCAATTACAGCGGGTTTGCATGTAACACTGCATCAGAGGAAAGACATATACAACGCAAAGGCAGTTGGAGAGGTTGTCAGGAAATTAATGTTATCAGAAGCATGTTTTTATTATCACTGCCAACAAGCAGACGAAATGTAAGAATGGCCAAGAAATGCAGAATGTCCTGAACACCTGCCTCTGAGAAAGTGTTTCCTTAAATATGGAGTCCTTGCTATGTCAGAAACACCCGATTTTCGTTTCATGATTTTCCTGATCAGTTCCCTCATTGACCATAGTTATGTCAACACTTCATTTTGGAAGACCTGATGCTGTGGTTTCCAAATTCTTTTCATACTACAAATATGGGAAATGATAATATTTGTGTGGCACATTCATTCCTAGAAAACTCTGTCTCATAATAAACTGAGGAAATCTGTTGTTAAAGGAAGCGAGAAGAAAGCAGTAGCTTTTAGTAGACATTATTGAACGTCTGTTATATGAGAGGAACATTAAGAGACCTTCTCTTAGAAAACGCTAAAGATAGGTATTAGTGTTTTGGTTTTTTTTTCCTATAAAATTGGGACGCCTGAGTGGCTCAGTCCACTTCAGCTCAGGTCATGATCTCACAGTTCATGGGTTCGGGCCCGATGTCGGGCTTTACTCTGACAGCTTGGAGCCTGCTTTAGATTCTGTGCCTCCCTCCCTCTCTCTCTATCTCTCTGGCCCTCCTCTGCTTGTGCTCCCCCTCTCTCTCTCTCTTTCAAAAGTAAATAAACATTAAAAAAAATAATAATAATGCTCAGGGAGTTTCAACTAAGAAGTAATGGAACCAGAATTCAAATCCAGATCTTTAGAGTCTAAGTTAGGACTATAAGCTCAAATGCCCTTAGGAGCCAAGAAGGTAAATTGAAATTGTGAAATTTATTATTTGTGGTAAATCTTTGTTCTTCACAATTGTGTTGCATCGAATGTCTAAAGTCCTTGCCTGTCAAGATTTGACAGAATTGAATGCTACCCAGTTTTTCAAAGACCTCATCTCACATGAGTTTATATACTGTGGCATTAGGAGATATAATTACCCGAGGCTCAGAATACAGAGTATTGTTAAGTTTTTTAGTATTTCAGATTTTAAAATAAATGGGAAAAATTTGCAAAATGAAATCTATGCTATGTACATAGAACTTTTATGTACACATTGGTATGAAGTAGGTCTTTATAAGATTGATTTTGTAGCATTTAAGGAAAAAAATAAATTACTAAGGGCTCAAATGGGTAAGGAAAATAGAGAAGCCTACTTCTTTTCTGATCTCTGCTGAAGGCAGCTGCGTCCTAGAGCTCACTAATTTACGGAAGAGTATTCACTGCTTTTGGGCGTCAGATTATTCAGAAGCAGCATTCATGGCCAGCCCAGAATTAATGTGTAAGTGACCTTTCTCAGAACTGGGACAGAGGAAAACGTCACTTATCATTGGAAGAGGTAGATTTTTAGATGTCATGAACCTCTCTTCTGTTTGCGCTAAATGGTAGAAGGGTTTCCTTTTCATAGATGTTCATTCTCATTAGAGAATGAATGGATGATATATAGTTCTATCTAATTCTAGATTCTTGCTGTTCATTTGTGTGATGTTTAATGCAAACCAAGAGGGAAGAAAATGATGTGTCTGTTTAACAAAGAACCCTTCAGTATGTATTAAATTTACCATTACAGGCGAAACACATTGTTTTGTTTTTTTTTAAAGTGCTTGATCTTTGTAAGGTACTCAGATAATAGAATGAATTCATAGTCAATTCCATATAATTTGTATATTTGAAGATTATTTAGAACAACTGATTTGTCTAAGTAATGGTGTCTTATAGGACATTAAAACATTTTACTTTCTCATAAAAATCTGTGCTTATGCTAAAGCAGAGCTTTTATAGAATTTTAAAACAAGCTGTGTTTTGAGATACTGACTGTTGAATTTTTGTGTGTCCATTTTTTGGATTTTTCTGACAAACTTAAATTTTTGATGAAAGCAATTTACGTTCAAAAACATGAAGTATGTTCAGAAACTGTATGTTTTAAAAATAAGCAAAGGAAGTGAGTCTAAAAAAAGGCAGAGATAGGGTAAAATCCTACATTTTTCAAATGAATTTAAAGGTAATTTGTTAGTAAGATTAATGTTGCATTCACATAAATCAAATATCTGTGCAAGCACTGTATTTTATATATTGCAGACTGTAGAGTAGATTTTACTTCTTGAGCATCCTTTTTAAAGGGAAAAAATGCAATCATGATTTTCATTAAGTGGAAAGTGCTCTATTCTAACGTTTCCCCAGACAGCTAGGGATGCACTGCTGTTAAGAATACTGCTGTGGCCTCGGCGAGGACTCCATGATATGATGCTATACCTAAAACTCGCAGTGCTTCTGCTGTTCAATTGACATGTGAAATATTTAGGAGGAAAATTAAGTCTTGAATGATTTGAATTGTCAATCATATTGAATTCATTTTGATGTTTATGAAAAGGAACCTTCATTTAAAGTAAAAGTTATCAAGATTCTGTGTAATCAAATGCCCATCGAAGAGCATTCAGATTGGTGTGTAAAGTATATTCTACATAGATAATAAGTTGAAGGTAAATAAAATATCCTTTAAACTATTATGTGGAGTGATGTAGTATATTATACTGTAGATTCTAACATCTAACTGGATTTTTTTTCTTCTTCTTGCTAGCTATATGATTTGGGGTAAGTTACTTATACTTTCTTTTTTTTAATTTTTTTTAATGTTTATTTATTTTTGACAGAGAGAGAGAGACAGAGCATGAGCAGGGGAGGGGCAGAGAGAGAGGGGGTGACAGAATCTGAAGCAGGCTCCAGGCTCTGAGCTGTCAGCACAGAGCCCGATGAGGGGCTCAAACTCACAGACTGTGAGATCATGACCTGCGCCGAAGTCGGATGCTTAACCGACTAAGCCACCCAGGCGCCCCAATTATACTTTCTAAGTCTTGATATTCTCCTTAATAAACAGGGAATAATGATTAAACCTACTTTGTTGTTTTGTTTTGTTTGGGGATAGAATGAAAAGGAGCATGTGAATGCTCAATACAGTTTCTGGCATAAGTGTTAGCTTTCTTATTTTTGTTGTTGCTATTGTTTTTAAGACAAAGGTACACGTTGACTCACTCAGGACCAGATTTTAGTTTATTGTGTGGAATTTATTTGATTTGGAGTGGAAAATAAATATTTAAGATGACTCTTCCGCTTCTGAAGTTCTCTTTTCCTGAGTATGGTATTTGAAGCAAACGGTGTAATATGTGCCTTTTTGCACTTGGCAGGGGCACTGTCCTGAATATGGAGAAAACCAGCCTAACGTCTTTACTCCATGCAAGTGTGTGTGGCTTAGTTGCCACTCTTGCCCTGAATATGCCCATCTACGGAGCCATTTCTGCAGAACTGTACAGAGATCCTGTACTTGCCCCACAATAGGCTTGTATAGAAAGGCCTTGTGACATATTTTGTGGCATTTAATTGTTTCCATCTGTTTTTAGCCAATGTTAAAAGACAAAGAGAAAAAGAGAAGTGCACTAGAAAATGGAAGTGTAGTTTTATAAAAGCTGTAGTAAAATTTTTGTCTCTTACCCACCGCCCCCCCCCAGCATGTGGCATGTGAGAACGGATTCTACACTAGTTCAAATTTACTAATTCTGTGTATCATAAAAACATTAAAGCCAGGTTTTAAGGCACATTTTCTCTTGCTAATGTCTGTCCCCCCAAATGGAATTTCTGGTGCAGATCTTAATGACACTTTGTTATTTACCTAGTGCACGTTTTAATAGGCATTTGGAAAATACTTACTGCCACAAAGATATCTGTCTGTAGGCATAAAGAATGTCATTTTAAAATAAATTGATAGAGTAGATATTAATGGTTAGAAAAATTGCAAAAATTCTGACTTTTTCAATAAATAATCTATTGTCTTCTGCAATCGTGGTTATAATAAAGGATGCTAAAATGACCTTCATCTTGTAGGTGAATCTACATGCAACATAATAAATGAGCAAAGAATTAAGAAATCTCAAGTGCATATGTAGCAGTATTAGAGGAAGAAGCCACTGCGATTTGAATAACTTTGGCAAGAGAAAGTTAGCTAAAGTGTGGAAGTCTGAGAAATATTTGATGACAAAGTCCTGGCACGAGTGGTTTTTTTTTCCCTACCTTTCAACATGAAGAATCCCTAACACTTTAATGAGCAAATATAAAAATGATAAATGTGAACATTATTATATAAACCGCTGGAGAGACTGCCATCTCCAGTATGAAACTGAGGAGTTCCAAATTGTATCCCATTAGTGGAAGACAAGAAGAGAAGAATGTGTTATGAGCTTGAAACTATGTTGGCCCCATGATGCAAACATCCAGTTCTCCATGACGCTGAATTTCTGTGAGGGCAGGACAGTTTATGCTGTATTTAGCAACTTGTACTCCCAGTATCTAGCCTAGAACTCCTCAGTTAATGTGCTGAATGAATGACTATTTTATCAGAACAAATGTTTAAAAAATAACATGTTTAGGATACATAATGTCTCTTCTTTATGTGTTTCTGTGACTGTCAGAGGTAGAGTGCTGGTGAGTTAAGAACAGCTTAGAAATCAGCTCCTGGCTTTGCACTAATTTTGTGACCTTTGGCAAGTCACTTTCTTTTTCTGGGCTTTACTCTCCTTTCTGGAGAACAGTGGTCTCGAATTGCAATGGAGTACAGTTCCAGCCTTCAGAGTTTATGTAAAGAGGGTAGAGTCCATTTCTGTACTGTTCCCAGACAGTAAATATTGTCCTTATAGCAGGAACAAAGTAGTTCTTCTTTGCTGTCAGGTTTTGTCTGCTGTACTGAACTTCACTCCTTTGTATTATCAGATGACTATCTCCATCTCCTCTTTGTGCTGTAAGTTTATCTGAGGGTAGGAATCTTACCTTTATCAACTTGGAGTGATGCCTGTGATGTGTGTTTTTTTATACTAGCCCTAACACCTTCTTTAGTAACAACAAAAAAGTACCTTTTAGTAATAACTAAAAAAAAGTACTTCCAAGAGCATCAAACTAGTGTGGTAGCCGGAGGGCTTCTGTTTTAATAGGATGTGCATATAGGAGTTTATGTTGATTAGGAGTAACTATTCTGTCACTGTGTTATCCTAAGGGAGCACTGGGTTTCTGGTTCTTTTCTCCAGGAATCTCAGATGTCCTGCGTGATCTATCCAGTCTGCAAAGTTTGTCTCTCCATGTTCTTTAGAAATTTGAAGTAGATTGTTTTAGAAGGAACATGCATTTTTCAGTTTACCATAGCTCTCACTACTCCACATTGTTTCTGCCCGGCCCCCTTGACTCATTTACATAACCTGCCAGGTTCCTGCAGGCCTTTGAGTGTTAACCATGTCTAGACAGGTCAGACTGGGCACTTGGTTACTTACATATCTAAAATAAAAGTGATGTCTGTTGGCCTCAGGGGAGATCCTGCAGAGTCAATTTGTTCTCTTAAAAATAGAAGTAGAACACTAAATACAGATTAAAGAAGTAGGCATTTGTGACTCTGCTTTTTATTTTTTAAAGCATAAGATCTGGGACTGTAACACAGGTCAAAGACAGATGTTAGGGAAAAGACAATAAGCTGGCATCAGAGTGCATAATAATAAAAGTGTGGGCCAAAAGCAGAAAGACGGGAGAATTATTCTGGCAAAATGAGGAATAGTTACCTGGGGGCAAAGACTTTTAGACAAGGGAAGTTGATTATCCTATTCAGCAAAGTGATCCATTTAAATAAAGGTCTTGCTGCTGGGCCGAAAGGAATATATTATATATTTTTTCAACATCTTCAGAATGTTGCTGTCCACAACAGAAGCCCCCCCGCTCCCCAAGATAACTCTAGAGCTTAACCCTGACCTACCCCATTAAAGGCATGTCATCCACAAGCCTAGATGTTTTTATGCCACTTAACGATTTTGGTCCATACAACTCTTGGGTTCACACGTGTAATGGTTGCAGTGTACAGAATGTATTGTTTTCATCTGCTATGCATTAACCTCTTTCTGACTTAAAAGAATAGCGCTCAGTTCTGCTATATGTGCATTTAGTGAATGTCTATTCCCAGTAGTCATGATTTTATTCCAGATCTTGACTATATTTTTTCTTCGTTTCTAGCTTTCTGGGCTGTAAAGTATTTTGTTCTCTAGTGGGGTTTACACAGATTTGTTAAAGAATCATTTTGTATTACAGATTTTGGAATCCCTGCTGTTCATTTCTAATTCATTTTAGTCATCTGAGTTGGTAATGTGTAACTGAGCTTCATTTTATGTTGGGTTGCCTGTGTTCCTTAGACAGCCGCCCCCCACCTTCCCACCCCCCACTTTTTTGCAAGCTGGTACATTAGTAAGAACACAGCTAAAATTTAGGGGGGAAGTGTATTTTAATGTTTTTTTTCTAAAAGATTTTTAAATCTTAGGCCTGTAATTTGACTTTCTTAAATTCTTGTGAACTTCATCTATAATATTGAGGTAATGCCCAATATACATAATGGATATTTTTGTGAAAATCAGATAATTAATGATTGTGAAAGAAAGTGGAAACTTTGAAGTACTAAACAAGTTTAAATTTTTATTTCTTTCTTATTTTCTAGTTATTAGAAAATAAATTCTTCAGGTTTTATGTATTTACTTTCAGAAATAATGTCTGAACTTCCAGCAAGTGTGTTTTGATGGTTTATGGCTACCTATGGGTGGGATTTATACTATATACATTATATTCCCTTTTAAATATTATGAGGGCCAGAGACTTGATTTCAGTCTCTGACACTTTTGAAAAATACGTCATTTGACCTCTTGAGCCTCAAGTTCCACATTTTGTGGATGATAATATAGGCCTGACCCACTTATACGGACTAGAGTTACGTATGTGAATCTTAGAATAGCACATGAATTAAAGTACTGTAGTAAATGGTTGATATTGCTTTATTTTGATGAACGCAGGTAACATATGAAGTACCCAGCATAGGGCATGATCCTAACACCAGTGTTGGTTTTATTTTCCTCTTCTCATTAAATTATGGCATATTTATTTACTTGAAATACTATTTTTTGATCAACGTTTCAGTTACTTAGATAGAGTCAACATCTAGAGTCACCCTTAGCATAGAATTGACTAGAATCCAGAATCTAGAATCACAAGGATATAGTGGAAAGAATGTTTAAATAGAAGTCTCAAGATCTTGAACCCAGCCCCAGAGCCACACCTAGACAGCTGTGTTCAGAACAACTTACTTAACCTTTGTGGATTCCACCTCTCTCATTTATAAAAATGGGGTAATATGATCTATATTGTATACCAGCAAAGTCTGTTGTGGGGATTGGATAAATTTATACATGTCAAAATGTATTACAGGTTCTATTGAACTACAAAAATAAGCGATGCTATTGTTCGTATTAGGCCAAGCAATGCAAATATCAGGAGGGGACACTTCAGCAGAAGAAAGCCAGACCTTCATACCTATAGAAGAAGCAGTAAGGGCCAAACCCTTGAGGGAAGCCAGCCAAGTATTTATACCTGCTGGGTAAATTCTCAGTCGAAAGGCTTTGTGACTGTGAGCGGTCAACAATTTCCAAAGGACTGGTCAGGAAATTAAGAGAACAGATTAAAGTAAAATTGCATAATGATTCCCCAGGATCTTTAGATTTGAAGTTGTGCCACTGAGACATAGCCGATCCTTTCACTTCTTTGTTTTAACTTTTTTTAGCCAGGTTTGTCTACTTACGGTGATGGCATGGATCATGTTTATATTCTGAAAAGATGGTCTTTTTCATCTGCCATTTCTCTTGCCCTCCAACATGGAGCTAAATTTTAAAGTTGTTTTTTTCCTCAGATCAGAAGTCTGGAGTTCTGAGCAAAGATAATTCATTAGCGAGTCACAAATGGAATTTTGGCTTTTCTAAAACTATAAACACATACGGTATTTCTGGTAGCCTTAAGGGTTGAAGATAAGAAATGATGTCAGTTGCAAAATATCTTAGGGTGCATTACAGTGATATTTCAAAGGGGAAAAGAAACGATTTATTAGTAGGAGATAGTTTTGAGCACATATACAAAAAGGGGTAAATAAGAGCACAGTGCAGCATCAATGCCTAGTTTACTCCACAGGTTTTGTATCTTTTGCATACAGACATGCCAACGCTTAATTCATACTGAACAAAACTCCTTTAATAATAAGGTTCTTATGTGAGTACAGTTTAGTGCCTTAAACATGTGATTGTTCCAAATCTGTTCATGATCATAAAAGAAGAATATTTCAGACTCCAGCAGGTTGTGTCTGTCTAGACTGGTTTCAAAAAGGATATTGCATTATTCGATAATGGAAATTGTAAAATTTCAGCTTAGGGGCAGCTCCTTTTAAAATATAGATCTCCTGAGGGGCGCCTGGGTGGCTCAATCAGTTAAGCATCCGACTCTGGATTTTGGCTCACAGTTGTGAGATCTAGCCCTGCGTTGAGCCCCATGTCAGGCTCTGCACTGTCAGTCTGGGATTCTCTTGCCCTCTCTGCTCCTCCCCTGCTCACATTCTCTCTGTTTCTCAAAATAAATATATAAGCTTTAAATATCTATCTATCTATATATGTATATATACATATACATATATATACATACATGGGTATGTATATGTATATACATATGTATATATACATATACATATATATACATACATATATATACATATGTATATATACATATACATATATATACATATACATATATATACATACATATATATACATATGTATATATACATATACATATATATACATATACATATATATACATATGTATATATATACATATACATGTATATGTATATATATGTATATGTATATATACATATATAGATAGATAGATATAGATATAGATAGATAGATAGATATAGATCGATCTATGTGGACTGGGTGTTGAAGCCAAAAAGGTATAACTTCTGAAACTTACCTTACTTGTATGTAACTAAACTGCTCTATCAAAAACTGAGTCTTTGTTGACATTTCGGAATGTTATTTTGTTTTGTGTTCATTAGCTAAAAATGTTTGTTTCCTTGAACAAGAGTCATTTTCTCATAGCAGCCAGCTGACTATCTTCCCATTCATCCATTCAGAATACATTTACTGAGCATCCAATAAAAAAAAAAAAAAAAAAAAATTAACATGAGAGAATTTTGAGTGTGAGATCAAGGAAATAATTTTTGAACAGATGATATTTAAGCTCAGGACTAAAACATTAGAGCTAGCCCTTCATCTCTATAAGGCTGGATTTTTGATAGGTAAGGTCACATCTATGATTCTATATGTACATGAGTAATACAATAATCTCCTATGTTTGGCTTTCCCATGTTTGTCCTCAGTTTGTGGACTTTACTGGTTTCTGCTGCTGTTTTTCTTTTCCTCCTTTTCCATCTGTTTTTTGTTTTATTACCCCCTACCCCTCCTCCCCATCCTTGCTTTATGACAAAAACAGTTGGATTTAGGAGATTGATGTCAAATGTGTTGTTCTTACATTGGTTCTTAATAAATATGTGATTATGGCCCAGTTACTTAGCCTCTTTTGGCCAAAGTTTCTTCATCTGGAAAATAAGGATAGTTATGTGTTGTAACCACTAGAAGGTGATTAATATTTCAGCATTAAATGTAGTAATACATGTAAAAGGCATCTGAGAAGTATAAAATATGTTGGAAATATATGTTGTGGTACATTCACCCCAGGAGGGGCTGATACTATTAGAGGAGATATAAACCCAGTTGATTTGTTGCTCTCTAAAATCAGTTTAAAGTATTTTTTTAAGGGAAAGGATAAATTAATGGAAGTAAAAGAGGTTTTTGTATAAGGTGTTGTTTCCTGTCCCTAATACACCTAATATACTGCGTTGCTCTGAAATACAGCACTTACTTTGGGAAACATTAGTGGAGATTAAATGTTGGATAATGTTAAATTAAAATCCCCCGTCCAAGTTATAGTTTTTTATTATCTGAGATTATTTTTCTGAGAAAATTATTTCAGAGTAGATTGGCTTTCTAAATTAAAAAAAACTGTCACTGTTTAATGATTAAGATGACATCCTATACCTCTTTAAAAGGAGGTAGTTAGCTACAAAAGTCCATGTAAAGATGTATATTTTAATAGCAAGATATCAGAATCAATTTATATGTCTTACAAAAGGTTTAATTAAATATATTGTGATGTATCCACTTGGTGGAATGCTTTGGAACATTTGAAACATTGATGCAAAATGTACACTTATTGACCTGGAAAATAGCTGTAATATTTTACTGAATAAGAAAGATGAGTCACATTATATGACCTATTTTTATAGTAAAACATACTGATAGGTATAATGTAGAAAAAGGTCTGGAATATTGTCTATAAAGATATTATATTTTGATAAGTCTTCTAGTAGTTTCTGATATCTTTAAATTTTTATGTGCCTTTATATCTGTCTAGAATTTTGAAAATTAGCAAATACCACTTTATTATCTGACAAAGCAATAAAGCTATTTTAAGTTTTTTTAAAAAAATCAGATAGGATTATTTGCCCAAACGGGGTACTATTCCAAAGACCAGTAAGATTATGATATTCAAAACTGAATTTTTAGGTATATCCATTGCTGCTATTTTTATTTTTTTTTATTTTTTAATTTTTTTTCATTTTTTTTAACATTTTTTATTTATTTTTGAGACAGGGAGAGACAGAGCATGAACAGGGGAGGGTCAGAGAGAGGGAGACACAGAATCTGAAACAGGCTCCAGGCTGTCAGCACAGAGCCCGACGCAGGGCTCGAACTCACAAACCGTGAGATCATGACCTGAGCCGAAGTCGGCCGCTTAACCGACTGAGCCACCCAGGTGCCCCTATTGCTGCTATTTTTAAACTTTTTACCTATAAAGTTCCTTTTTTAAAATGAGTCTGACAATATTTCTCTGAACTAACTTTTTTTTGCCTCAAGAATACTATTTCTTACACATAAAATTATTACTCTAATGAAGAGCTGAACATGTTAAGAGAAGGTACATGTAGTAAAACTTATTAATCATTAAGAGTATCTACGGGGAGTTGATTCCTGGATAAAGCATTAAGTTACAAACAGGTATGGAAAGGAAGGCAGAATCTAGACATCAGAGTCTTTAGGCTGAAGGATCCCTCTCCCTTTGATTCCTTCTGTATGTCATAAGGCCAAAGAAGCAAAGGAAAGAGAGAGTGGGGCAAAGTAATTTCATTTTTAGATCTGGGCACATTGGCTGACCTTGACTGAACATTGGTTAGTTGTCTGGTTACAGTTTTGTGTACAACATGCCCTTTCTTTTAAATGACAACACCATAACATTGATTTGGGGGGAAAGTTTAAAGGTAGTGTTAGATTAGAAGAGTACATTTTTTCCCCCAAGGCTTAGAAAATTTGTTCAGTTATTGTCAGTATCATCTTTCTAGAGTAACCACTGTGACTGTGTCTTCTGGACTACTTGTTTTGTTTCTCTGTGCTGGAAAGGCACTTGGCTTTTAGTTTCTGATTCTTCTAACTTTGGGAACCACATCCAGTGGAAAATACAAATTTTTCTTTTTGCTCTCTAGACTTTAGAGTGGGCAGCTGCTTGCCTTCCGAATGTGGAACATGTAAAAAATATATAATACAATAAAATAAAGTCTCTCCTAATCATTCATTGAGAGGAAGCTTGGGAATTATTTGCATATCTTAAAGTTCTAAGTAGCAGGCTTCATGAGTGGTCTTAAAGAATGCCATTTATATGCCTTCATTCTTTCTCTGAAGTACTGGTAGCTGATAATAGAATTTTTCAGTTAAAGAGGATTAAAAAAAAGGTAAGTCTCATAATTTTAAACACTGTGTTTAATGGCTACTTTTGCAAGATCAAAATCTGTACTGGATAATGAGGTTTCATATCACATTTAAAATCCACATTTGGTTTTTTAAATTGATTGGTAATCATTTTAATATTCGTGTAAGATAGTAAGAGAGTGCAAATGTCTTTTGCATGTGTGATACTATAGATCGGTGGAAAGTTGGCTTTGGGATATGGGAAGTTAGATTCATAATGCTTTTGAATTCCTAACATTTTATGAGTTTTTTGAGTAATTTTTTAGATGATTTGTGGCTGCATTACAGAGATCCTAACACTTGTCATATTTAACATGGTAAATTCTTTTTTGGTTCCTATACTTATAATCTTTTTGCCTAACACATTGCCTAGAATTGTTTATTGTGGGTGAATATTGGTAGCAGATTTAAAATAAATAGCATTGATACAAATAAAAGTATGAAATTCTACAGTAATTCAGATTTGATATTGGTTGTTATACTCACGATTTAAATTTAACAAATAGTTGAAACCTGTTGCCCAGAGGTTACAACTAGTAGTTATTTCATTTATTATTACTTGGCAGACTCAGAATTTCTGTTATCCATTGAAAGATTTCAAATATGGAGAACTGCCTCCTACTGAAAAGCACACATTTTCATATTAGATCAAATCTTTTTTTTTTAAGTTTATTTATTTATTTTGAGGGAGACAGACACAGCACGAGTAGGGGAGGGGCAGAGAGAGAGGGAGAGAGAGAGAATCCCAAGAAGGCTCCACACTACCAGCACAGAGCCCAGTGAGGGGCTTGAACCCACAAAGCCACAAGATCATGCCCTGACCAAAACCAAGAGTTGGATGCTTAACTGACTCAGCCACCCAGGCGCCCCAAGTCTCTTTTGTGTAATCATGGTCCACCTACTTTTTTTTTTAATCTGCACAGTTCCTTAGTAATGTGTTATTATGCCAAAGAGAACAAATATTAAGGAAACACAGTAAAAGATTATTTAGCAAAGTAGCTAATCACACTTTGTTAGGGGTCTTCAGTAAGGCTATCAGTAATTGCATCACACAATGTCTAATACAATTGGAAAAATAAAAGTATCCTCTGTTTCGTTTGCATTTGTGTTTTCTTTGCAAGTTGTGACAAATGTATCGCTTGAATGTATTGGGATTATTAGCTTTTGCACTTATGACAACTATACCTACCATTGGCTTGATGGTTAAAACTTAGCTTCCACAGAAATAGCCCTAAAACCTGAAAGTTTTTAGGGGAACTGTCTTCATTCGTACTCATGAATAGGCCCTTCATGTTCCTCAATTCCTGCTTTTTCTTTCTTTACCTTTTCTTTTTCTTTTCTTCCTTTCTTTGTTTCTGTTTGCATCAGTTGCCTCAGGCACTGACGGTTTTCATGAGGTTTGCCCTTGCCTGTACCCTCAACTGTGCTGATCACAAATACTGTCACCCTTGTGGCCTAGAAAATGAGAGATATTGCTCTCCCTGTTTGCAACTAACTTTCAGAAATGGTACAGTTCTCCAAAGTACAGTAGAGATTAGACTCTAATGGTTCAGACATTACTGGTAAAGTTCAAGGATAACAAGGGAAAAAAAAAAACCCCAAAACAACACTTGGTAATTTACAAATGTTACAGAATCTCAGATCTCAAAGGCTTGCATTTGTCGTCAGGCTCTTCTAGTACCTACCTGTTTCCAAATACCCAGGGCAGCTTACTCTCCACCAGGTGGAGTAGTTCTGGCACCTCACTGCCTCTAAATCCTGGCCCACTTTTGAGAGGGACATGTCCAGAGTCCGGAATGTCTTCTGACGTTGAGATGATTCATAGGGTTCAGGTCCATACTCTAGAGAGCTCTCTCCCTTTAGACTCACCAGCTCTATAACCATACCTGTTTGCATCCACAGTCACAAGGCTGTGGTCTTGTCCCCAGTATATAGTTGACCTCAATACATTCTGGATTGTTTATCATTGATAAAATAACCTGCCATTTCAGTCTTTCAGTGGCCTTTAAATTAGTGTGAGATGATGCTTATAGTCTGAAACTCCACATTTCCTGCAAGCATCTGCTTGAGCAAGCAATATTTTTTCTGTGATAGCATTCCCCAGAAGTAACAACTCACGCATTCTCCAGAAGTAATGACTCACCATAACTTCATAACACATATAAAGAATATTAACTGATTTAAGAGGTATAACCAACTTCCTTAATCACTGAGACTACTCGCTTTCCTTCTGATATATCTGTATCAGTTTACTCCACTGCTTTTAAGTCTTCTACAAGGAAAAATGGGCAGTTGTTTTCTTCATATTAACCTAACCTAACTAATAGTCTGAAGTCTGCACAGATAGGTACAGAAAATTTTATGGCAAATTTAAATAAAAGCTTAGTGCCTACTCTTTGCCAAGACATCTCACCACGTATCATTTTTGAGCTACATGGGAGTGATGGATCCAGAGATACATCTTCTTTCTGTCTAAAACTATGCAGAGTTTTAAAGTTTATTAATCAGTGTTTTTGACTACTAAGGAAATTGGAAGTTTATATTTAAAAATAATATTTTGGTTTAATTACTATGGACATTTTAGAAACCCACCTCTAATTCCTCTTAACTAAAGTTTGTCTAGCTGTCAAAATAACTGGGGCGGGGGGGATGTATCCCAAATTTTACATTGGTACATTCATTTATTGTATTGTGCAATGGAAGTCTTCTCCTTAAAATAATTGTGTATTTTCCTTAAAACACAGAAACAGATGATGAAATTGCATCATACTGGGGTGGAGCAGGGTGGGATATCAAATTGGAAAAGGTATCAGCGTATGTTGTGAATTAATAAAGAGATTGTTCATGCTTCCTTTCCTCCCTTCTCTCCTCTCTTCCTCCTTTCTTCATGTCACTTGAACTGTCCTTCCCCTCTTCTCTTCATTTTTTTGTACATTTTACACATGGCTTTGTTTAATCTTTCTATAATAACTTGATGATCTTAGTATACAAAGTATGTATTTTTGAGGTGTTTGGCTATAGGTAGTTGTGTATGGTTTCTGGCAATGAAAGAAGAATTACTTAATCTTGTAGAAAAAGAAAGAAATATGACCTTGGCTTTATTTGGTATAATGCTTTAACCAGCCGGTATAATGCACATAAAAGACCGTATCTCTAGATGTTAATTGTAACAGAAGGTTTACCTGCCTGTGTTGATTAAATCAGCCTTAAAAAAAAAAAAAAAAAAAAAAAAAGGATTGCAGATTTATCTTCCGAAGTAAAAATACAGAATGTTTGTCAACAAATGGGGGAGGGATATAAATGTTTTTAGTTCTCATTTACGGGATGCTGCATTGCATATATATGTATATGTGTGTGTGTGTGTATATATATATATATATATATATATATATATATATATATATGACAGACTAAAGGGTAGATGTGTCTGTTTCTTGTAATTTGCTTATTGCTAGCTAGAAATAGTTATTTTTCTGATCTTAACAAATATGTTTTCTCAAACGTAAGATGTTTATCTGTACTTTTCTCCTGTTTTCTCCGCGATGCACCGAGGTTGCTGATGAATCCATTGACTTGACCCTCATGTATTTAAGTTTTCCCTGGGCAGCACTGTTCTGCAGTCACACTTTGCAAATTCCAGTGTTAGTGTCTTGCTCAGCGCTGTTCTGTGCCCCTTGGTAAACTCTGTGCTCCAGAGGTAGGAAAGCAGGACAGTCATTCATTGTTGTAAACAAAAAAACATGTGTTTTCTAACCTCACTTTTAACCTGTTCTCGTTTTAGGTAGGGGTTTAAAGGAACCCGACTGGGAACATGGCATCATGCTAGAAATTGTTGCAGCTTTTGTGAAGTGCATTGCTCTTCCTGCATTCCAGTGAACTTAAATTCATTTTACATAGGACCAGAGAAGAATAGAGAGGAGATTAGTCCCCTTTAGGAAATTTCTTAAAATTCAGTTGCTTTTTCTTGGCAATTTTGACTTCTGCTTTCCTTTTTCCTTTTCCCATTTCTTTTTTTCTCCAACTCATGCATAGGAGAACTGCAGAAGGGTATTTAATTCCCTCAGAATCCTTTAAAAAATGAAACTAGATCTTAAATATATTAAAATACTTTGATTTATTCTGCTGTAAAATTAATCCTCTTTGTGGTCAACTATTTCACAGTTTCTTGGCATGGGGATATATAGTGTATTTTTTAAAATACCATTATTTGAAACTTGATTTATCTTTTTGGCATAGATATTTGAACCCATAGAATATTTCACATGGATTGTAATGCCAAATTCATGTCATCCTCAGAAAACAATGGAGTTTGTTTTTTGCTTAGAATATAGAGTCACTTGTTTAGTGTTTTTTTCTTTTTTCAACAATTAAGATTTTCACTTTGTCATGAAAGCTGGTTGGCATTGGCAATGAGAGTTTTAAAGAAGGTTTGATTTTGACAGCCTTTGTTTCTTTTGGAAGTAATATTGAAAAGTTTTGTTTTCTAGAATATTTTAGAGCATTTGAGATAGTGACAAGTCATTAAATGAGAGAAGATAAATTCAGTCTGACACTTCAAGATGGTATCCATGTAACTAGGGCAAATTGGTGAATTACATATGATCACCTGGTGAATTGGGAACTATGCAAACAGTTCAATATAATAATTCCATCTGACATGAATTTTTCCCTCTATTGTATTTCCAGATAAACTTAGTGGATGGTTGTAAGTTCTTAATGTAAATTCATCATATTCATTGATTTTTTTTTTTAGCAGTATGTTCTTTCTAGAGGTTCTAATTTGAATAAGATAAGAAAAAGGGTAAAAGAAAACAAAACAACATGCCCCATACCTACACCCCCCCCCCCACGCACACTTTCTAGATGTATAATGTTGGTAATAATATTTCTTTTAAAAGTATAAAGTAAATCTTTTTTTAAGTAGAGGTCACTAGTTTTATGTACATTTTCTTTATTTCAAATATTATCCTCTTACCTTTTCATAAATAGGACATTTGTGTTCTTTGACAATTATAAAGGTCAACAGCCACTCTCAAATTATTAAGACAAAAAACAGCATCCAGTTTTACTTTCACTTAACTCATGTTTAATGATTCAACAGCCCTGACAAACCTGGGGAGAGCTATAGTAGAAATTTTCAGTATGTAGAGGAGACTATATTCTCTGTATGTCAGTAGAAAATACATTTGCACACACCAAAATAAAAGCAGTCCATATACAAAATATTTAGCTATTGTAGTCATAATGTAGAAGTTGACTAGTAGAGAAGTTGCACTTTGATGACCATTTGTCCCCTTGAACATCTTAGGATTTTAGTAACAGTCGTCTACTAACATAATCTTCGGTGCTGTGGTCTTGCACCAAGAGTACAAATATGTTTGATGATGACATTAAGGTGACATCCTGTTCCAATATATTGACATTTCCATTTTAATGCATTATACCTGTCTATTGAGGATTACTTTAATGTGCTCTTGAAACATTAAAAAAAATTACCTGAAAAGATAAAAAAACCACAAAAAACCCACTTTAAGGGAGGTAATTTAACTTACTACTTCTTTCTGCATTGTAGGAAATAATTGTTTGAATAAATGTCACTTGATGTACATTAACTGAACTGTAAATGAATTCTGTAAGCAGGTTCGTGAATGGTAACCAGGAGCATAGAAATATAAAAAAAAAATTAGAGAGAGAGAGAGAGAGTGAGCAAGTGGGGAAGAGTAGCAAGGGGAAGACGGGGATAGAGAGAGAGAGACAGAGAGACAGAGAAAGAGAGACAGAATCTTAAAGCGGCATTGGATCCCACAACCCTGGGATCATGACCCAAGCTGAAAACAAGAGTCAGATACTCAACCCACTGAGCTACCCGGATGCCCCTGATCAAACATTTTTTAAAGGTATTGTTTATAGCTTTACCTCTTTAGAAGAAATTGATAGTATAGGATTACGGATTAAAATTCTTGGTAACTTGAGAAAAACTTGTTCTCCTTGAGGAATATGTATCTTTTGATATATGACTTTAGTAAGCTATAACAAATTATTTAATATTTGTTAAATGGTTGAGGTAAGATTTGAAATGCTATGGTTAAGCAGTGATGATGAAAATCTGACCTAGATGACTTAATAAAATCTGTGAATGTATTGATGCAACTAATAAGTTGCAATTTTCTGTCTGGCTTCAAACGACAACTTTAAACATGAATCAAGAGGTATGATCAGGACCAGATTCGTCTTTCTCCAATTCTTGGTCCTGCTTCCTCAGTGTTCGCTCTCTAATTTAGTGATTCAAAGATGGTGCCCACAAAGGACTACATGCTTTTTCTTTAAAATTCTGATAAGAAAGAGGAAAGTTGTCTTCCCATACTGTTTTATAAATGTCTTAGGATTAATGTCATTTGCTCAGACTGGCTTGATTTGGAGAGTATACCTCTCCCAATCCATCTGTATGGCAATGAGGATGGCACGTATTAATTGGCTGATATCTAGATGGATGTGAGACCAATTTCCCATTGTTAGGAAATTTGGGGTACTATTTAAAAAGATAATGGATGAGGGGCTGGCAACTAATAGATGTTCATTGTGATACTAAGTGTGTTTCATTTTTTTGGAGCTCATGGACATTGAGAATATTGATAGGTTGAGAGGGCTTAGCATACATTTTTATACTTTTGGACAGTGACATTCACACTCTTCCACTGATTTTTATGATTTTTTTGTTGTTGTTAATATGATTTCACCCATCCAGTGTATTGGGAAAAGTTAGTAGAACACTATAACTAGAGCAGAATATAATATAATTCTTTTAGGCCTCCCCTTAACACAGGGCTGCTTTGGAGAGGATCATTTTCTCAGTGTTATGTAGTTAATAGTGTGAGTGGGTTTTGCCGGGAGAAAACCTTGCTCTGTTTTTTCCAGCTGCCATGCCCCTCCCCTCACCAAAGGATGTTTTTACCTGGTCCCTAAGATATATTTATTTCACCAAGTAAATCATTCTCTTTGATTGAATCATTTAGGGGCTTTTTGCTCTACACACCAGAAGACCAAGCTGGCAGTGGCTGTAAATAAAAGAACACTTGTGGGGCCCCTGGTTGGTTAGGTGTCCGACCCTTGATTTTGGCTCAGGTCATGATCTCATGGTTTGTGGTATCAAGCCCTGCGGCAGGCTTTATGCTGACAGCGCAGAGTCTGCTTGGGATTCTCTCTCTCTCTCTCTCTCTCTCTCTCTGCCCCTTCCCTGCTCACACACACATTCTCTCTCTCTCAAAATATGTAAATATGTTTTTAAAAAGGACATTTGCTTACTAAATACAAATTCCAAAATAAAGGGGTATCTGTGATGGTTTGGCCTTGCAACTGAATCATCAAGGACCAGTCTCTTTTCAACATCCTTGCTATGTAGTTTTGTTAACTCTAGGTAATAGGATGGTTTTCGGATTATCTTGGCATCAGGTCCTGACATAACAGCATTCAAAGATGGAAATGGTGGATTTAACAAATATTTTTCTGAATTCGCCCAGCAAATTGCCTTTCCATATCATTCGCCAGAGCTAGGATATGTAATAATTCCTATCTGTAGGAAGATGATTAAGTAAGTAGGTTTCCAATACCTATAATGGGGATTGTGCCAGGTAGAACGTGACTGAGAATAGTTGGGTGACCAATGTCTCCAACTACTGCCAAAAGTTAGGAAGAGACAGCTCCTTCTGTTTTGTGTAGACACATGGAAGTAAGAGGCCAGGTCCCCACTGAAGACTTAGTATTGAGATCCACCTTTTCTCATTTAATTCTTGTGCTTTTTCAGTGGTTCTGAATTTTTAGGAGAGTGCCATTTTACTAAAATACTTGATATAATAAAAACTCATCATGCTAAACTTATTATATTTGTAATTTTCTTCACTCAGGACACTAATGGTGAAAACACATTGGGTCAAACACGTTGGTTCACTTTTCAAAAAAGCAAAGTGAAATTATACACGTATATGCACAATGCACCCATACAATATTATATACACCTAGAGATGTGTAAATGCTTCTATGTATTATAGAAAGATACATTTTTACAATGTACCCCAACTGAGGAATTCTTGTAATTTAAAATAACCTCATCATATTTTCCTTTCATTTCCTACTTGTCAAACTTTTCTCCTTTCATGGGCTTAAATGGACACCACTTTCTATATCCTTCTATTCCAATTACATGATCAGTGTAATCTATTAGGAAGAAACACTTTATGTATATTTTCACCTATGGAAAATATTAGCATCTTCTCAGAGAAATGTTTACATTTCATGCCATGTTTCTGTTTCTCTCACAATGTGGCTATTAAGATACTTATCATTATATACCAGACGTAAGTAATTATGACATAGATAATTTTGTTTCATTGGTCACTTCCAACATTAGAAGACTGTTAACATGCTGAATAATAAATTATAGGGATATATATTATGGCAATAATTATCTTTATGACATGGTCATAACTTATACTAAGATATCCATTTAGAGATAAGTTCTAACATAATAGTTTTTTTTTCTCATGCTATTAGAATCAGAACTTCTAAATCAGTTTTTTCAAACTTTTGAACAAGGCAGATAATTGGATGTTGATATACCAAAGATTGTCTCCATGACTGTTGTTTTTTTTTTTTTTTTTTTTTCCAGATTAGATCAATAAAAAAAGAATAAAGGCATATTTCACAATTCCAATATAATGTTAGGAGATAGTAATAGGGTACTGAAGACAAAATGTCAGGGCTAATAACTCAGCTTACCACTTATGAGCTCAGTGACCTTGGGCCACTTACTTTAGCTCTTTGTTCCCTGGGTTACTTTACTGTTAAATGGTTGTTATGGAGATTAAATGAAATTAACCACACAAGCAATTAACATAGTGCTTAAAATATGGTAAGCAGTAAGTAACTTACCTCCTGTCACTATCATTTGATTTGTAAGACTTGTAGAATTGGTACTTAGACTTATATTTTGAAAAATGGAAAACAAACAAAACTTACCTCCCTTTGAATTCCCAAAGTGTTGTGGTTCTTCATGTGTCCATTAAATATTTGATCTACTTATAAAAGGATTTTAACACTCTTAGGCTCCATAATTGTATATGGTCACCAAATTATATTGATTATTACCACATTTTTGTTTTTGTTTTTGTTTTTTTAATTTTTTTTTTTTTAACATTTATTTTTGAGACAGAGAGAGACAGAGCGTGAACAGGGGAGGGGCAGAGAGAGAGGGAGACACAGAATCTGAAACAGACTCCAGGCTCTGAGCTGTCAGCACAGAGCCTGACGCGGGGCTCGAACTCACAGACCATGAGATCATGACCTGAGCCGCAGTTGGCCGCTTAACCGACTGAGCCACCCAGGCGCCCCTATTACCATGTTTTTGAATGTGCCCATTCTGATCAGCCACAACGTGTGTAACTTATAAAGTTTATCTGAGATTAATTTAGCATAAATGACCTCTTGGAGTTGTCCTTCGTATTATCAGAACACCCAGTTTGGCTAACAAAAATTTAAATAGTTAATTATGAAATTCAGTATTCTAATTATATGGCATTGTCATATAATTAAAAGCTTATTGACATATTTTATCTCTCTCATTATTCATCCCATTATCTGTCTATGCACACACACACACACATACAATGTTAAGGAATATAAGACTATATTTAAGTTATTTTTATCCTGGTATGTGATTTTATTTACAATGAATTGGGCCTTGACCAAGTCGACCTTTGATTAATTTCATGTTCCTCAGTTGTAAACCTGTAGCATATTATTATTGTTTTAGTTCCAGAAGTTATATTTCTACATATAAATAATAGAACATATTATAAGCACCACATATTATAAATGAAATGTTTAAGAAATGAATGAACTCTAAAAAATGATTTAAGAATGCACTGCCTCTTTTCCTTTAAGTCACTTAGAGTCCTAGTGAAAATACTGATCTTGACTGAAAGAAGTTAGAAATTGGTGAAATAAAGCTCATTGTCCAGGGCATCTGGGTGGCTCAGTTGGTTAAGTGTCTGACTCTTGATTTAAGGTCAGGTAATGATCTCACAGTTAGTGGTTTTGAGCTCCGCATCTATCTCAGTGCTGATAATGTGGAGCCTGCTTGGGATTCTCTCTCTCTCTTTCTCTCTCTCTCTCTCTCTCTCTCTCTCTCTCTGCCCCTCCCCTGCTGATGCTCTCTCTCAAAGAAAAATAAACCTTAAAAAAATATTAAAAAAAAAGATCATTGCCATACCATTATATTTCCTTGTAAATAGGAATTGTGCTATATTTATTTTGAATTTCAAAGGCATAGTATTTCATCTGAGTTAATAAATGTGTGTGTGTGTGTGTGTGTGCACATATTTGAATAAATGAATGAATGGTTAACTACAGAAACCACACAATAACTTCTTATGGAAGATGTTTATGTCCTTATACCATTTTCAGTATATTAAAAAAATGGCTACTGTTGAGAGGAATTTAAAACAGAGACAATAAGAATAATATAATGACCATTTTCAAATTATTTAGGAGAAGGTTTTGTTTCTTTTACATCTAATCTGCATTTTTTTAGGGTAGGTCTTTATGTTTTATGGTATGATAATTTTTGGTAGTTGGAAATACACTGCTTTGTTGAAAGCATCAGTTTTAAGCTCTGATGTAAAAAAAAAAAAGTAGTTTTAATTGCCATTAATTTTTAAATCATGCAACTGAAAGAGGAAGAGCAAATATTATACCCTTCAGAGTTGAATAAATAAGATGGGAATGGTGTTTCTTCAGTGTCTGTGGACTGGTATAAAGTTTGTGGGGTCAAAAAGTATAGAGCCACAATTAATACCAAAGTCTGCACGAACCTCAGTAAATAAACAGGTATAACTTATAAGGAGGCCAAAATCATAATTAAAATGACCCTAAGGTTTACTGAAATATACTCATTTTTCATTATGGTTGAAGTATAAAATACCATTCTGGGAAAGAAAGTAAATTTAATCTAGTTTGTTTATTTCAGTGAGAAAGTCTTCTAAATTTGATGACAAAAAACATAATAACATAGAATAGTGTCTGGGGTTTTGAGGCTACAGTTATGATACTAGTAACATTTACTATGGCTTATTCTGGAAAGCACGCTAAGATTTGGGAATCAGATTATGGTTTAACTAGATGGCAAGTGTGCACATGTTTGTAATTATCTTTTGTTTATGTAAAAACATATCTGTGTGTATATGTATAACTGTGTATCCATAATTTGAACATGTAAAAAAAAAAAAAACATGAATTTCAAGATAGCCTGCAACATAGTCATTCATGACCATGCTATACATCCCGTGCATGGTGGTGTTGGAGTGAATAACATAACAGAGGGTCTGCCTGGGGGCTTTTCTTTGCTAAATACCAAAGTTAGAGACCAGAGTCAGAGAGAAAGTCCTGAACACTGGAAGGTAGCTGGAAGGCAGGAAATAATCTGGTTTACAAAGGTGGAGAGTTTTAGATGCTTTTTTATGGTCTCTTTCATGCCCATTCTCAAAGTACTCCCTGTCTTCAGATTGCACTGCTGGGAAGGCAAATAGAACCTTCTTGACCAACAAACCAAGAATAATTTTAACAAAATGTGTACCTGAATGGCTTGACTATGTCATCTGACCCCTGATTTCCTAAGATCGCCTGTCCAATTTGAGGCTCCAGTGGAACAGTACTGGGGGACATCACAGGCTACTCAGGTGAACCATTTTCACGGCTTTGTTTCCATCCCATCTATAGCTAGTTACCACACACTGAACACCCGCCTCAGCAGAGCAGCCATGAACAAGAAACAGAGTTGGTTAACTGCTGACACACATTATGTAGCAGCTGGAGGTTTTGTGAAGTAGAAGACACCAAAGTCAAACTCAAGTGCTGTAGTATCGAGGGGAAAAGAGCCATGGAGCTGACTCATCAGAAGGAAGAGTGCAGATATTTGGAGTGGAGAGAATAGTTGTGTTCCCTTTTCTTTTTTGTCCTTTAAACCACTATTACCATAGCACTTTGGAAGGGGTCTGCATAAAACATAATTTCTGCTAGGTTTGTATTCAATATGTTGAAGAAAGCCTTCTTGATTTCACCTGTAAGCCATATGATTTAAAGCAGTTGCTCAGACATTTCCAAAATGGATTTATTTCCATTTCTTCATAGTGATGTTAAAACTCTTCCTTTTCCTGTAAATGGAAGTAAATACAGACCTGAGGTACTCAGAATTCAGGCTTACGGACTTATTTTACTTGTTATGATATACGCAGTTGTGCTGTGTATAATATTAGCAAACACCTTACCTGTGTTTTCTACATTACAACGGTATTTGTTAATCAGAAATTATTAGATTCCAATAAGAATGTCCTGATTAATGCTCTATCCGTTGATAATCCCCGAAGAAAGTCACTGGATAGAGAAACATTCTGTTGGTCCCAAATATTTGTTTACCAACTTTTAAATAAGTGAATCTGATTTCAAGTCTGTTAATAATTCAGATCTAAGAAGCAGTAAGCATTGAGGAGGGATCAGCCAATGTGGGATTAATTTTAACTCCTAGCTGTGACCTTCCTAGTTGTGTTACTAGAGCAAGTAACTAAGTTTCTTTCCACCAGTGTCTCCACTTTGTGGATATGAAAAGCTCTCTAGTGGTGTTTAAGAATAAAACAGATAATGACTAGAACATACTGTAATTTATCAATTTCAAGACCTACATTGTATTTATATTTCAGCGTATCTGAAATTGGATGCATCATAATAGTCCATCAGTTTAATTGGCAACATATTTTTTCCCTTAACGATACATAAAATTATGTTCTGTCTTGTAATCAGAAGCAGCTTATATTTGTTGAAACATGATTCATAAAGTGGCATATAAAATATATTCTGCCCTTTAATGAGAGGTGTCTTAATCTCTTTGAATATGGGAAAATGTGCACCATAACTCTGTTCGTCCCCTTTCCTTTTCTGTACAGCTAGTATTTGGAGTTATCAGACAATGTCTAATGTTAATGGCTACGTATGTCTCAATCTAGGCTCTTTTTGTGTTTTTCAAATTAAAAAATAGATAAACAACAAACATATTTGTAAATGTACATGTATATGTGTGACTATATACATGCTTTTTTATTAATAAAATATAGACCTCATAAATATAAAGCAAATAATAAATGTACTGAAATTTTTGTGACTGAACATCAAGTTAATAATTGCTATGATTCTGCTGAATCTATTTTCTTTTTTAAAGAGATGATATTTATTTATTTATTTATTTATTTACTTATTTACTTATTTATTTGTTTACTTTGAGAGGGAGAGAGAACAAGTGCATCAGCTGGGGAGAGGCAGAGAGTGAGAGGGAGAGAGAATCCCAAGCAGGCTCTGCACTGTCAGCACAGAGCCCAGTGTGGGGAACATGAGATCATGACCTGAGCTGAAATCAAGAGTAGGATGCTTAACCTACTGAGCCACTCGGATGCCCACCCCCCCAAATCTATTTTCATACCTCACCAAGTTTCCTGCTAAAGATTTGATCACCATATAATACATAAGAGGTTTCAAAAACTAGTTTAATATCTTTTTGGGTTTTTTTGTTGTTGCTTTGACAAATTATGTGATGAGGTAGACTTGTGTCAGAGTGCAGCAATGAAAATCGGACCCAGAACATGGCAGGTTGAGAGTCACAGGAAAAGATAAAGAAGGTAGAGTGATTCTTTACCTTTTCTTTTTTTTTTTTTTTTTTTTTACACAAATATCTCAGGTTAACTGAAAGTCTGGGGCTGGGAACAAAGAGGAACTCAACTGCTCTTTCCTGGTAAATGCCTGCAAACCTAGCCCTGAGGGAGCTTTTGATGCCCCGGTGTGCCTTTCAGCAGGTTTGTAAATTCAGCAGATACATGAAATAAAAATTAGCAGTTGGAAGTTAGTGCGTTGCTTTATATTTTGATAGATAAATTGCTTAAGGATTTAAGATCCATCCACAGTGAGGATGATACATACTGTATTAGAATGAAAGGATTTATTTGGTCTTCTTTTTCCAGAAAACTGAGATTACTTCACATCAAAACAGAGAAAGTGTAAATAGCAAAAGTCTTTATTTGAAACTTCATTTGGAAATTAAGACTCTCATATTTCCAAAATATATTATCATAAGGTAAGATTTTGTGTCCCTTTATTTTTGGAAGTAAGTAGCTTGCTTTCCACAAAGCAAAACCTGTTGAATTATGTTTATAAAATATTACTTTGGAAAGTAGCAGTGCTCAAATATATAATTTATATGTCAATTCTTCGACTCATTACTTCAAAGTTACTTTAATTAAATCTATGCAATTACGAACACATTATTATGGTACATTTAGGATACTCATACTATTTGAAAACTATCACCAAGGTATTTCAAAAGGTAATATCACTTTTATAGTAGTTGGTATTCTCTCTATACCTCCTTAAGAAACTATAAACAACATCAAAACAAGAGATCAGTGCATAGCACTGTAATTGAGAATTGCACCCTTATCCAAATTATTATTGATTTCTTACTCATAATTATTGAGCCACTTTTTGAATCTGATGTTATCTGTCATACTTTTTGATTGCATAGCTAACAGTTTATTTTTTAAAGCTATTGTTTTACTTATTAGATAAGTTGGATAATTTTGATCTGAGTGGCTGTGTTGAAAATCATTACTCAAGAGATCCCAGAGGTGTTTTTGGAAAGGAGAGTCTCTCTCTCTCTCTCTCTCTCTCTCTCTCTCTCTCTCTCTTCTTGGTGTTCCTTTAATTGAATTGAATATACTGCCAACCTAATCAATTTTTAAGTTTGGCTCTATGCCTTATATAATATATGCGAAATTGCTTATTTTAAGCCTTTGTCTGTAGAATGGGAATGTTTATATGTACTTTGAAAAGCTGTGGAAAAAACAAAAATATTTAAGTTAATTTCTAATTTATTAACAGTGATGATAAGAATTTGCCACATTTTTCGTTTCTACCTTGAATTTTTATAAAGCTTTAATTTGTTATTTTTATAAAGCTTTTTTAAGCTTTTAGTTTTTATTCCTAACAAAGGACTTTTCTCCCTTCTTTTTTTAATTTGTGTCATATCCCTTTAATTGACACAAGGGTATCCTGGGGAAAAGGTGGGCTTTTGAGTGTCACAGAACTCACTGAATGCCATCTTATTTATTTATTTATTTTTTTACCTTAGATTACCCCATTGTCTCATTTCTGATGTAGGGTATAAGAGCAAAACTAATTTTTCCTCTACTCTTCTGAGTTCATGGATGAAAGCCACGTGATAAAAGACAGGTCAATAAGGGAAAAGCAGAAGTTTATTAAGACATACATATACGTAATTATACCTGGGCAATACCCAGGGAAAAATGAGTAACTTCCTGAGGGGGCTAATTCAGTATTCAGTACCATCTGATTAGAGAAGTTTGAGGGATGTAGGCCTCACAGAGGTGTAAGAGTCTAGGGAAGGCTATCCAAGATGGGCCACTTTGACATGAAGATTATTTTGAGTTAAAAGTAATCAAAACCCAGCAGATGCAGGAAAAGCTCTCTGCCTCCCCCTCAACTGCCTAAATTTACATTGGAAAGGAGAGCCTGTACCAGAAAGAGAGCTATTAATGGAGACTCCCCTTTGCCTGGGAACGTTATCTGCATAACAGGACAACCTTATTTTTCCAAACATCTCTTTTCACCTTCTTGCTAATAAGCTTTCTCCTCTATGTGTCTTCAGACCCTGCCTCTCTCCTTAGCTCATATAAGCTCATGTTGCCTCATTACCTTTGGAATTTCATGTCTGTGTGAATTCCTGGTACGTAGACCCATTACGTTTGATTTTTTTCTGTTCATCTGTCTCATGTCAGTTTCATTCTAAATCCAGCTAGAAGGACCACAGGGCAAAGGAAGAGTGAATGACTTTTAGGACAGATGAATGGGCCGTTAGAAAAATAGTTGGGAGGTGTGATAGTTTGTGACAAAGTTTGTTTGGGTGTGGTGTCTGTTTTTCATGTCCTCTCTTGTGATAATGGTCAGTCTTCCCTGGTTCACAGAACTCCCCAGGAGGCACAGTGAGTTTCTTCTGGAGAATCTGTCTTTAGGTAGATAACTGAGTTCAGAGAAAGCCTCTCCCTGCATTTGCTGTTTTTCATGGGCCTACAGCTCAAAATAATTAGTATTCCAAAGCAGCATATTTCAGAGTGAGATGTCCTAAACTCCTACAGTCGTATTTTAGGGTGGCATATTCTGCTACCCTTCAAGGGTTTGTTTTAATTATCTCAGGAGATTCTTATGAGGCTTAAATAAGATACCCTCTGGAATGGCACTTTTACCACTGTTTCCTCCATCACCAGAAACCAACATTAATATACTTACCGTTTGTCAGGCTTTCTGTTTTGTGTTTTACTTGGAGAGGCTTGTTAAATTCTGTAGATACTCATTTTACATGTATGGAAACTGAGCTTTAAGAAGAATCAGCACCTCAAGATCGCACAGCTAGTACATATTATACCTAAGGATTTCAGTTCTTTTTTAAACATCTTTTTTTACAATTTATGACACTTTCATTACAAACTAATTTGAGTGTACGTTTTTTTAATGTTTTTAAATTTATTTTGAGAGAGAAAGAGCATACAAGTGGGGCAGAGGCAGAGACAGAGAGGGAAAGAGAGAATTGGAAGCAGGCTCTGTGCTGTCAGTGCAAAGCCCAATGCAGGGCTCAATCTCATGAACCGTGAAATCATGACCAGAGCTGAAACCAAGAGTAAGACACTTAACCGACCGAGCCACCCAGGTACCCCTGAGTGTATTTTTTTTAATGTTTATTTATTTTTGACAGAGACAGAGACAGAATGTGAGTGGGTTAGGGGCAGAGAGAGAGGGAGACACAGAAGCAGAAGCAGGCTCCAGGCTCTGAGCTGTCAGCACAGAGCCCGACGCGGGGCTCGAACTCATGAGATCATGACCTGAGCCAAAGTCGGATGCTCAACCGACTGAGCCACCCAGGCGCCTCCCCCCCCCCCACCCCGAGTGTATTTTAATGATTGAATATTCTTGAATTAATCATTAACCTGTCCATGCAAAAGTTATTTAATGATTCCTATTTCTATGTGCTTTTTTTTTTTCCTTGCACAAAAGCATGAAGACATTAAGAAAGCTGTCATGAGACTATCATAATAATATTAAGGGGAATAGAATCAGACTAATTCCATTTATATCATGTTAACCAGCCTGCATTTGTGATCCATCTACTTTGGCACACAAGCTGCTTGTTGGATTGTGCTGGTAGAGATAACCCTTAATTCCTGTGTCTCCTGTTTGTGAATCATTTCATTAAACAAAAGCCTTTGAGTCTTCTTTTGTTGCCAAGAACAAATGGTTAGATTTTAGGAACTGTAGCTACTTTTGTTATTCACAAATTCCATAGCCTTTCAAAATTTATCATTCACATTCTCAGCTCTGCACACAATCAGTCATTATGTCAGCAGCTGCCCAGGGAGCCTCACTTCAATTCACTCAGCCAAATAATAACCATCAGGACATTGCTACATTAAAAATAATAATAAAATTAAATCCTTAAATAGCAGAGTTCTTTACCTCTGTAGTTAAAAATTAATTACTTCTATTTAGCAGAAATCCCATTGTACATTTTGACAGGGAGAGAAAAGCAATATCTGTGCTGAAAATTAAATTGATTAGATTGATATGTTTTAAAAATAGAAAAGGTTATAAAAGGTTCCATTTCCAAATAAATGACTTCAAATGATTTATTGCAGGCTACCATAACTTAATCAGATGTCAGCTTTTGTTTTTGTAGTTCAGTGAGTGAGCAGTCAAAACTCTGTGACTATTTGAAGAATTATTAATTTTTAAATAATTTTAATGCACAGAATTAGCATGAGTCTTTTCTACATTGGAAACAATAAGCACATTGCCACATTGAACCTTTAGCCAGCTCTCAAATATGTAATACAGTATATTTGTGATTAAATTAGAAAATAATATTTTAAGTTACAAGTTGAGTGTTCCCCTCCACCCTGCTCCCACACCTTGTCTTTCGTTCCCTCCCCCCCTTTTTCTATGGCGTTCCATGGCACATCACTGTTCAGAACATTGAAATAACACTCTACATATTGCAATCAAAGCATAAATATAAATATTAGTTTGTACAGCATCATCGTGAGCCTGTGTCAGGGACACTTTCATAGAACTCATTTGTGTAGTGTCAGGTTCTCATTATCTTAAATGCCCTTGATCATGTTCTTTTCTACTGATGTCTTAAATGAAAGCCCATGTTTTTGTCTGCATCTTCACTTAATTTCCTTCTCATTCCAAAAATAAAGGAAATGAGATGAAATGCTGACTCAGGATGTCAGTTTGCTGGCAATTTTCTTTTAAGTCACATATGGAATTAGAGGCATCAATCTATGCACAATGATGCCACCTTCTGCTGAACACTTGACATCTTTGAAAAGATTTGCTTTACTTTTGGAGTATGGACTTGAACAAATGAGGAGCTTTATATGAATTTGAATTCAGCTTTGACTAGATGAAAAAAAGATGCATACATGAACTGACCTGAAGGCTCCTTTTCTTTTTCTTTGATGTACATGAGGGCTATTGTTAAGAATCTGGATAATCCTCTTACAGGTTTATGTTTTATATTTTCTCAGTTGTTGACAAAAGCTTAATAATTAACAATTCCCTGTTCATTAGCAAATCCAAAATAATAGAGATAATTTCTTAAAAGCTTACCAAGAATATTAAGTTGATAGTAGAAAATGTATATGGTATCCTTTATTATTATTATTATTATTATTATTATTATTAACTTTAGAGTTTTCAATTGTGTTATTTAACATCAAATATTGTGATCCAGGTTTCTTTTTTCAGACAAGCATAGCAGAATGCTGAAAAGTAGATTTTTTTTCATAGATTTAAGAATATATTTAGCTTACATTTATTAATAATGGATAGGTCATACTATTTTATTATGTTTATATTAATGAAAGGAAAAAATGTAGTTGAAATTTATCAACTTCTTAAAAGTCATATTCACTGAGTAACTCATTCTCATATACAATGGCTGTGTTCTATCTCGATGTGATCCCATCTTACTGGTGTCATGGCCTTCATTCGGTGTTTCAATGCAAATGTTTCTAAAGGGTTACTAAGATTTTGCATATACTTTAAAATCTGCCAAACAACTGTACATGCTCTAAATGCATAAAACTTCCAAACATATCTGATACAGGATTAATATGAAACTGGAATGGGCCAGCTTAATGAATGCCAAGCTTAATGTACAATCTATTCTTTGAATAAATCATACAGGAAAATTGCAGAGTGTGTAAATTACATAGCCATCATAAATCAATATCCTTTAGATTGCTCTGCCTTAGATAAGGGGTAGCAATGCTGAGGCCATGACATCCTTGAAAGTGGATGAGAGGAAAGCAGTTAAAGTGAGAGAGGAACACCCATTAAGGAAAGGAAATGCTCAGAAAATTATTATAAAAGTTGAGTACACAAATTACACATCCCTGGGCAGTGGTTATTTTATGCAGAGTACATGGATGAATGAGAAGGTTCATGCTGGTTTTTAACATTGACTGTTGCAGAACTAAGTTAAGATGTTTGAACTGTTCCTGCAAATTGACCTTAGTGCTTAAGAACGAGTTCTGTAAATCCTAGCATTGTTAGAGCCATTTCTTAAAAGAGAGTTTGAACTCACTGATGAAGATGTGCATCATGGTCTCTGTTCTAATCTCTACTTGGTATAAGAAAGTTAACTTTCAAGGAGGGCACTGGTAATCTCTTAACTATTGCACTATGGATCATTTCATTGTTTTATTATAAAAACAGGTCTTGCCGTCCATTTTACATGTGTATTGGCTAAAGGAAAAATATTAGCTAGCAATAAAAAGATCGTGAATTTAAAACAAGGCTTTTGAAAATACCGTCTACACTGGCAGAACAAGTTTTGTGTCGAGAAGTGAACACTTTTTAAAAAGCCTTTCACAGGATCATATGAACTGCCAGGAAGTTTTGCCAAACAGATTTTAAGGGGGAAATCAGGCTATCCTAACTGTCCAAATGTTTTCTCACGTTTCAAACAAGCAGCTGCTGGGAGTTCCTGCCAGTAGTAAACCTTTCAGGCCGACTGTGGGCAGCTGCCAATCTTGTGTCAATATTTTAAATTCACTTACAACCATCCGAGCTGGTGTAAAAATTTCTCTTTCTCCCCAAAGGGCCAACAGATAACTGTTTGTTGCTCTTCCTGGTTTTACTCCCCTAGTGGTGAAATAACCAAAGCAGCAATTTTGGTAGAGAAAGAGAGATTTCTTTGAGTATTAGGAGTAAGAACAAATCTCATTCTGTCTGTTGGTGAGGACAAATCTGCAATAATAAAACCAATAACAACGATGGGAGAAATGTAACAAAATGTTATCTATGACCAGTTCAGCAGATACCCAGGTAATGAATTTATTTATTTAGTGGTTATCGCTAGAGTGTGTGTGTGCATGTGTGTGTGTTTTGTTTGAAAGAAGGAAAGTCCAGAATTTGACCTTCAGAAACATGCAGATCAAGATTGGCAACGGCACGAAATAAATGCCTGGAAATGAGTTTGAAGGTAGTTATTAAACGCTGGAGAATAATTATCTGCTTGAGTCTTAGATTACATTATAAAGATTATATCATGATCCGTGCTCTAAAGAAATTTTCTTTGAGGTACTTGAGACTCACCAGTGCATAGTATTACTGCAGACGTAAATTGAGAGGAAACAATTGGCGGAAGGTTGTGCCTGAGACCACATTGGAGGAGTCTGCCTTTCCTGCCATAGGGGGATTTTATTTCAAAGCTGATAATAGGTAATCGTGGGGAAAGAACGATGAGGGGAAGCGCTGAAGGTATAGTAAGATGAGGGCGATGCGCTAAGAGCCACTTGTTTGTTGGGACAGTGAGAATTTGCCCCGAGCTAAAGATAGTACAGTGGAGGCTACTTGCTTAGTGGAAGCAGGTGTTTCAAAATCTGTCTGGTCGTTGCGTGTTTTTATCTAACAAATAGGTATTGGGAATTTTTAGTAAAATTTGAACAATATGTGGAACTGGGCATCATTTACTTCTGTTTTGAACAGTCACTGTCTCTCTTGTTCTTCTTTTTAAAAAATTTTTGTTGAGTGCTGGAAACAAATTCCTCCAGTCATGGATATTAAAAAAATTTTTTTTAATGTTTATTTATTTTTGAGAGAGGGAGAGAGACAGAGTGCAAGCGGGGGAGGGGAGGGGAAGGGAAGGGAGAGAGGCAGACACAGAATCCAAAGCAGGCTCCAGGCTCTGAGCTGGCAGCAGAGACCCAGGTGGGGCTTGAACCCATGAACTGTGAGATCATGACCTGAGCCCACGTCAGATAACCGACTGCGCCACCCAGGTGCCCTCAGAGGGCACCAGAGGTTTAATTTCACCTCTAAAGTATGGTGGATTTTTTTATTATTCAGGTTCCACAACTTAATATATATCATAATGCATATTCATATTTTTAAAATACCATTAAAAATCCTAATTCGTTATTTATCTTAGATTATGACATAGACCTACAAGGTAATGTGATTTTTAAAACCAAACTTTCAGAATTAGTGCAATTAATGCAAATAAGACCATCTTTTAAAGTAGTCATTTTGGAAAACTACACATTCTAGTGGTGAGGATATTGCTGAATCATTTTTGAAACTTCTCACTGGAATTATCTTTATAATCAGTAATGGATAAGAAGGTAAGTACTACTGTTTTGCAAAAAACTGCATGAACTATTTCTTCCTATCACTTCACACACCTGGCTTGGCTCAAAATGCATTTTGACTTTCCAAAAAAATAAAATCCACTCCCAAGAGACTGCAGTATACTATTAAATATGGTATAGATCTCATCGGTATCCCAAAACATTAGTGATTAATGAATGTGAAAATGAGTTCTAACAGAAATGCTGAATTCAAAGAGGAGTCCCAATGTATCTCTTTTTAAATTAATAAAAAAATTGCTGCACATAAATTTTTTAAAGGCAACGTATAAAAGGAATCATATTCCTTAGTATGTATACATGCTAATAAACTTTTTAAAATAAGTTAGATTAGTTTATAATATAAACTCATGTTATTTTCCAGATTTGTAACTTTTCAGTATGGAGATAACACACCGAACATTTGCTTCTTGGGAGAATAGCTTAGATACTAACTGCGTAGTAGACTGTCAGAGCCTGGGAGATGGAATGCCTTCTTCAAAAGCCCAGCTTTAGCTTTTCCTAGCTGTGTGGTCTTAAGGGGAAAACAAGGCACCTCATTTTCCTGTAACTCAGTTTCCTCATCTGTAAATCGGTGTTGAGGTGCATAGGTGGCTCAGTCAGTCAAACAGCCAACTCTTGATTTCTGCTCAGGTCATCATGTCATGACCCATGGTGGGTTCTGTGCTGACAGTGCGGAGTCTGCTTGGGATTCTCTTCTCTCCCTCTTTCTCTGCCCCTCCCTTTCCCTCTTCCTCTCTCTCACAAAATAAATAAATTTAAAAAATAATAGTGTCTTTCTTATAGATTGTTTTAGAAATTAATAATTTAGTACATGTGAAGTACTTAGAACAGTACCTTGCACATGGAAGATGTTACCTAAGTGTCAACAGTTAGTAAGGAGATACTGATAGATTTGAATATATCCAATCTTTCTTCCTCTCTAGTGAATATAATATTAAATGGTCCTGTGATTTTCACCTGAAAGTAGGTGTGACATAAACTGATTATGGGAAAGTACTGTTACAGGACTGACTCTATCATTTTCTTTGATTGATTGCTTGGAGTTTTATACTTTTATACTAAAGACCAATTAATTAGATGTATATTCCTTTTGCAGTTCAGGTGGCAGTAATAAGTGTCTCAAACGTGGGATTTTTAAAGTTAGTACAGCTTTCTTTCTCAGGGTTTTGAAATAAATGATTGTTTTACAAAAAATGTTTATTAAGAGAGAGAAAGTGAGTGGGGGAGCGACAGAGAGAGAGGGAGAAAGGGAGAGAGAGAGAATCCCAAGTGGGCTCCTCGCTGACAGCACAGAGCCTGATGCAGAGCTCGAACTCACGAACTGTGAGATCATGACCTGAGCTGAAATCAAGAGTCGGATGCTTAACTGACTGAGCCACCCAGGCGCCCCAGAAATAAGTGATTCTTAAACATCATGGTGAATTTTATGAATGGTTCCACAGACTACTTTGTATCTATCGTTTGTTTTCCTCATTTAATTCAATAAATACTAAAGAATGCACACTAGTTTTGGATGGTTACATAAACTATGCATCCAACAACAACAAAAAAAGACATACTAAACCTTGCGGAAATCACAACGTAAAGACATGTATTTAAACACAACACAGACTCTTTGCACTCTTCCCGTCATTATGTTCAGCATTAGTAGATGATAATCGATAGGATGTTTTTTCAAGGGTGTGAACACGTTGGTTCTGTGCCTGGGGTCGCAGCTGTGGCTGCTGTGCACAGATGTGACAGTCTCTCCAGGTAATTGAGAGCTACAATGTTGTTTGTGGAGTGCTGCTGATAATTGTAGAATGTAGCCCTCCTACTTTGCTCTTCTGCTGCATTTGCAGTAGTAAAGACTCCGTTGTGTGACTGGGTTTGCCTTCAGGTAATCGACTCCATCCTTGTTTCTCATTTTGTAGGGAAATACATTTGATTTTAATCCAACAGTTGTGCAACTCTCAAGGGAACACGCAGTGTATTATTGAGATGGAATCCTCTCTGCGCACTCCAGGTCATGACGGTTCCAGCTTCTTTGTTCGTATTACCGGATAAAGCGATTGAGTACCCCACTCTGCCTTTGGATTATGCCATTGAAAAACCAACTGTTAAATGGCAACAAAGCAGTGAGGAGGCCCTTTAAAAAACAGAAAAAGTTCTGTTAAGCTTTATACCTGAGGTGTTTTACTTAGTGTATTCCCACTCAGTTTTATAGCATATGAATATTTTTTAGCTTCTGTATGCTTATTATCCCTTTATTATTTTGTTTGTTGTTATAATTTTCAGATTTTCCTTTAGGAGAAGTTAATTGTGTGTATTATGTGTGTGTCGTGTGTGTATGTGTGGCTTTCTTATAATAACGTGTGTCTGTGGTTTTCGTTGTGTCGGTTTTAATCAGCTCCAAAGGGCCTTGGTGTAACTTCTCCTGGGTGCCTTCTCATTGATTTAAATCTCATTAATGAGTATTGCTAATACAGTGACTGCTTACGGAAATCCCAGAACGTTATGAACCTTTGACTAGGAAGGTCCTTCCCATCTTAAGAGAAGAATCATGATCTGCCAGTCCTAGAAAGGAATCACGTTTGATAATGTAGCACACTGGTGGTAACTCCTGAGTCTTTGCATACTACTGCTCAAATTTAGCAAAGAAAGAGTTCTGGGTTATATTTATAAGTCACTAAATTATGAGACAGGATTGAATTATTCAATTATGAAGATAAGATTGTATTGTTCAAAATTTTAAAAAGCTAGTGTTCCTAGCAATCTTAAACCTTGCGCCTTGCATAAACCATTTGTAAGAATAATTTAAGGCTCTTAATTCGTTGAAACAACAGATGCTGTAAATGATTTTTTTCAACCATTTTACTTTGTCTATAATAAACAAGATATACTTTTGTTAGAATACTTCAGTTTTGAGTATCTTCCTTTGAAAAATGAGTTTTAGGCTACATTTGGGCTTTCAGTCTTAGGACATATATATATTAGAATTTCTACATTATTATATCCTAAGAGGACTTAAGTAGCATCTTGTATCTCTTCTAAGGAGAGTTTCAATTTGAAGTACCAAGAACAATGTTACATATGGTATTTTAAAATGGGTTACAGTATCAGTGAGATTTCTGTTTTCATGAGTATGGATAGTTGATGGAGGAAAACACTAGATTTGGGAGGGGCCAGGGCAAACTTTTTCTAGATGGTTAGTTTTTATTCAATTTTAGTGACTGTTGCCTTGAGGAAATGTAGATTCACTCTTACCAAGTCTTCTGATTTTTAAAGAGAAGTAGGATATTTAGGTTTCCCTGTGATCTTTACTAGTTTTTAAATGTTGCCTACTGTTTCAAACTTTTTTTCTGTGATTATTTAGTAACCGTTCCTGGAAAGAAGATGGACAGTATCTTTTCATAAAGTCTTTTGTTTTTCTAATTCTCAGATTAGCTTGAGTTTAAAAACATTGAGACTTGATTAAAATAAAATAATATGTATACCTCTTAAATGTTCTTTTCAATCATTATTGACAGTTACATACAACTGTGTAGGTAGCACCTAAAACACAATTTATAACATTCTCAGGATGCCAGGGGGCTCATGATTTCACAGTTTGGAAGTTCAAGCCCTGCATCAATCTCTGTGCCGACAGCGCGGAGCCTGCTTGGGGTTCTCTCTCTCCCTTTCTCTGCCCCCCCCTCAAAATAAACTTAAAAGATAAAATTCTAGAAAATGGGGGAAAAAGAAAAGTACGGAAAATTCACTGGAAAAGGGCACTTAGGAAACATTCAGGGGAGTTGAGAATGTTCTTTTTTTTTTTTTTTTAATGTTTATTTATTTTTGAGAGTGACAGAGACAGATCATGACCTGAACTGAAATCAAGAGTTGGACACTGAACTGACTGAGCCACCCAGGTGCCCCTAGAACTTTTTATTTTATTTTATTTTATTTTATTTTATTTTATTTTATTTTATTTTATTTTATTTTATTTATTTATTTATTTTTAAATGTTTTTTAATGTTTATTTGCTTTTGAGAGAGACAGAGACAGAATGTGAGTAGGTTGGGGCAGAGAGACAGGGAGGCACAGAATCTGAAGCAGGCTGCAGGCTCCGAGCTGTCAGCACAGCCCGATGCGGGGCTCGAACTCACAAGCTGTGAGATCATGACCTGAGCCAAAGTCGGACGCTCAACCGACTGAGCCACCCAGGTGCCCCTAGAACTTTATTTTAAAGGGTATCTGCCTTTATAACAGATAAAGCCCAAAGGCTACAATTTCTATTGTTAGTCTCTTGCTATAAAGCAAAAAAAAAAAAAAAAAAAAAACTCATTCTTTTGGTCAAGTGAAGGAGGAAAGGGAAATAATATTTATTTAACACTAATTCTGTACTAACCACTTCATATCCATTATTAAATTGCCATATACAAAAAATCTGCAGTTTCTAAAGCATCATTTTTTACATGCAGGAACTGAGGCTCATAATGAAACAATGACTTTACCCAATGTCTAACAATTAGTGGGCAAGACGAGAATGAAAAACCAGAATCATGGTTTTAAAGATTATTTTTCTACTTTTCTATTTTTCCATAAGCCTGGAAATGTAGTTTTTGAAAATTAATATGATAATAAAATGGTTATGTATAAGATTACCCTATGATGCTGACAATATCTAAAAGGTGTAAACCATTTATTAATTGCCTAACACCATTCTGAGATATTATTTTCAACATTACCTTCAAATTTATGAGGTAATATTGTCATCCCTATTTCACAGATCAGGAAACTAGGGATTAGAGATAGTAAGTGACTTGCCCAAATTCACATATCCAGTGAATCTTGGAGGTGGAATTTAAACAGTGGTCTTTAAAGACTGAGCTCTTTGTAAAACTATTTTACTTGTTTTATTTTTATGTTTTAATGCTACTAATTTTTATTTTGACAAAACTATTTTTGATGAGTTACTCATTTTATAACAAATAAGTTTATGAATTACAGATATCGATGAATAAGGAATATGACAATGCAAATAATATAGATGTTCATAAAACTATGGGAACAATGTGGATGAAAGGATATATATTTTTATATAAACATAATATTTTTTTAAAGAATCAGAGTACAATTCAGATATATAACATACTGTACTGAAAAGTGAGTTCTATAGTCCAGACACTGGATAATTAGCAATTTAATTTTTTATCCCATTGGTGGAGTGTTTAGTACAAATTAATTGTACCCTTCTGTTTCATTCCTGAATTAATTAGAAATTAAGATCAAACTGTTACTTTTAGAATCATCAAAGCTAATTTAAATAATGTGGATTCAATGAAAAAGCAAGTTTTCCAGCTACATCCCCCCAAACTGGTCTTACCTACCTATTTGTAGAGTCAGAAGCTGGAGAATCTAAATCTCCCTGAAAGCTAGCATAACAAGGCTTGTTCTAATGAATTTGGAGTGGGAAGGAAAAGATACTCCTGGGCGTGCAGGTCTGTGCAAAAGGGAAAGGGCCCAGAAAAACGGAGAGGACCCTGGCATATGAACTCTGCTCTAGTTGAGTACGATTCACTGAAAACTAGCTTTGTACCAGTTTTTCCACTCCTTTTCGGGGAACAACTATGGGATAGAGAGAGCAGGATCTCCTCTCTGACCTGCTCCTAAGTATGGAAAGATTATGGCAGAGCACCAGCACTGCCCAAGAAGGTGTCATAAGAAGGAGAGAGAAAGGGGCTCATCTGTGTTCATTGCTGCTTATGGCTTTCATATACCTTGAGGTTTCAATGAAAGTGACCTTAGTGTGTTTGCATATTTATGCTCTAGAATTTTAAAGACTTCGACAGGGGACACAACTCTGCTTAACCCATTCACTCACTTAAGACTGCTGCTGCTAGTGTGTGAATTCAACCTGGCACCATAACTGCATTTGAGATTCACAATAAAATAAAAACCATTAGTGAAGGCATCAGTCAGTAATAAAAATAAGGTCTGCAAAACTTGTACTTTAATTAAAAATGGAGGCTGTTGAAAATGAGAGATTAATGGAGTCATAAAGTAGAAAAATGAAAATGCATATGTAAAACTCAATGGAATAATAGTTCTGAACATTTGCCTTGTCTTAAAAGGGTGTCTGAAATCTTACTCTCATCATTAAATTACAGTTCTGAAGGTCATGAAGCCAAGGAAGGAGAAATTTGCACAATCAACATTATTTAATTGATAAGAGTATTATAGTTTACTGTCTTATAGTGGAAAGCAATACCATTTTCCCTTTCCATTTTATGTTTCCTTTCTTTATAATAAAGTAAAATATTCTTCTGTTATACTTTTGCTGCATATGTAGACACAAGAATACTCCTTCAGAAAATTTCAAGAGATCAGAATTTATTTTGAGTCATGAAAATGCAAAGCTTTAAATGTTGCTCATTTCTAATTGATTTTCTAGAGGGGGGAAAATATGGAGGAAGAAAGGAACTCATTTCTGTCGATTATTTTTGTGGAAACCTTTTTGAATTCAGTAAAGTAAGACAGTTTGGTCTGCTATGTGGTTTAGTATCTCAGGTCAGCACATCTGGTACTCTAATTTGGTCCTGCTACAGTTTTATAGTGGGGACTTAAGTCAAATCATTTACCCCCCTCCCCTTTTGCATCTACAGATTAAAATATGGAAGAGTCACTGCTGGGATGTGTTACTAGCATCTTATCTACTCATTGTCTATGTGTGTAGATTAGCAAGAGATTTGCTTCCACCATAACAGTTCCATATTGCGATGTAGCAGTGATCATTTATCGTGCTAAAAAATTTCATCCTTCTGTGCACAATTTTCTTAATAAATCATGTACACATAGCAATGTCTTTAGATAAGAATGATAACCTCATGCCTTAAAGAGGTTTGAAGGAAAGGGAAGATAGGTTGCTGGTAATTCCCTTAGTTCAAAGTATTGCTTTTTTAGGCATTTCTGCCATTGGACCCACAATAGATGGACATTCTCCACAGAAACCTCACTACCACAGTCTTCCACATCCCAAAATGAAAGATCTGATTTGGTTGTCCCATAAATCATCTTTTCAAGAAAGCAAGCTGTTCTTGCAATATGATGGCAGATGGAGCAGCTTTTTACCAGTGGGGGGTTTTGTTCTTTGCTGCCAAGGATATTGAGGAAAGAAAGAATTATGCTAATTTATCTGTTTTTCTCCTTTGCAAGCAACTTTACATATATCAGGAACTCATTTTGGGATCTGAATTATTATTTTTTGGCATTTGGCACAAATTGTGTGCTGAATGTATATATACTGTTTAACCTTTAAACGTTAGATATGAATGCAATATACTGTTAAAGGGTCTTCTGCTTATTGAATTTCAAAAAGTCATGGGAAGGTTAAGGTCTAGAAAACATTCTAGGTAGTCTCACTGCCCAGTTTCTAAGATCATGTGCAGATTATGAGAGCTCTTAAGTAGAGACCTCCTTTCTCTTGGATAAAACGTAATAAATAGAAAAAAGTTTTTAAAAATGGGCCAACTCTTATTCCAATTAACCATTCGAAGATAATTTATTAAATGACCAGGCTAATGGAAGAATAGAGTGCTGAGGCTCTTTGTAAACTATACCAACAGTGTTGGCTTCTGTACAGATAGTTTTTCCATCTCTCCTGACTATACGACGGCTGCTTAGATGAAGAATCTGCTTTCTCTTTATGAAGAATACCGATTTTCCATTCTTTGCCAAGGGCATGGGTTATTCCAGGGTGTAGTCAAGTGATCAATCCATCAGGACATATAATTATATCCTTCACTTTGGTGCCTTCAAAGAGAATATCTTGTGAGAATTATTAGTTTTCTCAAACAGTCACACATGTATTGAAATTGCAAGATCAAATCCAAAATCCTTTGAGCTTTTTTGGAATAAAGATAGCATGTGAAAATGATGAGCATCCTCATTACAATTACTACTTTCTAAGAAATGCTTTTTCCATGCCCTCTAAGATCAGCTTATTTTTTTTTAAGACTTCCTTTGTTCCCTTTTCTTTCATCTGCTGCTTTTTACTTGTCCCACTTCAGGGGAAGATAATTGAATCACCTCAGGCTGAGTGCTTGTGGACCCTACAAATTTAATGCCTCTAAATAAATTATGCATGTTCCACAGGAGTTAGAAAGAGTGGAATGGGTATATTCTAGTCCAGGTTGTGACTTCAGATGAATAGTTAATATCTTAGCTGTCTTGTATTATTTTGATAGAGAAAGGATAAAGGATATCCAGATCTTAAGTAAGGACATTCTACTTTGTGCCAAATTTCAACTTTAGGTACATTTTCTGTTTTCTGAGCTTCTTACCCTGTTGAATGATGTTGACAAAAACAAAACAAAACAAAACACAAAAACAATAAACAAAAACAAAACGAAAAAACAACTACTATTTCTAGGGTATTATTCAGGATAATGTAGGATATATTGCAGTTAAAAATAAAAGTTTTGATGCAATAAAGATTTGTTTCTTGCTTCTAACTGATACGTATCAGGAGATTTTCTTGGGTTACTTCTTCCATAAATCAAGATTTGTAGACCCAGTTTGCCTCCATTTTGTTGTTATTCCTTCTGGAATATATGACTCCTAATCTCACTGTGGTAGTACAAAAAGAGCTAGAAGACCAGAAGCTATATTTTAAGGGCCATCTCTGCCCACAGTTTATAATGTGGTGAATGAGCTCCATTGTCTGCCCATAGTTAACGCTCCCATCAACTCATTTAACAAAACCTATGCTTTTGCCCTGAGAGCTACTTTCAAACCATATTATGCACACCTAGATACTTTAGGTTTCTTAGTGCTCATAAAACATTAGCAGAAATCTAGAAAGAGAACAAAGCTAAAAGAATGACACTATCAGACTTCAAGATTTACTATAAAAACTGCAGTAATTGAGACAGTATGGTAATGGTGGAAGAATAGATAATTTTTTTGTTAAAAGATAATGGAACAGAAAAGAGTCCAGATGTATACCTTCACAAATAAGATCAACTCCTGGTCGACAAAGGAGAAAAGGCAACTTAGTGAAGAAAGAGTCTTTTCAACAAATGGTATCGCAACAACTGGCTATCCACATGCAAAACGTACGAAGCAAGAAACACGTTCATCTTTCACACAAAATTAACTCAGTAAATGGATCAAAGACCTAATGCAAAACTCAAAACTGTAAAACTCCTAGAAGACGATGTAGGATAAAGTCTAAGTAAACTTGAGTTTGGTGAAGACTTTTTATACAACAACTAAGACACCATCTGTGAAAGAAAGCACTGGTAAATAGGACTTCATTAAAATTAAAAACTTCTGCTCTGTGAAAGAGACTGTTAAGAGGAATGAAAAGAGTAGTCATTATCTTGGAGAAAATCTACAAAACACCGATCTGATGAAAGATTGGTATCCAGTGTATACAAACAATTCTTAAAGGACATAGGAAGAAAAAACAATGCACTTAAAAAGTGGGCAAAGGATCTGAACAGATAACTTACAAAGGAAGATATGCAGATGGCAAAGAAGCATGTGAAAATAGGCACAGCATCGTTGGTCATTAGAAAATGGTAAACAAAAGCAATGAGATACCACCACATAGTTCCTAGCATGATTAAAATCCAAAGCACTGCCGCCAGACAATGTTGGCAAGGGTATGGAGCAACCGGAACCCCCATTCATTGCTAGTGAGAATGCATAATGATATAGCCACTTTGGAAGACAGTAGGGCAGGCTTTGTTTCTGTTTTTAAGGCGTTTATTTTTTTAAAGTTTTATTTATTTACATTTAATAATCTCTACACCCAACCTGGGGCTCAAATTCAGGACCCTATGATCAAGAGTCTCATGCTCTTCCAGCTGAGCCAGCCAGGCACCCCAGTATGGCAGTTTTTTTAAAAATAATACTCTTGGGGTGCCTGGGTGCGTCAGTCAGTTATGCATCCAACTTTGACTCAGGTCATGATCTCATGGTTCGTGAGTTGGAGCCCCGCGTCAGGCTCTGTGCTGACAGCTCAGAACCTGGACCCTGTTTCGGATTCTGTTTCGGATTCTCTGCCCCTCCCCCGCTTGCTGTCTGTCTCTGTCTCTCTTTCTCTCTCTCTCTCTCAAAAATAAACAAATATTAAATATAAATATAAAAACAATACTCTTACATATGATTTAGCAATGATGCTCGTTGGTATTTATCCAAATGAGTTGAAAACATAGGTCTACATAAAAATCGGTAAATGAAGATTTATAGGAACTTCGTTTGTAACTGCCAAAACTTGGAAGATATCCTTTGTTAGGTGCATGGATGCACAAACTGTGGTATATCCAGACAATAGTATATTATTCTGTTATTCATAGATAAAAAGAAATGAGCTATCAGGGCATTAAAAGACATGGGGGGGGGTCTTAGATGCATATTTCTCAGTGAAGAAGCTAGTCTGATTCCATACTCTAGATTTCCAACTATGTGATTTTTTTTTTTTTGGTGGTGGTGGTGGTGGTGGTTGACATCTTTATTGCCTTGGAAGTAGGGGCAGGTGCCCAGAAGCTCTTGGGTGGGCAGCTGCCTCTGCCATCACGGGCTTCTGGCTGCTCAGGATGGCGCTGAGTCTGCGAATGGCAGCCATGTATAGATCTGGGCAATACTTCTTGCAGATCATAAGCCTTGTGGATCATAAGCCAGGCATTCTTTTTAATGGTCTACTTGTAGGAGGTGGTGGGTTTTCGCCGGCCTCATCTCTACTTCGTGACCACCACTACACCTTTGCTATCTGCCCATTGCAGGAGAAGAGGATGTGAGCCTTCCAGGCTATTGGGCTTGGTGTTGTATGTCTGCATGTACCTCTTGATCAGGAAGCTGGAGCTGTTGCAAAACACCATCCATTGCAGGGGGTCAGACATGGTGGCAGTTCCTCTCACTACCATGGCTGGAGACGGAAAGAGCCCAACTATGTGATATTTTTGCAAAGGGAAAATTTGAGAGATAGTAAGAAGACCAGTGGTTGCCAAGGACTCATGAGAATGGGAGAAGGAGGGAAAGGTGGAACACAGATGGATTGTATGGCAGTGAAGTTGTAGTACAGTGTAATGTTGATATATGTCCCCATAACTTGTTATAACGCATAGAATGCACAGTACACAGAACGAACCGTAATGTGAACTATGGCCTGTATTTAATAATTAATATTTGCTCATTAACTGTAACAAGTATATTACACTAATACAGGATGTACTAGTAGGGGAAACTGCGTGTGTTTTGAGGGATGGGGTGAAGTAGTTATAAGGGAACAGTATAGTTTCTGCTCAATTTTTTTTTTTGGTCAACTTCTCTAAAATAAAGTCAACTGGTTAAAAAATAATTTAAATACAACAGTCATTTCTCCTTAATCTAACAGGTGAATGTGTCTTTTTCTTTATTGAGCATGAACCCACCCCTAGCACATACTGACTTTGTGTTTTCTGAGCATATCCACCTTTTGCCATGTAGTAACCTCTTGGACACTTTAACTTTTCCACTTGCTGGAGGTGAGGACTTTCATATACTGTTAGTTCGTTGCAAAGTATTAATTTTGCAGCAGATTCTAGTTTATTCAAATCCAGTGGTTCTCAACTGGGGACAATTTTGCTTTCCAGAAGATATTTGTCAATGTCTGGAAACATTTCTTGGTTGTTATGGTTGAGGTGGGGAGGCAATGTGTACTGTTGGGATCCAGAAAGAAGAGGTCAGGGATGATGCTAAACATTCTGTAAAGCACAGGGCAGCCTCCCATGGCAAAACAAACAAAAAACAAAAACAAAAACAAAGCAAACAAAAGCGTTCACTCCCAAATGTCAGTAGTACAATGGTTAAGAAATTCTGCTTAGCCTTAGCATTTTTCACGCTTTGTTGGAAATGAAATCTATTACCTAATCATCTTCATCACTCATTAATTCAGTCATTGGATACTTATTAGGTAGCTACTATAATAAGAACTTGTAATTAATGTTTTTAAGTGCAAATACATACCTGGGGGCTTGATGCAACCTAGGGTATTAGGGAAGTCTACCTAATAAGTTGAGATTTGAAGGGTATGGGATAGTGAAAGTTGTAAGAGAGGCCTGGGGAAGGTGTGCACAGGGAGGAGTGTTCAAAACAGAGCTAACACTTTCTGAGACTGATCAGAATCAGGTCTGTCTTCTCAAGAGGAGGAACTGATCAGTTTTTACCTCACAGGTAGCTTACAGGTGCCTTGTCCCTGGATTCACACCCTTACTTCTGATTTGATATCCGGTCCATGGTTGACTGTAGACAGTGTTTGATTCTCTACCCCAATTCCAAGACACAGAATTAATAACTGTGCTTTATAGGTCACTCCAAACCACTCAAGGAATCGAGTAAAAGTTCTAAACTAGCCACAAATACCCTTGTGGTGAGCCTCAGGGTATTAGGCAAGGGCTCTGTATAAAGCCATTTTCCAGGACGTTAGGGACTGAACCTCCAAAGACAGTGTTAAAAAGTGTTGTTCAATCATGATGAGTACTGACTAATGCATAGGATAGTTGAATCACTATATTGTAAACCTGAAATATATCATACTGTATGTTAACTATACTGGGATTAAAACTTTTAAAAGATAAATAAATTAAAAAGTAATTCAATATAAGCCTAAAAAAAGTGTAGTTCAGTTAATCCTGAAGGAGGGACTGCGAAGGCAGGGAACCAGGATGGGCTTGGTTGAAGTCTTGGCTATGTAGATTTAACAGGACACTTCCTCTTCTTACCAGCAACTTCTGGAAATCCTGGAAGAAGAGTAAGGACCAAACAACATATAGGAGCCAGACTTGATTGGCTTTATGGGCCTTTTGACTGCTGTTTCCTAAAATGCCATAAAACCATTTTTAGATTGCTCTCAGTAATGTCCTGAAGATGACACTACTTTTTAGCAAGCACACTGTCCAGTGAACTTATAGAATAAGTGTCTTGTTTCTCCCTATTTTCCAGATACATATCATGTGTAAAAATACAGTTCTGAAGTATTATACTTTACTGTTTCATTTGTAGCTATTTATTGAGAGTATCTATTGTGTGTCTGAACTAAGGCACTGAGACATAACAGTAAGTGAAAATTTATCCCTGCTCTCAGGAAATTTAATTCTATTTGGCAGGGGCTGAGGGGTGGGAGGCATAGACTGTGAAAAAAAAATTATAAATAGCTTATTGAATAGAATGATTTCAGATAGTGCTAAGTTCAATTAAAATAGTACAAGGTAAAGAAATGTAGAGTGATCTGGGAATGTTCACCTAGGTTCCATTAAGGACTAAGATTTAGAATGAGACCCAGATGATAAGAAGGAAGAAGCCTCTTGAGGAGCTGGAGGGATTGCAAATGCAAGAGCCTTGAAACAAATTTGGTTTACTTCAAAGGGAGAAAAGGCCAAACTGGTTGGCATTTAGTATGGCAGGCCAAGTGGGATAAAATATAAAGTTAGAAAGACTAGGTCTGAATTACGTAGGGTCCTAAAATGCCACAGTTAGAAATTTGGATTTTCTTGTACTTTAAAATAAGTTTAGATAGTTAGAAGAAGGAGGAATGGTAGATCTTACGTTTACATTGTAAAAAATCATTCTGGTTACTACATGGATAATGAACTGGGGATGAGTTGGGGGTAAGAGTAAAAGGCAGGAGATCAATTACAATGCTTTTGCAATTTTCCAGGTGAAAGATAATGGTAAGTTTCTAGAACTGTTGTAGTGAACTATAAAAAAAGTTAGTTTGATTCAGGATATGATTTGGAATTATTCCATTTAGTTCTGTGTCATTTTCATATTTATAGGACTGTTCATCTTGGGATCATTTTAAATATTTGAGTACATTTTTTTGTGAACGTATCAAGTGTCTGATGTATAATGTTGTACCTCCCTTTCTTTCTCCCTCCCTCTCCCCACTGCCCCCTTCCCCCCTCTTTTGAACTATGAAAAGGGAGGTAGACAGTTTTAGGCCATTTCTCTAATGTCTCTTACCCAAGATAAATTTTGTTAAAGATAATTAGCAATTAAATTCCTGATAATACAAAAATTTTAAAGTGTAAATGGATTTATTTTTAAGTGTTTTTATTAAGGTTTTGAGACTTAACTTTTGGGAGTATTTTATTACCTGGAAAAGTATTAAACCCTGAAACTTGTAGAAATGAAAACACTGTTGACTTCTAAATTCCCTTACAACTCTGAAGTGGCGCCTGAGTGCTCAGTCAATTAAATGTCTGACTTTGGCTCAGGTCATAACCTCATGGTTCCTGAGTTTGAGCCCTGTGTGGGGCTCTGTGCTGACAGCTCGGAGCCTGGAGCCTTCTTCAGATTCTGTGTCTCCCTTCCCCCTTCCCCACTTGCTCTCTCTCTCTCTCTCTCTCTCTCAAAAATAACTAAACATTTAAAAAAAAATTAATTCCCTTACAGCTCTGAAAACTGTGGTCACTTTCTGGTTGTATGATTGTTTTGTTATCCACCGTGTGGCTTGAACTGGAATGTATGGTTTTTAACCACATTAGTGTATTTCTTAGAGCTAAATTCGAGAGAGGATCTGGCAGACTACTCTAAGCTGCTGGTCCCACTAAAGAAGTAGCAATTATTTTAACTTTTTAAAATATATAGCAGATTTGTGGTGGAACCATTTGCAAGTACACTAGTAGATTGAAGGCACTTTGACCCAAAGATTAATAGGAACCTCGCAAAGGCTTTTGCCGTGTCATTATTCAAAGAGTGGTTAGAGTACATTCATTATGTACTGCCAGGATCCTTAAGGGGTTTATAGGAGGGCTGGAAATGGATCTCTTTACATCAAAAGCTATTAACTTGTTTTTTTCTTCTTGCATAAGGGAGACATTAGTAGGCTTTTCTTTATGCATTGGGTTTGGTACTTTTTTGAAGGGCACAGTAAGTATGAATTGTGAAATGTGAATGCAGATTAGTGGAAAGTGAAGTAGCTTGTTTCCTGGTCATATTTTTTGGTTGCAGAAAGAAAGGCAGAGTGAAGATTGTAGCTTCTCTTCTTATAGAGTATGCAGGGGCTAGATCAGCCACTAACCTGTCACGCTAACAGCGTTAATAGCAAAATATCTTCTGAAAATCGTTTTTCCTCTTCTCCACCCTGACGTAAAACTTTAAAAAGAGAGCTATTATTTGGGGGCATTCTAAAAAGAAGATAAATAGGATATTAGTGAAAATAAATGATTTCTTCAAATTCACTCTACTTTGGAAAAACATTGTTACAAGCAACACTGGACAAGGAGATTCTGGTTTTGCTAATGGGCCAAATTTTTACCATTTCAGAACTCCAATTATCCAGCAGCCAGAGGACCATTGTATTTGCCTTGCTGTCATGTCAAGATTGTTTAGAGGATCAATTGAGATAACGCTCAAGAAGATTTATGACTCATGAAGTAGTGTCATATCATCACAGTGCTCATGATTTGAGCTATCACTCCTTTCCTGAAGAACTCACAACACACACACTGTGTGCTGCAATGTTGTCACTCTCTTCTGTGGAGTTGTCTCCTGCTAGTTCGCAGAATGGCAAAGATGCTCCGAACAGTCTTCAGGTTAAGTGTCATCAGGGAGCTTTGTCAGGATAGCAGCTTTGCACCACCCAATACACTACACCCGTAGGGCACACCACACTCTGACCCCGTTACGACACCTCGAAGATTGTCCAAAGATGAAAACTCCTTCAGTTGAATTTTCCTGGTTGTTTTGCTTGGCAAATTTATTATTCCAGAGAATTGAAAATATTCCAAATAGGATTATTATGTTCACAGTCACAATGCTAGTGAAATCTCCTCTTTACTTAGCAATTACTAGTTATCAGATATTTGGCAGGTTCTATAAATTACTTCTCTAATTTAATTATGATAGCCGTCTTACATTATTATGTTCCTTTTAGTTAAAAGAAAATGGAAACTTTAGAGATATTAAGTAACTTGTCTAGATGACAACTGGTTAAATGGTGTAATTACGAACCAGGCTGCCTGGTTTTAAAACAAGCATGAAACTACCTTACACTTCCTTTCCAAAGTTATTTTTTGGTGAACAATCTAAACAAAATTTTAGATAGAAATGTGGCATTTTTGGAAACTGAAAAAACACCAATCAAGGAAAATGCAATCTTTTAGTTTTGTTTCATTATGGGGAAAGAAAATTTTGGTCCTCTGCAATCACTTGGACTAAATTGCTAAGTAATTTGATAAAAATATGTACAACAATATTTCTTTCTGTTGTACATGTCCAAGCTATTTAAAATTTTTCTTTACCTTTTATTCTGTTAAGAATCTTGGGTATTCTTCCATGTTTATACTTAGGTGAGAAAAGGATGGGAATATCTGGCTAATTCTTGAAAATTGACTTTATGCATTTTACTGGTTTAGAAAATGTCCCCCCTCTCCCATAGGTTGCATTTGATGAGCACTTCTGAGCATGCAAAGTGTGTAAAATTTAGAATCAAAGGGTGTAGATTCAATCCCAGTTCACCATTTGTGAGACTCATATATTGAGAATTAGTATATCCCACTGAGTTCAAATTTGGCCATCCATAAAATGAGAGTAACTATTAAATTTTTTTTGTAATGTGTTTGAAAGTGCTTTTTAAACTATCAAATGGTATACAAATGATTTAGTTACATCATTAAGTGATAAACTGCAGATCCCCAGCAACTGCATAGGGTAGGGGGTTCCTGTCGGTATAATTCTCTTAAATTTTAAATATGAATGTATTAAAATATGTGCATGTGCTTTGCAGAATTGTTTCGCCTCTGCTATACAGTGAATTTGGTCCCCTGCTTCAACTCGTGTGTTGAAGCCCTAATCTCGATGTGACTGCATTTGGAGATAGGATTTGTGAAGAAGTAATAAAGGTTAATGAGGCTGTAAGTGTGGGACCCTAATCCTATAGGACAACCGCCCCCATAAGAAGTGAGAGGGACATTAGAGCTCTCTTCTGCATGTGAGGATACAGTGAAAAGTCAGGAAGAGAGTCTCACCAGGAACCAAATTGGCTAGCATCTTAATGGATTTCTCAGCCTCTGGAACTGTGAGAAATATATTTCTGGTTGAGCCACCCAGTCTGTAGTATTTTATTTATGGCAGCCCAAGGCACATTTTTTGATATACTGATATACCTAAGGATAGTAGTAACAAATAGAACTAGTAGAAAGTCACTAGTAATAAGTTATACACACACACACACACACAGAAAGGGAGATTGATTTTTTTTTTTGACAGAGAGGGCGTGTATGCATGAGCAGAGCAAGGGCAGAGAGAGAGGGAGAGAGAGAATCCCAAGCAGGCTCCATACATAGCGTGGAGCCTGACATGGGGCTCCATCCCAGAACCAGGACCATGAGATCATGACCTGAGCTGAAATCAAGAGATACCCAGCTGACTGAGCTACCCAGGCATTCCACGGAAATTTATGTTAAGGAATTTTCACAGGCTGGAGAGTCAGGTTAAGAGTTGATATTGCAGTCTTGAGTCTGAAGGCTGCTTACTCAGGTAGAATTTCTTTGTTGCAGCCTGGAGGTAGAATTCTTTATTCCTTGTGAAACCTTGATCTTTGCTCTTAGGCCTTCAATTTATTGGAAGGGGCCCTTCCCCCATATTATGAAGGGTAATCTGCTTTATTTAAAGTCAGCAGATGGTAGGGGCTCTTGGGTGTTTCAGTCGATTAAGCGTTCGACTTCAGCTCAGGTCAAGATCTCGTGGTTTGTTAGTTGGAGCCCTGCATCAGGCTATTCGCTGACAGCGCCTGCTTTGGATCCTCTGTCTCCCTCTCTCTCTGCCCCTCCCCACTCACACTCTCTCTCCTTTTCTCTCAAAAAAAAAAAAAAAAAAACAAAAAACGTAAAGTCAACAGATTGCAAATGTTAATCACATCTAAAGAAACACCTTTAGAGTAACATTTACACTGGTGTTAGGCCAAGCAGTTGGTCATTATAGTCCTCCAAGATGACATAAAATTAACCATTACACTGCTGTAACAAATTACTACAAATTTAGTGGCTTAAAATAACACAGACTTATTACCTTACAGTCTGGAGGTCAGAAGTTTGGAATGGTTCTCACTGGCATAAAGCCAAGATATTGGCAGGACTAAGTTCCTTTTGGAGGATCTAGAAGAAAATTCTTTTCTTCTCCTTTCCAGTTTCTAGAGTCTGTCCGCATTTGGCTCATGGTTTCACCTCTCTGTCTTCAAAGCTAAGTTTTGTTGCCTTTTCCCTGGTTTCCTCTCTTTCACTCCCTTGCTCCCTTTCTAAGGGCTCTTGTAATTACATTGGTCCACTTAGATAATCCTGATAGTCTCCTTGTGTAAGTTTAGCATCCTTAAATCCATTTGCAACCTTATTTTCCTTTTGCTATGTAACATAAGATATTCACCAGTTCTGGGGTTTAGGGCAGGGACATCTTGGGTGGGGAACCCATTCTTCTGTCTACCTCATTAACCTATCTTTGTGGTCAAAGAAGCATATGCTAATTGTTGTGACTAGAACTTTAAGTGAAACCACCTGAATTGGCAGCCCAGCTCTTCTTCCTTTTAACTGAGCTCCTGGCAGGTGATTTCATTTTGCCCCAGTTTGCTCATCTGTAAATTGAACTCATAGTTTTTGAGAAGATTGAGTTGATACTTGTAAAGTACCTAGATGTGTGGTTAGCATGTATCAAGAAATCTACTCATTTGTCTGTTACTTTTTGATTATAGATTTCAATTGTAGTTGTTTAAGAGAATTAAAAGTAATGTAGGGGTGCCTAGGTGACTTGGTCGGTTAAACATCCAGCTCTTGATTTCAGTTCAGGTCATGATCTCAGGGTGGGTCGGACCCCTCTTCAGGCTCTGCACTGAGTGTGGAGCCTGCTTGGGATTCTCTCTCTCCCTCTCTTGCTGCTTCTCCCCTGCTCACACACACCCACTCTCTCTCAAAATAAGTAAATGTCTAAAATAAATAAATAAATAACGTAAATTGATTAGGGGGAAGTAGGTAGATCTAATAATGATCAGTTCCACAGCTTTTCTTTAGGTTTTGTGCAACCCAGGATAAATCACTTTGCCTATTTTACATTATCTTGCAATCTAGAGACACTGTGACATGTTCTATATATACACCTGTACCTACTAAATAAAAGATATTTCATGCCTGGAAACGAAGCATCACCAGAAAGGTTAATGAATATATATTAAAATAAGTGTTTGAAGGAGGGATTGATTGTGTTCTGATGTTCTTCTGATTTGAAGGAGGATGTGGGAGTTTTAGAAACAGATAGTAAGGTAGGCTTATTATTTTAAAGAATATATAGCCCTATAATCAAACATTAAATCACCTCAGAAAATCAAAAGCAAAACCAGATTTGATTACAAATTCAACTTCAGACATAGGTTTGTGTGTATTTGTAGTTTTTATTGTTGGAAATGAGAAGTAATCTGCCAAATATTTCACCTGTTAGGACCTGGCAGCCTAACACACAAGTATGGAAATAGCACAGATGATATATCTTCTTTATACTGAATTTGAAAATATTTACAGAACACTCTGGTGTGCATTTTTTAGATTTAAGATTTTGATAGCAATGGCTGCATATTAAACGTGTTTGCGTTTTTCTGTTTTAGCTCTCACAATTCCTGTCTGTGACAAATGCTGTGAATTTCGTACTACTATTGGCATAATTAGGGAGAAGCTAAATTTTAACCAAGCACCTGGGTAATATAATCCATTAAACCATACATGAAATAGAATGTTAAATTCTGAAAGTTTCAAACAATAACCTTATTCTCATAGTTCTACTAGAATTTTTATTGTGGAAAACTGACTTTACAGATGAGTTCACTGAAATGCATTCCTTAAAAATAGTGTATACAAGATTTATAACAGATTTTGTACTGTTATTTTTATTTATGTTACAGTGCAATATTTGTATATTAACATATGCTTATATTCTAAGGCAGAAGTACTACTGAAGTGTGAGTAGAAATAACTTTTTTAGTAGCTCAATAAAAAACCATCACTTTGAAAGTTGTATATAAATTCTTATTTGCTTAACTAGCTTTTCCTTTTTTTTTCTTTTAACAGATATTTATTTAGCATGTTCCAATACTAATTCTGGGTGTTGAGGACAAGTTAAAATAGAAAAGATCCTGCCCCTATGCATCTTATATTCTAGCTTTTTCTTTGTTTCTTTCTTTTTTTTTTTTTTTTTTTTTGCTAACAAAATTCTTTATATTTCTTGGTAATTTAATGGTAGTCTTTTGTTACTAGATACATGAAATAAATTATAGGAGTAAAACTATAATAAATTATTATATAAAAAGTTAATTTTCAACTACTGTGATATAGGAGGAGAAGGGGGTCAGTGAGTGAAAATAAATATTGATTACTGACATATTGCAGAGAATTTTGTCCTTTTAGGAATACTAGGACCTGTTACATTGAAAAGTATAACTTCCATATAGGCAATTAAGAAAAAGTATAACTTGCATATAGGAAATTAAGAAACCAGGACCTAGAGAGTTAAATTGTTTGCCTGTGGTTGTACAAGCGAGGAGGAAGCAGGACCCTCAGCTGGGACTGGAAACCAAGTGTATTTCATTCCAACATAAATACTCTTAACCCAAATGAAACCTGACATCTTGGTTTGCAGGTTACCAACTCTCTTGAGTGAGATATTTCTGGTGTTTGTGTGCTGTTAATATGTACTGTGTTAAGAGGAATTTGAAGTCTCTTTGGCCACATTGCATGTATTATCACACAGAAGGAGTCCTCTGACATCAGAACCATTATAACCTATTGGAATCCACATGAAGGTAATAAAACAGACTCATTTGTCTGCATCTCAGTGGGAATTCTAGGAAATCTGGGATTTGCATATAGGTTTCAAATGAGCACTTATTTGAGAATACCATAGGTAAACATGTGTAATTTGTTTCATTGTTATAGAAAAAAATAGATCCTGTATAAACTGTTTTTAATCATGTAATTTAATTTTGAATCTCCATAAGCATGAAATAATTTTCTGTAGTTAAAATTTACTTGTAATCTTTTCTCCTTTATTTTCACATACCTGGAAAATTTTTGTCATTGTAAAAAAAAGTACATTTTGTTAATCTAAAAAAATGCTGCATATATAACAAAATCTTACAGGAAGCGTTTTTGAGTAGCAGCCATTTGCTATGAGCTGGGTGTAAGAGGATGAATTTGCTAATCTTTTTAGCAAGGAGCTAAATATGTGGCAATACGTTCACTTTGTTTAAATGTTGTCTGAGACACATGAGGAAGTATATGGTCATTTGGTATGTTTTATTAGATATTTTCCATAAACCATAATCATGACTATTTTAAAACTATTATAAAAGATAGAAATCGAGAACAATTTAGTTAGCAAACTAGTATTATTTCTAGCAGTAGCTAAAATTACTTATGTGGCAAAATCTATAAACCATTATTAAATAGATTTTATTTAGAAGAACTTAATTCTAATTAAGAATTGTTTTTGCAACATTGTTATATATCCAGCTAGCCAATTATTCCAGTTAGGAATGTAGTTAAAAAAAAGAATTCAGAGTTTGATATCGGAATATATTTAGCCTGAGAATTGTGTGAGTGTTGGTATTGTCCGAGAGTGGTATTTTTTGCCAAACTACTTTTATATTTTATACAATAAGCTCTAAATTTAAACACAAATTTAAATTTATGAGCCCAAACTTTGGAAAATATGTAAAACAGAAAGTTGAAGAAATAAGATACAAAAACATTTAATGCTCTCTTTGCACTGAAGGTTATCCACAGTAAACAGAAAGCTATATAGTTAACATAGTATATTTTGGTAAGCACAAGACTATTTAGCCATCCAGCAACAAAGTTTTTGAGTGAAATCTTTAAAAAATACTTTGAGGAGTTTCTCTTTCTCTTTGAGGTTAATGGGGAACAGAACCGTCATTATCAAAATGTGCTACTAAACTATTTCATTGTTGCTTTGAAGATAAAACAACTCCTGTTAAGGGAAAGAATACCAATTTGTATTATAAATTTAAGAATGGTTAGTGGGAAGGCACCTGGGTGGCTCAGGTGGTTGAGCATCCAACTCTTGATTTTGGCTCAGGTTGTGATCCCAGGATCTTGGGATTGAGTCCCACATGGAGCTCCATGCTGAGAATGGAGACTGCTTCAGATTTTGTCTCTCTCCTGGCCATCTCCCCAGCTTATATGCTATCGCTCGCTCTCTCTCTCTCTCTCTCTCTCTCTCTCTCTCTCAAAGAATGGTAAATGGGTAATTATACTGAAAAAGCCAGAGTTGTGTTGGAAAATTTTAAATCTCCTTTCTTTGGGGGAGCTTTTGCACTGATGCTTTGGGGTAAATTTTCAACGCAGTGTGTGTTAAGATTGAACCATGTAACTCTCATTGATGTTAATGGGAATCTCTGGGCTAAATCTGCTCATGCTGTGCTGAAAATGTACCCCCTAACGTTTGAGTAGTTTTGGGCTATCATAGATACTAAAATAAAGTTATTATGGTCCACAGTATAAATATATATTTAGGTAGTTTTAAGCATATTTATTTGATACAGTGTTATGTGAATTGTTGTATAAGAGCTCAAATCTGATACACTGCCTCCTAATATTGAAAATAGTTGTGTTTAATGAACTAAACTATATATTTTACTTCAAACAAGACAGGGATGCTGTGGTTTATTTTGACTTCATTTTATTCCATGCTATGATTCTGAAAAGAAGTCACTATGGCACAAAGTGAAAGCACCCAATGGATTCGTTAATGTAATGCCATATGTTAGGAATATTCTTAGAGCTTCCTTCTTTTTCTCCATTGTCCTTTTTAAAAAAAATTTTTTTTTTAATGTTTATTTTTTTGAGAGAGATAGAGACAGACAGACAGAGTGTTGGTGGGGGAGGGACAGAGAGAGAGGGAGACACAGAATCTGAAGCAGGCTCCAGGCTCTGAGCTGTCAGTACAGAGCCCGATGCAGGGCTCAAACTCACAGACCGCGAGATCATGACCTGAGCCTAAGTCGGACGCTTAACTGACTGAGCCACCCAGGCGCCCCTCCATTGTCCTTATTTTTAACCTAAGTACATCCAAGTCTTCAAAAACATATCTAGCATAAGCCATATCTTGAGCTTTATCATCTTCTTTTCTTCATTTTGCTGGTTGAGGCAAAGAACATAAACATCCTTATAAATGTGCTCCTAGTTTGTTTTCTTTTCTATTTTCGTACATGTTTTCTCATTCAAGTGCTTTTTCATTGCATTTTTTTTTTTTGAATGCTGGATTTAGAGAAACTCAAACTTATTGGAAAGCTAATTGGTCAGATACTGACTATATTATATTTTGGTTTGGGATAGTATTATTTAGTTATAGATCCTTGTAACTCTGTCAATAGTCAATCAAAAACAACTTTTTTTGATCATTTAAGAATGATAAGAGAACTTTTCTTGTTTGTACTTTCTGGTTAGCAGATTATTCCACGTAAGAAACTTCCTAAATTTTGCTGTGATTACTAGTGTTATCGGCTTCTATACAAAGAGGGTCTCATGGGTTTGGTTTGTTACACTATTGAAATCTCCTGGTCCTCTTCCTGCCTTATTGTGTACTGTTCTTCATAGTCCCTCAAACTGAAAATTGATCTCCAGTCAGTAGTGTGCAGTGATTTGACCTGCTCCGTGATCAGTCCTGCTCTGACGATGTGAATAAAATTCATAGTGGGAGACTTGATTACTGTCTCTGTTCAGACTGAACTGGTTGAAAGGGCTGTCAAGCTGCCTGAAATTTGGATGCTTTGGATGTTTGCCATAAAGAATTCTTTGCCCACCAAAGAGCTAAATTGAGCAGAGATGAAGGACTGGTGTGTATAGATTTCTTTTCCCCCTTGCTTCTGAACAACTGGAGGACAGGATACAAATTTAAAAGCTATACCCTTAGCATTTAAGTAAAATAACTCCTCTATTCTTGCGTGTCCTCCTGTTGTGGTTGCAAATAACTTTATAAAATAAAATAAGTGATGTACTTGGGAAAAAAAAAAGAAGAGCTGGTTAATAGAAACTCAGATCTTCAACAGTATGGTATCATAGCTTGTCCCTGGTCTTGAAAGCTGATAGTAATGTCAGAGTTTCCTTCCTATAGGGATCAAACCATCCTTTGTTTGAAATGAAAAATCAGTCCTTTGGTCATTTACACTTTTCTTCCTGTTCTTTCTTTTCTTTTTTTTGTTTGGATTCTGATTTTAGTGTAGAAATTTGATTTTTTTTCTCCTGATTTATATAAAAAGAGAGGGATGTTCACTGAAAAGCCAATAATATAGAAAATTCTAGAAATTAATAAAATCACCTGATATTGATACACAAATGAATTTTGTTAAATTTATTATTATTTTCTTAATGTTTACTTTTTGGGAGAGAGAGAGAGAGAGCACGTGAGTGCAGAGAGAGAGGGACACAGAATCAGAAGCAGGCTCCAGGCTCTGAACTGTCAGCACAGAGCCCACACAGGGCTCAAACTCACAAACTGTAAGATCATGACCTGAGCCAAAGTCAGACACTTAACCGATTGAGCCACCCCAGTGCTGCAAATTTTGTTCAGTTTAGATCACTGTTCTTCCAGATATCTCTCTCTGCATGTTTATTAAATTGATGGTATTCCATAAACTGTTTTTCTTTACTCAACAATATGTCATGACTCTTTTTTAAGACAATATATGTAGGTCTGTGTTCTATCTTTATGGCTGTACAAGATTCAGATATTTAGCTGATTTTCTAATGGTGGACATATGGGGGTATTTCCAGCTTTCTAATACCATAAACAAGGCAGAGGAATAACTATGTCTAATTCATTGTTTTGTGTCAGGATATAGCTATTTAAGCTGTCTGAGCACGTAGAGATGGCTTAGAAGGGTATAGATGTACCTCAGAGAACCTAGGGATGTTCAAAGTTTGACATCCTTTAGGGCCTGAAATCAAGAATAAATGAATTGGGGTCACTTTTGGGCATATTTCATCATCTTCGCTTCTCTTTGGCATCTGTTGGTAGTCTTTGTGTTGGGGTTATTTAGTGGAAGATGATTGTTGCATAACTATATGTCCTCACAACTTGAGGTTGATTAATGTTTTCACTTTTATTTCCAAATTCCAAGGAGAGAAACAGTATCTGGTTGGCATTGGTCAAGGGGCTCTTGCTTTCTAATCAGTTAGGTTCAAGGAGGGGAGGAGTACCGCAGATAGATGGAGCACATAGTAGGAGCCGTGGAGATAGTAGGTGGGCAGGCTTTCCGAAGAGAGGGAATAATGATGGAAAGGATACTTCTGCATGTATTTTTATGTTTGTCTTATTATAACTCTGGGATAAATACCTATATGTAAAATTTCAGGATAAAAGATGTGTATTGTAAATTTTAGCATGTCCAGCCAATTTGATTATCAGAAAAGTTTTTCCAGGAGGCACTCTTTCCAATAGTACCTGAAATAAATGCTCTTTTCCTTGGTGCTTACACCAACAGCCCTTGGTTGCCAGTCTTTTAACTTTGAACTATGTCATAGCCAAAAAAATACTACCAATTATGTTTCTATAACATTTTTTTAAGGGGCACCTGGTGGTTCAGTCAGTTAAGCATCTGACTCTTGATTTCAGCTCAGATCATGATCTCACAGTTCTTGGGTTCAAGTCTCACATCAGGCTCTGCACTGACAGCATGGAGCCTGCTTGGGAATTTTTCTCTCCCCTTCCCTCTGCTCCTCCCCTGCTCACACACACCCTCTTTCTCTCCTTTCTCTCTGCTCTTCCCCCCACTATGCGCACATATGCACACGCTCTCTCTCTCTCAAATAAACATTAAAAAAGTTTGTATGCTTCACTGAGACAGATAGGCACCCTATTTAAATTTTCATAAATTAATTTTTCTGTGTCACTTTTGGCTCAATTTGTAGGAATTTTTTTCTCAGTATTTGGATTATTAATAATTTGTCTATCATTGATTATAAATTATTTTACCACTTAGACTTTCTATCTCATTTATTATGGTTCTGCTATACAGGCATTAAAATGTTTTACTTAGCCCATTATTAAACATTATGGAATTTTGAGTTTGAGGAATATATATACTACATAAGGCTAACTTTAGCCTTAAGTACTTAACATTACTAGATCTAAATTGCAGGTAAGTATACAAAAATGTATATAATTGCTCACAGAATTTAGTAGTCATTTTTCTAACTTGAATGCATATAATTTCAAATCCATCTTTCTTTCCTGGTTTGGGGAACTAGGAACATGGACTTTAAGCCTCTTTCATGGCACTGTTGATAAAAAGGTGGGCACATTCATTGTTCTATGGGAGTGGGCCAAGTCTCTTAGACAATGTGGTTTCATTTCATCTACTGTAAAAGACATTTGGAACTGTAATTTCTATAACTGTGTATTGAGTATCTATAATTTATCAGGCTATTTATATGTGCTCTTTATTTATTCAGTGTTTCAACTGCATAAGGTAGGCATTGTTGCCTGCTTTATATGTATGGAGAATCTGAGGTTCAGAGAAATGAACTAAATTTTCTTATCATGCTGTTCGTATATGATAGAACTGAAATGTGAATTTAGTTCTGTCAAAATGTACAACTGTCCTTTCTGTGATTATATCATATATATTATACTATATGATATATAAAAGTGATACAGACCTGTGCTCTATAAACTTGGTTTCTAATTGGGGAAGAGAATGTATTTAATGGATATTTGCCATCCAGGCCAATGATTCTTAACTAGAATAGTACCACCCTTGTAGCATTTGAAAACTCGCAAGAACATTTTCATTTGTCACATTGACTGGGAGTTGCCACTGGCATTTAGTGATTGGGACACAGGAATGTTAAAACATTTTGCAATGCCTTACTTCAGGCTCCTAGAACAAATAATTTTTCCCCACATTTGCTTTTGTGCCCCCATTGAGAGACCCTGTTTTTCCCTGTGATAGACATGACGGTAGGGTACATTTCTTCTTGTTGTGTTATATTACTGCCTAGTAAATGTGCATTGCCTTTAGGTTTTAGTCTTTCATTTCCTGTCCTGAAACCTTTCTAGAATCATAACCACAAATAGGAGCGGACATACTGATTGGGACAGTAGCTTTTACCACCCTTTACTGTCTAACCCAGAGTTTCGATACTGGACGTATTTGTTTGCTAAGAGACCATCCAAAGCCTTCGTGGTATAATAGATTGTACGTCATCATCTGCTCCTGTGATCTGATTTTTGTCTGTCAGAATATTTCACTGATTACTTTCTTGCTCACACTTATCTTCTGTTAACATCGAGCTACCAAGAGAACTCTGCTTTCATGCTCTTTTCTGCTATGCTCTCGGGGCTTGTTCCTTTCTCCCATTTTTTTAAAACCTCTGTAGATCTAACCCATTTTTTATTTTTCAGTTCAGGTATATTCTCCTCCTGGAAGCCTCCCCTGAAGCTGGAGGTGTAGGGGTAAACGTTTGTCCTCTACAATTCCAGAACACCCTATTCATTGTGCTTTTAAGGCATTTACCAACTTACAGTTTCCTGTTCTTGGTTCCCCTCTAGCCTGTAAGCTTCCTAAAGACAAGGAATTATGTTTATTGCAGTAGATAAGAGATTGTAGAGTATTTTCCCTAAATTGGAGTTTCATGAATGTTTGGACTATTCTTAATGAATATACCAGCAAGGTAAGAACCTTGAGAGTGATTTTGGAGTAAGCTGTCCTTGCACTGATTCTGACTATTCAAACATTGGCTTATGTCTTGGGCTTCTTTTCATTGGAATGAACCTTGTAAAATCTTAGTACGTGTCCTTTTCACAAAAGAGATATTTATATGGCTTTAAATCCATCATGGTTTTCTAAATCTATCATCAAGTTTGGCAGTAGACACATTTTTTTGGCTTAATAAGGCTAAATTTTTATTAAAATTTACTCTCTGCAAAGGCTTTATTCCAAAAAAAAAAAAATCAAATCATTTGCTTTGAATAAGCAATTTAATCAAAGTAGAAGATAATAACGTATACTTTGCAAGTAAAGTAGGAATAGGAATTACACCCATGAATGGGAGAGAAGCTCAGAGTTTTATTAGTGACTTCTATTTCTATTTTGAGCTATTATCATAAATTGACTTACAAACAAACTGAGCACTGGATGTTGTATGTAAGTGGTGAATCACTAAATTCTACACCTGAAACTAATATTACACAGTATGTTAACTGGTATTTAAATAAAAATTTGGAAAGAAAAAAAAAGAAGAAAAAAAATAATGTGGATTAAACCTTAAAAAAGAAAAGTTTTAATGGGCACATGCCACTATTAGGAATGCAAACAGTTAAAATTCAAAAGTATAAGAAATCACTGAGAAATGGAATTTTTGGATAATTAAGTATGCTGATTTAAAGGAGCTTCAAATTTATGAAGTGTGAACTAGTTACCTAAATTTTTCATTTGTATTACAAATATTTCTAAAATGCTTTAGCACATTAATTTTTAAGTAGGGCATTATAGAAATGATATATCCTCTTTGATATGAGATCTTATAGTGCCTAAGGATCATTTTTTGAAATATGAAGTTTCTAATTATAATTGTGGGTTATGAATGAAATTATGTGACATATCTCCTGAGTCCAGGACCTACTCTGGCTACCAGCGTTTTAAGAATAATGATTTATAATGTATTTTCTGGTGATTTATCTCTTTCTCTTAAAAATTGTATACAATAGGGGCGCCTGGGTGGCTCAGTCGGTTAAGCGGCCGACTTCGGCTCAGGTCATGATCTCGTGGTCCGTGAGTTCGAGCCCCGCGTCGGGCTCTGTGCTGACAGCTCAGAGCCTGGAACCTGCTTCAGATTCTGTGTCTCCCTCTCTCTGACCCTCCCCCGTTCATGCTCTGTCTCTCTCTGTCTCAAAAATAAATAAACGTTAAAAAAAAATTAAAAAAAATAAATAAATAAATAAAAAATTGTATACAATAAAAATAGAGTTTAACTTAGCTGGGGTTTGTTGGTAATTAAGGTTTTAATGTGTCTGTGAAATATAAGCTCTTTTGCTGATCAATGCTAATGACCAAAATGAACTACGGAACATTAGTTCAAATAAGTAAATGGTTAGAGGTTGACAGAATAACTGAAAATGTCACTTAAATTAGTGAAGTGCTCTTTCCTGTTATGATATATATCTGAGTTTGCTTTTAGCTTATAAATAAATGTATATACTTATGTATGGTAGTAAGGAAAATTGAAGTATTCCACAATTCTCTTAAAATATTCTACTTTTTATATAATTAATTGAAAAGTGGATACATTTCAATGAAAATAAAGCTGCCACCTCACATTTTGTGGATTTTTGTCTTGAGAAAACCCACTAGTCTATGTTAGGTCAAGGTTAAAGAATTTATTGTCTTTGATGGCCCTGACCATTGGATTGCTGGCATGGTGAAAATCCATAATGCATTAATGGGTGAACTTCTCACCTATGTGATACTTCTCACAAAGAAGTAAAATGATGAGATTTATTTCTTCTGCTTTGGGGAAATGAGGCAAGGTGCAAGAGTTAAAAAGCTGTCTCCTTACCAATAAACCACAGATAAAAATGGTTGGTTTGAGTCTAAGTCCTAAGCACATGAGAATACTTACTGAAGCTTTTTTTTTTTTTTTTTTTTTTTTTTTTTTTTTTTTTTGTAAATGAAAGAGCATATATAGGGAAATTTTAACTTTGGTGTAAGCATGCTAATATTGCTGACAGAACTATATCTTTGTGATAATTAGCTATGCTCTATAAGGCTTTACCACAGCACTGTAATGACTCAGGGGACATGATTTGAACTCTGGAACTTTTGAATCCTTATAATTAAAAACTAATGGGATTCTACTTTATTCAGTGTTCTATTGTTTAGGGTACAGGTAAAACATCACAAAATATATAGTATAATATCCTGGGAATGTACTAAATTAGAAGTTCCTCAATTTTATTTGAGACTGTCACTTCTATGGTGTTTATTCTGGATATGTTCTTATTTAAACATTGAATTTTATTGAACTTTCTGATCTTAGTATTGCCAAAACATCATTCAATATAAAATTTTATTTGCAAAAATTACATAAGAAATAGTTTCCATTGTTTGCAGATACTTTAAATGTATTCCTTTATCTGAGGATTAGAGTAGTTTTTCTGGAATATTAGGAAGGAAGGAAAGAAGTTCTACCCTTGGAACATTTTGTAAACTGCTTTCCTCTTTCTGGTATAATCAGGAAAGAAACTGAGAAAAACACTCTGTGTTGAAGAGATACTAATTATGTGTAGTAGAGTTTAGTAGGGTGAATGAATGTTGGCATAAAATGAAAGTAAAAGGAAGCATTCTAAAATTAAATACCTAAAGCTTTCAAAGGAGAACACTGTGGTCACTATCGCTAAATGTCCTTTGGGGCAACCTTCTTTTCCTTAAACTGTGACCAGTTTCCATAGGTCTAGAAAATGTGCCTTAGAAGCAGGATTTCCTGAGCCATATTTTGAGACTCTGGAAAACCTTCTGCCTCTGTTGCTAGTTGGGTTTGACCATGTTAATCTTTTTAATTTTGATTAGGAACAATAAACGTAAATATGATTTTATACACTACATAGTTTTTAAAAAACTCTTTGACAAGACCATAAAATAATGTCTTTTTGAATTCTGTCAAGTTAGATTGGTGAGACAGCTTTGTTAGGATTTTTCTATTCACCAAATTGGATTTAGAAAGAGATTTGTCATCCTAATAGGTTAAATGAGGGCAAAATCTGGTCTTAAGTGGTATTCTATTATGATATTGAATAAAATATCCTAAATTCATATAGGAGGCATGCTATTTGCTTCCTCATTAAACACAAAAGAGTGACTATAATCTATATAAATTTAATTAATCTATATAAATCTTTTAAAAATACATTTATAAACTATTAATGAAAAATAGAATTATTTACTTTTCCTTGGAAAACTTGCTTAAAAATAATAGGACCAGCTTATTAAAAATTAATGAAGTGTTGGGTTAGTAACAGTTATTTATTTTTTATTTGAAGAAAACTTCTTTTAAAAACACTTCATGGAGAATTTATATCCAGGTTGTGAGGATGGGCTTGTCTCATGTAAATAGGGGATACCTAGAAAAGCACTGCTCAATGCATAGATTCCTTTTCATTCTGTTTCATTCTTAAAATTATGCAGCTTTTAAAGACATATCGTGACTGTTTAAGATTATCCCTGTAATGAGAAATCACAGCATGCATCTTGAAAAATGGTTCTACTTCATCTTTTCTCATTCATCTCCTAGTGCAAATTATAAATGCATGAGTGCAATGTATGGCTATTCAGGTCAAATTCTCTTTCAGGACTGATGTTCCTGTTATGCAGTTTATCCATCTATTAACATCCTGAAATGTCAAAAGCTTCATTTTTTTTTTAAGAGTGGAATGTCAGTTTCTTTTTTTTTTTACTTAGAGCAATTTACCCAGGAAAAAAGAGATTTGACAGTTGCAGCCATTGGGGCAAAGACTGGCTGAAAGGAGTAAATGTTCAAATAAGTATCAGAGTTCCCACAGTTTGTGCATTTCTAGGACAATGCATGAGGTAAAATGGAAGTACAGATAAAAAATATCCATGTATGTGTATAAAACATCTGATTCCCAAATTTCCATTTTGAGAAATATTTCTTCATTCCTGTAAACACTTTATTTCAAACTCTGAAGGGACTTTTGTGTTCTGACCTGATGTATCATTGATATTGCATGAAGGTAGAGAAGTTTTCAATTAACTATTGTTTACATCTAAATATCTAATGTAAACTGTGATTAAATGTTTTTCCCTGATTATTATATTTTATTTATTGTCAGATTAGCAATAAGGAAACCAAGGATATTATGTATATGGAAAATAGGTTGGATAGAAAACAAATATTATAGATACTAGTAATACTAGAAAATATATGATGTATTGTATAAGAACTTAATTGTAATATATAAAATGCATAATGTATACAACATCGATCTTCCCTTTAAAACAGTTCAAACGAATGTGTTAATTAACTTAATTGTGGTAATCGTTTCACAATGTACATATCAGATTGTACACCTTAAAAATAAAAATTTGGTGAGTAGTATTTAGATCAGTGCTGGACTACACAAGCTACATTTTCATATTGGCAGTCAAATCTAAACAAAACGCTCCCACTCAAATCTCTGAAAATTCTCCTTTTGTGAGGAAAGGGTTTGGGATAGCTGTTTTTCTTTTCCATTTCAAAAATGAGTTGGACCTGAGAAATGATTTGTTTGTTATCCCTACTCCATATGGATTGAAAATACCTTCCAACATGCCCATGTTGTAGAATCCAATCAAGTCTATGCAGTCCTGTAAGGTCTGTGAAGCTGAGCCTCTCTTCCTTTCTTTTATTTTAATTCTCTCGTTAGACTCTGCTGACTGAGAAGGTCTGCCAGTTTTAGAGTTTCCCCTCTAAAAGCAGTGTAAGGAGCATGGAAGGTAGCAGGTTATTTTGGTAGCTTATTTGGTATTTTGGAGTGAGTGAGTGAGTGCCTGTGTGTGTGTGTGTGTGTGTGTGTGTGTGTGTGTGTGTGTATTAGGGTGGAAATCGGGCTCATTATGCCTTTCAGTTTATTCGTTTGTTGGTCCCCTGTCAACCTGCCAGCCCTCTCTGTGGGATAACTGCCCTTTGTATAATAATCTGCCAACATTCATGGTGGTTGCATTCACTGTACCCATTCTACTGTGGAACTCCATTACAACTGGGGTTTGAATGCAAAGCTTCATGATATCTGGATATAAACAGTGTGCTGAGCCACAAAGGCATTCTTTGTATTTCTTAGTCTTTTTATAATCCCTAAAAAAATAGCTTTGAAGACAGGATTTTCTGGAAATGGGGAGGCAAATACACGCAAGTTACCCACTCTGTTCCATACTTTCATAATGTGATGTGTTGAGGGAGGAGGGAAGTTCCTAGTTTTAAAACCTGATTCATTTGTTAGGCTAAAGTGGGCAACATTTGAGGCCAATTTCCTACCTGCGGAGGTGTGGGTGAATTGGCCTTTGTTTTCCTGCAGTTACCTTCCTTGGCAGGTGGCCACATTGATTATTCTTGGCTTCTGCTTTAGAAGTGCCTCTCTGATCCTTATAATCTCCTGCTTTGTCCACCGCAGTCCTTTAGAATTCTTACCCCTGAACTGCATTCTCAAAGGAAGAGGTGCCTTTGACCTCTTTATGGTTATATGGTTACCTCCTTGGTTGATTGTCTCCTCTGTGGATGACTGAGGTGCTTTGGAGAATAAAAAAAAAAAATGACAGAATCTTCAGCAGATAAGTGACAATTACAAATTAAACGGGCTTGTTTTCCTTTCCTCCACACCCTCACCCATTACTTTAGAGACAGAATTAAAACCCTGAGTTACGAAGAAAAGTAAGACAATCGGGATGTTACAGCAAGCTAATGAAATACTATGCCTCTGCCTTTTATCATTCCCTGCGGCCCCTCCTAGGGAATTTGCAGAGGCTTTGTGAAATTCCAGGTACTTTCTTCCTTTTTTCCTCTTTTCTGTTTTGTCGAAATTTTGACTTAGATGGAAATGGTGCATTCATTTGTTCTGTACAAAAAAATCTGTGTAAGCTGATACTTGAATGAACACATTAAAGTATTGAGCACATGCCTAGTACTCTGCTTCACATGTGTTTCCTCATTTAATCAACTTAAGGTGTGACCATGACAGTGCTTCCTTGGAGATTCTTTGTTGTTGTTGTTTTTTCTTTAAAGACATGTAAGTCTGTTCATATTATTGTACCTTGGTTGTTTATGCAGAACATTGACCTGCATAAATACCTAAGAAAACCCTTATTTAAACACATGCATACACTAAAAAGATAACCATGTCTACTGATATTTTCATAAATGTAGATAGATACAAGGCAGGTCCTAGGTCTTTTAGCTACTGTAATTAAAAGAGGGGCTCCTGAATGGTTTGGTCTGTTAAGTGTCTGTCTCTTGATTTTGGCTTAGGTCATGATCTCACAGCTGTGGGATCGAGCTTCACATCAGGCTCCATGCTGAGCATGAAGCCTACTTAAGGTTCTCTCTCAGTCTCCCCCACTTGCACGTGCCCTCTCTCTCTAAAAGAAAATATATCATGATCTCTCTAACACTGAGTTTTTTGAAAGCTTTCTGCCCAACATGGGGCTTAGCCAGCCAAATGCCCCTTAACGTTGAGTTTTAATTCATCTTCTGAGTAGTACTTCAAGACCTCCATGCAATGCAGAATACGCCTTTCTGTTCATTATGTTTGTAGGTGATTCTCAAAATCATCGTGCCTCTGATTCACTGGTATTTGTGTATGTGTATGAAACAGAGAAGAGATTGACTGGATATATCAGGTACTGTTGTGGCACAGAGATTTGTATGTAAGTAGGCAGTTTGGTTTTCATACAAGAAGTTCAGAAACCATAGCAGAAGGACACTGAGAAAGATTGTCATGTGTGGTATCTAATGTTCTAAATCATTCTCTATGCAGCTCTGTTCATCAACTTGGCTGATTTAATTATGTATTTCTAAATTTGATCACCGGAAGAACACTGTATGTACACACACACACACACACACACACACACACACACAGCTTTTGTATATATTTTTAAATATTGTACAGGTAGCACAATATATTTTCTATTCATCATAAAAACAATTGAATAACTACTAAGTGAAAGTCAGTGTAATAAACTATAATGGGCATTTTACATGAATGTAAATGCCTTACTCTAGTCTTAGGAATTTTAGGTAAGCTAAAAGAATGTAACAGTATTATGAAAGTGTATTTTACATTAAATCTTACCAAGTAATACTGTTTCCCCATGCCAGCAAACTTGACTCATGATCATTCCATGGGTCACACATGCACTACTGTGATGTGATTAGATTCCTAATCTCTGGCACTGTTCTCATGACTGAGCACTGATGGTAGTATTAGGGAGATTTAAACATTCTCTTCATAGGCCCACCAATATAGTATTTAAATGCTTTTCTGTCAGACTGACTCCAACAGTGATTGATCCAAACTCACGCTTCATTCTAGCCTTTGCTCAGGACACTTCATTTCTCAGTACTTCCTATTAAACAATTATAAGAATAGTTGTAACTCCTAGATATTTATTTTGAGACTTGGTGAAAACATGTGCACAAGCCCTTAGTACAGCGCGTCATAAATACTCAGCCTTCCATCAGTCTTTAATTAGGTGATCAGGAGTGTCAAGGAAACATAGACACTCTACAGACTTGTTGATTGTGGGTCTCAGCACAGTTTTGTTTAACTTAGATGTTTGTTAAGCTCAACAATGCAGTTAGATCTGTTTCTTTTATACTAAAGGAGATCTGAGAGATTTTTAAGTAAACACCCATGCCACCATCTTTCATTTCAGTAACTGAGGAAAATGTATACAGAATAATGAATGAGCTGGTATTGGATTGTTTTATTTGATTCAGATATAAAATACATACCTTCTAGCCTCACTGTACTTTTGATGATTAAGTTATGGTGCCCCAACTCACAGAGGTTGAATTCATTGTTCTTGAATAGCATCCCTTTGATTATCATTTACACCACGTAAGAGGTTTTTCATGTATTTTAAATATTACTGGGAATGTGAACTTCTTTTATACTACATTTTAAAAATATTTTTTTCTTTTGAATTTGTTCTAGTGAGAACATATAGCTCCACAGATATTTAAATAGTCTTAGGACTAAAATTGTCTTGCCCTCTGTATATTAGTATGAATTGGCAGAGATGGTTCCATAGTTTGGAATTGGTTCTGTGTGATGATGGAGCCCAGGGGGACAATCTCGGATTTCTAGGTCCTTGGGTTTGTGAAGCTCAGGTTTTTTTGGAACCCGTCTGCTGCCAGCTGGCTTATTCTCAGAGGAGGTACTCTGGCAGGAACTCTTCAGGCGGATAGAAGCCGTCAGTTCGCTCAAATAACTGAAAAACAACATTATTGGAATACTCGTTCGGGATTTATTTTTTTCAACTGGCCGTGGCTGCCATGTAAAGAGGAGCGTGAGATGGGGTAGGGTATCTAACTCGGCCTGTTCTGCACTTCCTTAAGTTCTCCATCTGAAGATGAAGTGCTTTACTTTCACACTGTGATGTGGTGATTAGGCTTGTATTTTAGACAGGACATGCATCAGAGCCATCATCACTCAGATTCAAACTAAATTGGACATTCTGCTCTAGGGAATAATTCTGCTCTACTCACATCTGACTGCTTGCTGTTCACCAGAGGGTAGCCCGACTAGCTCTTAATCCTCATTTGAAAGTCCAGTCCAAAAAATCACCTTCTCGGTAAATCCTTTCTCACCTTCCTCATTCCCACCATATCTTCCATGCTTGTCTTTGTTATAGCAATTAACAACTTCTAATTGTTTTTGTCTCACTTTTGGGGGGCAAGGAGAGTGGGATGGGCATTTATTTCCATACTGTCTCTTTCTGTGTAGGTTTATTTTTTTCAAATCCCCAGTTTAAGGTCAGGCACATACTAAGTGCTTAATAAAAGCAGAATGAGTTAATGTGTCATTTGGCTACCTCTCTGTATTGTAGACTTTAATATGGTGTCACTGGTGGTGACTGAACAATATTGCTTTTGTCCAGTTTGACTAAATGCAGTATATACCAGTTCATCTGTCTTACCTTATTTATCTTGCTCTGTCTGGAATATTACAACTCGTCTGGAGAATTATGCTGAACTTTCTCCTTTAAAGACTTCTTTATGAAGTTGTTTTTCACTAGTATTTAGCAACAGTAGTGGTAATAAATAATGATACATCAGGAGCCAAAGGACTTTGTTTGTTGTTTTTTATAGGTTTTTTTTTTCCTCCTTTGAACTGTGTCTGTGTGCATGGGGGTAGGGTGGGGTGTACAATGCTGGGAGTTATATTAGTTTGAAGCACCATAGTAACTTTGAGGCCAGAAATGGATTGAATAACAATTCTTTTAAAATAGTTTGCTTTAAATGCACTCTCTGAGATGTAACTTTGTCAAAATAACATTGATATTTTTAAGATGTATGTATATTTTGTCTTGTTTGGTATAATGAGTGGGGTGTGGGTCTTTTGTTCTTGTTTTATGTAAAACTATTTTTTTAAGTATATAACCTATGGAAATCAATGTAATTTTGAGGAATAGCTATATTTCATATTTTCAAAACTATTAATCCATGGAGATATTTGTTAACATGGGAATATTCATATTTTTATTTGGGTAAATTTTATTTGAATATATTATTACTATAGGAATTTACGACTTCTTAGAAAAAAGCATACAGGTGTATCAAGTTAAAGTATAAAACTCCAGCCCCTCCTGTTGCCCATAAGTAAATAAGGTAAATGATTTACTATGTATTTTTCTAGACTTTTCTCTGTATGTACTGTGTCCTATATGGGATTGTTATTTATAAATGAGATATTTCTGTGCATAAATATGGCATCTACATATAAAGCACATAAAATATTCATTTAAGAATTAAAACACAGTTGTTATACAGAATGTTCCCTCAGATGTTTTTGTGATTTCAAAACTTATCTTAGAAATATTCCTGTTAGTGTATGTAGGTTTCTTTTATCAGTTTTATAGTAGTCTTTTATAAACAAGATCCACAATTTAGTTATTCAGTCGCTTATAGTTGGAGTTCTGGGTTGTTTTAAGTTTTTTCCTACTTTGAATATAAATACGGCAGACATCATGGTCATACCTATTGGTGTCTTGGTGCGATTATTTTGGGAGAGTATAATTGTAAAAGTGGAATTATAGGGGGAATCATGAAATAAATAGTGTTTTGCTAAACATTGCAAACCACTCTAAAATGGAGGTTTTTCTTATACATGCTTATTTTAAAACTAGGATCTTGGTATTTTAGGGCAAGTACTTTTATTTCTGATTATAAAATAATGAGTATTCATTGTAGAAGTTTTAGAATTATGAAATGTTAAAGAATAAAAAAAAGGTTTATATTCCTACCATCTAGAGGCAAGCATTATTTTTATTGTGATATGTTTACTTCCAATCTGTATTTCCCTATGCATAATTTTTACTCTGTTGATAGCTCACAATTTTATCTTTTAATTTCCTATTTGGCATTATAATGTAGGCATTTATACCTGCATCATTAGAAACATTGAAACACCAATATGCTGATTATCCTATTTATCATATAGCACTACTATGATACTTCGTGTCTTTATTTTTATACTTAATAGGTCTCCATTTTTAGCAATCTTGAATAATAAGGTAAGTATCTTTCACGTAAAGTTTTCTCTGTATTAATTAGTCTCTTAAGTCATAGAAGTTATATAAATATTGGGTTAAATAGTAGTCATATTATAATAGATTGATGCTCTTTGCCAAATTATTTCCCACATAGATTGTACCAATTGCATTCCCTACTGTAGGATTAAATATGCCTATTACAGCATTCCCATGCTGCTGGTAAAGGGTTTTTATGATGCTTGAAGGGATACAATCCATTTCACTTCTTGGAGTCCCAGGGTATTATTTCTTATTTGTTATAGGCACTTTATAGATTTGGCTTAAAGTTAAAATTTGGGCCAAACCTCTGGAGATTGTCAGTTGACCAAAATTATTAATTCATGACTATTTACTTATTGTGTAGCTTCCCTTGCATTATCGGGATAAACAATGATAAACTATTGAATTATATAAATATTTAATAGTGATAATGAAAACTCACACTCTATCTCCAGAGAAATGTCATGTAGATGTAAAGTTTCCTTTCTAATTTGTATGTTTCTGAGTGACCCCGGAGGAGAATGTCTTGGGCATCCATACCTGACATACCCCACATAGCTCAGGGTGGGGAAAAAAGGTATCACCGTCTCCTTAGTGGCCATTTTCTCTTTCATATTTCTCTTCTTTTTGTGATAAGCCATATTCTTTTGAGATTCTTGTCTCTGGGCTTTACCACCTTCTTTCTAATTGCTGAAATGATGAATCTAGTCATTTTTTCATTCAGGAAATCTTCAAGGGTCAGTCTCACCAAGTCCTTAACCTTGTTTTCAGTAACTTCAAACAGCTGTGATTTTAACACCTCTCAATTTTTTCTTTAAATGTTTGTTTATTTTGAGAGAGAGAGTGAGAGAGATAGTGTGCAAGCAGGGAAGGGGCAGAGAGAGAGGGACAAAGAGAATCCCAAGCAGGCTCCATGCTGTCAGTGCAGAGCCTGATGTAGGGATCAATCCAAGGAACCATTAGATCATGACCTGAGCCGAAATCAAGAGTCTAGTGCTTAATCGACTGAGCTACCCAGGTGCCCCTTAACACCTCTCAGTTTTGAGGCTTAACCATTTCTTATTACTTTACCCGTCTGCTGTGATTATCCTATATCTTATCATCACCATATATTTATTTCAACTTTCATAACCACAAAAATTAGACCTAACCTTTCTGACTACAGTCTCCTCTCCTCTCCTCTCCTCCTCTCTCCTCCCCTCTCCTCCCCTTCGCCCCTCTACTCCCCTCTCCTCCCCTCCCCTCATAGCATCAATACGTTTAATGCATTGATATTTTTTTCCTTATCTATGTTAGATCCCATATCGTCATTTTGCTAATAGCCTTGCAACTACACTCAAAAGCCTTGCTCCTTCTCCCTCTATCATACCAACCTGGCAAGATGTCCTACTATGTGTCACAAGTGATATGTTGGGAAGACCCTGGCCAGGACGGGTTCTAGTCTTTGCTCTCTTGCTGACTAGTATTATAACCTTGGCAAGTTACTTCACTAATCTAGGCTATATAAATTGTGATGTTTGGACTAGATCATCATTTTCTAAAATATAATAGATGCTAGACCCAGATGTTACATAAAAAAGGAATCTCACAGTCAAATGAATTTGGCAAACACAGCATATTATTTCCTCTTACAAATTTACAGTGCATAATAACATCTTAAAGTCTGAGAATTCCTATAGGGAGAAAAAACAATTTAACATTGTTTATCCTAGCATTTCTCAACCTATTTGACTATGGAGCCTCATACACTTAATTCAAAGCTGCAGAACTTGACTTCAGTTAAACACACTTTGGAAAATGCTGGCCCAGATTATCTTTGGCATTATTTATTTTTGATCTTTAATTTCATGATTCTTTAATTTACTTTATATGCTTGTTCAGTCACCAAGAATGTCTAGGATAGATGCACTTCAGTATCTCCATAATTCAGTGAGATGGATTTATGCTATGTATCACCCACAAATAAAATAGTGCATTGACAGTGGTCCTTCTTTAAGAAGACTTTTTTAGAGATCAGCAGTATTTTATATGGTAGAGAGAGAGAGAGAGAGAGAGAGAGAGAAACAGTTCCTATGATTTATTAACTACAGCATGGCAAGTAATCCCTTATTCCACAGTCATCACTCAGGGAAAATGAAGGTTTCTTTAAGACCTTCCTTCAAAGTCACTTAAATGAAAAGATGCCTTTTTTTTGAAATGCATGTATATATAAGAATTGCCAATAGTTGCTTTGCATAATCTAGTGATTCTGATAGGTTGCTTGAGTAAGTACAAGTTAAACAGATGCACGGATGTACAGGATTGTAAAGTTCAAAGGAAATGCAAACTTGATTAACAAAAGTCACTGTCAGAGACTAATTGTAATTCTGCAGCATATGAATCCTTGAATAATGTCCCCTAAAAGGTCAGCCAAAAGTTCTGCTTCTGTCTACTGTTCCCTTGAAGAGAGTTTTCAAATTTAGGTATTTCCTGGCATCATAAAAGTCAGAGCTATAAAGCATTTTTTTTAAAGTTTCTTTTACAAGTTAAGGCAACATGAAATTCGTGAGAATAATTGTTGAACCTTATTTAGTCATTAAGTAATAAAGAGATTTAGCTTTTAATTAAGTTAACTAAGTGTAGTACATGTGAGTGAGAACTATATAAATTGTATACATCCCTTTTTTGTTTGCTCATTTCATTGTCCTAAATTTATCTTTTAAGAAAATATTTCTAAATTTGACCTTTCTTCAGATATTGATTTAGCATATTAAAGATTTATGCCAATGTTATTAGTTATGCATTTTTAAATAATTATGTTAGTTTTATTATAAATATGGGATATAATTTCCCAAGAGCATAGCAGAAATAATGAATTAGTACTTAGACATTTTTCTAGCTCTAATGATTAAATGATTGCTTCAATAGTGTAATTTTTCAACTCTACATAATTAATGACTCTGAATAAGCAATTAAATTATGTTTAATTTTGATAACTGTTATGATTAAATAATTACATGTTTTGTTATTTCTAAAAATTAATTGTTTTATCGGCTGTGATGCTGATTGAGTTCTCATTTAATTTATTGATTTTTGTTTTATAGGAAACATTTCTAAGTCAAACAAAAAGCCCATGTGATAGCATTGGGAAATCTCTGTTTATTGCATGGCCAGGAATAAAAACTCTGGTCTAAGTACAAGGGCAGTTATTATTAACAGATTCAAGAAATCTACCTAGAGGATCGTCATTATTGATACTTTCTGACAGGAAGTTTTCTGTGGCATACTACACTTTTGTGTCTCTTTTGTCCTCCTATAAAATGTTCAACATTTTATTAATGAGTTGAAGAATGACATCAAATGTAATTTCTCCTTATTTGCAGAGGACACTTACTTGGTAGCAAAATGATACATTTCAGAATAAATTCCAACATTGTTCTCTTCAGGCCATAAAATTTGCATGAGTTGAAGAGGTTCATGGCATCTGATTTCTATGATTCAAGAAATCATCTGAGGAATTACTATATTGACATGAAGTGGGTTTGGAGCTACTCATGTAGATAAGACTGAGGGGGTTTAATTCATTTGGCAGTTCTGATCGAGGGCTTACTGTATGTGTGGCTCGGGTGTTCCTGTACCTGCAAGGAATTTATAGTACCAGCTGAAACAGATACATTTATCTGTTTTCCTATGCATTTGATCTGTCAAAAGTGGCAGGTTTGCGTAAGAAAAGAACCAAAGTTATTTTAACCGTGGGCATCACTTTGGAAGTTTTAGGTTTCAGTTACCTTACCACGGTTTGACATTGTGGTGGTGTCATTAATGAAAATTAATCTTATCCAGAATAAAGCAGTTATGCTTGGTATTGACATAAAGAAACTTAAGAATGACAGCCATTCTTAGAGGTCCTAATTATGAAAAATTATGATGGTGAAGAAGTTCCAGATCATATTATATAAAGAAATGTAGAAAAACTGTTTAGCCTGAGAAAGAGTATAAATACTTGGGGGCATGACAACTTTGTATAGATGTCCTTAGATGCCATGATCCGTGCTTTACTATTCTGTGTCCTGTAACTGTCCAGGATGTTTGTGAGAGTTAATGCAACTTTCAGAGCACCCAAAATTACATATGTGAATGTACAAGAAACTTTAAGCTTTTCCATTGATATGTGAGACCTCCCTAGATTAGTAATGAGAATTGTTTTTAATTTTTTTATATGCCTTTCATTACATCAAAGTGAAAACTTCCAGCTTTGTAAGGGAAAAAAAAAAGGAGAGATAGCTCTTTTTTTTTTTTTTTTTCATTTCCTTCTAACAGGTGGGAAGGTATATTAAATTATATTCCCCCCTCCCCGCCCCCTGCCCCGTGACTAAGTCACTTCCTACAGCTAGAGGAAGGTGCATTAGCTCTTTCAGTCCAACAGGTATCTCTTAATGCATTACCAAACAGTAGAGCCCAGTGTGTTATTAACACTGTTTTGGTTTTCAGTATATAACTCACAACTACTCAGAATGGTGTTTTGAACTATAAATCCTTCAGTATGATGCCTGACTTCACTAGAAATAAAGAAAGCTAGTGCAAATTATGCCTGTGTTTAAACCCCTCGATTCATATTTAAAAGCCTAGTGAATCCATTCATCAGTTGATGGACATTTAGGCTCTTTCCATAATTTGGCTATTGTTGAGAGTGCCGCTATAAACATTGGGGTACAGGTGCCCCTATGCATCAGTACTCCTGTATCCCTTGGATAAATTCCTAGCAGTGCTATTGCTGGGTCATAGGGTAGGTCTATTTTTAATTTTCTGAGGAACCTCCACACTGCTTTCCAGAGCGGCTGCACCAATTTGCATTCCCACCAACAGTGCAAGAGGGTTCCTGTTTCTCCACATCCTCTCCAGCATCTATAGTCTCCTGATTTCTTCATTTTGGCCACTCTGACTGGCGTGAGGTGGTATCTGAGTGTGGTTTTGATTTGTATTTCCCTGATAAGGAGCGACGTTGAACATCTTTTCATGTGCCTGTTGGCCATCCGGATGTCTTCTTTAGAGAAGTGTCTATTCATGTTTTCTGCCCATTTCTTCACTGGGTTATTTGTTTTTCGGGTGTGGAGTTTGGTGAGCTCTTTATAGATTTTGGATACTAGCCCTTTGTCCGATGTGTCATTTGCAAATATCTTTTCCCATTCCGTTGGTTGCCTTTTAGTTTTGTTGGTTGTTTCCTTTGCTGTGCAGAAGCTTTTTATCTTCATAAGGTCCCAGTAATTCACTTTTGCTTTTAATTCCCTTGCCTTTGGGGATGTGCCGAGTAAGAGATTGCTACGGCTGAGGTCAGAGAGGTCTTTTCCTGCTTTCTCCTCTAAGGTTTTGATGGTTTCCTGTCTCACATTCAGGTCCTTTATCCATTTTGAGTTTATTTTTGTGAATGGTGTGAGAAAGTGGTCTAGTTTCAACCTTCTGCATGTTGCTGTCCAGTTCTCCCAGCACCATTTGTTAAAGAAACTGTGGTTTATATACACAATGGAATACTACGTGGCAATGAGAAAAAATGAAATATGGCCTTTTGTAGCAACATGGATGGAACTGGAGAGTGTGATGCTAAGTGAAATAAGCCATACAGAGAAAGACAGATACCATATGGTTTCACTCTTATGTGGATCCTGAGAAACATAACAGAAACCCATGGGGGAGGGGAAGGAAAAAAAAAAAAAAAAGAGGTTAGAGTGGGAGAGAGCCAAAGCATTAGAGACTGTTAAAAACTGAGAACAAACTAAGGGTTGATGGGGGGTGGGAGGGAGGGCAGGGTGGGAGGGAGGACAGGGTGGGTGATGGGTATTGAGGAGGGCACCTTTTGGGATGAGCACTGGGTGTTGTATGGAAACCAATTTGACAGTAAATTTCATATATTAAAAAAAAAAAAATAAATAAATCTAATTTTTAAAATTAAAAAAAAAAAAAAAAAAAAAAAAAAAAAAAACAATAGCCAAATTATGGAAAGAGCCTAAATGTCCATCAACTGATGAATGGATAAAGAAGTTGTGGTTTATATACACAATGGAGTACTACATGGCAATGAGAAAGAACGAAATATGGCCCTTTGTAGCAACATGGATGGGACTGGAGAGTGTGATGCTAAGTGAAATAAGCCATACAGAGAAAGACAGATACCATATGGTTTCACTCTTATGTGGATCCTGAGAAACTTAACAGAAACCCATGGGGGAGGGGAAGGGAAAAAAAGAGGTTAGAGTGGGAGAGAGCCAAAGCATAAGAGACTCTTAAAAACTGTGAACAAACTGAGGGTTGATGGGGGTGTGAGGGAGGAGAGGGTGGGTGATGGGTATTGAGGAGGGCACCTTTTGGGATGAGCACTGGGTGTTGTATGGAAACCAATTTGGCAATAAATTTCATATATTGAAAAAAAAAAAAAAAAAAAAAAAAAAGCCTAGTGAAAGTAGTGAAAGTAATGACTCCAGTCAAATGAAAGGACCTATCACAGACATTGGCAATTTATTAAGTTAGATACTCAAAGATGTTGCATATTCTGTGAGAAAAAAATGTTGAAGTTTTGTGCTGTGCTCAAAACCAGAATCATAAGACAAGGAATTGGCCTGTTGATCAATGCTATCTTTTAAAATGAATCTTGACTTTGTGTATCTTCTATATGGAGAAATTGCATTTATTTTACCATGGTGAAAAAAGTCAGCTTGAGGTACTTGTTAAAAGTACTATTAGAAAATTTATATCTTTATTCTGCAGTGATCAAAAGAAGCTATATTCAGATTGTAATTTTTATTTCTACCTCAATGGATTATTTCTTGTCCATCATTTCTTAAAGACAGACAAGCTGACTTTTTAATGTTTCCCCATCATCTAAAACCAGCAGCGAATACTCTTAGATATTTTTGTACTTTTTCTCAATATGTAAAAAAAGCAAATATTATTGAAAAAATAGAAAATAATGATTACCAAAAAGAAGGCAAAGCAAATCAAACTTGAAAATCCAGAGATAAGATACTCTTTATTTTCATATTCATATAGGAATGTTTTTAATCAAAATGATCATAATATGGTTATTTTCCAATGCATTTGGCTCTTCATTTTGCATTTATTTATGTTGTTTGAAATTGCAAGGAGGGTAAGTTTTGAACCAGTATCAAGATACTAATCTTTTTCTTTTTTATTCAAAAAAGCCACAGCTTTCTCTTTTTTTTTTTTAATTTTTTTTTTTAACATTTTATTTATTTTTGAGACAGAGAGAGACAGAGCATGAACGGGGGAGGGGCAGAGAGAGAGGGAGACACAGAATCGGAAGCAGGCTCCAGGCTCTGAGCCATCAGCCCAGAGCCCAACACGAGGCTCGAACTCACGGACCGCGAGATCGTGACCTGAGCTGAAGTCGGACGCTTAACCGACTGAGCCACCCAGGCGCCCCATCTGCTTTCTCTTTTTAACATTCTGCAATTATTCTTCCCTGGGTACTTCAGTGAGATCGTGTAATAAATATTCTTTATTATTATAAAGCAGAGCTGTGGGGAGAAAAAACATGGCATATTCAAACGAGTATCCTGGTAGTACTACCAGAATAAATGTATATTCTTAAAATACATTAACAAAACTTATATTCTCTGGAACGTGGACACATAATTCTCCAATTAAACTTTTACAAGACAGAATTAAGGTTATTTAATGAGCAAAAATAAATTTCTATGATACAAAAAGCTTAAATGTGAGAAAAGGACTAGTCAAAAGTGTAAAATATGGTAGATATAATAATGAATTTTAAAACCTTAGTAAATCATGACTGCCATTTTATTAGACATTGTTTCATAAACTGGAAGACCTGGCAACCTGATAAATCTGCCTTTTAATATTCAGTGGTTAATTTTTTAAATCAATTATTCCTTTGTCTCCCACTGCACCAGTTAGCTAAATTTGTCTTAAGGAATGTAGAAATCTGGCGTAATGGCAAAGTAATAATACAACTGAAAGTAAAAAAAATCTAGACTTAAAAAGTAAAAAACTATTATTTTAAACGTTTTTAATATAATTTCAAAAGGGAATTTTGAACTGAAGTTGAAGAGGTTGGGAATACGGTTATTTAAGATATATAGATTTAGCTGCCTTAACATATTTATCTTATTTCTATTAGAATTGATTATGGTTGAATGATAAGTAAATATGATTTTTATGATATTCCTAGTTACCATGTATAAAAAAGCAATGCAATTTTTAAATGTAACCAAACATTTTGAATCTTATGAAATAGTAAAACTTGATAATAAACAGACTTTTATTTTGCTATTTAAAAATATGTTCCATCCATATGAGGATTCTTTTCCTCCACATTTTTTTTTGGTTTTTTTTTTTTTTGTTTTGTTTTGTTTTTTGTTTTTTTTTGAGAGAGAGGGAGAGAGAGCACACACAGAAGGGGCAGAGAGAGCAAGAGAGAATCCCAAGCAGGCTCCATACTCAGCGTGAGCCCAATGTAGACTCTATCTCAGGACTGTGAGATCACGATCTGAACTGAAATCATGAGTTGACCGTTTAACTGAATGAGCCACCCAGGTGCCCCTCCTTCACAATTTTTAATATTAAAAATTTTTTTAATGTTTATTTAGTTTTGAGAGAGAGAGACAGACAGAGCACGAGTGGGGGAGGGTCAGAGAGAGAGGGAGACACAGCATCTGAAGCAGGCTCCAGGCTCTGAGCTGTCAGCACAGAGCCCAACTTGGGGCTCAAAGCTGGGGACCGGGAGATCATGACCTGAGCTGAAGTCGGTCGCTCAAGCAACTGAGCCACTGAGGCACCCCCACAATTTTTGACATTTAATAAATGTTCCCCGAATAACAGAACACAATAGCAATTTTAAAATGTCTCCATTCTACTGAGAACCATTTATGATATAATTTTACTTTTAAAGGTAATTAAGTATTATTGTTTTTCTTTCAGTAATAATAGAAATTATAACACAGCAATAATCCAGGTTATTTTAACCACAAATCTCTTCTTCCTAAAATGACACACCACAGTTCTCTATTTTTTTCTCTTTATAAGGTTCACCGTATTATAAAACACAGTGTCCCATTATCAACTTTAATCAAGTCCAGACTCCTTGCTGGATCACACAAAAGGCTATAACTGCTTACCTCTTTTGACGTCTGTTAAATAATATTAGTACTTGATTTATAGGTTGCAATGAAGATTGAAGGAAATGATGCTTGCCAAGTACTAGTACCTTTATTATATAAAGTAAGCACTCAAAAAAATGTTAGATATCATTATTTTCCATTAAACTGTGGGGTCTGTGAGGCTTTTTTCTTTGTGATATTTATCCATGGCTCATAAAATTGTGCCTTATTTATAGTCAATGTTAAATGAATCAGTAAATGAATGAATCAATGTTTCATAGATGGTATTTTCACACTATACCTTGCTCCTGCTTATTTTTTTTTAACGTTTATTTATTTTTTTGAGACAGAGAGAGACAGAGCATGAACAGGGGAGGGGCAGAGAGAGGGGGAGACACAGAATCTGAAACAGGCTCCAGGCTCTGAGCCGTCAGCACAGAGCCTGACGCGGGGCTCGAACTCACGGACCATGAGATCATGACCTGAGCCAAAGTCAGATGCTTAACCGACCAAGCCACCCAGGCGCCCTGCTCCTGCTTATTTTTGAGTTAGCCATCAAAAGCATAAACATTCACTACTTCTTAACATTTATTCTACAAATATGTATTTAGTAATCACTCAGGACCAGGTCACTTTCTAAGGTTGTCAATAGGTTAAGATATATTTAGTTATTTTAGAAATTTATTAGTTTGACAGATACATGTTGAATGCTTAATGTGTATGGACCGGGTATTGTAGAGACAGTTTCAGAACGGGTTCAGGTTGGAAGCAGCGAAACAAGTTCAAATACAATGCTGATAATCAATTAGAGAAAATTATTTGAGGTCCTGACATCCATGGAGCATGAACCCATATGTGTAATAGTTTCAGTTAAGAAAATATACCTGTCATAGTGCTTTTAGGATTTTGAATTCAATACTGAAAAGTAATTATGTAGTAGAGAGTATAATTTTTATGAAAAGGTGTGCTTCTTCCAAAATACTGTGATGATTTTCTTTCTTTGTAGGCAAACCTGGATCTTTATAATAACTGTCTTGTCAAAAGTGTAAAATTAAGGGTAGTGATGCAGTGGTCTTTCGGTTATTCCTAATTACTACTTTCATACATTGGGGCACCTAATGATTTGAGTGATATGTTATGAATTGAAAATTTCTGTGCTTGGTAGTTCTCAGACTTACAGCTGAACATGAAAGGAAAGAAACTGAGTCTCTTCATTCATTTGACTCCCCAGGTGAAAAATCCCAAGAGAGGAATCTTCTAGGTTTAGCTGCTCTGGCTTAGGGAGACAGGCCCCTCACACTTCCCAGAAGGAGAAGTTGCTGCTGTTCTGGGCAGACAAAGTGGTCCAGGTGGTGTAAGTTATCGTTAAGATGTGTGCTGTTTTGAATAAGGAAGTAAGTCTGTGTGTATATATATTTTATGTGTGTGCATATATACCTATATATGTTTATAGTTATATGCACACATATATAAACATATCAAACTCTGCCATTTTACATAGTTTCTATTTAAAATGCATTTTAAGTTTATTTTATGAATTGTTTCCACGGAAAACCTGGTGAAAAGCCTATTTAGCCTATTTAGTTATTTAGATATTTGTGTGCATATGGATAAAATATGTATATTCTTGGTTTTATCCCAAGGAGGTAGCTTTTATCTTAATAGGTAGCCTTATCTTTCAAACCATTTTCATATAAATGTGTACATTATTTACCTATGCATTTTCTAATAAATTCTGTATAATTTTCTCAATTAGTCATAACTTTGAGGCAAAAGGGAAGCAGCGTGTTTTGTGTTCCCACACGTCATCTTAATGTTTATATGTAGATTGTGATGTTAAATTTGTAGGAAGATAATGGGCAAAGGAGGAATTTGATGGGCATCATTACTGGATATAATTAGTGAGAGTTAGAAAATTTAAGTTAGAAATGTCAAATTTTGTTTTGCGATACTGATTTGAGATGTTGTAGTTGTATTGAAAGAAATGAAAAATTTTGGGGAAAAAATGGAAAAGTATTTATAATTACATCAACAAAGAGGTCTGAACAAAATGTGTAAATCAAAAATGCTCATCAGTTGCCATGGCAGTGGTATATTGATAAACTAGTTGAGGAATAGAAAGCCAAGAGAGTAAAAGATAGGAGGTGGTGATGATATGGCCAACATAGTGATGATTTGAGAAAGTAGATTACAAAGGCTCCTCTCCTCTCACATGTCCCTTCTGCTCCTGCTATATTTCCCAACATAAAGACCTTTCAAAGTTGAGAAGAATACGAAAATAAACTGGAGAGAAGATTAATTAATTGATTAACAATGTTTGAGAATTCCTTTATAAGAAAGGAAAGGGCAGATGCTTCTGATATAGCCTACTGTTTGTGATGAAAGTATGTACTCAATGAATATTTGTTGATGGGGTTGACTAAAAGGCTAAGGTTTCCTGAATGTCTTGTGGTTGTATCATATAAAAGTAATAGATAAGTCACCCTAACCTTGGAGAAAGCAACTTTATCATCTTTTCTTCACTCTGTACTAAACAATCCATTTCTGGAAATATAAACCACAGTGAGATATCACCTCACACTTTTTAGATTGGCTATTATAAAAAAAGACAAGAAATAACAAATGTTGGTGAGGATGTGCAGAAAAGGGAGCCCTTTGTGTGGTGTCGTTAGATATGTATATTTGTGCAGCCAGTATGGAAAACAGTATGGAGAATCCTCAAAAAATTAAAAATAGAACTAGTATATGATCCAGCAATTCCAGTTCTGAGTATTTATCCAAAAAAAAATGAAAACAGTAACTCAAAAAGATATATGCATCCCTACGTTTATCACATAGGGATATAAAGCATTATTTATAATAGCTAAGAAAGGAAACAATCTAAAGCATCCATCAATGGATGTATAAAAGAAATGTGGCACACGCATGCAGATGCAAACACACACACACACACACACACACACACACACACACACACACACACAGGAATATTAGCCATTAAAAGGAAATCTTGCCATTTGTGATAACATGGCTGGACCTTGAGGACATTATGCTAAGTGAAATAAGTCGGAGAAGGACAAATACCATATGATCTTACTTATCTGTACAATTAAAAAAAAGTAAAGAAAAAGCAAGTTCATAGATACAGAGAATAGATTTGTGGTCGTCAAAGGCACAGGATGGGAAGGAGAAATTGGTGAAGCGAGACAAAGGGTAGAAATTTCCAGTTATAAGTAAGTCAAGGAGGGAATGTACAGCATAGTGACTATAGTTAATAATACTGTATTACATATTAAACTTTGTTAAGAGTCAATCTTAAAAGTTCTCATCAGAAAAGAAAAAAATTGAACTATATAGTGATGATGGTTAACTAGATTTATTGTAATTATTTTGCAATATATGTAAATATCCAATCACCATGTTCTATACCTGAAACTAATATAATATTTTATGTCAATTATACCTGAACAAAAAATAAGCTAACTGCGATTAACATTGGAAAGGTGCAACTGAAAAATATTCCACATTGTTAGCATAGCATAATATATAGAGATGTTGAATCACTATATTGCATACCTGAAATTAATATAACATTTGTGTCAACTATACTCAAAAAAAGAAAATTCCACTATTGGAGGGAGTCTTTATAGATTAAGAGACCATTAGTAACCATATGTAAGGGGCACTTGGGTGGTTCAGTTGGTTAAACATCTGACTCTTGATTTACATTCAGGTCATGATGTCATAGTTTGTGAGTTCCAGCCCCACACTGGGCTCTACCCAGGCTCTGCACTGATATATTGGAGCCTGCTTTGGATTCTGTCTCTCTGCCCCTCCCCCACTGGCTCTCTATCTCTCTCTCTCTCAAAATAAATAAAAATAAGCTTTAAAAAACATTTAAATACTGGATCTAAACTTTTACTGGATCGTTTTTTAAAAAAATGAACAATAAAACAAACTGGATAGTGGGTGATATTAACTAGTTATTAAATCAGGTGTAAAAATAGAATAATGGCTAAATAGAAAATATTTTTAGATATAAGTACCAAAGTATATATGAGTTAAAGGTCATTCTAAGGGTAATGATTTCAAAATACTTTAGCTTCCACTCACCCTCCAAAAGAGATGACAGAGTGAAGGTTTTTAGCAGTTTTTATGTGTAGCTGATGGCTATAAACCCATGCTTTGCATTTTTCTATTTACTTTTCTTGTTGGAATTAATTCTTTTAAAGCAATAAAGTTAACTAGTATTGTTTGCCACTTTTCTAATACCACAAGTGGATTTAATAGTCTCATTTTCATTTTCATGGTAGAACACTTACCCAGCCATACTCTGCATTTGTGTTTTTCTTCTTTTCTCTCAGAAACGTGTAGTATATAACTAATTGTAATACCAAGTATTTATTTGTTTTTACTGTGTGCCTTGTGTACTCTAAGTGATTGACTTTGTTACCTCTTAATCTTCACAGCCACCTTATGATGCAAGTAATGATTATTCCCTTTACATGGGGGAGCAAACTGAGGTGCAGAGAAGTTAAGTGGCTTGCCTTAGGTCTCAAAACCAGTGGAGGATCAGGGATGGAATCCTTGGCAGTCTAGCTGCACTGCTGATGTTTTTAACCACTAAGCTATGCTGCTCCTATCAAATAGTTTATTCTAAATACCTGGAAGTTCTAAGTTAATTACATTACAATATAAAATGGACTTACAGGAACACAATTGTTTAAGGAAAAATTATGTTAAGAGCACTACAAACAATTATAGGAATAAAGGAAGGGTTTATTTGAGAAGAATTTTTAATGGTTGAGGTTGTTTATTCGGGAAATGGGGCACAATGGCATATATTATATACTTCGTATGAAGCCCTCTATTACGCGGAGATAAGACTTTTTTTTTTTTTTTTTGATGCTGTAGTGACCCAAATAGAATACAGACTTTGAACTCTGACTCAATAAGCTATTGTAACATATATAAAATTTTTAAAATTATTAATCAGGAATGTGAATAATCTGCCCATTACCTCTGGGTTCAGAGAGGCCAGGACAGTGGGTTCTGAAGAAATTGGCATGATTTATTGGTACTTCCAAGTCTTATTCATTTCAATTTATCAGCATGACCTTGCTAAGACTCTTTAAAAAGCTTCTAGTGTTCACCTTGAGTTCTCTGTTCTGCCTTGGTTTGAAGAGTGGTATAGTTTTATGGCCTTTTTTCTCCTTTCAGTTTATATTTGCTGGAGTAGGTCAGTCTCTGGTTTCAACTTTTCCTTCAGTCTCAGTCTGAATTGATCGGAATATTTAAGGTCAGTGGACCAGAATAATTTGTCCTTGGCCCTTTTACTTAAAAGTGGAAATATAAAGACTAGATTTATTTTATGAAAATAGGAATCTTTTTCATAGTGAAAATAGTGACTTCTTTTCTAAAGCGAATTCTTTTATTGCCTGATGGGTGATATTAGCTGAGATGCAACTAAGGTTTGACATTCTGATCTTAAAATTTGGCAAAATGAAATCTGTTTATTGCTCAAAAATGTATCAAGTAAAATAAAATACTTTCATCAGCTGTAAACAGATGCCACAACTGTGTGCATTATATTATTAGATTGTTAGTATTGTGTTAATTTTACTTTAAGCCTCTTCTAAGAAGTCTTCCTCTGAGACATGTATTTCACTCTCCAAATATGTATTTGTACCCATAGACTATCTTTTTAAATAGTTTCTCAGTCCTTAAATGATAATAATGCAAGATCCATGCCACAGAAATTGAGCTGGTTCCTGTTATGTATAAGCAGATACTGTATTTGGTTTAAGAGCATTTTGTAGTTCTCAGGTGAAGGTATGTATCAAAATATGAAAACATCATATGAAAATATGAAAAACATCTTTCTAAAATTGGTGATGTGAAAATTGGGTATTTTTAATTTGTAGAGGGTGTGTAACAGAGCCCTTTGTGGCCATGTCTGTTTAGACAAAGCCTGCCTTGGCTGTCCCAGCAGACCATTGACCCCACTATCTCCTCAAGATATTTGTGTATAGGTGGGCTATTTGAGCCTTCTTATGGGAGTTGTGTATCTGGCAGAGAAGACAAGAAGTGGCAGGTTTTCAATAAATGATGATTAAATGTAGGGAGAATAAATTATTTTGAGTATAGTCTTTTGGGTGCAGATATGAGGTTCATGGTAATATTCAAGTTTTGAAGTAAAATCCTGAATCTATTAGTTAATTTGGTTCCTTTTATTACTTTAAGATTTAGTAATAATAATTACATTTTTGTCAATTTGGTTTCTTTTATTAAAGATTCAGTAATAATAACAATCTAATAATTTATTAATTATTCTATCCACACAAGTATATATGTGGGTGCTATTTGTGTAGGAAAACGTAACACTAGAACATTATTTATAGAGTGTGATACTTATGACCAGTGGAGAGAGGAGATTATATGAATCTGACCATAATTTTCTTTCTTTTATTCACGGTAAATTCCTTTTCTTTTTTCTAAAATTTTAAGAACATAAAAGCTTTTGCCCCTGATCAAATTACTTGCCTCTAGTATGTATTCTTATTGTTGTCTACTTGTGTGATTATAGATTTCTGCATTCGAAAACAATGATATTGGAAGAGAGTGCATTTAAGCCTTAAGAAATATGTTACATAAAATTCTTTTCAGAACACTTAGGCTACTTCAAATGCACTGTCTTCTGGTAGTTCATTAGTGAAATGGAACATTGTTTCTGTTAATGCAGTAAAAATGATTCCACATATTAAGAGGAAGAATCCAATATTATTTTTTCCTTAAAGAGGAAAAAATAGTTATGTAACTAATGGCCATCTACAATAGCTTTTTTCATTTCCATAATACTAATCATAGTTTTTATTTCATTTTTGTAAGCATTTTGTAATACTCTAGTGAAGCAAACACAATTCATTCCATGGGATATTCAACAAGGTCATTATATTAAATAGCTTCTTCAGTTTTTGCTTCTTAATTTTCTTTGCTTGGTCTCATTTTAAATGAAAAACAAACATTAAAATTTTCCTTGCAGTTTCTCTCCATAAAGAAAACTTCTTGCAAATCCGTTTTATTATTTACCATCATCAGGAAAAAGACTCGTGTAAAAAAATAATCAATTAAAATATCATGTCTGTGAAATCCTGTCCTGAAAAAGGTTTGTTTGTTTGTTTTCTGTTTCACACAACCAGTTGAGACATCAGGTATTTTTACCTCAGTGAACACTTTGAGGCTTTATTTCAACTTACTCCTTGGTATTTGACAGCTTGGTGATACAATTTACTGACACAATATACTGCTTTGTATTTTTTATTTTCAGTAAAATGTTGGTCATATTATATGTGCAAAGATGATTGAATTAGTCAATTAAGTGACATTAATTTTAAATCCTGTCATTACAAATTCAGTCCATTATCCACTGGCATTAGCAAATTTTCAAGCTTATTTTATCATGTTAATGTGGGACAAGTAATGGTTCATAGCCTTCTTTATCAAGTGATTACATTTTCTGATTTTACAGTATAAATGTCCTAAATTAAATTGATTTTTTTAAAGATCAATATGTATTTCAGTTTGTATATTATCATTAAAATAGTTTGGACTAAGAAAAATATTAAAAAATTTTTTTTACATGTATTTATTTTTGAGAAACAGAGTGAGACAAAGAGTGAGCAGGGGAGGGGCAGAAAGAGAAGGAGACACAGAATCTGAAGCAGGCTCCAGGCTCTGAGCAAGCGGTCAGCAGAGAGCCTGACGTGGGGCTCGAACCCATGAACTGTGAGATCATGACCTGAGCCGAAGTTTGATGCTCAACTGATTTGAGCCACCCAAGTGCCCCAAGAAAAATTTTTAAGGGCAAGAATTGCAGTACAATTAGAACTAAATAGTGCAGTAGAATTTTTTGTTAAATTGAATGATAACATCACATGTTGATATTTTTCCATTATCGTTAATGTGTATCTGTTAAGGGATACAAAAAACGAAAATAAGAGCTTTTCACTTATAAGGTCACCAAATTTTAAAAATATTTAATACTATTTTACCATTTTTATATGTGTTTTAAAACAACTATACTGTTGTATCTATCTATATCTAAACCTAAAGCTAGCTATATATCTATATCTATATCTATATCTATATATCATGTGTATCTATATCTATCTACCTTGGTTTCTTGCTTCTTTTATGTTGTAAGTATTTTTAAGACTTTTATATTTTTTATATCAGGGATCGTTTCATTTAGGCATCAAAAGCCACCTGTGTGTGTGTGTGTGTGTGTGTGTGTGTGTGTGTGTGTGTGTGGCTATTTGGCATTCATGACTGGTGAGCCTCTTGATAAAAATATACAAATATCACAGTTTTCAGACACATGAAAATTGTCAAAAACCAATTAAACACCTTGATCTCTTTGGGAAGAAAGGCAAGAATCCAGAATTCATGGAGAAAATATTCAATATATACACAATGGAGCATTTCTATGAAAAAAGTTACTCTAACAGAAATTGGAAATAGTCCCCTACACATGACATGCGAAGGAAGTTATAATATTGCCAGTGGTTCAGGTACTGACCTTAGAACTGGGGTGATTAAGTACAGCAGTTTACTTAGCTTTAGTATTCCCCTAGTTATGCACAGGTATGCAGGTGAGAGGTGCTGACAGAAATTTCCTCCTTCCATCCTCTTTTAACCATCCAGCTTTAATCCTGACCATGTTCATGCTGTGGATCAAAAGATCAAGTCTTAGTTTTCTCGTCTTGGTCTTTCAGTAGCCTTCAATACTGGTCATCTCTTCCTTGAAACATTTTTTCTGCTGTCTTTTAGGGCACCACTTTCCTTGTATTTTTCTGGCATCTCTCTTAATTTTCTTCAATAGTTTCTCTCTATTGTCCCCAATCTCAGAGATGCCCAGAGCTGTGTTTTTGCTACTTTTCTGTTTTCTGCCTGTATTCTCTTCTTTGGTGATCTCTTCTAATTTGACATTAAATCTTATCTAAGTGGTGATTCCTCCCCAATTTTCATCTTTGCCCAAACATTTACAACAACTCTGGGCTCTTTGTGAGACACTTTGTGAGACATCCACACTATGACTTGTAATACCTCCAACTTAATATGTCTAATGCTAAACTTCTGAAAGGTTTTCTGAAGCTTTTATAGCCTCAGAAAATTGCAGTCCCTTCAGCTGCAAATGTAGAAAACATTGACTTCTTTTCCTCTCCCACCTCCTATTCAATTCACAAACAAATCCTATGGGTTCTTCCTTACATACATTGAAAATTCCACCTCTTCTCACTGCTTACCCTGTCACTACCTTGTAACTAAAATGCGTCCTCACTCACCTGGATTATTGCCTTGTCTTTCTAACTAGTCCACCTGGCCCCTGTAATCTGTTCCCAACACTGTAACCACAATCATCGTTTAAGAATGTGTCATGAATTGTAGTATGCCCAAGATTTTCCTGTGGCTTTCTAACCCATGTAATAAAAGACAATATGAATGATAGCCTACAAAGTTGTACCAAAATAAAGATTTAGCTCCCTGGTAGCTATCTGATCTCTTCCACCATTTTTTTTTTCCTTTCTCTACTCCAACCTGTTAGTCTCCTTGCTGGTATATAAAATCCTTTCACCTCTTGCCTGAGGGCCTTTGCACTTGTCCCCTCTGTTGAGAATGTTCTTGCTAGAGATAATCCACATACCTTGCTACCTTCATTCCTTTAGATTTTTTTATTGAAATGTCACTTCTTACTGAAAGTTTCTTTTGTCATATTACCTAAAACTTTTAAATTCTTACACAGTTTTATTATCACTGCACACTATGAAACATACTCTATATTTTATTTAGCATGTTTTGTTATCTAATTCCCTCAAAGTCAGGAATATTTGTTTTGTTCATTGCTTTGTTCCCAGCACCTAGAAAAAATGCTTAGCACATAGGAGAGACTCAATACATTTGTTGAATTAGTTAAGTATTTACTGGATGAATGAATTTTAAATCACTTAGTACATAATCAGTTCTTAGTATTCACTCTTATCCTGTTGTTATTTTCATTAATGTACATAGTATTATATATAATACTGATTAATCATTTTCTGCAGTATTGGTTTTCTATCTTGATCGGATTTCTATGGGAGAAATATCTTAAAAAATGACCTACTTGTACTCTTGTATCATAGGATGGAGGGTATTTCTTTCAGTCTTTTCAACAAAATGTATGAGAGGTAGGACATAACGGGAGATGCCTGAGGGCGACCCAGAAGGAAATAGTCTATGCCCCAGGTGGCCTTGGGAGCTAGATAGTGCCATGTTGTGATGTTAAAGATTATAAATATTTCTAAGGTAACTTTGAATATAGTTTACAGTATTTAATCCAACATAAGTGCTATTTATTAGAGGTAGGCATCTTAAAAGTGACCAAAATTATTAGAAAGGACGATACATGTGAAATTCCCAAAGAAATTGAGATTATTCAGCCTGAAGAAAAAAGGGTGATGGCAGCCTTCAAGTATATGACAGAGGGCATGGACCAAATAATTTTTATAGCTACCAAAAAGAAAAGAACAAAAGAAATTAAGAAATGGTCTTTGGCCCAAACTTCTTACGAGTTAAGAGCTGCTAAGTAGGAGGATGTGATATTAATAAAATTATCTTCACATGGTAGTTTTTTTTAAAAGAAAACCTCTTTGTTTAGAAGCCTCCAGAACCTAAACCCTAAGAGGGTTTTGGATATTAGATGGGTAAACATAGTTGCTGGATACAATATATTTCAATGGACTTTTCTCTCTTAGAGTTACAAATAGTGAAGGCTACAACCCTTCAGACATTTAATGCAACAGTTTTGAGGATATGGTTACTTTCAAAGCTCTTCCTCTAGAGGATTAGCAGCATGTACTTGTGTTATTTCGTTCTGTAAACAATACTGTGAGGTAAACGCTGTTTTTATATTCATATTACCAGTGAAGAAACTGAGGCTAAGAGGTACTATAACCCACCAAAGGCCATGAATCGAATATTCTGAAAAGGAGACCCTGGATATGAGCCCTCGTCTCTTCTTTCCAAGAGGCAGTAGAAGGTTGTGTGTTCCGCATGGTATGTTGAGCGCAGCTGCTTGGGTTGAGTCCTCAGTGGCCCTTTGACTTCCTGTGACTTTTTAAATGTCATTGGCCTTCATTTCTTATGTTTGTGGAATGGAGGAAACTCTATTATCTATGTCATTTGTGTGGTGATGTGTGTATAAAGCAGTGCCTGGTATATAGCAAGTATTTAGTAAGTGGAAGGGGTCAGAGAAGAATAGCTACATATTCTGAGAAGAGAGAAGGAGCTTTGTTTTGACTGATTGCATGATTTTAAAAAGCTTTATTGAAATATTTGCTTTTGGTTTGAGTCTTGAAATACAAACAGCGTTAAGCCAGTCGAAGAAAGTAGAGAGCAAAATGAAGTGGTTAAGAGCATGTGCTTTGGGGTTAAACAGGCTTGATTTGTAGTCCAGGTCCTGCCAATTATGAATAAATTTCTCGGCTTCTATTGCTACATCTTAAAATCAGGGCAGTAATGATAGCTACTTTCATGATGTTGTGAGGATTAGATGAGTCACTGTATGTAAAGGGCTTACAACCAGGCCTAGCACATAGTAAAACCAGCTACTTTATTGTGAATTTGCCTGTACTTTAGGACAGATACTCTGAGAGCCGTGAACGGTATGAATTGGCAGAGAGTAGTGGGTATATAGGAAACTGATAGATTTCTATAAATTAAAAATTAGAAAAAAAATTATAAATGTAGTTAAGAATACTGCAGTATGTTGTTGTTGTTGCTGCTGTTGTTAGAAATAAGCACAGGGGTGCCTGGGTGGCTCAGTTGCTTGAACATTTGACTCTTGATTTCAGCTCAGCTCATAATCCCAGGGTCGTGAGATTGAGCCCCATGATGGGCTCTCTGTTGGCTCTGCGTTAACTGTGGAGCCTGCTTGAGATTTCCTCTCTTTCTTCTTCTCTCTCTGCTCCTACCCCCCACTATCTCCCTCTCTTTCTCTGAAAATAAATAAGGAAAAAAAGCGTAAGTCATAAAACCTGCATAATTGGTCATAAAATTGAAGAAAGAGATCCAGAAACAGTTGAAGGACTTAGAAAATTAACTGTGTGCGAGCTGAAGTGGAGAAGTTCTCGGAGGAAGGATGTGTTTTCTTTTATGATACAAGTGTATGTTTAAAAATCTCTTTTTATTTTATGTATATAAGGTAAATCTATGTAAGGAAAAATGATTACTTCCTGGACACTTCTGCTATATGTCAGTGTCTATTATTAATGCCTATTTCTCAAAGCTTTGTACAGCTATTTACCAATGAAAACCTGATCCTTTTTATATTTTAATTCAGAGCATAACATTTGTCACCAATGCCTCCTGAGTAGCTCTTACCTTTTCCCTGAGTTTAAACTCTGTATTATTGATAAAACTGTCTAGCTTGAGGAATTGATATATCTTATTAGAACTTTATATTGAATGTGTTACTATAACAGTGGCTTCTCTCACAGTTTATTGGCATGAGTGGTGTTTGTCCTAACAGTTTTAGAGGAGATGACTGTGATAATCATAATGTAAGACTGGTAATGCCCTTAGAGATGTCCTAGCTTCCCACTCCGGTGAGGGGAATTTTAGGTTGTTTTTTTTTCTTTTTTTCTTTTGACAGAAAGAGCATGAGTGGTAGATGGACAGAGAGAGGGGGGCAGGGGGGAGAGAAGGAGAGAAGATCCCATGTAGGCACCACACTGTCAGTGCAGAGCCTGACGTGGGGCTCGAAGTCAGAAGTTGTGAGATCATGACCTGAGCTGAAGTCAGGTGCTTAACCTACTGAGCCCCCCGGGCGCCCCAAGGGAATTTTCGGTTTCAATTGTTGAAACAATTACTGTGTTTTTGAAATTGTATTGTTGAAAATGGTTATAATCATTCTTTCTAAGACTATAGGACAAAGTTATTAGCCTAAACATAATTAATGAACTAAATTAACTAAATGATTATAAACTTGATAAGAAGCAAAAACAAGTATATAATTTCACCTGAAACACTGTGAATTTTTATATCTAAATCTTATATGATCTATGTAAATTTTATATCTAAATTGCATATTTACTCCAAAAGACTTGAAGATTAAACTTCATTGAAGTAATTTCATGAATGATGTAATACAAAATATCAGAAGTGATTATATAATATTCTTCCTTTGCTTATTAATAAAAAATCCAATGATATCTATACTTCATTTTATCAGGTTTCCTGAGACAAAGGCCTCGATTTAAAAAAAGATCGATTGAATTAAAAGCTGGTAATATTTAGCTAGTTAGATACACATCAAAACCACAATGAGATTTTTTTTTTGATATTTGAAGAAGTTTTGCTGTTTGTTGCCAAGAATTTTTCTGGTAGTGTTACTCATCTCTTGAAGTGGCTACAGTTGTGAGCATATTGGTTATGATGCTCAATATGTGTCACTTATTTCTGTCTTTTGTGAATATTGTGGATGTATTTTTTCTTATGAATCTGCCACTTAGTAACTCTGTTGTGTTGAGAATGTTTTACATTCTTTGTGCTGCAGATTTATCACCTATTGAATGATACTTGTGTTATATGATTTATAAATTATGATTTTAAAAACATATGTATGTAAAATATCAACTATAACATTTAATAGGTTAAAAAACTTGTCTATTTGCTAAAGACAGTTCTGTGTTTTCAGATGGATGATTTCTTTTAATCTTTTTAACAAACTTTTTTTTAATGTTTATGTACTTTTGAGAGAGAGAAAGAGAGAGAGACACACAGAGTGTGAGCAGGGGAGGGCAGAGAGAGAGGGAGACACAGAATCTGAAGCAGGCTCCAGGCTCTGAGCTGTCAGAGCCCGACGTGGGGCTCGAACTCACAGACTGTGAGATCATGACCTGAGCTGAAGTCAGGCGCTTAACCTACTGAGCCACCCAGGCACCCCTTAATGTTTATTTTTGAGAGAGAGACAGAGTGTAAGCAGGAGAGGGCAGAGAGACAGGGAGACACAGAATCTGAAGCAGGCTCCGGGCTCTGAGCTGTCAGCACAGAACCTGACAGGGGGCTTGAACTCGTGAACTGCAAGATCATGACCTGAGCCAAATCTGGTGCTTAACTGACTGAGCCACCCAGGCACCCCTCTTTTAATCTTCTTAATAACACTTTAAGATAACTTGCAGTGTTGATTTTACAGATGAACAAACTGAGGCTCAAACACTTTAAGTTCATTGCTGCTAATATCAGAGGTAGAATTTGTAATCAGCACAGCCAGGCTTTATGGGCTGTTTATTATTACATATGTATTTTATATGTTTTATGGATTATTTGTGATAAATAATTGGGGGAGTGGTCAAACTACTTAGTAATGGAATATCCTGTTATTGTGTGGTAATCATACGTGAAATATGAAGTATTGAATATACAAGGCAAGATTTTGTTATGTTCATTTTGCATAAAAGCCTGTTGTGCATCTATGTTGCTATCAGTTCTTTTTTTTTAATAGTATTTACCTCATGTTTTTTAATATTTAATTACACAACGTGTTTCCACAGGGCATTAAGTTTGTTAGAAAGCAAGACTTTCATGTTCTTTATTTTTATGCCACACATAATATTGCAATGTCTAGAGTAGAGTAGATTTCAAATAAATGTAGAATGAATGAATGAACAAATAAGTGAAGCCATTAACACAGATGGAGAATCTGAGGACACTCTAAGTGTGGGTTACCACGTGTACAAACAGGTTGGTGTTACCGGTGAGGACAGGACATTTGAGAGATCACCAAATTCAGAAATAATGGTAAAGTTACTATAGTGTGATGTGCCGTGGCCTTTTCTCTTTAATAGTATCTCAATGTCATTATCAAGTTTTGAATAGCTCTGTTGTGATTGATATTATAATAGATGTAATAAAGAATAATCCTGCAACTATGTTCTTCAAACTCTTTTAGCAATTATGACAAATCTTACTTTAGCCTTAGGTTGAATTTCTAGAGGGAACATTAAGCAGTAGGATATTCTCTAAATGACCCCCTACCCACCCCCACCCCCGTATTTATCTGGTAAAGAAAATGGAAGATGAGATGAGATGGGTATTGTTGGCTAACACCATTATGCTCAAGTCATAAAACAATGGCTATGACATTATGACTACCATGCAAATGCTACAGCCTAGGCATCTTCCTAACTAAAGTTGTTCTGAACAGAAACGAAACAAAACAAAGAAAAAAAAAAAGCAGAAAACAAAAAAGGGAGATTGTAATGTTGAGTTTACTTGACTACTTTGGAGATCACAATGCAAAAAAAAAAAAAAATCTTTAATGCTATCAACTACTCAGAAGCATAACTGGCTTTTCTAAGTTGGAAAATCTAATTTGCTTGAGTTCTACGGAGCTGCTGAAGGGACTCATACTTTGGGAAATGGAAAGGCATAGAGGAGACTCTCAGCAAACACAGGCTATTTGATGTTCAAGATCATTTAAGCTAAAATACCTCAGAAAGAATCCTATCCACATATTGGAGGCAAGGAAAGTGTGTCTGTCCTCTCCAGTGCCATCCCTGCCCTACATTTTCAGGTGGTCCAGGTGTCCTTTGCACGGATGCTGTTGTGTGTCAGGAACTCTTAGCTTTTGAATCAGCAGAGTTTTGAGGGAGTGCTTTAGGGCCATAAATCTAAAGTTGATTCTGCTTCAAAACTGAAAGCAATTCCAAGAACTCAAGCTCTGCAGCCCAATATTTCCATTTCTAGCCTAAAATGGATAGAACTGTAGGACACCAATTGGTGTCCTTGGAAGTGGCAAATACTAACCAAAAAAATTAATTTGCCTTATCTTCTGAGTCTCTTCCTAAAATATCGGCAAAAAATAGTCTTTCTGTTTCGTATGGTTAGAACTCTGTATAATGCTTGCAACATGTTCAGTACACAATGAATGTGGATTGATGTGAGTAATGATGACAGGAAGAAAGATGATATTTATAGGGCTTAGAAAAGTAATTATCTTAACTCTTCTTTTGAAATTGATTATAATCTTTTTTTTTTTTAATTTTAAGTTCCAGTATAGTTAACATCCAGTGTTATATTAGTTTTAGGCATACAATATAGTGATTCAACACTTCCATACATCATCTGGTGCTTATCAGGACAAGTGCACTCCTTAATCCCCATCACCAATTTCCCCCAACCCCTACCCTCCTCCCCTCTGGTAACCATGTTTGTTCTCTATAGTTGAGAGTCTATTTCTTGGTTTCTCTCTCTCTCTCTCTCTCTCTCTCTCTCACTCTCACTCTCACCCTCTCTCTTACCCTCTCCCCCCACCCCGTCTCTCTCTCCCCTCCTCCCTCCCTCCTTTTCTCTTTTGCTTTTTATTCTTTTGTGATTGTGAAGCTCATTCACTTTCTCAACAAATAAGTCTATTTATTAGATAACTGATTTGAACTAGGGCTCACAGTTTACAATTTGATGATAGCAATTTCATGATATGCTAGCTACCCTGAAAAATAGGGTAGTAGTATTAGGGGGGAAATTAAGACATTTTATTTAATTTAATTATTTATTTATATTAAAATTTTGTACTGTTTATTTTTTAGAGAGAGACAGAGTGTGAGCGGGGCGCAGGTGGAGAGAGAGAGAGAGACAGAGAAAGAGAGAGAGAGAATCTGAAGCAGGCTCCAGGCTCTGAGCTGTCAGAACAGAGCCCAATGCAGGGCTGGAACCAACAAACCGTGAGATCATGACCTGAGCTGAAATCGGATGCTTAACCAACTGAGCCACCTAGACAGCCCCAAGACATTTTGTGTTTTAAGAAGACATAACGGTGTTTTAGTTGCTTTATTTTAAAACAACCCTTTTCCTGGGGCTCCTGGGTCGCTCAGTCGGTTCAATATCCGACTTCAGCTCAGGTCATGATCTCGCAGTTCGTGGGTTCAAGCCCCATGTCAGGCTCTGTGCTGACATTCAGAGCCTGGAGCCTGTTCCTAATTCTGTGTCTCCCTCTCTCTCTGCCCCTCCCCTGCTCACATTCTGTCTGTCTCTCTAAAAAATAAACATTTAAAAAGATAAAACAACCCTTTTCCTTACAATATGTATAGAGTCAAAGGTTCTAGTTGTCTAGAAAGCCACACTTTTATGGATTAAGTGGCAATAATTAGGCTAGTTTTACCATCAGCTGCATAAACATCAGTGTCTATTGACCCACTGTAAAGGCACAAGTGGAATGCAGCCTGGCACGCTGCTGTCTGTGCTGAGTTTTAATAGTGCATCTGTAAGATTTTTCCCAGTGGAAAATAACAGGATGTCGCCTTGTAATTTTTTTTACTATTGTATAATAAAATATAGCCATAATAAATAGCATCTAAACAAATAAAGTAGATTTGGACTCAATCCATTTTGCCTTCATCACTTAGTACGGCCCAAGCTTTTAAGTAGTTGTGTATCCTAAATTGGCTTAATTGGATCAAGTTGCATTTGTCTTTCTTTGCCTGCAGTGAAGTAGAGAAAGGTTTTCGTTTTATTTGCTATTTAATATTTAGGTAATATTTTCAGTATATTTGCTTGTGTACTCCATTGTGCTATTAACACAGTTTGTCCAGATTGTAATCTAAATCGTGCTTTGATTAAGTTAGTTGACCTCTTAAGCTTATTGCTGTTGTTTTGTGACTGTTGCTATTATTATTCTTATCCCTAATGTTGATAATTAAATATTTTCAAACCAAGAGTGCTGTACGTTATTAAGAATTTGCACAATTGGCTGTAAGTGTTCTGGCAGCAGGAATAATGTTTAATTCAGTTTTGTGACTATTAGCTAACCCAGCTCCAGGTTTACTGTGGCTTTCTTTGCTGGATTGATTATTGAATGAAAATGGCTATAAATAGTTTTCTTTACTTGAAATCTAAGTATATATATAGTTTATGCATTTTAAACTTTCATCCATTTTAAACAAATATAATTTAAATTGAAATACAGAATGTAAAAGCAGTTGCCTATTATTAGGGATTTTGTGAAGCAATAGAAGAAAGAAATTGATTTTACAGGTGAAAAATTATTTCAGCCAAGTTTTGAAACCTCTTTTCTGCCACTATCCTGGAAATATCTTATTCTTCTTTGGTCATGATTTTTGGCAGTAGTAACCATAGCATGCTATTCTGATAGTCATAATAGGTGTATAATCATGTAAGAGAAGATGGAGATAAGACTGTGTTTTCTATAAAACATGGTCATTTAGCTTTAAATAGTATTTGAAGGGATAAGAAACACATTAATTTTCATTTATAGTTATAGGTCAAGTCATATTTGTGTATTTTATTCTGTATGAATCTGAGAAATTAACTTTATTTGCTAAGAGGGAAAGTGGCAAGAATAGAAACATTTTTCTTAGGGCCCCTGTGTGGCTCAGTCGGTTAAGCATCTCACTTCACTTCATGATCTCACAGTTTGTGAGTTCGTGCCCTGCATTGGGCTCTGTGCTGACAGCTCAGAGACTGGAGCCTGCTTCAGATTCTGTCTCTCTCTCTCTCTCTCTCTCTCTCTCTCTCTGCCCCTCCCCTGCTTACACTCTTTCTTTCTCTCAAAATAAAGTTAAAAAAAACACCATTTTTCCTATTTTAACTATTAATGTTTCCTTTATATCTTCTGCATGTATACTTCAAAGTAAATTGGTCCTACTCAGTAGCAATGTAAACTATAATTTAGTACTAACTAAATTTAAAAAAAAACTTACTATTTTAATTCACCTAAGAAATTTCCCTTGTTAAATTCTTTTACTTGTTATTCTGAAAAATACTGTTCTAATTGGATAGCCCTTACTTTAAAAAAAAATGTTGAATGCTTGCAGGCAACATTTTTTATTTTTAAAAGTCCTATGAAGAAATATGCTCAACCTACCACCTCTCCCCCCCAAAAAAGACAACTAATTAAAAAAATATATACACTGTTTGGAACGATTGATATGGATTTACTCCATCATGGATATGTGATATCAAATTTATATGTGGATTTATATACTCTTCTTTATATCTATCTATCTATGTATATATAGATATAAATAAAATAAATATGCTTAAAAAGTAATGTCCTCAAGAGAGGTGGATAAATTCACAAAAACATACACATATCCTTTATACTTTATCAAAGCTGTTAACTTTTAATTGTCTTATTATGCCAGCATAATTGGACCTTATTGATTGATGTTTAGTTTGAATTGTACATGAGTAAAACTTCAGTTAAATAGAGTCTTGCTTCGGTGGCGGCCTCTTTGGGTACAGAAAAATTCCTGAAAAATCGAGGCAAACATCCACTCAGTTAACGTGACAGAGCTCCAGATGTTTGACAGTTTGAATAACACTGTTTCCACAGTTCTTTCTAGGTACTTTTCAGTTTTCCTCAGATCTTAAGGTATTTGTGGTGGTTGTTAAGTCTGTTTGCTGCTTCTGCTTCTGATTTCTCTTTGTTAGAATACTGGAGAACATAAAGAATAAGTTTTGACTGAAGGCCTCTCTGTGAGTCAAGTTCACTGGATTTTCATGCATTGTGAGATTTTTTTTCTTTTTTCTTTTAAATATATTTCCAGATTTAGGGCTGTGTGTTAAATTGGTCTGATTTCCAGATGGTGGAGTCTCAGATAAGGTGCTTATTACTGTGTAATGTAAAGCATACCATTTTAAAGATTTCAGTACTGATGATTTTCTGCTTGAAATCTTACACGAAGTGGGGAAATAAAGTTTCATGTAATGAACTATGGGCAAGGCAAGAATGGGACAGAAAAAAGAGGAGAAAGCAGCGTAGCAATGCAATGGAAATCTGATATTTGATATGTAAGCTAATCCCTTTTAGTTCTCCAGCTAGATTTTTTTTTCACTTGCTCAGAAACATTTCTTTACTTCTTCTTTCTGCTTTTTGATCCCACACCCTGCCCCCTGCACAGTTGGAAAGCCCCCAAGAGACTTTAGCAGAGGTCATTTCTCAGAAGCTTTTTAAACTTTGATTTACATCTATTGATTTTTTTTTTTTTTAATGACCAGAGGAATGAGAATTTTTGGAAGAAGCTTATCTGAGATTCAGTGTCTGGCTTGGCAATCCAAACTTTCTTAAACCTTTGAGAACACTTCATTAGACACTAGGTTCTCACCGTTAGTAATACTTAGGATTCTGGCATACTGGATTTTCCTTAGAATTGAGATCAGGTGACAGGGATTGAGAAATGGGAGATAAAAATCATTTTTCTAGAACTGAAAGAAACTATAAATCTATAAAAATTCAATCATGAGTCTGTAGAAAATATTCAGTAGCACATAGGCACAATAACTTGTTTTTAGGCTATTTTCACTACATTTAATAGTTTGAGATTAAGCTGTTTTATTTGTCTAGGTTTGCCACGAAGGGGAAGTACATTTTTGTGAACTAAGAACCTGATAATTAAGGATAGGATAATGTTTAAAGTAAAAGATGTTTTCATGTATCAGAATTGTTGTTTCTAGGCATTTTTGAAGTTCCCTGTTTAAATTTTGAACATGCGATAAAACACAACGAGATATAAGTAAAAAGGCAGATTTCAGTGTGTTCTACCAATAAATGATTATTTAAAAGGATGGAATGTAGGCACATTTTATTACAAATGAAAATAGCATCATAGCTTCTTATTATAGAATTTGGAAACTTTCATTAGGATGCGAATGTGTTATGTGCAATTATAGTTATAACATAGGCACTTTTGAGGGGTAAAAACACAGATTACATTGAATGATTGCTTTGTATATTGATAACATGGAAGCTGTTTCTCAAGCAGAGAAAGAAGACAATATGTTGCTGAGGAAATAATGTTCCTGGAAACCCACCAAGTCTTCTTAGAGCAGTGGCTGCATAGTCCTTACACAATATAAGCTAAAGCATCAGTTGTTTCATTCCTAGGCTAAACTCTGAGAAAGAGGTGTTTGTAGGTATGAAAGCTTTGCATTCGTTTTGGATACCTGGTAATGAATAATGTCCCTGCCTTTTTGTATCTTTATAAGCTGAAGGAGTACAGAAAAAAACCCCATTCCTGGAAGAATTACCATTCAAGGGTACTACCTTAGTCAAAACCTGTTGGGATGAGAGTTTTGGTTATGGATGCCATGGACTTCTGATAAATTGATTGGTTAATCAGGACATTGCCATTTCTGTGAGGGAAGAAACAATCTCCATCTAGGTGAATTGAAACTAAAGGAAATAAGTAAAAGGACTAATCTCTGAAATTTGATCTTAATAAATACAAAACTCTCTTCTATGAAGGCAAGGTCTTTGTATATACTGCTCTAATGCTTGATATCACCCAGTGGCAGGGTATATGGTAGACATTAATTAAGCATACTTCTTTTCCCTTCCCTATCCTGTCTTACCCTACTTTATCCTATGTTGTCTTATTCTAGGCTATCTTCTGTTCTCCTCTCTATGTGTGTATGATGGCAGACTGTCACTATAATAAATGTTTTCCCTTATCTTTCATTAATTATAACTTCTTTTGATAGTCATCAAACTAAAATGTAAAAGGGTTAGCCTTTTATAAGTGAAAATGTGTGTAATGTTGATTAAGCTTTCAAGATTATTTCTTGTTTTGGATTATCTATGGTCCTTTCCCTCAGTTAATAAACTATTAGTTGTCGATGTAGTGCATATTTTTAACATCATTTATACTTTTGTTTGCCGGTCCAGAAAATATTAATTGTATTTTTCAGTGAGAAGGAGGGTTGTGAATAATTTATTCTAATTATCATGTTAAAGATGAAGATACTAAGGGCTAGAAAAGGTAAGGGATTTTAATAACAAGCAGTAGGAATGTTTTCATATTACCGTTGATATTCTGATCACTGTCACACATTCTTTCCTTTCATTCTTCCCTTCTTTTTGCTTAGTTTGCATTTAGTTTGCTCTTCTTCTCTTTCTTCTTAGATGTTTCAAGCTATGAATTTACTTTTAAGCACTGCTTTAGCTGCATTCCATTAAATTATGGTATACTCTGCTTTAGTTTTCCTCAGTTGAAAACTATTTTCTAATTTCTCTTGTGATTTTTTTTGCATAAGGTACTTATAAAAGTTTTTTTTTTAATTTCCAATTATTTGGGGATTTCTAAAAAAAATTAAATTTTACTCTGGTTTGGTCATACAGTTTACTTTGTATAATTTCTGTTCTTTTAAATTCATTAAGGTTTGTTTTATGATCTAAGTGTCTAGCTGGAGGTTGGGGTGAGAAATAACAGAATTTCCAGGCAAAAATACTACAGGAACCCCACAGTTCTTACCAAAAGAAGAGTAATTTTTCTGGCAAAAACGCTTAATTTATTGGATGACTGGCCAGTTCCACAATCCTGAAACAAACTGTTTTTGTCAATGTTGTCCAGTTTTATTATCGATTTAAAATTACAACCAAGATACCTTCCTTATTACAATGGCTTGCATTCATGGGGGCAGAAAATGATTTTATATGAAAATTTGACCCATTGAGGACTAGGCTTTGTACTCTTGATTTAAAATGCACCATAAGTTTACAGGTGTGTTTGTGCTCTAAGTCTTGAGGCTAATTTCTTTAGAGGATGAGACCTTCACACACTATTAGCATAGTATTCAAAGTATAAGTAGTCGGCTAAGCTTCCGACTTTGGCTCAGGTCATGATCTCACAGTTTCTGATTTTGAGCCCCACGTCAGGCTCTGTGCTGACAGCTCAGAACCTGGAACCTGCTTCTGATTCTCTCTCCTCTCCCCTCCCCTCCCCTCCTCTCCCCTCCCCTCCCCTCCTCTCCCCTCCCCTCCCCTCCCCTCCTCTCCCCCTCCCTCGCTCATGCTCTCTCTCTCTCTATCTCAAAAATAAATAAACATTTAAAAAAAATTATAAGTGTACAGAACTACACAGCATCCTTGGTGCATGAACAAACCACTCTATTTGGAATAATCTGTCTGAGGAACCAGTCAGCAACCTCAGCTGGCTGATGCAGAAATTCTGTCTGGTAAAGTAGAGTAGTGTCAAAAAGGTGTTCGTAATAGAAAAGAATGTACTCATCTTGTAGAGGGTCTTGAAAACCAGACCCTGTGAAAAACAATAGGATGTTTTGTGGATTAATGTGCAGAAATCATCATGGGGAAAATGAGGTCTAAGATTATTCTGGCAGCTGTTTGCAAGGTAGATAAAACAGGGATAAAATGGCACTATAAGAAATAACAAGTTGTGGGGCGCCTGGGTGGCTTAGTCGGTTGAGCATTGGACTTCAGCTCAGGTCATGATCTCATGGTCCGGTCCGTGAGTTCAAGCCCTGCATCAGGCTCTGTGCTGACCGCTCAGAGCCTGGAGCCTGTTTCGGATTCTGTGTCTCCCTCTCTCTCTGACCCTCCCCCATTCATGCTCTGTCTCTTTCAGTCTCAAAAATAAATAAATGTTAAAAAAAAATTAAAAAAAAAAAAAGAAGTAAGTTGCTATTGTAGTATTCCAAGTATGGGGGCCAGTGGTGACCACATGTTGGCAGGAGGTCAAACTAAGTGTAAAATGCTTTGGGATCTTGCCTTAGCACTATTACCTTATAACCATGATAATCTTTATCAGTGGCACATTTGGAAATAGAGATGAAAGCCAAATTCAAACAGTCTCCTGAGAACATAATGTGGTGGTACATGCTAATAGTTACTGATATGGACTGAAAGTAGAAGATATTTGAAGATGACTCAGACTAATAGATTGGGAGATGGAAACTGGGTAGTTGGAAAATAACATCACAGCTAGAGAGACAGCGCTGGAAAATCTAGTAATGGAGGTGGAATGTCATAAGTGTAGTTAATGTGTCTATATACAGTTTGACTCCTATTTTCTTATTTAACTTCCAAGTAATTTGAAATGATAGATATGAGGCCATATACCTGTTTTTACAGATAATAAAATTGTGACATCTAGTATTTAACTGTTCTAAAAATGATTTAAGGACTCTCATAGACAAAAAAAAATATATTACCTTATAAGTAGTTTACTAATTCACTCTATTTTTTTTTTTTTATTCTCAGTTCTCACTGATCTTTTAAAACATTTTAGTGTCATCTTAGGCTGCAAACCATCTTTTACCTGACACTACAATGATCTTTTTAAAGTGTGTTTGTACCCATGAGTTATTCATTGCTTCCTGAACCTTTATTGGACAGTTCAGTGGGAGGTGTCACATAAATATAATTAATGCCACACAGACCAAGATAATAAAATATATTTTCATCTCAATTCCAGACTAATTTTTACTTGGATTTCCTGGAATCTTATTTAAATATTAGAATGTGAAGGTGCCTTCAAACCATAATCAATGTTGTGAAATTCTGAGATGATTATTTCGTAAAGAATTCATTTAAGAAAGCCTGTGGTTTTTCATTGCAAGCATCCTCTTATCAAATATGGACAATAATAATCAGCACAATGCTATTTGAGAAGCTGGAGGGTATAGACTGAATTTGGATTAGTTGTATTCAAATTCTGGCTTTGACACTCAGTGTCTCAGAATATTTATTTGTGAAATAAACAAGGAAATGTTCATACTAACCTCAGAAATTTTATAAAGGTGAAGTGAAGATATAAAGTGTTTGAAACCTTAAAAAAAATAAGGTTAAATAGGAACATAGAATCTTCAAAAATATCAAGTGTTTAAAATTTTAAAATGTTACTAAAAGTGTTTGGAGAGTATAAAGTTTGTTTCTTTCTCATTCTGTTCCCATTCCTCAGCCACAATGTAAATATAAACTCTTTGAGGGCTAGTTTTGTCTGTTCAGTTCACTCCTGAATCTACAGCACCTAGAACTGTGCCTGGGTACTGGGTAAAATATTTGATGAAGTAGTGGATGAATGGGTGAATGAATGAATGTTGCTCTACTTTTTAAACTTGCTATCTCAGAATTAGAAAATTTGCCTTGAACATTTATCTTTATTTTGTATTCCCCTTTTTTAGTTAGTAATCAGATCCTTACCATTTTATTTTCCATTGTTGCTGTCTTACATATGTGCTTCATAACAAAGTTTTATCTAAAGTATGAATTAATTTAATTTTTAATTTTTAATTAAAGCTATCTAATATTCAGATATTTCCATCTATAATTTGCAAAGCATAGAGTGAATTTCAATAACTGCTGGTGAATTTCTTTTTATGTCACTTTTGAATGGTAATGAAAATATAAAAATATAAACACACCAAATTTTCTATCCTTCCTGAGTGCTTTCCTTCGAAGTAGTCACATTGCTCAAAAATGATTCTAGTAGTTCGTTTTAAAATCCCTTTTAGGGGTGCATGGTGGTTTAGTTTAGTTGAGTTTCTGACTCTTGATTTTGGCTCAAGCCATGATCTCATGATTTGTGACACTCAGCCCACATTGGGGCTTGTGCTGACAACACAGAGCCTCCTTGGAATTCTCTCTTTCTCTCTTTCTCTGCCCCTCCCCTGCTTGCATTCTCTATCCCTCTCCCTTGCTCCATCCCTCAAAGTGAATAGGCATTAAGAAATAAAAATAAAAATCTTTTAGATCACGTTTACTTATTGGAAAAGAAATTTATCCTAACACTTCATGCTGATGGAACAGTATCATTTGATATGATTTGATATGACCTCTTCCTCCCTTCCTTTTGGTTTTCAATTCCCTTCAGACATGCACTCCCCTTTTCCTTTTCTGCAATTTACCTCAGTCCTGGTCTCCTTCATCTTAGGAAGCTGTGACCCCGTGTAACTTTGTTCTTCTGTCCGAGTTGTCTACTAATTCTTAAATGCCTAAAGGGATATAATTGAATGAAGCATTGAGACAGTTATAGCCAAACTGTAAATTAAAGAATCTCTGATCTTATGGACAAAAAGAAAATGGACCTATAAAGATAGTTAAGCAAACAAACTCAAAGACACATATAATGTTGCATTTTTGTTCTTGGTCTCAATTTATGTGAGGCCAATACAGATGGTTTCCAATAAATACTTAGAATTTTGTTTTGTTTTGTTTTAACTAAAACGAAAATACTTTGTTTACCCAGTCAGAATTTTTGAGGCCCTGTTAAATGCTTAGTTCTTTAGGAATGGGTAATATCAACTGAAGAGGTAGTCACAGCCTCTGTTCTCAAGCAGTTGTAGGGGTTCAGCCAAATAGAAGAATATAAAAAGTGGTATATGATCATCAGGGAACATAGGACTGGTTCTGTCTGTGGTTGAGTGGGTTTGGTGCTGTTGGGGAGAAAGAACTTCATGGAATAAGTCATGTTTGGATTTCAGAATGTATTTCATTATTGGGGGAAACAAAATGTAAAGCTTGAGGATATTTCTAGGAGAGCCTGTGCTTTCATTACCCATGATCAGATGTAGAATGTTAGTTAAGATTGGATGGAAAAAAAAAAAAAAAAACCCAGGAAAAAAATACCTTACATGTACAGCCAAGAATTGACTAAAACAATTGCTTGCATTTGCCTGTTCAAGTAGTCAAGTGTGCCATTCAAATATGGAATGAATTATTCTTATGGTATAAAACCTCACTAATTGGCCAAATATGGGTGGGTATTCACTAGGAAAATATAATCTGAAATCCTCAAACAAAATATAATGCTTTTGTTAGTGAATATATTTACCACTAATTTGTTTTCTTATATATCTGATGGTAATCAATAGTGATTCTATGAAGAGCTTAATTTTAATTTTATGCTAATGAGTTTCTCCACATATCTAATTTCTTATCCATTTGGGGACAAGATTATAGAATACATGTTAGATTTTGTCATTGTTTTGGCACATATATGATTACTTAGGCTTTTGCTAATAGCATATTACTACTAATAGCATAATAAATACTAAGTATCATAGTAATTAACTAATGCAGCTGATGCTCATATAAAGCACTTAAATAGACTCACTAGAAAGTTCAGACTTTGATATGACCAGTGCAGAACCATTAGAAAACATTGAAATCCCAAAGAAAATACTATGAAAGACACTCTTCCTTTTTTTTTAATAAAATGTTTGCCATATTGATATTAGTTTAATAATAAAAGGAATAGAAATATTATGGTGATTTAAAGAAAAATAAAGACTAAAAAAATCCCTTTAAACCTACCACTTAAGTCTTATTTTTTTGTTTATTCCTTTCTACTTTTAAAATCTGAATTTGTTTAAATTATTATAATCACAGTATCTGTGTATATACATAAATTCACAGAGCATGTATTTGTATATACTGATTAAGTGGCAAGATACATGTCTCATTTTTTTTTCCACAGCATTTCTAACGATAAAAGTGATTAAATATATCCCAGGATCTTATTAAAAGTGTCTGTTGCAAAAAAACAACAAAAAAAAACAACCCAGAAAATTCTTAGAAATCATATAATTTATTTTATTTTTTATGGTCTTTTAAAAATTTTTAAAAAATGTTTATGTATTTTTGAGGGAGAGAGAAAGAGTGTGGGTGGGGGAGGGGCAGAGAGAGAGAGGGAGAAGCAGAATCTGAAGCAGGCTCCAGGCTCTGAGCTGTCAGCACAGAGCCCAACACAGGACTCAAATCACAAACCGTGATATCATGGCGTGAGCTTAAGTTGGATGCTCAACCAACTGAGCCACCCAGGCGCCCCTTTTATGATCATTTTTTTAAAATTTTATTTAAATTTTAGTTAGGTAATGTACAGGGCACTATTGATTTCAGGAGTAGAATTTAATGATTCATCACTTACATACAACACCCAGTGCCCATTACAAGTGCCCATCACCCATCTAGTACATCGCCCACCTGACTCCCTCCATCAAACCTCAGTTTCTTCTCTGTCCTTAAGAGTCTCTTGTGGTTTGTTTCCTCTCTCCTCTTTCCCCCCACTCTTTTTTCCCATATGTTCATCTGTTTTGTTTCTTAAATTCCACATGAGTGAAATCATATGATATTTGTCTTTCTCTGATTGACTTATTTTGCTTATCTTAATTGATTATAGCTCCATGCACGTTTTTGCAAATGGCAAGAAGAAATCAGAGAACTTATTACAAAATCTTACATCTTCTTTTAATTAGGAAAATGTTTAAATTCCAATACCTACCAGAGTCATTAATTATTCCCAATGTACATTACAGCAGATTAGGTGGTTGAGGAAGATCTGTCACAGGTGAATTGAATTTCATTTTTATACCATGGCTCTGCTGCTATACCCCAAACATTGTGGGGAAAAAATATAGTTGACCAACAATAAGAAATACATAAGTATACTCAAATAGTCCTACAAAAGTAACCATAAAGTAGTACATTCTTGTCTAATCGTGTAATGTATTTTTTTTTTTTTTACAGGAATGTTTAAATGTTCAGTAAATTGGAGGAAAAGAACATGGACTTTTAGCTACTGAAGAGAAAATTAAGGTAACTATTAGATTATTTTTTGCCAATCATAATTGTTAGTCATTTCAGTGTATTTCAGTGAATGTTTACATTCAAGTTAATGTATGTTTTTATGAGGTTCATATTAAAAACTGTTTAATGAGCTACTTAAATGGAACTTTATATATTTTGTGGAAAATAAATTGACATTTCATGTGGACAAATATGTAAGTAATGTAGTTCAAAATATTTGCCATTGTGAGGAAGTATACTCTAGCTCTATGAAAAATAAATGTGCTATTAAAAATAATTTGTTACATATATTAATAACATAAATGATTTGCATCTTATTTAGCAAATCATTTGAAGACAAATAGGCCTTTATATTTTTTTTCAATATATGAAATTTATTGTCAAATTGGTTTCCATACAACACCCAGTGCTCATCCCAAAAGGTGCCCTCCTCAATACCCATCACCCACCCTCCCCTCCCTCCCACCCCCCATCAACCCTCAGTTTGTTCTCAGTTTTTAAGAGTCTCTTATGCTTTGGCTGTCTCCCACTCTAACCTCTTTTTTCTTTTTCTTTCCCCTCCCCCATGGATTTCTGTTGAGTTTCTCAGGATCCACATAAGAGTGAAAACATATGGTATCTGTCTTTCTCTGTATCGCTTATTTCACTAAGCATAACACTCTCCAGTTCCATCCACGTTGCTACAGAGGGCCATATTTCATTCTTTCTCATTGCCACATAGTACTCCATTGTGTATAAACCACAATTTCTTTATCCATTCATCAGTTGATGGACATTTAGGCTCTTTCCATAATTTGGCTATTGTTGAGAGTGCTGCTATAAACATTGGGGTACAAGTGCCCCTATACATCAGTACTCCTGTATCCCTTGCGTAAATTCCTAGCAGTGCTATTGCGGGGTCATAGGGTAGGTCTATTTTTAATTTTTTGAGGAACCTCCACACTGTTTTCCAGAGTGGCTGCACCAATTTGCATTCCCACCAACAGTGCAAGAGGGTACCCGTTTCTCCACATCTTCGCCAGCATCTATAGTCTCCTGATTTGTTCATGTTGGCCACTCTGACTGGCATGAGGTGATATCTGAGTGTGGTTTTGATTTGTATTTCCTTGATGAGGAGTGACATTGAGCATCTTTTCATGTGCCTGTTGGCCATCCGGATGTCTTCTTTAGAGAAGTGTCTATTTGTGTTTTCTGTAGGCCTTGATATTAATCAACCAAGAGTAACATTGGAATTTCCTTTCTTCTTGAAGTTACCAAAGTACATTTCTGTAAGGTGACTTTGTAATACCTAGAATATAAATTATTATAAAAACACAACTTAAAAGTAGAAATACCAATTTTCTTACTCACATTAAATCATGTTCATTTTGAGTTGTTGATACAATTGGTTTGATTATAAATTATTAAAAATCTATTTTCAGAGATTCTGTAGTTTTTACTTTAAGAGTACTGAGTGTTTTAAGATATGATATTGTACTCACCATTGTAGACCTTAATTTTTCCAATTAGTATTCCTTCCTTTAGATATTCTTGCCTCAATTTCTTTGCCACAGATTTCTTCAGCATATATATTCACATAGGCAAACATCATTTTCTGTTTCCCACAGTAGTTATGATTGAATCTACTTTATTTGTATTTACTAGCTTATCTATACATTAACATATAAATTTTGCAGGCATTCTTTTACTATCTTGAATAGGAAATGTGGTTTGCTACTTAGTGAAATTAGCAAAAAACAGGCTGATTCAGTCATCTTTTTAAAAATTGAGCCATGCAAGACTTAGATGTGCTTGCTCTGGATATACTAAATTCTGGTGGGAAAGATAAGAAACTATGAGATTACTGTATTCATTTCACAAAAGTCCCTGACAAACTGTTAAGGAAACAAAGTTGGGAGCAAGTCACTTTTGCTGGAGGCCCTTGAAATCTTCATGGAAGTTATGAAGTCACTGAGGGGTTGTTGGAGCAGGAAAAGTGAGGTCATGCATTCCAAGCCAACAGAATAGCTTATGAAAGTGTACATAAAGGAGCAAGGCATGGCCAGTGAAAGACTAATGTTTCTAATGTTGCTGAAGGATTACTCACACAGTGGGACAATGTTAGGAGATGAGCAGGTTTGCCGGACTAGAGCTTAATTTTCCAGCTGAGGTGTCTCTAGAGTGCTTAAGGGTATTCTTAGGGTTGTGAGGAGAACGTTTCATAACCTCTTCTTGATACTTATTTTCATTAAGAAATGTAGGAAAGGGGCTCCTGGATGGTTCAGTTGGTTAAGCAACCAACTCCTGATTTCAGCTCAGGTCATGATCTCAAAGTTTTGGAAGTCTGAGCCCCATGTCAGGCTCTGCACTGACAGAATGGAGCCTGTTTGGGATTCTCTCTATCTTCCTCTCTCTCTGCCCCTCCCCCACTCCTACTCTCTCTTAAGCTCAAAAATAAATAAACTTTAAAAAAAGGTATAAGAAATAATTGAGACATTGTAATACTTAACATAATGACTGCTACAGGCACCCATATATGAAGTTTCTGGAAGATTCATAGGGATTTGTTACAGTGTTAATTGATTGACAGGGATTGCTTCATTGTTTTTTAATTGTGATATAATTTGCATCCCATAAATTCATTCTTTTAAAAGGTGTACAATTCAGCATTTTTTAGGAAATTCACGAAGATATGTAACTATCACGAGTATCTAATCCAGAATGTTTTTATCTTTCCTGAAAAACACTTTATAACCCATGAGCAGTTACTCACTGTTGCCTGCTTGCTGTGTCTCATGGCTACAGATTTACCATAAAAAATGGAATCATAAAATATGTGGCTTTTTGTATGTGCCCTCTTCATATAACATAATGTCAACTTTTACCGTTGTTATATAAATCAGAACACAATTTCATATCTGAATAATATTCCATTATTTGGGTATACCAGATTTTGTTCATCCATTTATTAGTTGTTAGACATTGTTTTGTTTTGTTTTTCCTATTTTTTGGCTATTATGAATAATGGCTGCTATGAATATACACAAGGTTTTATGTAGACATATGTGTTCATTTCTCTTGGATATATACTGGGGATGGAATTGCCGGGTCATGTGGTAACTGAGTGTTTTAACTTTTGAGGAACTTCCAAACTGCTTTCCAAAGGGGCTGCACCATTTTACATTTCCCACCAGTCATGTGTTCCAGTTTTACCATATCCTTGCCAAAAGTTATTGTTATTTTGATTATAGCCATCCTTACGGAAATCAGATGTTATCTCATGGGATTTTGATGGCAGTGATTGTTTCTAAGAATATGTTAGTGTACTGATTTGATATTATATGTGTTTGGATAAGTGTGTTAATTGAATTAATGTCAATCTTTAAAGTTTACTGTTTTTTGATAGAGAGTGTGTGTGCACACCTACATGTGGGAGAGGGACAGAGAGAGAGGGAGAAAGAATCCCAAGCAGGCTCTGCACAAATAGTGGGGCTTGATTCCACAACCGGTGAGATCATGACTTGAGCCTAAACACCAGAGTCAGACGCTTAAATGACTGAGCCACGCAGGCGCCTCAAATTAATGTTAATTTTTGACTACACAACTCATATTTAAACAGTTGATTTTACAGTGTTAAATACAAATTACAAAATACAAATTATAAATTGAAGACTATTTGATTAATACATGCCTGAGTAAACAACAACAACAACAAAAAACTGCACAGCTGATGTTTTCCCTCCTCCTATTATAGGATATTTTTCAGATTCATTATTTAATATAAACATTAATAATCTACTTAGATTTATTAAGGATAGTTTAAAACTTAAAATAATCAAGATAATCAAAATCAGATCATCATCATTATTATAACATAACTCAAAATAATCAAAACTATGAAATAGGGATTTGTCTCTTAGATCCTAAGTGATTAAACTTGTCTTAAGGACAAATTTTGTTTTGAGTATAAGTTATTGGTAGAGCACAGCAACGTTAATACGAGACTTAATGACATCTGAAGCACAGATAACCAGGTTTTTCAGCAATGTTTAAAGTCATGTTCAGTTTAATCATTTACAAAGTTTCACTGAACATTGATAAATGTTTAGATGCTTTATTTGAAATTCCTGTAGAGGATGAATCAAATCATTGGAAAAAGCCTAGAACTTCCTGCTGTGGTCAAAATGGCTGAAATCACACATGAAAAATTATATGGGAAAAATAAAAATATATTACATTCTCAGTAAATACTGTTGGAAGACAACATTACGCATACTGCTTTTGTCAAACAAATTATGTTGTATGAAAGATTCACCTTAAAGTATATATATTTCCATATCAATTTATGACCAATTTATGCCACTTTAGGATATTTGCTAAATGATTTTTAAAAATCAGGATTATTGATGTATAATTCATGTGTAGAAAAATTTCTATTTTCAATGTACAATTTTTCTGTTTTGATAAACGCGTAAAGCTGTGTTTATCTTGACACCAAAATCAAGATCAAGTACGTTTCTGTCATCCCTGGAAGTCTTCTTGTGCCCCTCTGTAGGTCCCACCTCCTACCACTATCAGCCCTGGGAACCTTTAGATTTATTCTTTTTTAGTAATGAAATAAAAAACCACTTGTGAGAGGAAGCAGAGCAAAGAGGTCAAAATTTGAAGAGAGACACTATGGATGACTTGGGAGGTATTACTTACTCTCTCTGTACTTCAGTTTCCTCATTGGTAATATGGGGTTAATAAAATCATGTACTACATGTCATTTAAAATAGAGCTAGGCATATCTAAGCACTTGCAAACACTAAGCGCTTGTAAAATAAACTACAGTTTTTTGAGCCTTGAAGGACATACTGGAAAGGTCAACAGTATGGCACCTCTCGGAATGGATTTAACCCCAAAGTGTCAAATTGAAGTTTTCAAAATAATAAACTAATTAAAAATAAGGACCGTTCAGAAACCTCACCCTCAGGAAACTTTTTTAAGTTTATTTATTTATTGTCAGACAGAGAGAGAGAGAGAGTGCATGCACAAGCCGGGAAGAGGCAAAGAGAAAATCCCAAGCAGCCTTCAACACTGTCCGTGCAGAGCTGGACATAAGGCTGGAACCCACGAACTATGCGATCATGACCTGAGCTGAAATCCAGGGTCAGATGCTCAACTGACTGAGCCAACCAGGCACTCCATCACTCTCAGGAAACTTTTGCTTAATAGCTCCATTCTTCCTGTTCCTTAGGCATAAATCCTTGGAGTGAATCTCAGATTTTCTTTTGTATGCATTGCACATCTATCAGCAGATACTGTCTGACTACTTCTGAACCTCTCCTTGGATATTACTTTGGTTCAGATCACAGTCCCCTCTTGCCTAAAGAATTACAACATCCTTCACTTTTCCTTGCTACATCATTTTCAGTGTTCAGAACTCAGAGCCCTGGTCTACCTTCAGTCTCCTCTGCATTCCAGCTACCCTGGCTTCATTACCATTTGTTGAACACACAGGCTATTCTACTTGGGAGACTTAGCATATTGCTTCCTCTGCCAGTTGTCATTCTCCCCGTGCTTATTTCCTAGGCTCTAACTATCCTCTATTAGGGCAGCCTTCCCTGAATATCCTGCTTTACGTTTCTCCAGATCACATATTACCACATGACAGAAAAGTTTATTTATTATCTCTTCCCATTAGTTAATATATTCTAAATATTTTCTCCTGAGAGCATCCTTTTAATTTCTATTTAAAAAAATTTTTTTAATGTTCATTTATTTTTGAGAGAGAGAGTGAGAGAGCATGGGGGAGGGACAGAGAGAGAGGGAGACAGAATCTGAAGCAGGCTCCAGGGTCTGAGCTGACATGCGGCTCTGGGCTCGAACTCACAAACCACGAGGCCGTGACCTGAGCTGAAGTTGGTCGCTTAACCGACTGAGCCACCCAGGCACCCCATTCTTAATTTCTGTTTTTAAGTGTCTTTTATATTGGGTAACTGGCCTTATTCGTGGATTTGGACATTAGAAAGGTAACTCGGGAGGCAATGTGGGTGACTGTGGCCATAGGCAGGAGGATTATGTGGGAAATACCAGGTGAGGCATAATGAAGACCTGGTTTAAGGCAACAACCCTGGGGATTGAGTAGTAGTAATATGTTTGAGACTATTTAGAAGGTAAGTTGGCAGGTCTTAATGACTGCATTTCAGTCGTGAGAGTTGAAGTCTCGGTGGGATGTTTCTCAAGTTTGAAATCGCAACCCCATGGCTTAATGGTGCCATATACTGAACTTTAGGGAGCAGAGTTCTTTGTGTTTTGTTTTGTTTTACAAAAATAATGTTCTTTTACAGAAATAATATCCAGAACTAGATGTTTATTTTTATCTCCAGATAGGAGTGATCTCTACTAATATAACACTTGAACTGAGGGTCATTAATTATTGTCTCATTTCTTTACCATTTGTTTATAGAAATTAAAAAAAAAAAAAGTTTTGGTGTGCCATGAGATTACATTTTCTAATTAATTTGAAAACCAGTCAGAAAGTGCAGGATGTAAGAACTGGCCATGGGCAGAGTAAAAACACATTAATTATTCAGATAGTCTTCCCTGCTTATTCCATTCTTGGAAATATAGTGGCTGTCAGAATCTGTCAGCTGTAGAGTTAGTGCCCTTCAGAATTTACATGCATAAATGGTGACCTTTGGAAATTTGCATAAAGATAAGTCTAGCATTCAAATGATAGCTGCCAGTCAGTTGAGCAAAGCAAAAGTTGTCAGCCACTGCTTAAACCACAGAATGGGCCATGAAGCAGTAGACAGCAAATGGATTATATATAAAACAACGGTAGTACTTTTTTCATCATAAATGAAAATAAAGCCTTTTTAATGGAGTTTTACAAAGACTAAATAAATTATAACCAAAAATTTAGTATCTTTGGATGAGTAGTTTTGGTAGCCGTAGCTTTATTCACTAAACATTTTTTTAAAACTTTTTATATTTTGAAATGACTAAACTTAAATTTTAATCATTTAAAATGTTAGATTTTATGTAGTAAAGTAGATGTATACTAATTACAGAAAATTTAGTAAATATGACAAAGAGAGAATATTAATACGATCCAAAACCTCACAGCCAGAGGAAGCCATGGTTTACATTTTAGTGTAAATTTTTAGTTGCCTTTTAAATAAACAAATATACATGCACATATATGAGGATACAAAAATGTTTAAGTAATTTTTGCTGTCATCATACTACATTTTACTTATAAGTACTACAGAGATACATGTTTATATAAATCTTTTTGTATATAAGTGATTGTTCCCTCAAATAGATTTTCAGTAGTAGAATTCTAGGTCCTAATGTATGACTCTTTTTTTAAAGCTTTTGGTAGGTATTGTTAAAATTGCTTTTCAACTTTTACTTTCATAAGATCTTAGTTTGCTTGTTGTTGTTTGTTTGCTAGTTTCCTCACCTTCCTTTAATCATTTTTAAATGTTATATTTTAAACGTCTGGTAAGAGCTTGCCATTTAGTAAATTAAAACGTATATGAGGCAGAAAAATAATTATGACTTAAAAATTCATTTTTTCTTTGATTATTGTTACAAATGTCAATTTCTGTATAAAATAACATGTCCTCACTTACCTCCCCAACAACCTACACAGAAAACACTTATATTTTAGAACGGTGTTGAATTCCTAAAACTAGTAGAAAAAAATAATAAAAACAGAATTTTAAAACTTTGAGCATTCAAGAAAATTATACATAAATTTTCTGATAAGAGGGACTGATGATCAGAGCAAACACAGTTCATTCTTCATCTCCTGTAATTTTTTTGTAGTATGTCTTTACCTGTTTTAAACACCGTGCCTTTTCCTGCTGTGGCAAACAAGGCAATGAACACCATAATTTTTGAAAATACCTGGACATGTCCTTTAACTCAATACTTTAAAGATAAAACTAAAAGACTAGTTGACAGTAAACAGTATTGATGGGTATACAGCTGTTTCCTTATATAGTTAACCTTGATATGGGTGATATATGGAAAGTACTAGTCCAGTCAAAACTCTAAGAGGATTGTGATGTTCACGTTCCATTATTTCTTATTTTTATGAGTAAATCCTGAATTAGCAGTGACCTAGACAGAATCCTGTGTCCTGAGTCTTATACTTGAACAGATCTTCATTTTAGACTGTTCACTACTGACTTTAATACATGGTGTATTAAATAAGATACAATAAAAAAGGTATTAAGATGATTCAAAAGAGATTGCTCATTTCTGCCTGAATCAGGGGTGCTATAAATATATATATTATATTGTATTTTTATTATTTTATTTTATATATTTATTATTATATTATATATAATATATAATAATATAAATATGTATATATATTTAACGTCTATTTATTTTTGAGAGAGGAAGAGAGAGTGTAAGCAGGGATGGGGCAGAGAGGGAGACACAGAATCCGAAGGAGGAAGCAGGCTCCAGGCTCTGAGCTGTCAGCACAGAGCCTGATGCATGGCTCAAACTCACCACTAGCTTATGACCTGAGCCAAACTCGGACATTTAACCAACTAAGACACCCAGGTGCCCCAGGGGTGCTATATTGAATAGAGAGAGATCTGCTCCGTGCTACTAATATTTATAGGTTGGAATTTTATGCCACAGCTAAAAGTGAAAAACACTTCATTATGGGCTATTGAATTTTTTTTGCAGAAGAATGATTTGTTGATGATTTTTAAAATTAGGTATATACCTTTATATTTTTGATTGAGTATATATGTTTAAAATTACCCATTGTAAATCTTTGAGGAATTTTAAAAAATGTATACACACATGCAGCTGTGACTGTTATTTGTCCCTGTATCTATCTCTGCTTATAGGTTTTTGTTTTTATTTTTTGTTTTTATTTATTTTTTTGTATGCAGTTCTTTGAGATTTAAGACTTGTGTAGAATTGTGTTTTCATCACTACAAGTATGGTACAAATAGTTTTATCACCTAAAAATTTCTTGTGCTGCCCCTTCTTAGTCATTCGCTGCCTCTGTCCGTTACCCATAGCAACCACTAATCTGTTCTTTATTCCATAGTACTTCAATCCATATTTTTAGCTTTTTCAGAATGTCATATAAATGAATCATACAGTGAGTAGTCTTTTGAGACCGACTTCTTTCACTTATCATAATGTCTTTGAGATTCATTCTTGTTTTTTGAATATATCAAGAATTCATTTCTTCTTTATGGCTGGGCAGTATTCTACTGAATGGTTGTCTCACAGTTCATTTATCTGTCCACCTGTTGAAGAACACTTGGGTTGTTTCAGTTTTTAGTGAAAATAATGCTAGTATAAACATTCATATGTTGTGTGTGTATGTGTGTACACAAATTTTCATTTCTCTAAGGTAAATACCTACGAATTGGATTGTTCGGTTACCTGGTAAGTGCATGTATATGCTTTTTAAATTATTTCTGTGTTTTATTTTGTCTTATTGGATTTTGTTCCTGTTTCTATCTTATTTCTATTTTAAGTGCAATTGTTATTACTTAAATCAGTGTTGTACAGAAACTTGTCTTCTTCAAGTGCTAAGTTATTAATTTTGTAACACTAGTCCGATTACGTCAAGACCTGTTTTTATTGGTCTCTGAATTTAAGTAGGAAAAATGATATACTCCAAATAGAAAATGCTACTTTTATGATTTTTCCTTCCATGATAATTTTTACTTTTCTTTAGGAGTATGTCTTGTTTTCTTTAGTAAATTATCCCTAAACACTAACCACAAAAAAATAAAGCTTGGGCGCCTGGGTGGCTCAGTCGGTTAAGCATCCGACTTTGGCTCAGGTCATGATATCACACTCTACGAGTTCGAGCCCCATATCGGGCCCTGTGCTGACAGCTCAGAGCCTGGAGCTTGCTTCAGATTCTGTGTCTCCCTCTCTCTGACCCTCCCCGTTCACGCTCTGCCTTTCTCTGTCTCAAAATAAACATTAAAAAATTTTTTTTTAAATCTTAAATATTTCTGCACTGGATGCAATATTCAGTTCTTTTATTCTAACTAAAGCTTATGTGCTTTTTACATAGAAAAGACCCTCACAAGAAAATGGTTTATAGTAAGTATTTAGAAATACTAAAAACTACATATGAATTTTCACATTGTATATTAAGGATAGGAACCAAGTAACCACTAAAAGTCATCACAAAAATTTTTAGTAATTATAGCAGACTGGATCAATATGTCAGAACACAGTTTCTATATGTATCCAGACCCCTTGAGTTACACACATTTTACAAATATGGTTCCTATTAGGAAGAACTCTGGATCAGGTTACCTTTACTGTAGGTCTGGTCTTGCCATTAACTTGCTATGAGACCCAGGGAACATCACATAATCTCTCTGGATTGTAGTATTCTCATTTGTCCAATTAGTGAGGGCAGCACTGGATTATCCATAAAGGACCTTCTTGCTTTAAAAAAAAATAGGATGCTGCAATTCTGTGATGGTCTTGGATCATTGAGTAGAAAAAGTAATTTTGTGTGTGTGTTTAATGTACTTTGTCATTTGGCAAGGATATGTACAATACATTTTTAAAAACTTTAAAAAATATGTACGATTTTGAAAAACAGTTTTGGTGTTTTGAAAAAATCAACCGACTATTCCAGAAAGTTTGAATATTATACAATTATTAATTTCCCTACTGATTTTTCAGAAGTTTAATAATATGAAAAACTCTGGATTTTCTTTTATGTTGAGTAAATATGAGTTAATGTATGTTCATGTTCCTAGTTTTTAGTATTACATGACTATTTTATTGGAACCGTATTTGAAATTTTTCCAGATTTAATTAGAACTCCCCTTAATTATGAAACTTAGGTTTCATAATAAATTCTCAGTTTTTCAGAGTAAATATGTATTTTCTGAAACAATTTAAAGCTTACACAAATAGGGGAGATTGATTAAAAACATCAACTTTGGTTGCATATGCATAATGCAGAATAACTACTACTTCACAAAGTAATATATTTCTGTTTGTTTGTTTGTTTGCTTGTTTATTTAAAGAAAGAGAGATGGAGAGAATGACCAGGGGAGGGGCAGAGAAAGAGGGGGACAGAGGATCTAAAGTGGGCTCTGTGCTGACAGCAGACAGCCTGATGCGGGGCTCAAATCCCTGAACTGTAGGTCATTACCTGAGCTGAAGTTGGCTGCTTAACCAACTGAACCACCCAGTTGCTCCTGAAGTGACATATTTCAAAGGCTAAGGAATGTCATAAATCCTTAAGAGGAATGAAGATTAAACCACGTTAGTTTTAATTTCTTTTTAAAGTCACTTATTTCATATATATTATATTAGTATCTGGTGTGTGTAAGACCTCTGCTGTGTTCTGGAGTGATAATGCTCTCCTAACTTAAAGGAAATAGGAAGTCTAGATGGGGATACAGAAACATGTACAAGTAGCTACATTACAATATCCCAAGTACTATAGTAGAAGCATGAGAAAAAGGAAGGAAGTACTGGTTGCATATGAGAAGGATTTTACTACTGGAGAACAGAGAATGGCCCCTCTAAGTGATGGTCATCACAAAACCAGAGTATTCATTAGGGAATAGGAAATATTGTGTTCTGGAGGAATATAATTTTTCAGAGTGATAGTGTTAGGTAGAGATACTTAAGAGGAAATTTAAGGACGTAGGAAGAGACCCTTTTTATATTATGTATTTACTAGAGATCTAATTTTAAAGTATTATTGTAATACTGTTGTTTGAAAGAACACGTGTCTTGGAAGTATGAGCGATGCATTAAAGGTAGGATAAAACAATCAGATAAAAAACATTGCAAGGGAGTACAAGTGCCAGCTGCAGTATTCTGCAAACTGTTGGCAAATAGCAGAGCTCTCAGCATTGATGAAAGTTCAATGATCAACTCCCTTCACTGCACTTTAACATAAGCCTTTGAAATATATATACCTTTAGAACTTATTTAACCCAAGGGGACCACATTTTTCCTTCTTTAAAACATAAATGTTATACTTAAATAAACCTTTCTTTTATATCTTTCCAATCCATCTAATATACAGTCTATGTATTTTTTCTTCCTGAGTCCTAAAATGTGTTAGTGGAAGAGAATTTAATTGCTTTTGCAAAAAGAAAGAAACAAATAAATTGGATTTCTTAGTTTGGCTTAGTGCTGCCTTCAATGTTCTGAGAACAATAATGCAATTAGCTAAAATGTTTATCCACAGAATTTAATTCCTGGGGAGTAACTTCTCAAATTGCCTCTTACAAGTGTAATGGAAGCAAGCAGTTGTTTTCTGGTTTTGTTGCCAAAAATTGTGAATGGCTAGATTTTTATAAAACTTGGTGGTGATGCATGTGTAATCATATAAAGTCTCCATTGTAAATTTGAAGAAACTGAATTTTGTAGACAATCACTTTTTGTTACATTGTGTCTCAGAGTTCCCAGCCATGAGTGAAGAAATCCTCAGTGTTATTAACTATTCTACACATTAAGTTTTTAATAGGTTTCTTTTTCATTTCAATTTAATTTCATCCCTGATTAAATGCACTGAATTAGCAATGGTTTTGGATTGTCAGTTTATGGATAATCTAGTGATAAGTTGTTGAAAATGAAAGTTTGACATTTATTCTGGGCATATATAAATATCCATAGAAAATAGATGCTTCTGATTACATTTATCGGTAAATATTTTAGCCGCAATTCCCTCTGATACCACCTTTGAAAAGCATTGCTAATAGGAAAAGAGCAGAGGAAGTGTATTATAAAACCTTTGCTGAGTATATAGCTTCTGAAAAATTATCCTTGGGCAAACGGCTATACAGATCATTCTAATAACTTTGCTTCACCGTACTGTGTTATTTCAGGTGCTTTCTAGCTTTACTGGACTATTTCTTAACCATGGGTAAAGCATACTAGTAGACAATAAATATAATAAAAATATGAAGATTATAATGGGCTATTAAATCCACTCAGCAAAATACCACAGCAAATTAAAGCTTTCATTGAAAAAAATAGCCAATTGCAACCCATTTGAAATAGATAAGAAAATGGTAAGATAGCAGATGTTTTGACTGGCACAGACTTCAGTAGAATGCCAGGCAATAAATTTAATACTGTAAAACACTTTGGAAAACATTGATATGGAGGAGAATAGCTCAACTGTTCGTTTAGAAAGAGTAACACTAATAGGTATTTTTATTCCATTTTCTGAGAGCGCACATTGTGCCAATGCTAAGACACAAATAGGGAATAATGAACTAATGGAGTCTCCACCAAACTGTATTCACCATAAATTGAAGACCACATGTGAATTGAGATCCATTTTTCAAATTGCGTTTACTATAGCTTGTTTTAGGTAAAAAGGAAAAAGCTTTATTTGTGAAGTTATCCCTAGATTGTGCATTTCACCCAAATAATTGACACATTCTCTGTACATACAAGGTATCCAGTAACAAAATTCTTTAAACTTTAGCTGTAGCAGAAAATGAACTTTAACAAAGTTTAAAATTAATAAAATAATATTACATTTTTCACATTATCTATAGTCATGTTTAATATATTTAAAATACAAATTCAATTATTAATGTTGGCCCATTTCTGCCATTAATGATGTTAAAGATTTTAATTTGCTCTCCTTGATAATGCCCTGGATCAACCAAACTTTGGTATTTTAAAACTTTTCTGTGAATATACTTATATCAAGTTATAATAAACACATCTGTCATGTCGATCTAGAAGGAAAGATTCTTGTTTTGACTTAGATTGGAAAACTATTGCCAATTTGATGGATTTGAACTGAGTTTTTGAGTATTTTATCATTCGAAGGGCTTTGATCTCTGAGAACAGGTAGTATGGGTAAAAATCAAGAGTAACCAGCACACTTTTGACTTTCCCAGTCACTGCCTTCTCTGTCACAACCAAATAACTCATCCAAGAGGAAAGCCTTTATTGTTGTTATATTAACATAAAATGTACTTACTGTAAATCCATGTACTTCCCATGAATAAATTCATGTACAAGTTGACCCCAATAACATACATTCGGATAGTGCTTTGACTTTTTTTTTTTAACTTCTCACATTCAAATTCTTAATCACTGGTTATCTGTTATGTCTTACGCAGTATGAAACATAAGTTCATGTAACTTATTTAATCATTTATTAAACTTTTGTAAGGAAGATATCATTACTATTACGAAGAGGAATGGAGATTTGATTTAGTAGAATAAAGATTTATATTTCATTAGTAGTTTTCAATATAATTGTTAAAATCATAAAACAATATATATCAATAATACAATTTCTAGTTCATTTTTATAAAAAAAGTCATCAAATCATTACATCATCACATAGTAATTATTGCAAAATTAGATAAAGTTATGACTTTTAAACACCGGCTTTTTTTTTTTTTAACTTTATTTTGAGAGGGAGAGAGAGAGAGAGAGAAAGAAAGAAATGTCAGGCAGGCTTCGCACTGTCAGCACAGAGCCAGACACAGTGCTGGGACCCAGGGCTTGAACCACCAACCATGAGATCATGACCTCAGCCAAGAACAAGGTTTGGCCGCCCAACTGACTGAGCCCCCCAGACGCCCCAGCACAAGCTTTTTCTTTCTTGCGTGTTAATACAGCCTCTGTTTTATTTTATTTTTTCCCCTCTATAACACTTTGCTTTCTTCTCACAAAAATTTTTGAATTTCAAAAAACTTTTACAAAAGAAATTAAGTAACAGGACAGATGTAAGTGATGCAGATTTGCCTTCCGTTGCTGCGGTCTGGTTAGCATTAGATACTCATAGTCAAAAAGATATCCAGAAGGGAAATAGGGCAAATGTGAGGATATGAAAATATGAGAGCACATGATTTCCACAGGTCCTGATTTTTAAAACCCCTTCAGAGACTACCTTAGTTCCCCAGAGAATTGTATTTTTTTACAGCATCTTTCTTCTACCCCTTGATTTCTAGATAGCTCATACCTATGTCCTGACCAGCTTTTCCTTGCTCTTTTGCACCACAGAGCTAGAATGGCAGTGTTTCTAATGCTCGTTGAGACTACGCCTGTTTTGATCCCTGTATTTTCTAACTGCTACATTTAAGTACCTGTCTTGGGAAATGTGAATAACCACAAGAGCTCCTAATCTCCCACAGAAAATTCGAAGATAGTAATTGGTCTTTTCAGGCTCCTAAGTGGTATATTGGATCTCTTCAAGAATTCTTTTTTTTTTCAAAGAAGTTATTTTAAAGTATATATTAAAGATTCTACTTCTTCTCTGCATTTTACTCCAAAGATGGTTGTAGAAATGGAATGTATGATTAAGAAATTGGTCAGTGGAGTACCATACCACACACATATTTTGAAACGGAAGTAAATCTGGACTTTGTAAGTCGATGCTGTGATGAAATTTCTGGAGTCAATCATTCTTCACAATATTTTAGAAGTCTTTGTCACATCCACCAGCCTAGCCTCTGAATGATGAAATAACAGAGGGATGTTAGTTTTGATGTATTTTACCCTGAGAAAAAGAAATCATTGAACAATGTTTTACAGAAAATAAAATCCTGAAAATTTGTCAGTGTCCTTTGTGATATGTCTAGGTATTAATTAATATTAAGGAACAGTTGAAGTGTGATAAACAAAGTAATTTATTAAAGAAGAAACAGCCTTTGAAACTCTAAAGATAGAAAATATGATTTTAGCTTTGAATTTTGGATTTTGATCGATTGAAAATACCCATCTTATTAGGTCTAATAAAAGTAGACCTTTTATTAGATATCATGGGGGTGATAATTATTAGCCTATAAATATATTAACAATAAATGGCACCAGAGTTCAATTTGAATAATGTAATTTTTCATCGAGATAAGTTACTTTATCTTTTTTTCTCATCTTTTAGCACTTAACTACATGGCAAAGAATTTTATATTTAAAGTCTTCATCCAGACTTGTTTAGCAAGTTTAATTTGTGATAATCCTATCTATGAACATTAACCTGATTCACTATTATGTAGTAAAATAATGTCTCTTTTTATACCTTTCTGGCTGACCACTCTACCTTTTGGGCTTCCTCTGTACTTTTATCCTCCAACTTCACCCTGATATAGAAACCTTTTTTTTTTTTTTTTTACATTTATGTGTTCGACTTGCTTGGTAAACTCTTGAAATATGAAATGACATATTCAAAGAATCTTTCAAAATCTAATATTGATTTCAATAACTGAATCAGATTTGATGTAGAGAACATGTAAATAAAGGAATATGCCCTTTCTTCTCTTCTCTTTTGCATATTTTTTTTTTTTTTTCCTTCCATAACTGTCTCCCTAACCCCTGTCTCCCTCTGCACATTCCCCCACTGGTCCTTTTCTCTCTTTGATTCTTTTTTACAGAAAAGGAAAGAATAACTTATACTAGGGTAACTTGAATTTATTCACATATTCTAATGAGAAATAAAAGTTCTGAATGGACCATTTATAGGACAGGACAATCCCTTACTTGTAAGTAGAGAGTATCCGGAAATAGAAATTGTCTATAGTCAGACATTAATAAAATTATTATTTATTCAAATGTCAAAATGGTATTTGAAATAAATTGCTTACTAAATAGATCTTTGCTAATAAGTAACATTAAATGGACTGTGTGTAACTAGTGAATAGAGATGATTTTTTAAAATATTTTTCATTGGTAAAGGTCACTGCCGACTAGTTTAGCACTGACTTTGTGCATTTTATGGCTAAGATGTAATATTAAAAGCAGATTATTTCCAGTATAAAATCAAAATTTTAAATATCATAAATCATATATTAGACAATAATATAATAACAAAATTATTAATTTATCCCCGTTTCATCTTTTGGATCAATTCCATTAATTTTCAAGATCTATTTTACAAAGACTACATGTACTTTATATTTTTAAGGTATTTAGATTTGTAATAAAAAGTAGAAAAATGTTGTTAGCTAATAATGGAAACGTCATGCTTTTGTAGTAAATGAATAAAAATGCTAAATGAATACTTCAGCCAGCTAGTACTGGTTCCATTACTGGATATATTAAGGATATCCTTTAACTTCTATGGGCCTCAATTTCTACTTTAAAATTTAAGAACATTGGACTTAATGAGCAAGGTATCCTCCTGACACTAAATGTTTAATATTTAAAATCTTCCCTCCTGCTGTGTAAACTCAAACTCTTTCCTTTGGGATTTTAGGAGTGGGGAGGAATGTCATTCATGTTTGCTCTTATATATGATAAGGTAGACAAGAAGCTCAGTCAGAATGACAGAGTATAATTTCCAAATTTAAAATGTTGTGTTGACTAATGCAATAAATTTATGCTTAGTTTTAAGCACAGGCGATGAGAACCAGAGCATATGATCAGTCCAAGTGTGCCCCTGAGACAATATAATTTTCTGCAAATCAAAATAATCAGCAAGAGAGCATATATGTCCTTAATAGAGTCCTGAGAATTTATCAGTTTCTATTAGCGTATTCCTAAAAAAAAAAAAAGAAAGAAAGAAAGAAAGAAAGAAAAAGGAAAAGATCCAGTTGGATTTTTAAATGTCCGATAAATAAAAAGGTTTTGCGTATGTAGTATCTTAATGATGAATATATCTAGAAGGGTTAATTCCATGTTGAGGAGAGCATTGTAATAATTACAGAAATGAATATAATTATTCCACGTGGAGTTGAGGAATTAAAATGTCATGTAGTGTTTTATTGCCTCCGTATATTAGACCATTATAAAAAGCTTTTGTTCCAGTTGAACAGGCAAGCGAAATAGAGAATTTAAAAAGTTCTTACGCTATGTAAGAAGAAAATGATACACTTTATTTTCTAGAGGAGAGTGGAAAGTCAACTAGAAATAATTCCTCTGTTTCAACCCTACATTTTGTCAAAGAGAACCATCACTATATATTGTCCACGAGATGCCCTGTGAATAACTGGCGATGTGAGGCTAGAGTAGTCAGAGCTTCAGAGCTCTTTATTCCCTCCAAACCAGTTATTGTGCTGCTAATTAGAATTGGATATTGGTAGTAGTGGAAATGAGGGAGACTATCAATGTTACTTTGTGTTAAATTTTAATCACACAAGTTAGGACATTCAGAATTATGGTTTCCATGGTGACTACAACACTGAGCCCTGTGTGAAGGCATTACAGTGGGGGTCTTTGATTAAAAGAAAGTAAACCAGAAGTGAAACAAAATGCTCCATATGTGCAGCTAAAGTTACCAAAAAAAAAGAAGAAAGAAAAAAAAAGGGAAAAAAAGGTCCAGCTCCCTTGTCCTTAATTATATTTGCTTAATAGTATGTCACGTGTTTGTGCAGGACACTGAAAGGTCTGTTGTGATTCTCATGGGGCTTCTGTATTTTCATTAGGTTTCAAATGATTATTTTTATAGCACCTTTTGCATTTTTTAATGTATTCAATTTATTTTCATTTTTAAAATATCTGCAGAATCTGACTTTAGGGCTCTCATGATAATTCATGTGGAAAAGAATTTTTTTTCACTGGAAAACTTTTTAAATGCATAGAGTTGTAGTACTGGGTTTTCGCTTATAATCTTTCATTTTGAATATTTAGATTAAGATGCTATTTAAAGTTCCATTTTTATGAAGTTAATTTCATCATCAACATGAAAAGAATCCCAAGCAAGAAATGAGACTAGTTCAGTACATGTAGAGCATTGGATCATAAAATGATTGTAAAAGTAAAAAGTAATTGAAGACACTGGTCACTAAGGGTAAAATGTATTTGGAGAAGATTTTTTTAAAGAATATATTTTACTCAAGAATGGGGAGTAGGGGATCGGTGAAAATGGGTGGTAGGCATTGAGGAGGGCACTTGTTGGGATGAGCACTGGGTGTTTTACGTAAGCGACAAATCATGGGAATCTACTCTTGAAGCCGAGAGCACACCGTGTGCACTGTATGTTAGCTAACTTGATAATATATTATATTTAAAAAAAAGAAGAAGAATGGGAATAATTAAGCTGTTCTGTTAAATTCCTATCTCATTTGGGGTAGAAATGTAACATTTAGTATATATGTTTCATACAATTCAAAAATATATATACATAAACATGAGTGAGAAATGTTTGTGCTGTAGGAACAACTGAGACCTGCTCAGATAAGGAATTTTTCATGTACTGTAGAAATGCTCTATTGAGCATCTATAATGGGCTTGTTATAAGTTTCTCATTATATAAGATACGTTTCAAGGAGCATATGAGCTAGCGACATTTTTGCTGAGAATAAGTGAAGGTAAAGACAAAATTTTTTTCTGTTTTCATTTCCAAGTATAGAAAGTGCTGATCGATAGCTCAGAAACTTGTAACATATATTCAAATAAGATTACAGAGATTGTTTCTCTATTAATACTTAGTCATGGATGAATGCCAATGGGTCATACTTTAAAATCAAACACCATTTTATAGACCATTTGTCTGTTGCAGAGGTCAGCAAACTTTCTAGAAAGGGCCAGGTAGTAAACATTTTAGGCTTTGCAGGAGATGTGGTTTCTGTGCTTACTGCTGAACTCTGCTATTGCAGAGCAAAGGCAGCTGTAGTCAGTGCATTAAAAATGAGCAGAGCTATGTTCCAATAAGAGTTCAATAGACATTGGCATTTGAGGTTCATATAACTTACACATGTCCTGAAATATTTTTTTTAATTTTTTCCAACTATTATAAAATGTGAAAACAAAAACAAAAACATTCTTAGCTGTGGGACATACAAAAGCAGTGTGGCAGATTAATCTCTTGTTTTTTTAAAACCCTGTTTTTCTCTTTTGATTTTTGTTTTGTGTTGTTTTGGGTAGAGGCTATTTGTTTATTGACATTCAAAGTGTGTTGTTTACCTGCATGATAAAAATTAGTAAACACTAAACACTATGCATTCAAAATTATATTTTAAAATTCTATATAGTTCACATTGATCATTTGAATATTTGATGATCCCTTCTATTTTGAAACAATTGTTTAACATCATCTAAGTGGGTTTCATAGGCTTAATTAATAGCACACTTTTCACACGTGAATTTTGATCAAATTGAGAGCTAGACAAGAATTTGGGTAGATTGAGGTCAAAATGTTAATAAGTGGTTGGAGAACATAGCTTACACAGATGGCTGCCGTGGGCTCCCTAATACTCCATCCCAGAATTAAGCACTTTCATGCTCATCGGGATACATATAATTCTCTCCGTGTAGGGTGATGCCAAACACACCTGAATCTGTGCTTTGCTTGTGTGTGCCTAACTGCCCACAGAGGAGAGAGGGAAAGAAAAGACCCGGGTATGCCATGTTCCTTTCCTAAAATCATCGGTTAGAGAAGTCATTTTTTCCTTCTGGCAGAATGAATCAAGTCTGGCAAATGCCTGAAAGTTATATTGAATGCTGTTATTTGTCTCGAAAAAATGAATTTAGGGGAAAGAGGTTTGCTTGTTTGTTTTTGTTTGTTTTCTCCTATCTTTTATCGTTCATTCGCATCTTTTTATTTACCTACTGTATTTGGTCAGGTTGCCATATCAAAATACCATTGTCTGAGGTGGCTTAAACAACAAAAATTTATTTTCTCACAGTTCTGAAGGCTAGAAGTCCCATCTCAAAGTGCCTGTCTGTTTGGTTACTGGAGACACCTCTCTTCCTGGCTTGCAGATAACTGCCTTCTTACTCTATCCTCACATGGCCTCTCCTCCATACGTGTGCATGGAGAGAGAAATAGAGGCAGTGAGCTCTCTGGTTTCTCTTTTTATAGGGACACTAATCCTGTTGGATCGGGGCTTCATCCTTATGACCTTATTTGAAGTTATTTACTTCTGTAAATGTCCCATCTCCAAATACAATCACCTTGGGGTTTGGGGCTTCAATGTATGAATTTCAGAAGGACACATTTCAGTCCATAATACTGACTCTTTACCAGCTTTTTGTTCTAGTAGAGATAGATCAATCAGTTGATCACTAAGTTCCTGGTACTATGTTATTTACATCATATTGGCAGAGACAGACGCTACACAAATAATTTCATGAACTGATGTGTAATTGCAAACTGAAATAAGTTCTTTGAGGAAAGGAACAGTACTTTTGAGAACATTATAGTAGTAAAGAATACATATGTAATGCATAATAAAAAAAGCTAACTTAGCCTGGTAAGTTCATAGAAGGCCTCGTGGGGCCTGAGAATGTTCCAGAAAAAAGCAGCTTGTGAAAAAAAAAATCCCCCTTAACTACAGGGAGCATGTTCCTGTAGTCTTTCCTACAGTTCAGATACTGTGAGGGGAATAGTACCTTGAACTTTTCCAACTGCAACTTACTTTGTGGTCCGCAGAAATACTGGATTGAGTCCACAGTCTATAAAAATTATTTAGTTGAATTTGAAACAACTTACCTGAAAAAGTTTAGAACCGTATTTGACACTTCTTTATTCTCACATTTATATGTATATTTTTCCTTAGCTTTTAATTTAAGACTTCATTTTTTCTGAGCAGTTTTAAATTTACAACAAAATTGAGAGGGTGATAGAGATATCCCATATATCCCATTCCTCCACACATACATAGAGGACTCCCTGATATAAATATACAGCTGCCAGAGTGGTACATTTTTTTTAAACCAAGTGTCATCCAGTCAGAGTCTGCTTCATGTGAATGAAGGTCTCGGCGCTTGGATTTCTCAAGAGAAGATTTCTGTGGGGATTTGCCACTGGAATAAAGACAGCCAGAAAGAAAGTAGCAAGCACTAAGCACTTTATTATCTCTCAAGGTGGGAGAGCTGGGGACATGTTCCTCCAGGTACAATCGGCCTCTCAATTGTTTTGGGATTGCATATTATTGGGTCTCTTTGGTCTGGGATGTGCTGTGACTTATAGTGGGGTGATCTCCAATGGACACGGTTTCCAATTACTTGGGAGACTCCTCCCATGGGTTGAGAGTGGCCCTCCAAGGTTTATACCAGAACTGTCACAACAGCCTTTCTCCATGGGGACAAGGGTGTACCTGCAATGCAAATGTATTATAAAGAGTCTAGAGGTTACGCTGGGGCAGAGGTGGAAGAGAAGAGTGCATGTTTATTCCTGTCTTATGATCTGTCATTCCCAAGGTTTTGGAAGCCTTAAAGTCAGGATGTTGTACCCCCAGGCTTCTGATATGTAGCTTATTTATCACCATCCTTGCCTCAGGCTCATGTCTGTATCATTTCCCTTCCAGGACTTGGGACTCTGACTGGAAGTGTTCCTTCCATTGCTCATGTCTAGCTTCTGTCTAACACAAGGATGGACCTACATTGACACATTATAACTACCCAATATGAATAGTTTATCTTAAGATTCACTCTTGGTGTTGTGGGTTTTCATTGTTATAAAATCATACAAATAATATCGCTATCCTAAAGAAGTTTCTGTGCTCCACCTATTCATTTCTCCCCCGACCCACCCCTTGAAACCACTGATCTTTTGTTTCCGTGGATTGGAAGAATGTTTTTTATTTTTTTAAAAATTTGAGTACAATTGACATACGATATTACGTTAATTTCAGTTATACAACATAGTGATTCAGCAGTACTATATGTTATGCTATGTTCACCACAAGTATAGCTATCATCCTTCACCATACAACACCAACAAAATATCATCGACTATTATCGATGTGGTACCTATTATCCCTGTGACTTATTCATTCCATAACTAGAAGCCTGTATCTCCCACTCTTCACCCATTTTGCCCATCCACCACCCCCCCACCCCGCCAAAATAATCAGTTCTCTATATTTATAGGTTTGATTGTGCTTCTTTTTGTTTTTTAGATTCCACATATGAGTGAAATCATATGGTACTTGTCCTTCTGTGTCTTATTTCACTTAGTGTAATAAGTGGACCTGTAGGTCTATCCAGGTTGCCATAAATGACAAAAAGACCATCATTTTTATGGCTGAGTAATATTCCTCTCTCTCTCTCTCTCTCTCTCTCTCTCTCTCACACACACACACACACACACACACACGTACACACCCCTTCCCTACATCTTCTTTATTCATCTGTTGATGGTAACTTGGACTGCTTCCATACCTTGGCTATGGCAAATCATGCTGTAGTAAACACAAGGGTGCATATATCTTTTCAAATTAGTGTTTTCATTTTCTTTGGGTATATACCCAGTAGTGGAATTGCTGCAAGATATAGTGAAGACCTGTGCTCTGAAAACTATAAAGCACTGATGAAAGAGATTGAAGATGACACAAACAAAAGGAAAGATATTCCATGCTCATGGATTGAAAGAACTAATAATGTTAAAAGGTCCATACTACTGACAGCAACCTATAGATTCAAAGCAATCCCTACGAACATACCAACATTTTTGATAGAACTAGAACAAATAATACTAAAATTTATATGGAACAAAAGACCCCAAATACCTCAAGCAATCTTGAGAAAGAAGAACACATTTCAAGGTATTACAATTCCAGATTTCAAGATATACAACAGAGATTGTGGGAAACTGACCATTACATGCAAAAGAATGAAACTAAACATTACAGAAAAATAAACTCAAAATGGATTAAGGATCTAAATATGAGACCTGAAAACATAGAACTCCTGGGAAAGAACCTAGTAATTTCTTTGACATTGGCTATAGCAACATTTTTCTATGTATGTCCCATAAACCAAAGGAAACAAAAGCAGAAATATTCTATTGGGACTACATCAAAATAAGAAGTTTGTCTATAGTGAAATAAACCATTAACAAAGCAAAAAGTCATCCTACTGAATGGGAGAAGATATTTGCAAATGATATATCCAATCAGGAGTTAATATCCAAAAAAAATACAAGGAATTGATAACCAGCACCAAAAAAAAAATCTGATTAAAAATGGGGCAAATGACCTAAATAAATATTTTTTCCAAAGAAGAAATACAGATGGCCAAAAACCATATGAAAAGATGCTCAACATCACTCATCATCAGGGAAATGCAAACCAAAACCACAGTAAGCTATCACCTGACCACCTGTGAGAATGGCTAGAATCAAAAAGATAAGAAATAGGAGCGCCTGGCTAGCTCAGTCCATAGAGCATGCAACTCTTGATTTTGGGGTTTTGAGTTCAAGTCCCATGTTAAGCATAGATATTACCTTAAAAAATAAAAAAAAAATGATAAGAAATAACAAGTGTAGGTGAGGATGTAGAGAAAAAGGAACCCTCACACACCGTTGATGGGAATGTAAATTGGTGCAGGTATTGTGGAAAGCAATATGGAGGTTCCTCAAAAAATTGAAATGGCTTTAATATTTATTAATATTGAGGATGCCTCAACTGAGTGTTACTGCTAAGCAGTGGAAACATTTTTCAATCCATCAATTTTTTATCACCACCCAGAATGAAAAATAAAAATTTTCATACTGTAAAAAGGTACTACTTATGTTTACTTTGTCCTTTGTAAAAAATGTCTGGTTAATATCAAGGGGGAAAATCTATTCATGTTTTGAATAATTAAGTCAAAAGTATCAGAATCATGATAAAAATAATGGATTAAATAAAAACCTTTTTTCCTTTTTAGAACTCTAGTAGGTTAGTATCATCCTAATATTGAAAAGAATATTTAAAACTATTTGTAATATTCATGAGAGTAACAGAGAGAATGATGGAATGTATCTAGACAACTGAGATACAAATAAAGTTGTGGTGACTGTGCTTACGTTGCACTCCACTTGACCAGAAGTTTTTACTAGCCCTTTCCCAGGTCTGATCTTGGGAAGTTTTCATGGTAGCTACTTCTGTCTTTGAAAAGAAATGGAAATAATTGAAGAAGGAATGTAGATGTCAAGAGTCTTTGGAACCACTGCTCCTTGGCTTATTATGGAGAATACAAAAATAGTGGCAGATTAAGAAACAATCATGATTTTACAGAGAATAATGCTTGCATTCGGAAAAGAGACATAAAATTATGGGTTTGACAAATTTTTCCATGTATATTAGGAACTCAGTCTTAATTATGCTTGATTATAGTAACTATTTACATTTCTTATGTGAAGGGCACAGTTCTAGAAGACATACTATTTGTATATTCCTAGCACTGATTCCTAATTGTATTAGTAGGATCTATGTAGTCCAGATACATATCTGTAGTAATATCCAAAGGGATTCCTTGAGATTTGCAGTGACAATAAAAACTTTTGTTAAGACTGATTGCAGCATTCCTCTGGCATGAACACAGTCTATTAAGTTGAATAGAATAATACACTGTATTCTGGTACATATTATTTATTTCAGTTGATTCAAATCCCCCATAATCTTGAACTAAAAACATATATATGTATATGTTTATGTATATATGTATGTGTATACATACATACATACATACATAAATCATATATGTGTATATATACATACATACATAAAACATATATATGTATATATAAACATATGTAAACATATTTATATTTAAAATTATGGGCAAAAATTAATACTATAAGACATAGATTTTTTTATTTACGGATCCAAAATGGAATTTAAATTTAGACCCTAACTTTACTAAATTGTTGTGTTGAGAGGCTTCTTTGTATTAAATGCAAAACATGTTTTTCACATTGCCAAATGCTAAGCTTTCTAAATAATTAACATTGCTCAGTGTCGTGGTCAACCACAGCAGAAGAAGAAAGCATTTTGATCTGTATAATTCAACATCTGGTTGTCACTGTAATGCTAAGCCTACCAGAAATACTCTTGCCAGATGTGACTTATGGTTGCATTATATTTTATTTAGTTCAGCAAAATGTATTTGAAGTCAGAAATCTTACCAGGAATAAACAAACCTCAAACAGGTTAGCCATTTATTCACTGAAATAGTAAAAACATTCCTAATGAGAATAGTTAACATTTATTGTGAAAGCCCTGGACACCTGTTATTTACTTATATATATTTACTTGTTTAGTTTTCACACCAACTCTCTGAGAACAAATTCTATTTGTTTTTCATGGTATAGATGAGAAAACTGAGCAGAAATAATTTGTGAATGGTCATCCAGTTACCATGCGGGAAAGCCAAGCTTTGAATTGAAACTGAGAACGAAATGCTGCACAATGCAGTCTCCATCTATGTTGCTCTGGTTTGTGGTGTAATTTTTGACCCTGCCTAAAAGAATAACTTGAATGGCTGAATTTCACAGGTCAAATAACTTAATTCTTGTAATATTTAAGAAAGGACAACAGTAATATGTATTACTGTATTACTATAGTAATAGTAATCCCTATGAATTACTAGTGCATTTTAAACATTCTATATATTTTTTTTAATTTTTTTTAACGTTTATTTATTTTTGAGACAGAGACAGACAGAGCATGAACGGGGGAGGGGCAGAGAGAGAGGGAGACACAGAATCGGAAGCAGGCTCCAGGCTCTGAGCCATCAGCCCAGAGCCCGACACGGGGCCTGAACTCACGGACCGCGAGATCGTGACCTGAGCTGAAGTCAGACGCTTAACCGACTGAGCCACCCAGGCACCCCAACATTCTATATATTATTAAGGGAGATAAATAAGGCAATATTTTATTAAGATTCTTTCTCTGGTGAACACACAGAATTTTTTACTGTGTTTTAAATTATAATATATTCTATATATGTATTATATATTCTAATAAATCTGTATTGATGAATCACATTATTTTTTAAAAGTTATTTTCTTTTTAAAAAAACTTAATATTTTTTTGAGAGAGAGAGACAGAGCACAAGTGGGGGAGAGGCAGAAAGACAGGGAGACACAGAGTCTGAACCAGGCTCCAGGCTCTGAACTGCCAGCATAGAGGCTGATGTGGAGCTCGAACCCATGAACCACAAGATCAGGACCTGAGCTGAAGTTAGATGTTTAACCAACTGAGCCACCCAGGTGCCCCTAAAAAAAAGTTATTTTCATGTTTGTATTGCTTTAAGGTCTTTTTCTTATTTTAAGTTTCTTGTTTATTAAAATTCAACAGGATAGGTAATATGGCTGTTAAATTAGTGGAATTATCAACCCTTTGCAATATTACATTCACATTCATATTTGGAGAGGCAAGGGGAGTTCAAACACTTTTAACTATACATAATGTGTTTGTAGAAGAAAATATTCTTGCAACTCATTTGATATTCCACGTTAGTGAAAATATAAAACACAGTTAGTATTGTTCTTTAGTAGGTGAGCTTATCTCCTATAATAGCTAAATGATGTCATTGATATTTCCTTTAGCTAATAACAGTATGCTGTATGCAACAAATCATTTCATGGAATGAAGTGTCATAAAGTAGACCATGCGGTTTCATATTACAACTCAGATTTAAGATAACAAAATAGAATGTTATGGATGTTATTTAGTCTGATTTGTATTGGTTTTATTTTATTCCTATGGCATTGTAAGCTAGGTAAGTAATTATATAAGTAATTCAGCAGGATTTGTGTACTTTGGTTTCAATGATAAAATTTATGTTCAATGGCTAAATCTGATACAATGAAACCTTATAATTGTTATAATTTTGCAGAATTCATAACAAAAATAATTTGAAGTATTTTTTTTACAACCAGAAGCCATGATTAGAGCCACATGGAAAAACTTACATTAAAGAATTAAACCAAATAATATCCTTAAATAATAACCTGCTTTCATATTGCAGAAGTAGGTATGTCATTAGTTTTTCACATATTAATTTTCTCTTTGCTCAAATCAATTATGAAAGAATAGTTCTAGCCCTTTAAGATTTGGACAAAGTCTGAAAGTATAATACAATAAATACAATAGTTAATCCTTTATTCCTTTCTTTATATCTCATGAAGCCCTCAAACTTCCTTTAAGGTTCCCACAATCTTTCTTTATTCCTGACTTGTTGATGGTGTCTTAGAGTTGTCCACAAGAAAAAGGAAAACGGCAGCTGTGTAAATCAATTTTTAGTTTACATTGTATCTTGTTTTACCTTCCAAATGAAGCTCTATTACAACAGCTTCTCTGTCATCTTATAGAACATCTTGAAGGATTGGTAAAAGGCAATAGAGATTCATATCCCAAGAGAGGAAGGAGGCTGGATTAGCTCATATGTAATGGACATACTATACCATTAATTTCACAAACGTCTATTTAAATCTATAAGAATTCTTTGGCTTCTGGCTTGCATTCTCAGTATAAATGTGTGTATTCTATAACTGAATGAATGAATTCACTTGAGAATGAGTGAATAAATAAATAAAGGGATTCTTTTGTTAATCACAGACTCAAAATTATACAATAATTTTCCATAACACTATGTAGACAATATCTATGAGGAATGTATCTGGAAAAATAACCACCAAATATGCAGGATAGTGAGTCTGCACTGTATTTTGGAAAAGGTAGTAGGGATGGGGGAAGGAGGGAGAAGGAAAGGAAAATAAGATACAAAAAGGTTAAAATCAAGAGCCCCAGTACTGTTTGCAAAATAGATGTAGGATTCTCTGAGATGTTTTACAAAATTTAACATCTAGTAAGGGTTTTTCTGTTCTTTTTTTTTTAAGATCACATTAAATTGACTATTATACTCTCCTGTATGCTTTCTTTTTGTGGAGATTTTCCCTTCCTTTTGCCTACAATGAATTCCAAATGTGCCAAACTTATTAGCTTGTCCCTTATTTCTCCTACTGGGCCCCAGTTGGCCAATGAAAAGGCTATTTTAAACTACTGACCCTGCACCTGGGTATTTGCAGCCCATGGGGGTATTAGCTGCTGTCCATTTTTTCCCTGCTCTGCTGCTTATAAAGATTTGCCTGGTTGCAGTCTGTACAGAGATTAATTTGATCATTCCTTGCTTATGAGAATAGGTTACCAGAAGCCTCACATTTATTTTCCAGCTCTTAATGATATGGAGGACTGACTTTGGACTGAAGCCTGGTTTTCTGTCTTAAGCCTTGTGAAAAGTCCTCTACTTACCAGTATTTAACTTGGAAATTGATTTTTAACTTAGATTACTTTATATAAAGTATAAAAACATCAATAACGATGCATTTTAAAATTCTTAAAACTAGTAAGTATGGTTTTCGAGTGAGGTTCAAATCTAAATATTGTGATAGCCTGATTTTGTTTTAATTCTGTAAGAAAACACGGGAGTTTTTATGATGCCAAAGTGTTTGTATTGCCTCTTGCTATATCTAACATGCTATTAAGCTTATTTATGAGACTTTTTTTTTTAGTTTATTTATTTTGGGGGGTGGGGGGGGGGAGCATGTGTGTGGGAGGGGCAGAGAGAGGGAGAGAGAAAATCCCAAGCAGGCTCTGCACAGACAATGTAGGAGGCCCACGTTGGGCTCGAACCCACGAGATCATGACCTGACCTGAAACCAAGAGTTGGACTATCAACCCACTGAGCCAGACAGGCGCCCCTTATTTATGAGTTGTTTAAAGATATTATTATAGATTAATTTAAAAGTCAGCCATAAAAAAAAAGCTGTTGATCCTTCAGCTTAAATATATTGACTTAAAGTCTAAGTAATAAAATTTCCTGTATTTGTCTTTTTGACCCTTAATAGGTCATAAGAACAGTGATTTCAGCTGTGAAATTCTGATAGTGGCATTTTCTATTTATAGACTGGGTCTGCCTGGTTCATGAACTGCTTTTCCTGTTATTTTTGTTTGTTTGTTTGAATTTTTGTTTGAATTTTTGTTTTAATTGTTTTCAATTTTTGTTTGTTTTTTCTTTAAATTCTAGTTAGTTAGCATATAGTGTAATATTGGTTTCAGGAGTAGAATTTAGTGATTTATCACTTACATATAATATCCAGTGCTTATCACAAGTGCCCTCCTTAATACCTATCCCACATTTAGCCCATGCCCCACCCATTTTCCCTCCTTCACCCCTCAGTTCTCTATAGTTAAGAGTCTCTTATGATATGCCTTTCTCTCTTTTTTCCCCTTCTCCTAATGTTTATCTGTTTTGTTTCTTAAATTCTACATATGAGCGAAGTCGTATGGTATTGGTCTTTCTCTGATTGACTTATTTTGTTTCACATAATACACTCTAGCTCCATCCATGTCATTGCAAATGGCAAGATTTCATTCTTCTTGATGGCTGAGTACTATTTCATTGTATATATATGTACCACATCTTCTTTATCCATTCATCAGTTGATGGACATTTGGGCTCTTTCCATAACTTCACTATTGTAGATAATGCTGCTGGAAACATCGGGGTGCATATATCCCTTCAAATCAGTATTTTTCTATCCATTGGGTAAATACCTAATAGTGCAATTGCTGGATTGTAAGGTAGTTTTATTTTTAACTTTCTGAGGAATCTGCATACTGTTCTCCAGAGTGTCTGCACCAATTTGTATTCCCATCAACGATGCAAGAGGGTTCCCCTTTCTCTGCATCCTTGCCAACACCTGTTGTTTCTTCTGTTGTTGATTTTAGCCATTCTGACAGGTGTGAAGTGATACTTTATTATAGTTTTGATTTGTATTTCCCTGATGATAGATTCAGCAAAGTTGCAGGATAAAAAAATCAATGTACAGAAATCCGTTGCATTTCTGTATACCGATAATGAAGCAGCAGAAAGAGAAATCAAGAATTGATCCCATTTACAGTTGCACCAAAAACAGTAAGAATAAACCTAATCAAAAAGGTAAAAGAGCTGTACCCTGAAAACAATAGAACATTGATGAAACAAATTAAAGATGACACAAAGAAGTGAAAAAACATTCCATGCTCATGGATTGGAAGAAAAAAATATTGTTAAAATGTGTACATACACTCCCCAAGGGAATCTACCCATTTAAAGCAATCCCTATCAAAATACAAATAGGTATTTTCACAGAGCTAGAACAAACAATCTTAAAATTTGTGTGGAACCATAGAAAACCCAAAATACCAAATACCAACCTTGAAAAAGAAAGGCAAAGCTGGAGGCATCACAATTTTAGACTTCAAGTTATATTACAGAACTGTAATCATCAACACAGTATGGTACTAGCACAAAATAGACACATAGATCAATGGAACAGGATAGAAAACCCAGAAATGAACCCAATATATGGTCAATTAATGTTTGACAAAACAGGAAACATTGTAGCATCTGAGGTTTTTTTTTTTTTTTTTTAATTTTTCTCTCTATGGTTCAAATTGGGCAATTGTGTGGTTCTTTCCTAAAGTTAACTGATTATTTTCTCCTTCCTATCCATTTGGCACTTGAGCTTATGGATTGAGTTTTTAACTTTGGTTATTGTATTTTTCTGCTCAAAATTTTCTATTTAGGGACACCTAGGTGGCTCAGTCCAGTAAGCATCCAACTTTGGCTCAGGTCATGATCTCATGGTTAGTGGTTTCGAGCCCCCACGTCAGGCTCTGTGCTGACAGCTTGGAGCCTGGAGCCTGCTTCAGATTCTGTGTCTCCCTCTCTCTGTGCCCCTCCACTGCTCACACTCTGTCTCCCACTCTCAAAAAAATAAAACATTAATTTTTTTTTTAAATTCCATTTAGATCTTTTCATCTTATGTTGTTTATGAGACTTTGTATTTCTTTGCTAAAATTGCCTTTTATCATTTGTTTCAGGTATTTTTATAATTGCTCATTGGAACTTTTTTGTGATCGTTGTCTTAAAATCAGATAATTCCAACATCTCTGTCATCTCAGCATTGACATTCAATTTTTTTTATTCGGTTTGAGATCTTACTGGTTATTCAAGTGAAGAATGATTTTCAGTTGAAAATTAGACATTTTATGTATTATGTTATGAAGCTGTGAATTTTATTTAAGTCTTCTATTTTAGCTGATTGGTTTTGTCACTGCCCCAACTGGTGAGGTTGAGTGTTGCCTTGTTCGGTAAGATACCATAGAGCTAGAAGTCCAAATTCCCCAATTAGCCACCATTAAAACCAGAAAGGGAGCTTCTTACTACTGTTGGATGGAGCTGGGATTCCCAGTTCTCACTAGTCCTTTATGGATGGGCCCCTACTTGGGAGGATTAATAGTGTTTTGTTACTATTCCCTGTGTGGCCTCCCATGACACCAAAGAGCAGTGGAGCCTCCTTACCTGTGAGCAGTGGTGAAGGCCTGTCTGTACTTCGCCTCTGCTCAACCTACCCTGTAAGTGGGGCCTCATTACTGTTGGTTGACAGTGAATATCCGGGTTCTCCCTGCAATCTTTACTGGTAGTATGGAGTTGGGTAATCATTGCTATTGCCTAGAGGGATCAAAGTCCAAACTTCCCACTGGGCCTTGTCTGATACCACCACTCTTGGGTGGGCGGCATTGAGGTGCTTTGTTATAACCTGGTGGAGGTAGGGCTATCAGCTTTTCTTGACCTTTGGTGGCATGGATAGTGGTGGGGCTACAGTGTTTTGTTTTTGTTTTTGTTTTTTTTCTGCGTTGTTTGCCTGGGGTAAAGTGGTTTTTGCTAGAAGTTTTCTGAATTATTATGCTGCCTCTTTTCCTAGAGCAAGTTTTAGTTGGACTTTTTTTGCCCATACCTGTTGGCGTTTTCAGGTTATCAGCTTCTTGTGTTCCAAGTCTGGGTTATAGAAGTTCAAACAAACAACAGGGAGCTCACCGCCACATTGTTTTTGAATCTATAGGTCTCTAAATCATTTGCCTTATTCTTGCCACTCCTCATAGTCTTCTGGTGTTTGTTTTATGTGTAATGTTTTTAGTTTTACTTAGCTAGAGAAATAGAAAAAAAGTAAAATACATGTATACCTTCTTTCTTGGATCAGTATTCTCTTTACCTTATTTTTAAAGTTTATTTATTTATTTTGAGAGAGAGAGAGAGAGAGAGTGCGTGAGCCTGTGTGAGTAGGGGAGGGTCAGAGAGGGAGAGAATGCCCAATATGGGGCTCCATCCCATGAACTTTGAGATTATGACCTGAGCCAAAATCAAGAGTCAGACGCTTAATGGACTGAGCCACCCAGCACCCCTAACTTGTTTTTAGTAAGAACAATTCCAGATACCATTCTGATTTCAGAAAATACCAATTTGAATATATTTACTAATATCTGTAGATTCAGGGTTAAGGAGAGTGAATGGGTTATTGCTAATTTTTGCTATTAATGAAAATTATTAAGATAACATGTTTTACTGATAAGTATCTTTGTATATGAAAGCCAGATTATTACTAAATTTTGTCTGAATAGATGGTTCCATCTATTAAGATACCAATTAATAACTTAACAGTTACTAACTTAATGTGGGTTATACCAATCCACACCTTTGCCGTTATTTTTACATTAACTGTCACAGTTGTACATAAACTTTACGTTGTTTTAATTTTGTTTAATTATCTTATTCCTTCTCTTGAATTGGCAGTATTTTTTCTTCTTTAGTGATCCAGACTAATTCATTCATTTGACAAATTGATTCTTTAGACATTTTCTGTATGACAAATAAAAAGAAATCATATTCGCCCTTTGTTTATTCACAGTTTAATAATGGGTTGGCCTAAGTATGAGAAATTACTGTAGTTTTGCTTTTGTTAATAGGAAACTATATTTAAGTCTTATTTCCTTCTTTTACTTCATTCTTTCCTTTATATTGGGTTCTGGACCCTTGGAATAACAAGCCAAACAAGAACCAAACTTATTGACCTGGTATATCTTGTGTCTTACTGATTTCAGATCAATTTATTAAAATTATGCATTTTCAAATAACTTCTGCATAATTGATAGCTATGTATGATTTTCCTACAGTTATTGTGAACGTTTATGTCTAGAGGTTCTGTTTTCAATTTTAGGTTAAACCATATTGTTGAGACTTGAATTCCTAATGTCACTGGGAAACAGGTCAGGGAATTATTTCAGAAGTCACTCTTTCACAGAAAGCAGAAAGCATTGCATAGAAATGGGGGGACCCTGGGAGCTAACTTACCTGATAGAAGGGGAATAATAGTAAAACAAAAGCTTCCACCTGCCTCTGGTTGGGCCTAGTTAAAGTCTATAATAAAGTTTCATAAACTCTTCAGTGAAAAATGCTTCACAAATATAAGAAAACGTTGTCCCTTGCATGTTATTTAAACAGGAACTGCTAAGAATATTCTTTCTCCCACTCAGTGTGTGTTAATTATTTTGAGCATTGGAGCTGATAATTTTGTTTATTCTTTTATATGGTAAGTACATACTGCTCTTATTCCCAGAGAAGGCTTTTATTTACTTGAATCTTTTATTCACCTCTTCTGGTAAAGAGATGAGTTATTTAAAGTAACATAATAAAAATGAGTATTTCCAACAATTGTATTGTTATGCTTGTTTTTTTTTTGTTTTTTTTTTTTCTTAACTGTCTCATTATTGGTTAACCAGTGTTTTTGTAGTTGTATTAAGGGAAAGAGAAGAGAGGAGATAGACAAAATACGAGCGTGGTTTGTTTTTTGCAATAATATATTAAATGAAAGAGTTATAGTTCTGTTTTTTTTCTGTTTTTTTTTTCTTCTGGTTATAGGAGTTGGTATTTGTCATATAAAAATGTGTTTTTTTACTTAGTTGTTTATAAAAGGCAAATTTGGTAAAGTTTAATTAAAAATATAAAAATTTTCAGTTGTATTCATCAAATTAATATTAATAAAGTTTTTAGATTTATATTATCATTTCAGCTTAAATTCTCCAACCTTTTATGGCAATCCTAAGTAAATACAATACTTACTTAATCTATATCATAGCTTTGTTGTTGTTCTAAAAATATTTGACAATAATGTGCAACCAGTATTCTAAGTTGGCTTCTAAATTGTATCTGAATGGAAGGAGATGTTATATTTTTATAGCTATTTCCTAGTTTTTTTCATTGACTTTAGAAAATATTTTATTTTTAATAAATAAATAAATAATTTTTAATAAATAAATATTTTTAATATTTTTAATAAGAATAGTCTTGAATAAAAAGACTAAAAACGTTAAAACTAGGTTTTTTGAAGCATATTAGTGGATGCTAACTAAACTTATTGTGATCATCATTTTCAAATTTATTCATATATCAAAACATTATGTTGTATACTCTAATGCAAAATTAGGTCTATTATATGTCCAAAAAACTGGAAAAAAATTTATTAAAAGTCCTGTACCAAGCAATTGACAGTTATATTAGCTTGCCTTTCATGTATTGATAATTAATTCATTCTTGAAGAATGTTATTTATTTATAAATAATTGCCTTGTTTCTTTATTATTTCTAGTGGATTTTGTTTTGTTTTCATACAGAACTAAAGAGTTATTGAGGAAAGACAAAATGTGTTTCCATCGTAGTGTATCAAACAATTTTTGTAGAACACTTAATAATCATGGAAGCTCCAAATTTAGAAATTTATTACATAAAGGCCACAACAATGTTAAAAGTTTTATCACCTAGCACATCGTTTACCTGAGGTTGAGATCCTGTTTTTTAATGTTTGTTTATTTTTGAGAGAGTAAGAGTGAGAGAGAGCATGAGCAGGGGAGGGGCACAGAGAGAGAGAGAGAGAGAGAGAGAGAGAGAGAGAGAGAATCCCAAGCAGGCTCCGCACTGTCAGCTTAGAGCCCAATGCTGGGCTCAAACCCATGAACCATGAGATCATAATTTGAGTCAAGGTTGGACACTCAACCAATTGAGCCACTTGGGTGCCCCAAGAAATGCTGTTTTTATAAAGATAACCTTCTAATGAGTAGCAAAATAAACCAAACATAAATTTGGTTGTTAGTTGATCTCATTTTCCTCTATTTTTTGTAACTACTACTTCCTTTCACCAATAACTTCTTATTCCTCTCCTTTTTCTCTTCTTCATCTTTCTCATGAAAAACAAAACAAAATAAACCATTTATTTAACTAAAGTGCTTTTTTTCCCCTCTTTTTTCTTTTTTTATGTACCACATATCTTTGGCTTTTCAGATAATCTACTTGATAGAACCAGGGACATACATTTGAATAATATGGCATGACATTTCCCAAAGTAGAAAATCTAGATGAGGACATTTTTGCCATGTTCTGACATCAACTTATCATTCTTTCTTTTCGCTATTATTCCAATAAAGCATTGTAGAATTTAGTAGTAGTCTTGCCTTTTGAAGACTATTTCTTCCCTTCATTGGTCTCTTCTGTGGTTTAAACATCCATCAAAACTCCTTCATATTCATTGTTAAGAAGTTTAAGTTATTACAGAATGGAATTTTGAGATTATAAAAAGGACTGATTTTTGAGTCCTTTTCTCTATGTGTTCATTTTTATAATAAGCTAAATATGTGAAATATGATAATGTATTTGTAATGTGTTGATTTGAAATTATTGTTAGTATATTTTCACAACCATAATAGTGACATGTCTGTATCAATTTTGGCTGAAGACCTATCATAGAAATTTTTTAAAACAAGTACATTTTTAGTAAAAGCTAAAACTTTGAGTGTTTTTAATATTTCTACATCTATTAGAATAAACCAATTAACCTTTAAATTTCTTTCAAAAAGCCATTGAACTTACTCCCCCCCCCCCCAAATTAAGGAATACTGACATTAGAAACTTAGTTTCCTCAAATGATTTCATTTAATTCAGTTCCAATTTGTGGTAAAGAAAAGATGGTTGAACACTAAATTAGATCAGAATGTATAGTAATAATATTTAGAAAAATATTTTTGCCTACATGTTTGAATCTTTTTTTTTTTTTTTTTTTTTAATGTTTATTTATTTTTGAGACAGAGAGAGAGCATGAACGGGGGAGGGGCAGAGAGAGAGGGAGACACAGAATCCGAAACAGGCTCCAGGCTCTGAGCTGTCAGCACAGAGCCCGACGCGGGGCTCGAACTCACAGACCGTGAGATCATGACCTGAGCCGAAGTCGGACGCTTAACCGACCAAGCCACCCAGGCGCCCCCTACATGTTTGAATCTTAATGTAAATGACTTATAAAAGTGGCAACAAAGTATGGGCTGTGGATTTATATGGTGTGCTCACTGCTGGCTTCCAGTGTGTGATAAGGCAAGGGAAACTTTTTTGGGAAACTTTTATAGCAATTTGTTATTTGTTTTACTATCCAAAATCATGAGCAGTGGACTTGTTTTGCTGCTGAGAGGTGGTATATTTTATGAAAGAATTGGTTTATGATAGATTGCATTAAAAAAAGGGGATCCTTCAGCACAGATAGTCTATAAGGCACTACTTTAGAAAATAATCCTATTGTTTGGTTTAGTTGTTTTCTGTATGGTTATTTCTGGGATAATTTAGAAAAGTCTCCCTTAATGTTAATTAAAATGATAATAGATGTTTAAAACTAGTTAAGCCAAGGGTGCCTGGATGGCTCAGTCAGTTGAGCCTCCAACTTCAGCTCAGGTTATGATCTCGTGGTTTGGGAGTTGGAGCCAACTCCCACCTCGGGCTCTGTGCTGACAGCTCTGGTCCTGGAGCCTGCTTGGATTCTGTGTCTCCCTCTCTCTCTCTGCCCCTCCCCTGCTCATGCTCTGCCTCTCTCTCTGTCAAAAATAAACAAACAGGGGCGCCTGGGTGGCTCAGTCGGTTAGGCGTCCAACTTCGGCTCAGGTCATGATCTCGCGGTCTGTGAGTTCGAGCCCCGCGTCAGGCTCTGTGCTGACAGCTCGGAGCCTGGAGCCTGTTTCAGATTCTGTGTCTCCCTCTCTCTCTGACCCTCCCCCATTCATGCTGTCTCTCCCTGTCTCAAAAATAAATAAACGTTAAAAAAAATTAAAAAAAAAAATAAAAAGATTTAAAAAAAAAATAAATAAACAAACATTAAAAAGTAAAATAAAATAAAAATAGTTAAGCCAAATTCCTTTTTCTTTGTTTGTTTTCACTTTAGAGGACGTGTGCATAAATATAACGGAGCATCCAATTTTGTGCTTAAATCGGGTCCATACTCCATAAATGAGGCATATGGATTATGAACTTTGGTGAGGGAGATAGTTTTTGGGGGAAATTTTGACTGCTGAGTAATAAGTCAAGGGGGATCATGTTGATTGTATGTTGGTGGTAGTGCAGTGAATGCTTTCAAGAGCATTTATTGAAACTGTTTTTAAAAAATGAGAGATTTTAGGCAAGTATATCAATTAGCTGTTGAGTTTGGTCCAAATTGCTTAAAGATAGGATTTTTTATTTCTCCTAAGATGAGTCATTCAGACACAGGGTATGGAGGCTGATATGGTTTCATAGAAATAAGCTTTTCTTTTGTTCTTACATGTGACCTTCCTTCTCATGTTTGCAAATGGTCATTGGAGTGACAGTCACCATGGTTTGGCTGGAAAAGGAGAAGGAGAGAGGCAAAAGGCACCTTTCATCTAAGACTGCCATTCATTTTGGAGATTATCTAGGCATTGCACTCAACAACTTACTCCTATTTCATTAGAAAAAAATGATGCTTTGTATTCTTGCTTATCTGAAAGAGTGGAAGTGTAGTTTCTCTTTAAGATGAGAGCAGGCCTTCTGCTGAAAGAAATGAGAGTTCTGTTAGTAAGGAGGAACTAGAGAATGGGTATTGGGTAATCACCCAGCAGTCTCTGCCATAGCAATTGTTTGATATTATGGATTTGAGCATGCTTCAAATTCTGAACATCTGACCTGCTTTTGTCTTCAAATAAGACTTCAAGACTTCAGATAAGACACGTTTTTTTCTTTTTTTGGTCTTGCTAAGTGTTTTATTCTTTGATAAAATGATAGATTGATAAATTCTGCAAAAGAAAACACTTTGGTTTAAAACAGATCATTTGAATAGTGAAACAGTATTCTGTTCAGAAAATTAATATGGCCCAATCTTTGTTTGGTTCACTTTCCAGTAAAATGTTCTATTCATTCAGTTAATATGTGTTAATTAAAGTAATATGGCTCAGTACTTAATTTTATTAGCTGTGGTGAATATTCATACTTCTGAGGGGAGTGTAGGTAGCATAAAGTAAAATTTAAAGGCTCTAATACATAGGAAGCAAAAAGTATTTTAATTTAATTCCTATATTATTACATTATTGACTATAAATAGAAATCCTGTATCATACATATGAATAGTTTCCTTATTTAAGGTGTGGTCTTATGGTGTTTGTTGGCTTTATAGTTCTCAAAATTCATAGCTTAGATAATAATTATTGTGTTAAGAATGTAGGTACAATTCAAGCTGGTAGAGTTTTTAGAATCATTATAACTATATTGATTTTTGTATTTTCAGAGAACTAAAATATAATTTAATATTTTAAATAATATTTTTTTTCTTTTTTCTTTTTTTTTTTTTTTACAACTTTAGATCTGATTGGGTATGACTACACAGTTAAAAATGTTAAGGTCCACATTTGTATTCTCTTCTCTTTTTTTTTTTTTTCTGTCATGATCTCTTTTACATTAGGTGGCTTTGCTATGTGAATGTGCAATAGATTTACTAATCAGTAATTTTAAAACATTTTTGGCTTCTTTAAATACACATTGTTTGGTGTTTCTTCACAGGTATTTTTATCATGGCAAACTCTAGAATAATAATAAATATTTCACTAGACAAAAGTTTAAACATTAGTTCAGAATCTCATTTTGTGGATCAAGAAACAAAAGCATAGAGGAATCAAGGGTCATACCCAAGGTCAAAACAGGCACTTATTTGGTAAGGTGAATTTGAACTTCATTCTTAATTTTTTTTTTTTTTAACGTTTATTTATTTTTGAGACAGAGAGAGACAGAGCATGAACGGGGGAGGGTCAGAGAGAGGGAGACACAGAATCTGAAACAGGCTCCAGGCTCTGAGCTGTCAGCACAGAGCCTAATGCGGGGCTCGAACTCACGGACTGCGAGATCATGACCTGAGCCGAAGTTGGCCGCTTAACCGACTGAGCCACCCAGGCGCCCCTGAACTTCATTCTTCAAATAGTTCTTTTTCTATCACCTGTGTCAAAAAAAAAGAAATTTGTGTACCAGGTAAAAAAAATCCCACACTACTTATTTTAGAACGCTATTGGAAGACCTATATTCAAATTTTAGCTTCGTCTCTCTTAAGAACTGCATAACCTAGGGCAAAATACTTGTCTGTTATCAGTTTTCTATAAAACTGGCAAATGCCATCTTATTAACAAATTAACACAATTGCTGTGAAGATCAAATGAGATGCATGTGAAAAACACTAGATGTCTAATAATAGTGTCAACAAGAAGAATCATTTATAATTCTATGGCAGTATATTATTGCTCTAGTGCCTTATTCATTTGACCTGCTTATTTTTCCTACATTGTATGCAGAGGAAGAATGAAAAATATTTCTATATGCTGTGATGCTGAGTACAAGTAGGAAAATTTACCCTATGATTTCAAAACAATTTTATTTTGTATTTATTTTACAAATTAATTAAAACTAGTTTATAATAAATATGATCTATAGTATCAAATAACTCAATATTAGGAACATTAGTAAAGTCATCTGATTCTACATAGTTCCACAGGTATGATTGATAATCATGAGTCAAAATACCTTGATGGTACTGATTTTAGTATCTATTTTCAAGAAAACAAAAACATAGGGGCGCCTGGGTGTCTCAGTTGGTTAAGTGTCCAACTTCAGCTCAGGTCATGATCTCACGGTTTGTGAGTTCGAGCCCCACATCAGGCTCTGTGCTGATACCTGGAGCCTAGAGCCTGCTTCGGATTCTGTGTCTTCCTCCCTCTCTCTCTGCCCCTCCCCTGCTCATGCTCCATCTCTCTCTCTGTCTTTCAAAAATAAATAAATGTTAAAAAATTTAAAAAAAAAAGAAAGCAAAAACATAACTTGCTGGTATGTATATTTGTAGCCAAATACCACTCACAATTTTATAATTAGATAGGGATTTTTTTTTTTTTTTTTTTTTTTTTTTTTAGTCATCATTAACTTGTTCCATCATCTTTCTTGGTCTTGAAAATACCTCTTTATCCTTGAAGGTCCCAGTGAGAAACCACCACCTTTGAGAATCTTTTCCTGCCTTATCTTTTAATTTGTATAACTTAAAAAAAACTAATTCTAGTGTAGTTAACATACAATGTTATGTTAGTTTCGGGCATGTTGTATAGTAATCCACCAATACCATATATTACTCAGTGCTCATCAAGATGAATATAATCTTAATGTCCTTCACCTAAATGTACTCCTCACCCCTTAATTTACATAACTTTCATAACTTGTACAAGGAGATACTAGAAAATTTGTCCCAACAAAGGCAAATGTAGTGTGCTATTGTTTTGTATATTTATATCTTTCCATATTTGAAGGAGAACAATCATCAGGTGTGTGTGTGTGTGTGTGTGTGTGTGTGTGTGTGTGTGTGTGTTGGGAGTCTTCAGAATCTTTCATTTAAATTAACTATTAGAGTTCAAATGGATCTATAACCCTTCTATGCAAATATTTATTTCAGTATCTCTAGAAAAATAACCAACCAGAATACCTTTAAAATGTCTGCCTTAAAACATTCTTAGGTATTTGGCTTTTTCTAAGTAAGAAATGAGGTTTTTTGATATCTAGTTTATTTGATTTCTCATCATGTATTTTCAACTAAGATTGTGACAAACATATGTTATTACTATACTTATCAATATGTACTAACATATTCACAAACATATCATGTTTATGCATAAATACAGATAAGATAAAATGGAAGTATTATGGAGCATCTTATTTATACTTGGTTATATTATATACTATGGTTTCCAAGATACTTTCTATAAACATGAAACAAGAGAAAACAAAATTAGTCTCTGTTATTTTTATGTGGCATATGCAAATGAATATTTCATGCTAATTTAAATGCTTTAGAATATCTAAGTCATTGATACTGTAAAGTTTAATAAAGTGTAGAAGGGGTATCACACTGTCTTATTGATTAATAGTAATCTGCCAACACAGTTTTCACTTGCATAAAATTTCATTATGTGATTTTATTTTTTATGAATAGTTTAGGATTTCATATTTTCTTAATATCAGAATGATGCATAAAGGAACATTATATACACATTAAGTATATAGACTTAAGAATAGATAGGTAGATGGGGTGCCTGGGTGGCTCCGTCGGTTGAGCATCCATCTTCAGCTCAAGTTATGACCTCACATTTGGGGGTTTGTGCCCCGTGTCAGGCTTTGTGCTGACAGTTAAGAGCCTGAAACCTGCTTTGGATTCTGTGTCTCCCTCACTGCCCCTCCCCTGCTCGTGCTATCTCTTTCTGTCTCTCAAAAAATAAAATAAAATAAAACATGGGACATCTGGGTGGCTCAATCGGTTAAGCATCCAACTTCTGCTCACATCATGGTCTCACGGTCTTATTAAATAAAATAAGACAAAACATTAAAAAATTTTTTAAAGATTAGGTAGAAATTATGAGTTGCTATCTTGATTTGGCCAAAAAAAGTAAGTTAAGCAGATAACAGAAAAACTAACAATTTTCACAGTGAAATTTTAAGAGAAATGTAGACAAGACAAATTAATTTTTAGTCTTAATATAGTCTTAATATTAATATAGTATTAAATTCAGTCTTAATATTTAATCTTAATATTTACTTTTTAGTCTTAATATTAATATTAGTCTTAATAATATTAATTTTAGTCCTACTATTGCTGAGAACTCTAAGAGGACTACATTTTATGAGTTTTGACATTAATTTTGGTGTGAGGGGTTAAATTTTTTTTGAAATTGAGAACTAATGGGAGTTTTGAGGTAAAACAATCTATAGCTTGTCTGAGTCAGTTACTCCATAAATTTTACAATTTGACTTATCTGGCTCACATAGTATTTTGTATGGCAGGAGTGGAGGATTCTAAGGAGTCAGGTGTTAGAGTTGAGAGGCAACTATCCCAGTAAAACTATTAGAAAGGCAATGATCATTTCAGTTAAGAAACAGAATTGTTAAGATTCTGATAGGCAGAGGGAGAAGAGGAGGGGATGAGACTCAGGGAATAGCATGAGCAAGGTAAGAGGCCATGAACCTCCATGGCATTTCAGGGAATGTGAATCTAGTGTGGAGAGGTTAACAAGACATGAGCTGGAAGATATATTGTAGGTGAATTTTGAGAGTGATTGAATGCTATAGTCATATGAAGCCTACTCACACTTGATGAAAACATAGGCAGAGTCCATTTCAAATAGACCTGCCTGGCAGTAGTGTGGAAGATAAGTTAGGAGCCAAGCTTCACAAGAACTTTCAACTTCTAGAATTATAGAAATAAAAGGAAGGGGATGGTGAAAGGGGGTATTTTGTAGTTGGTTTAAAAGAATTCCTATGATTAGGTGAGGGTGAAGAATGTGGAAGAGGAAAGTCTCCGACATTGTAACAGGATTTGTAGCAGGGAAGAATGGAAGGCCAGTGATGCAATTGTAATAGACTGAAATCATGGGGACTCTAAGAGTTGGGGTTACTAGGAGAGGGTAATGGTTGTAGGATATTTAAGTTTTGTAAGACTTGCTGAAAATCTTGGTTGTGTCTGTTGTTCATGATGCGGTTGGAAATGCATTGTTTTGGAACTTAGAAGCAAGACCAGTGTTAAGAGTTGGGCAGGGTGCCTGGGTGACTCGGTTGAGTGTCCAACTTTGGCTCAGGTCATAATCTCGCAGTTCATGAGTTTGTGCCCTATGTCAGGCTCTGTGCTGACAGCTCAGAACCTGGAGCCTGCTTCGGATTCTGTGTCTCCCTTTCTCTCTGCACCACCCCTGGACCTTGCTTGTACCCTGTCTCTCTCTCTGTCTCTCAAAAATAAATAAACATTGAAAAAAAGATAAGAGTTGGGCACAATGTATATATAGTAGCAGTAAACCAAAGAAGGATTGTAGACTAAGAACATGTTTAAAAATGCGACTTCGATGAACACTTCCATTTAAAAAAGTAATAGAAGATGAGGTGTCAGTGAAGGAAGTTGAGAAGGATTAATATTAAGTAGAGATTAGAAGGAGACACAGAAGGGATGGACAATGTCACAGGAGATACTACTGAAGACAGTTTTCAGAAAAACACCGGTGCCAATCGTTACAAAAGTTAGGTCTGGAAAGGAGCTGCTTCATGAACATATAGTTCCTATTTACTTACTTGGGAGCATAGGAAATAAAGGGAATTGAACCTTGACAATTTTAAACTGAGACTGAGCAAAGGAAATTGTGTTGCCCAAAGAAGTACTCCTGGTAAATGGCAGTGTAAAGACTCACATCCGTATCCAAGGAAACATAATCCTAATTTTTTTTCCGTTGTGTTATGTTGCCTTTCTAAAGAAGGAAATATGGGTAGAAAGCAAGCTGAAAAGTTAAAGGTGAAGATGAATCAAGCATACATTAAGTAAATTGGGAGAGAGAGAAGGCACTTCGGCTGTAATCTTAATGATTATGTGGGTTAATATACCATATATCTTTCAGTATATTCCAAGGTAACTTCATAATAGATATAATAGAAATGGATTTTATCCTTGCTGTTGTTGAAAGCTGGGAAAAATGACTTTGGAGTTTGATCAGCTTTTCCCTTTTATCTTTGAAAATAAGAGGTTGCTCTGTAAATTCTCTTGTACCCATTAAAAGTCAAAGGCCAATAAATGGTTAAAGACAGTTACTGTTTTGTAGGCAGTATGATTTAAGAAATTAGGGCAATAGCTTTGCCTACGTATTGGATGTTCAGAGATTCAAGTTATCATAAATTACAGTTCAGAAATATGAATTGGAAATAGTCATTTTAATTAGGAAGATACACTTGGAAATGAAGTAATTTTTTTAAGGTAATTTCCTTGGTGAGTGTTTTACTGATCACTTGAATTTATTTACCACACAGACGTCACAATAAAATAGGTATTTATGGGGTAGTTTTTAATTAGAAATAATGGCTTGTAGAGTTGAAGTGATGAATCATTTTATCCATATATTGGCTGAAGTGGCTGTGGTGAAAGATGATCCCATCGACAGCTTTGGAGTATCCTAACTGAACGCTTTGTCTTCTGAAACACAACAAAAACTGTCTAACATTTCAGTTGATATTCAAAAGCTCGACATCAACAGTGCGATATAAAGATAATCAAAATATTAACCTATCTTTGGAAACAAATAGGTAATTTTGCCTTTCATCATAACTGAAGCACTTTATAAATTAATAGAAAAATAAGTTATATGGCTACATATTTCTAAATGTAAATGGGATTGGAAGGGAATCAACCAACCTTTTCAAATTTATGAGCATGAGTGCAGTAGTCTAGTTGATGAGATGGCTTTGCAGGTATGAAGGATATGTCATTCAGAAGGACACATTGATTCGGGTTAGTTCTTTTCTGTTTGTTTGCATTTAATTATGTCTTAAAAGGATTGGTATAGAGAATAAAATATACATGAACTAGCACTTCTGATTTATAAAAAGTATACCAATGACATTTCAATTTAGAGTACAACCTCTGTAAGGAGAATAAGACTGTGTACATGCAACATGCATTAACAATATTGAATTCAAATGAAAATTTATTCCTATTTCTCATTCTTTTAGCCAAGTTATTTTATTCCTACTGAAATGTACATTTTAACATTGCTTGTACTTAAAACCCACAATCAATAAAACTGAGATATGAAAATACAACTTGAAAAATTTATATGCTGAATTTCATTCTTTTCTCATTCCTTATAAAGGTGGTATTTCTCAGTGTCCCTTAGATAATACAGAATTAAGAAATTGGATCTAACACTAACTCCCTATGCATATTAAGCTTTTCTTGCGAACACACCCCATATCTGATATGTTGATATCAGAATGTATTTCACTCAGTATTTTGTCATTGAGGATAGCGGAGGTTTGGTGACAACATTAAAACCAGGAGCTCAGGAAAGCCTCCAGATGCTTATTAAAATAATAATGAGCCTTAAACAGTTGTTTCATACTCAGTGTCTTTGATGTTCAAATAATCATTGATTGCTCATATCCATTCTCCTTCCATAAGTCTTGGCCTTTTCCCAAAAGTTTGAGCCATGCCAGTGTGCGATAAACTGACTCTCTAAATTTAAATTACTTGCCATTGTAATCACTATTATCATCGGTTGTGACCAAAGAAAAGAGGTGGATTGGGATGCAGCCTCTGTATAGTTTCTGCCGTTTTAATTTTAAACAGTCTGTCTTTGTGAGGAATCTGAGCTAAACTGCATGGACCATGAAACAGGATCTTTAAGGTGCTTTAAACAGTCCCTCTATAAAACAGGACCAATAGATGTGCAGACCATCTGGCATCAGCATCTGTCCCCTTCCCCACATTGGTTGCTCTCATTGGAGAGTAGAAGCTGCTTCCTTTGTCAGGGGAAGTGGTTATCTCCTCAGAGGCCACTCAAGGGAAGATGGCCTACTGAGATACAGGACAACTGTTTTTCCTGAGTGCTCAGTCTTAGGCAACTGGACCACTTCTAACAAGTTTCACGGACATTAAACTGTTGTAATTTTTTTGTGTGGTGCACAGAGAGCAGACCTAAATATCAGCAAAATGGACTGGAAAAGGACAGATTTCTGTTGTAAAATCATCGTATCAGAAGTGTTTGGAATAAAACGAAAACCAGAAAATCTAGAACAAAGGCATTATAAGTTATTGTTGATATCAATTCTACCTTATCATGTACTTGTCTAATAGAGTCTTATAATATTTTAAAAATAATTTAAGCCCTTAATAAAATATATTATCAGTAAACTTTCTGTCTAAGTAACTATGGATAAGTTAATAATTGCTTTTTGGCTTTAGTTTCCTTATAAGTAAAATGGGGATAAAAGTAGTTACTTCAGAGTTTTGGTATGGTGAATGAATCAACGTGAGTGTTCAAAAGTGTTGTAGCAGGATGTAAGTTAAATATTTGCTATTTTAAATCATTAATAATAGCACGGTGAACCTACTAGGCCTTCTTGTAGCCTTTTGCAGAATCACTTTCTTTGCTTGACATATGTAAACCAATGAATTTCTCCCCTAAAGAATTAGTTCAAGACCAAATTCTTGATATTGGATTATTTTGAGATATAATTGAAATCGTACTGCTACGTTTATGATTCTGTGATTATCATACATTTTTATTTGTGATAATTCTAAAGCTAAAAAAGTGGGCTCTTTTAAGTCAAGTTGTTATGTCATATTAACCTGGTTGTGACAGTTTTGCCATGATATATTTCTTCTGTGCTTGTCCATTTTTAATGCATTTCATATCTATGTATTTCCCATCATGCAAATAAGAGTATAAGTCAGCCTTTAACTTTCAAAAGGCAACAGAAATCTGATCAGTAACGAGTATATTGAACTCTCTACTAATCCTAAATTAGCGTTGCAAGTGTCTCATTATTTATATTATAATATTTTTCTTATGCTCGGTGTCTTTGGTGTTTCTGGTGCTTCATTTTGGCGTATAGTTACTAATTTCTTAAAGCACAAGATAAGCATACCCTATAAAAGCAGTAGTCCTTGTAAGTGCTATTTTAGCATTTAGATGTAGATGCAAAATGTGTGGAATAGAGAAATGACATGATTATTTTCCTACATTCTAAGGACTTCTGTGTTTCATCTATACCACTTATACCTTGTATTTTCAGTGTCTTTTATGTGTATTTGTATCACTGCATTCTGGGCCCATTATATATAAAGACTGCATTGGTGTGTTATTCCCCTTTCAATTGTCAGCCCACAGATAGCTTGTCAGTAGGAATCTAATAAAAGTTTGTTAAATTAGTCAATATGTACACATTGGATAAGATGTTTAGATATTGTATTAGATGGTGAAATGTTTACAAAAGCATGACTTTTGATAATTTGATAATTTCATGGTTGTGAATATTTTTCAAATTATCAGGTCACCTCAGTGGCCTGTGTGATAACTTCTGTGTTGCAAAGTATGCTGGATAATTCCCAGTCTCATCTTACTTAAGTCTCAATATTAAATGTCTCACTTGTTCCTTTTTTTTTTTTTTTAATGTGATGAACCAAGTTATGTCTCTTGTATTTCCTTTTCAGTTGTAGGTAATGCCATCTGATTATCCTCCTTTACCTGTTAGTAAATACCGAGTTTACTCTTTTGCTTTTCTTCCTACTTGAACTCTTACGTATCTGTTTTGTAAGTACCGACTCTATGCCACTGACTCACAAAATTTATGGACTTTTCTTCTGAGCTACAGACTCATACATCCCCGCTGCCTACTTGACATTTCAACTCGGATGTCTCATCATCTTCTCAAAGTTAACATTTGAAAAAAGATTTTTTAAAATTTCTCTCTGCCTTCCAAAAGCTGTTGCACCTACCAATCTTCCCTATTTTGTTAAATAAGACTTTCATCATGCGAAAAACTTGGGAATTTTTCTTGATGCCTCTGTCTTACCCCAGAAGCTACTCCTCCATCGGGTCCTATTAAGTAGACCTCCCAAAATATGTCTCCTAGAGATTCAATGTTCATTTTATTCCTATATACCACTAACTTAGTATAAGTCACTTATACTTTTCTGATTCAGTCTCCTTATTAAAATATTAGCTTCTTATGGGCAGGGATTAGATATGTTTGGGTTCTTGTCATTTTTTTAAGCAATTAGATCAGCACCTGGCCCAGAGGTATCACAAGATATTTGTGGAATGAATGGGCTCTTTGGGGTTTCCTGGAGGAACCTCTAATACAATCACTGATAAATGATACCTTGATGATGATGTCTACCATAGCCAAGGGAGCAAGATTTGCTGACAAATCCTGTGTTAATGTACCCTGATACTATTTGGGGTAAATTCAGATGACCTTATTAATGAAGTCTTTCTGGAACTTTGACACTGAGATAAGTTTTGATAGAAGGAGTCATGATTACGATGAAAGCAGTGTTGCAAATACAATGTATGTGTATGTCTTTAATTCCAAATATATGTTATCTAACTATAAAATTCCATGTATCCAAATAGTAATAAAATGATATTCTGATTTTAATCCTTTGTTTCTAAAGTCAGAATAGATAATGAACACAACAGAGAAGTTTTTTTTTTCTTTAACATCAATGAAAGCTTAATGATTATCTTGAATCTTGCTTTTTAAAACTTCTCAAATTTGAGATGTAGTAGTTTTGAATCAAGAAGTGTACTTAATGCTACTGCGTTTAATGAATATTTAACTTCTTATTCATTGAGTAATTTCAAAATTAACTAAAGTTCTTCAGCTATGCCAGTTTTAGAGGTTTTGATTAGAGCTGATTTTAAAACATACAGCTTGGTTTAACTGATATAAATTGTAAAAATTGAGATTTTTAAAACTGAAGAGGTCTATTCTAATTTTTGAAACCAAATGGACTTTGCAAATATTTTCAAATATTAATAGTTATAATTCACTTTTATAAAACTGATTCATATGGTAGTATGGACACAGATTTAAAGATATCAGTTTCTATGAGACAGTTTTCAAACATAAAATTGTAGAAAACAGAATTCATAATTCCATTTATTATAGATGATGAATTAAAAGCAAAGTAACCCACATTTTTAAATGGCAGAACAATTTTGCTTTGCTGTATATGTTGAAAATATTTTATCAGTAATACATATGGTTATATATGATTACAATATTTTGGTGAATTTTTATGAGTTGACCGTTTAAATTTTATATCCTTTTTGCAGATAGAACTATTGGTTTTTTTTAGAACTATTGGTTTTTTATGGAGGTTGTAGTCCCTAAAATTAACATTGCATCATTGACTTTGCCAATTATATAATTTTCTTTCATGAATGAAGTGTTGTTCATTGTTTGAAAAGGAGTTCATACCCCCTAATAAGAAGGAAAAATAACAGCATATATAAAGAGTAAAAGTAGGGGGTCTCTTTATAATCCTATGCTTAAATTTCAACTTCTGCCAGACATATATGGATTCTTCATAAGTTCTTAAGTTTTACACACTAGTATGTTTCTTGATGAATGTATATATGCTCATTTTCAATGTGAAAATAGAAAGGTTGGTTTAGGTTTAGACCCGGAAAGTTATTTTGTCTGTAGTCTATTGTCTATAATACTGTCTCATTCTGAAATATGTATTAAAGTTCATTAATTCTTACCATCTCCTCTGATCAACACATAATCCAAATGTTTATCTCTTACCTGGACACATGTTTTAGCCTCCTGTCCAGTCTTTCACTTACTCTGTTGTCCCCAGACAGTCCATTCTCCATAAAATAGCCAGTGAAATCATCCCAAAGGGTAAATCAAATCTCATCACTTTCCTGCTTAGAACTTTCAAATTAGAAATAGCTAATTAGAAAACAACAACAATAGGGGCACCTGGGTGGCTCAGTTGGTTAAGCATCTGACTTCAACTCAGGTCTTGATCTCACTGTTCGTGAGTTGGAGCCCCACATCCGACTCGGTGCTGACAGCTTGGAGCCTGGAGCCTGGAGCCTGCTTTGGATTCTGTGTCTCCCCCTTTCTCTGCTTCTCTCCCACTCATACTCTTTCTCTCTCTCTCTAAAAAATAAATAAACATTTAAAAGAATTAAAACAAAAGAAAACAACAACAATTAGCTAATTCATTATTTTGAGAAGTCCAAATTAAAGTTATCATTGAGATATTAATCTTCATTGTGTCAGTTTTATTTATTTGTTAGAAGTCAGTTTTGTAATAGTCACCATTACAAAATTTTAAAGATCTCAAGATAATCATTTTTAATACCAGACTAAGTCAGATATTTTTAAGAATATTTCAGGATTCATATTAAAAAACTTTGGAACACTGGACCATTTAATACTCCTTTCCATGTTGGCCTAGCCAAGCATGTCCTATGTATTACAGATTTCCCTTTGCAGGCTATTCTTATATCTAAACTGTAGTCTATACGTATGTGTTGCAGTTTGTGTATTGTAAAATGTTGAGTCTATTCTTGGGCTATTTATTTATTTATTTATTTATTTTAAACTTTATTTAGTTTTGAGAGAGAGAGAGAGAGAGAGAGAGAGAGCGTATGAGCGGGGGAGGAACAGAGAGAGAGGGAGACACAGAATCCGAAGTAGGCTCCAGACTCTGGGCTGTCAGCACAGAGCCTTATGCAGAGCCCAAACTCACAAACCATGAGATCATGACCTGAGCCAAAGTCAGCTGCTTCACTGACTGAGCCACCCAGGCACCCCAAGAACCATTTATTTTTAAAGAGGTTGTAAAACATTGTTGTTTACATAGAATATAGGAGATGTCTTTACTAGATCAGAAAAATTCAATAGGGAAAATTAGATGGGAGAGAAGCTCAATAAGTATTTGAAAATACTCTTACTTACATTTGTGACATTCTTATATGAAAAAAATGCACTTTGCATCTGCTTACACATGAATATGGATCTATACCAGCTTCATAGTATTTGTTATTTACGAGTGCCTCCATTTAAAAAAAAAAATTAATGTTTATCTCTGAGAGAGAGAGAGAAGTGGGAGAAGGACAGAGAGAGAGAGAGAGAGAGAGAGAAAGAAAGAGAGAGAGGGAGACAGAGAATCCGAAGCAGGCTCCAGGCTCTGAGCTGTCAGCACAGAGTCTGATGTGGGGCTCGAACCCATGAACCATGAGATCATGACCTGAGCCGAAGTCAGATGCCTTACTGACTGAGCTACCCAGATGCCCCATGAGTGCCTCCATTTTAATAAGGACAAGGAAATTGAGTGTTTGTGTACATATATGTGTTGTGTATGAATTCTTGTGCATCTGCTCTTTTGATCATATATGTGTAAACTCATATTCCAAGGTTTTTCATGTATATTGATGAATACACATACTGTTGTAATTATTGGATGTTGGTGGTAGGTCACTCAAGGGACAGAGTTACGGTTATTTTGTTAGGAACAGATAATAGTACAGTCTGTCAAGTTGAGACAAAATGAGAGAATGTGTCCATTTTATGAACATTTTCATCCTTTTGAGTTCTAGTGTGTCTTCTTTTCCCTACTCATCACCTTCTGTCTCTCGTGATTTTTAATCTTATTTTCTTAAAATACAAAAACTGAAAAGGAACCTCTTAATCTTATAGAATCTAGCATATTTAAAAATATGTACAAAAAGTTAAAGCACACGTACTTCCTAATACAAAATATATGTAAATTCTGAACCTTTCATAATAAATACTTTTTATAATTTTGGGATTTATTTTAATAATTAAATTAGTATGTAAGTGTTTACAGACCTGGGGTACTCTGAATAACTTCATTAGTATGAAAGGACAAAAAGAGTTAATTTCATTTTACATGTAATCAAGAGTAAGAGATGATGGGTACTGAATAAAGTTTATGATTTCAAATGTGAGTTGCTCATGCATAATTCAGTACTCTTGTCAGTACTGGTTAGTACATCCTCTTTATCTTCTAGGTCTTATCAGCTTTAGAATTTGTTGTTTGGAAGAATTAGAGGCGACAACTCTAATTCATTTTTTGCTTCTCTTTAAAATTTAAAGTATTTCCAAATTTTGACTCATTTTTGGAATAAACATTTATGGACATGCAATTTGATCAGTACCCCACCCTAAAAAGAACATGATCAGTGCCCAGGATCACTTCTTATATGCATAAGCTCATTCTTATTCTTATGTGTTCATTGACTTATGCAGTCCATGAGCAAGTTACTGATGTCACTCTATTTTTCTGTATTCCTGCTTGTGATGCATATCTAGCTGGACAGTTTCTTCTCTCAAAGAGTGCGTCCTTTAGTAGATTATAGCTGATTTGGGAAGAGTGACTTATAAATATAAGATGTATGTACAAGGGACATTGCTGAAATATATAGGAGAACAATTAAATCTGCCAGTATTCACAAGGAAGCAAGTTGTAGGAAAATATGAGATGTAGCTTTGGTGGCTGTTCATTGCAGGTAGAGAAAATATATATATATTTTTTTTTTTTAATTTTTTTTTTTTTTTTTATTTTTATTTTTGAGACAGAGAGAGACAGAGCATGAATGGGGGAGGGTCAGAATGAGAGGGAGACACAGAATCTGAAGCAGGCTCCAGGCTCTGAGCTGTCAGCCCAGAGCCTGACGCGGGGCTCGAACTCACAGACCGCGAGATCGTGACCCGAGCCGAAGTCGGACGCTTAACCGACTGAGCCACCCAGGCGCCCCGAGAAAATATATTAAAAGGCACAGTGGGGTAAAACAGTATGATGTTCCCCAAAGTTAAAGTATAGCAATAGATAGTCTCCCTATAATTGTCAAGATCAGGTGTCTGAAAACTCTAGTGGTAAGATTTATAGATGAGAAAATTAATACCTCATATAAAATGAACGATGGGATCCAAAGCCATTGTCCATCTACAGAGACTGTTAGAAAATTGTATCTAAATGTGTAATACTTGGCATAGAAGAGAAAGGTCTAGGCTGGATACAGGGATTGATCAGCATATATAGATAATAGAAAAAAAAATGTGTGATTACTTGAAATTTCCAGGAGCCTTGAACTTAACAGATCTTTAGCACTTACCAACTTTATTTGTTTCTCTGTTTTTTTTTTATACTTTGTCCCCTGAGACTTATTTCTTTTATAACTGAAGTCTGTACCTCTTAATCATCTCTACCTATTTCACCATCCCCTTAAGCTCCCTCCTGTTTTTTCTTAATCTATAAATATCTGAAGATAGCACATAATGCTGGACTAAATAATTTTGATAGGAACCTAAAAGTCAGAAAATAGAAGATGGATTTATAAAAAATATTATTACATATGAATATAGAAAAATCATATTAGAGGTAAAGAAAGTAATGGGCAGTAGACCACTGATTCCCAAACTCAAATTTTGGTATGTTACAATTAAATTCTTTTCAAGGATTTGATAAGGTGAGTATACCACTATATGGAACATATGCAACATACTGAATGCTTTAAAAATCTTTGAAACATATGCTAAAAGTATGAAGACATCCTAAAAACCATCCATGTCCTCTTTATGACTGCTAAGTTTGTTAAGTAGTAGTCTTTAATGTAGCATAATATTACTGGCAATAAGACAACAAGATGCTTTACATTGTTTTCCTGTCAATGGCAATAAACTTGACAACTCTTTTTTTTTTTTTCTGTATTCTTTTTTTTTTTTTTAATTTTTTTTTTTTCAACGTTTATTTATTTTTGGGACAGAGAGAGACAGAGCATGAACGGGGGAAGGGCAGAGAGAGAGGGAGACACAGAATCGGAAACAGGCTCCAGGCTCCGAGCCATCAGCCCAGAGCCTGACGCGGGGCTCGAACTCACGGACCGTGAGATCGTGACCTGGATGAAGTCGGACGCCTACCCGACTGCGCCACCCAGGCGCCCCTTTTTTCTGTATTCTTAACCTACTCATCTCATCCATCATGTTGTCTTCTCCATTTGCTCGGTAATAGTTTTATATGTGTGTTTTCCTATTGCCCCTGCTATTTGAGCTTCTGTTAAAGCTGTCACCTTCTAATTGTTGTGAATTTTCTCTTTTGCTTTTAAACCGCATACTGGTCTCAGAATCTTCTTGTAAAATATCACTTTCATCATATCATTCTCCTCAGAAATATTGAATTACTAACGGATGCAGATAAAAGTGCATGAACAAGCTTCTTCTCAAGCAAACCTCCTTTCAGTAGAAGCTTCCCTTCCTATAAGGGACCAGCTCAGACAAGCTTAGTCCAGAATCTGTTCATGCTGTTTTCCCTGCTTGGAACTCTTGTCATCCTTCTCCATCCCTTGCCAAAACATGCCCTCATTGTCAATACTGTTCTTCTCTACTGGATATTAGTGGCCCTTTTCTCAGAATTCTTGTGACACATGTTTATATATGGAACTTAATCATTAATGTTGTTAACAGATTTCCGTGATCGACTTCTTAGGCCTCTGTACCGTGTTTTCCCCAGCTACCTGGAAAACTCCATAGGGGCTGACAACATACCTTGTACTTCCTGGAATTCCTTATACTCAACATTGTGGTACCCATTGTCTTTTGCAAGCATTTTTTTTGATGGAATGATAAGTCAAATGTGCTCCCAGTGAGGTGATGAATATGAATATGACAGAGTGGAAAAAAGTTATGAATATTTTAATACTCTTCTTAGGAATTTGCATGCTAAAATGCATACAAAAATATAAAACTGTCCGTAAGTATTGAAATCACTCTGTCACTTTCACATTAATCTATTTAATTCCCTTCATAGTACTAAGTATTATCAGAAGAGATTCTATTATCTGTCTATCTACCTCTCTATTATGTTGAATTTTTCTCTATTTGATATATAGGCTAGGTTCCATATGAGAGACTCTTTTGTCTTTATTGTGTCCTCAGCATCAGCATAGTATCTGGAACTTAATAAATATTAGTTGAATTAATTGATTAGCTAAGCAAAAATATGCAATGTTAATACCCTAAGGTTGGCCCTACAGGTTATGTTACTCTCATTTACTGGATTTTAAATAACAGGAATGATATTGAGCTAAAAAATTATATAGCAAAATCAAAATGCTTGTGAAAATATCAGCAATTTATAATATTCTGTTCAATTAAAACTTGCTGATTCGGACTACATCTGATAAGGAAGCTTCTCTGTAAATCTCTGACATCTATTAACTCTGAGATCACTACACTTAGAAAATATTGGAAGAGTAAAATAGACCGTTGGAGGTTTAAAGACAGTGTTTGATAAGAGCAACGATATATTCTTAGTTTGCCCTTCTGTGGAGATCTAGTCTTAAGTAATGATTGAGAGTGACCCTTATAAATCAGAGGTGACATTTTTCTTGCTAAGGAAAGAGATATAAATATATTGGATGAATTTTTTTTTCTTTAAACAGCTTTCTTGTTTTTCTTACGAAGATGACAGTTAGAAGTATAAATTTCAGGGCCCCTGGGTGGCTCTGTCGGTTAAGTGTCTGACTCCGTCAGTTAAGCATCTGACTTAGACTCAGGTCATGATCTCGCTGTTCGTGAGTTTGAGCCTTGAGTAGGGCTCTGTGCTGACAGCTCAGAGTCTGGAGCCTGCTATGGATTCTCTGTCTCCCTCTCTCTCTGCCCCTCCCCCGCTTGTGCTCGCTCTCTCTCTCTCTCTCTCTCTCTCTCTCGGAAATAAACGTTTAAAAACGTATAAATTTGAGAAAAAATATTCTACCTTTACTGTTTCTCCTACACTTATCTTGTACCTTTGACCCCTTCTTTCTATTTCATCCTTTTTTTCCCCTTGCACAACACACATGGGTATACAATGTTTAATATGTCTACTTGTAATATGCAGTAAAATTATTGCAATTTTAGCTATTCCCTATAATGATGTATCAGTCCTATACTTCTTTTAATAGAAAGTTTATGGTCCTTGCATTTAGATTTTTTTTTTCACATTCATTTGGAGACTGACAAAGGTTAGAAAAGAGGACTTCGTAATTGGGCTGCTCAAGTCATGTAACAGGTGATACAAGCCTATTTATAAAATACCATCTGTTGTCTCATAGGACTTCTCAGATTTATCAGCCATGTTCAGTAGATTCCTTATAGTTTGTGAGTAGCTTTTCTTAAGAGAGCACAATGGGGGTGATTTTATAAGAGCCTAACACCTGCAGATGGTAGAAGTGGAATTACTATTTGAAAAGGTCGAGATGGAAATACATATAATGTAACACAGTATGTTGTTGACCAGCGATGTTCTACTCGTTTCTCCTGTCATGATTTGTATTGTGCTACATTATCCCGATTGTCATTGTTCCTCACCTTTTTCTTTTCCTAATATTAGTGGAGATGATCATGAGGATGACAATGGCAACAGAACAATAATAGAATTACAGTTAACCTACTGAGGTCCTAATATATAATCAGTCATGTGCTGTGTAAGTTAAACATTTTGCATTTCATCTTCACAACATTCTAAGACTTAGAGAGGTTATATTAGTTGTTCAACATTGTGTAAATAAATAGTAGGACCAATGGCTGATTTAGGTCTCTTCAAATGACTCCCTCAAATTTATTTTTTCCTGTTGTTCCTCTTCTTTTTGTATTTCCTCTCTGCTCTATTCTTGCTGTATCAATTTTCATTTCTTTGCAGATAGGTCTTAAAATTGATATCTGTTATTCAATCCCTGTCTTCTGACTTCCAACCTGTATCTCCAAATGCCTGACCAATGCCTCTGCCTGAAAATGCCCTCGAAATTTCATTGCCTCCCTACCAATATTTACCCCGTATTCTTCTTGATTACTATTCTTGTTATCCTTTTAAAATATCCAGACTTAACATTCTTTTTGTCTCTATTCTCTCTTTTGATTGCCATCTACACCTAGGAGGCACATAATGTTGATTTTTATCCTGTTTGCTAGTTTGCTTTATTTTTCTATATCTGCAGCATCCCTCAGATGCATAAAATTCTTTTATACATCATTACTATTCAGCGTGTTCTAAAGCCTGCAAATAGCCCTACAAATTATCCTTACATGTTACTGCTGAATAATCTTTCTGAAATTATTGTAAAGACTCTTTTTATCCCGTAACAATCTTCATTGCCTACACATTTTACAAAAAGAATTAGAGGGCACGCTTGCCATCTTGGTATTCGCCATCACCATAATTGCATGTCAACAAGTATTGGTTACATCCAGAAATCTCCTTCACAAATCATCAACTTAAATCAAGCTAGACAACTTTTCATTACTTTTTAATATGTTCAAGTCCTTGCTCATGGCTCTTTTACCTCCCTGAAATGTCCTATCCTCCATACCATCCTCTTATTAACTGCCTTCCTGAATTTCATCAATCCCTGATTCTGTTTAGATAACTTTTTCCAATGGGAAATAATCTTTTCCATGAATGAACAAGCCATACTTGATTCAGCCTTCCATTTTCCATTGTAGATGTTCAATAAACTTTTATTGATTTGAACAAGCTTCATCTAAATTCTAATCTTGGCTACCAAGATATAATTTCATAGCTCTTAGTTCATATGAAGTACTATATTTGCTGGAATCATATTGATTCTGATTATGAGAAATTGGTTGGATATGCTTTTTCTATAGTATTACCACATTTGACTAGATGGTATGGTTCAAGATGTTCATACTATTCTTATTTAAAACTTGAGAAGATTTTTATGCTACCCAATGAATAATTTGAGCAATGGATTCAACTACTGGAATAATTTGAGTTCCAGGGAGCAAATAGCTATCTTCACCAAAGCTACAAATACTTTTATTCCTTATCGAATAATACTCAGTTCATTAAAACATATTAATTTGATTATTTTGAGTTTGAGAAAACATTTGGAACACTTAGTGTGTATGTTATACTGCATGCCTTAGAGACAAATAAGACCCCTTGGCAGTACTTAAAATAGAATACCAGGCATTAACAAACAAAAATACCTTGATGTTAACTATAATGTTAGTTGAAATAAAATATTCGGGAAATAGGAGAGTTGGTTATTTTGCATGGGACGGTTATATCTGAATTAAATATCGAAGCATAAGTCTGAGTATAGGAAAGATACTACAAGTAAAGGGAGGAGTATTAGATGATTTTAGGAGGTGTGAATGTGTGTTCTGCTAGGGAAGAGTGAGTGGAGTGGGTGAGTGTCAGATACTTGGGAAAAATGATGAGAGGTTAGGCTTAAAAATAGGCTAGAATAACTAAAAGAGCCATTGGGTCCTTGTAAGCAGAGAGATGACACAATCATATTTATGACATTGCCAATCTTAGATTAGAGAGGCAGAACTGAGAAGGAGATCATTGAGCAACTGTATCCATTAATCTAGGAGAGAATATCACACTTGGAGTGGGATAGGGAATAATGATGGAAGGAGGCAAGTGTGAAAGGGAAGAGAAAATCGTATTTAACTGATTGTGGGTTTAAAGGAGAGGGTCACTTAGATGATCATCTCAAACACTAGGTAGGTGATAATGCTACTAATTTAATAAAGCAGGAGAATTTGGGAGAGGGAACTAGCATAATGGATTTGTCTTAAGCTTATTAAATTCTTAGGCTTTTATCTACATTCCTTGAAGTCAAAACACAATTATTTTAATAATATATACTTGAAACACACACACACACACACACACACACACACACACACACACACACAACATAACCATATACTTCAGATCTCCATTCCCAAGCATGGAAGGTCTATTTGTTTGTTTATTTTTTTAATGACTAGACAGAAGAAATGTAAAACATTCTTGTTCAAGACTGCTGTAGGATATTTTTTGACTGAAATTCATTTTTGTCATAAATTATATTTAATGTGTCTTGTAAACATAAAATGGACTGGCTGTCTATAGCATTTTTAAAAAGAAGTTGAGAGGGTCAGATACAAAACCATTTTGTTCTAAATCTAGTGTACTGGTTCTGACCTTTCTCTTGCCAAATTCAGCCAGCTTTGTATCAATGAAGTCACCCAGCTTCCTCAACTAAAGGCCACTTACTCTTTGTTTTTTGCAGCACAGTCTGTTTACCAGCAAATGAAGTAATTTCCAAATCCCATTGAAGCATACACAGCTAGTTCTTTATAAATATTCTATTTTTAAATGTTAAATGAAGATTTACAGGAACATATACTCCAAACAATATTTCAGTACTTGTTATTTAATCTTACTTAAAATATAATGGGTTTCTTTCTTTCAAAGTAATTAAAGCCATATTGTTTTATCATTAACGAAGATGCTATTTATTATTTCTGCTCGTTTGTAAATTTTTATTATCAAAGGAAGCCCTTAAAAATGTCCAAATAAAGTTAGCATACAAGATAGCCAACATTTAATTTTTTTTATCTTTCTTGAAATTTGAAGACATCACTAACCATATGTTATGTGTACTTGCTGTGATGGTTTTCCTTTACTCCAGTCCGGTGGTTTGGGAGTAATACACAAATTCATAACATATTTTGGCTTTCTGTACCTCACTGAAGAATCACATATCAGTTTTTCAAAGGAAGAATAAGATAGAGATAAGCCATAACTAACTTCAAATATCAAAACTTTTTATTGTTATTCACTGAGCGTGATGGTGAGTACAAGGACAAATTCTATAAATTATGTGAAATTTATATGAAAACCTCATTAATTCACTAACACAAGATTAGATGGTTTCATTTTCAGTGGGTATCACTTTAAAAACATTGCACGTATATTTGATTCTCGTTCCTGAGTCAGGGTGTGCTATTAGGTGAAAAATAATGATAGGAATTTATATTATCTAATGTCAGCAAAGGGACTATATTTGCTGGAATAAAAAGGCACTTCTTGTTCACAATATCAAATCAGTTCTATACATTTAAAATCAAAACATTTCGGCATGTGATGTCATTCTATTTTTGAAGGTATATTTGTACTATTCCTCACTTGGTATATTAGCTTAATGTAATTAATTCCTTGGATGAGCAACTTCTAAGAATATTGGAGCTCTGTCTATGGTCATAGGCCCTTAATACCATCCTCCCAAATCTGTCACTTCTTGAATCTCCAGCTTTGTCTCCTGTCCAGACTCTTGGATTGGCCAGTGGACCTCCCCACTCCCAACACAAACCATATTTGATGAATGCTATTTGTCTTGATATTTGGACCCCGCCTCTGACTTGAGCTCACTTTATCTCAACCTGCATTTTGTTTCCTTACTCCAGTTTGTGTATGCCTGCTCTCTGATGTTTATCTCTTTCCTAATCTAATAAATTCCAGAGATCTTGTTTTGGGCACTACATCTTTCTATTTGGTGAATCTTGCATTCTTTTTATCATTTATTTTGTCATTTGATCTTTTATTACAGATATCCCTTTGTGTCACTATTTCTCAATTCATTCAACCTTCACTTTGTTTCTTATAATACAGTATTGGCTCTCACCCACCCCCAGTGTGACCTGTATTGTCATAGATCATACTATGGTCATAAGCTAATCATGAACCAGATTTTATAGTTTTCTTTCCCTCCATAATCCATGGATCCTTAGAATAAACATTTTGATCAGATTTCTTGAACCTGAGAGGTGGGATTGATAACTGACAAACTATTAAAACATGATGTTTTGATCATCATCAAATGATGATATTCCATATGGGATATCTTTTCATGTTTTAGATTCTGGATCTTGAAAGAAAACCTAGGCCCTAGTACATTCTTGATCCTGGCAGTGCTGCCCATAGGAAAAGATATATTCTGCATGTCCTGTCTAGGATAGTTGGAGGAAATATAGGTGAGCATACTGAAAGTCACAGAAGATTTATCACCTATAAAGGCAAGGGTAATCTTGTTTTTGTTCAATCCCCACAATTTTGCTTAGTGGCATACATAGAGCTGTAATATGTATTGGTTGAAATCACTAAAGGTGTGTTGATAAAATCTTCCCCTGCTTCTTTCTCTGTTGTAAACAGCCAGGTGTGTATTTATTTAAGTTCTTATAGGTGTAGGATAGAACAAAAAATGTATTTGCTAGCAAATTATTAGCAATTGCAAAACTGAAAAAAAAAAACAACTATTGAGAAGAAGTGGACAAAGGGACAATAATGAGAGATAAATACTTGGGAAATAATTCTAAGCAGGCTACTGGTTAACAGTGAGCCTGTTTGGGGAATTGGGGCAAGTTATTTTACCTCTCTGTGCCTCAGTTTCTGTCCTTATTTGTGGAGTGAAGACAGTAAAAGTACTTCATAGATTCTTGTGAGGTTTAAATGACAAAATGTATATAAAGTGCTTGGGACAATTAGCATATGAATCATTTGGTCAGTGGTACACATTACATCCTGTGGACTTTACATTATTAGGTTGAAATTTGATTCAAATATATATCATTAATAGCCTTAAAAGACAAAAATGACAGTGGAAGTTGTGTACAGGGAAGTTGAAATTGGGCAGTGCCTCTCTTTTGCTAATTACTGAGGGTAGTTGGGGTTTTGTAGGTCAACATAATAAACTGAAGTGTTCACTTAATCACTTAGGTTTTTTTTTTTATTTTTTATTAAAGCTAGATTTTTCAGCTCACTTTGATCAATAAGTAAGATAAGTAAGGAAGTTTGATAAGTAAGAAACCTTGATTAATCACTTTTAGACTTTGGAGTGATATGGTTTGAATATTTCAGATGAGAAGATAATGTACATGTAGGGGAAAAAATAATCCACTGTTTTTCCGGTCTTTTTGAGTTCTTGACCACAGGTACCATATAATCTGACCATATAATCTATAGAATATATAGTTTGCTAAGAATAATGGGGTATGGATGGATATGCTGCCTGTACTTTCCCTAAAATGGAACAGAAAGAAGGCATTGGATAATATTATTTTTGGGTTTTTCTTTCTCTTTGCTGGTGTTCCATTTGATTTTTCTCATAACAGTACAGTTTCAAAGGCTATAAACAAAATAATCACATGATATTTTTGGACAATATTTTTCATGTGTACTGCTTTCTAATATTTACAAGGTTGTCATGTACAGATGTACAGGTTGTTTACTGTCCAAGTCAAAGAGGCCAATGAAGCCTGAAACCCACACTCTGCTTATATTTATGAAGGCATATACTCTAGTAGGGGGTAAGTATGCATGGATGGGGAGTCTTTATTGAATGAATTTGCACAAACTAATCCTACGGGCTAATAGCAGCCCTGAATATCTGGGTCTAATGTTCATCTAATGTACAATGACAGTAAGCATTAGATAATATAATTACATTCTCTATCATAGATGTATTATGTCCTAGAGTTATTCAACGGTAGTTATAATTATTCTACAGAGATACTTTTACAAAAGAATATGACCCACCCTACACTCATCTTTTAATTATTCAGAACAAACTCTTTCTAGACATTTCATTATTCTTTTTATTAACTTAAACAAATGAAGATTGACTGTGCAATTTTAGTCATGACTTGAATTCATTATTGTAACTTAAACCTGGAGTTGAAGGTTAAGATCACTTTATCTCTCTATATTGCTCTAGATTAATAAGATATTCACACAAATAATGATAAAGGCCCTTGTAGATTGTTAAGAGAAAAAGTCAGATTATATGGGGTTAACGAGTAATGTATTTGTGAGAAAATGGAAATTATTCATATGTGGTTTCTTTATATACAAGGGTAGAAAAAGGAATTTAGTCAAATATGAAAAATACAAAGTAATCAATTTTTAAGTTCAAACTTTCTAGAGGGAGTAGCAACCCTATAGCATCCCTTACTCTAGTTGTGGATATATTGATTCCAGCCTTTTTATATACCCTCACTGGAGTGCTTATTCTGGCTCACTACTTGGTGGGTGTGTGTTTACTTTGTGCCTTGGTTTTCCAAAATACAAAACAAAAGTGATAATTGTAGGGACCGTATACACTTTTGTGAGGTTTAAATATCATAAAACACATAAATAAGAACAGAGGCACCTCGATGGGTCATTCAGTTAAGTGTCTGACTTCGGATCAGGTCATGACCTCATGGTCCGTGGGTTCCAGCCCCGTGTCAGGCTCTGTGCTGACATCTCAAAGCCTGGAGCCTGCTTCAGATTCAGTGTCTCCCTCTCTCTCTGCCCCTCCCCTGTTTGCACTTTGTCTCTCTATATCAAAAATAAACATTAAAAAAAGTTAACAAAAAAAGAACAATGCTGGTCAAAATATGAACTGTTATTTTTTTTGTAATTATTTTTTAACTACTTTTATCATAAGCTATTTAGTCTTTCATCTCTAAATTCAAATCAATGCTTATTTTAATATATTATTTCTATTTCCTATAATAATATGAGAGTAATATGTATATTTTTCCATCTTAGTGTTTACATTCAATTAAATTTTAATTTGAAAGTTTTAAGAGTTTTAAAAAATAAATGGATTAGGGGCGCCTGGGTGGTTCAATCTGTTAGGCATCTGACTTTGGCTCAGGTCATGATCTCGCAGTTCGTGGGTTCGAGCCTCACGTCGGGCTCTGTGCTGACGGCTCAGAGCCTGGAGCCTGCTTCGGATTCTGTGTCTCCCTCTCTCTGCCTCTCCCCCACTCACAATCTGTGTGTCTCTCTCTCTCAAAAATAAACAAACATTAAAAAATTTCTTTTAAATAAATAACAAATGGATTAATGTGTTGACAGTTAACTGCTCCAAGAATTCATTCTTTCAAAGGAAATTATTACATTATCGCTACTTTCACAATCATCAGTTGGTTATTTATAATGACGTATATTCTACTAGTGAAGGATTATTTTTTGGTCTTATATTTTTAGAGATTTTGTAAAGCTATATCAAAATGAATATTTTTTAGAGATCTAGTGGTTAATTATTTAATTTCAATTAATCAATTAAAATTGCCTAAAATTACATAAATATTAAAAACATAAATATCCTGGAGTACCTGGCTGGCTCAGTCAGTTAAGTATCCAGCTTGGGCTCAGGTCATGATCTCATGGTTTGTGAGTTCAAGCCCCACATCAGGCTCTATGCTGACGGTGCAGAGCCTACTTGGGATTCTGTTTCTCTTTGTCCCTCTCCCTTTCCACTCCTATCCTACTTGTGCTGTCTCTGTCTCTCTCTCAGAACAAATAAATAAACTTTAGAAAAAAACATAAATATTCTATTCAGTGCAACCTTTGATTATACATATACCACATATTTCATGGGCGAGACTGCAGACACAAGTTTCTTTCAGTTTTAAGCCTTTACTATTCTTCCTAGACCCAACAGACTTGTTATTGAGAAGCCATAAAACCAAAAATCTAAATAAGACAGTTATTATTTTGGATTAGAATATCACACTGCTTTTTCTAACAGACCTGCCTAGAAAAACACTATTATATCCTTTTTCTTGTAAGATTTTACATTTTCTAATATAATTATTATGTATATTGGAGAAACACAGGTTGCCATGGATTAGTATTAATTATATTTACTGAAGGTGTTTAATATAAACATTTTATTTTTGTTGGTTTCTGGAGTCCTTATTTAGTCAGGTAAAAATTAGATACTCCCCCCCCCCCCCCAAAAAAAAAAATCAACTAAAGAAATTACATTACCCTGTTCTCTAGATGATGATAATTTGTGATGTGAGTAACTAAGGCCAAATTAGAGAATGTTACATAAATAGAATGTTATGTTCATTGTCCAAACTGGGTGTCTCAGTAGTGTGATTTGGGGCAAATCATAGGACTTTATTTGGTCTAGTTATTCCTTGAAAACATAGAGTTTTCTAATTGACATAGAGCCCATTTACATGAAACATAATTATTTATATATTTTGGTTTAAGACGATTATGTTAATGACTTCTATTTTCCCTTTCTGTTTTTTTTCTTCTCTCAGCTTCTTTTAAATGCAATTATTTGTTATTGAAATCGAGGCTTAATAAAGTGACCTGATGGACAATAAAAGTGTTGATTATATAAGTGCCTATGGAGTTGCACAATTATAAGATTAAAGTTTGATGAAATTATTTAAAATTTAATCTCAAGGTATAAATAGTTGAAAAGAAATTTAGTGACCACTTTGTAAGCTCTTACTGTTTACTAACTATTGCATTTATTATCTAATTTAATAGTTTAAATCTGTTTAAAGGAATAAATTTAGTACAAGAATAGTCAGACAATTATTAGAATTAAGTGGTGTGACTTTGGCTCAGGTCGGTCACAAGCAGGTCACAAGCAGACCCTTGTAGATTTTTACATGACCTGAATATATGATAAAATTGACACTCATATATATGTGTGTGTGTGTGTGTGTGTGTGTAATAAGTATTTAAGAACTACTCCTCTAATAATTTGTTAGACATTTCTGTAAAAATGTATTGACCCCCTTTCATACCATATGGCTAATGAATTATATAGATGGTTTAAAGATATAAATATAAAAGATATAATATTTTAATTAACAAAATGGGCCAAATACTACTTGCCTCTGAATGGTGAAGGATTTTATAAGCTTATGAAAATTCACATGAAATGAAAAATGTCACAAAGATGTACAAACACTGTGCTGAATGTCATTTCAACAGTTTCTAGATTGATGGATAGAGTAGCTCAGATACTATCAAGGTAAATAAAAGAGTTTACTTATCTAAGAAATTAAAAACAAATGAAAAGCTTAGAGCATTCTGCAAATATGGCGTAGAGATGAGAAATATTTTCTGTTATAAATGGGCATTCAAACTTTGAGCTCCAGTTCCTGAAAAGGTCAGAGGTGCAGAAAATATCTGATTGGGTGATGCTTACATTATGTCTTCCGAAAGCCTAAATGTAATCTTCAGGCGCTCTTTCTCTGTATGTATACGTAGTTTATATGTTTGAATTAGCCCAACACATAGCCTATTCAGGACATATTCTGGATATTACATCAACTGGTTAGCAACCTCCCTTAATCTTTTCTGATCTCAATGAAACAAGAATAGGGCTCAGTTTCTCAGAAGTCACCAGGACGGTATGGTAGCAAGCAGACTGGCTACAATAGACTAAGGTTAATATATACTGAACTCTGATTTTATATTACTTTATTTCCAAAGCCCTTGTCTTCTACCTACACAAAAGAAATCACTAGTAGTAATGATGTTGTATAGATTGTCCAGCTTCCCCCTCTTTAGTAGTAGTTTCCCCAGTTGCCTGGAGTGTGGCTGCATTAGGCTAATAGCTGAATCTCTCCGTGGGAATTTCTCTCAGGCAGGCCATTGCCCTGTTCAAGGTTATATCTCTGTCCTATGAAAGTCTTCCTCCAATGAGTGGTCAATACTGTGGTACCCAGACCCTCTCCATTGCCTCATTCCATGACAGCCCTCAAGGGCCATCTCACCTTGCAGTCTCCTGGGGAATAGGCTGAATCCTTTCCCCTTATCACAGTTCTGCCTTGTCCTCCCAGATCTACTTCCTCACTCTTGCCTGTTGTTCCCAGTAACCTCCCTACAAAAATATCTCAGTCTCAGAGTCTGCTTTCCAGGGAATCTGACCTAGATCAATAGTCACATTCAGGATAATATTCCAGAGTTTGAAGATATTATCTCAGTTTTTGTTGATTCCTGGAAAAGGGAGACAGTTTTTCTTTTGTTGAACTTGTGATGGTAATGTTTGGGACTCTTTTAACTGTACCTTGCTTGGTGTTTGAAAGCATCCTTGACACCTCGTAAACCATTAACAGGGTTTTAAGGCACAAAATATGTAAGTCTAATCCTGTATCTTTCTCATTATCTCTAAAATTGCAGGCAAGTCTAGTGAATGTGATATGTCCACAATCCATTTTGAGATTTGGAGCATTTTTGGCATGCAAGATCTCATAATGTGCTGTCTTTAGAAACAGAATAAGCAAATGAGACAACTCTTATTTTACAAAATACCTGCAGTATGCCAGCATATAAAATAGATTGACAATTTAATTTTTTTTGATAGAGAATCTCAAGCTGGCTTCACTCCAGAGTCTGATGTGGGGCTCAATCCCAGGACCATGAGATCATGACCTGAACAAAAATCAGGAGTGGGATGCTTAACTGAATGAGCCACCCATGCGCCCTAGATTGGCAATTTATAAAGGACTTATTGTTTTCCTGAGTTTTTAAAATCTATTATATAGATTACTTAGGAAATATTCATCTTAAGTCTCATTTTCCAGTAGCTCAGAAAGACATGCATAAATTATATTATTAGAAATTATATACTACGTTATAATTAAATAATAAAGGCCATAACTACTATTGTAGTTCAGAAGACTCATAGTGTAATTGGGAAAAATTCATAGAAGAGAAGAGACTAGCTCTGCGGTGAAAGATTTGGTAACAGCAATGCAAGAACATTCTGAGTAAGGTCTGATAAAATGGAAGTAGGTTACGAAAGCTTTTGAATATTAGTCTAAGGACATTGCAATTTATTTTGTAGGTAGTATGAAGTTTTAAAGGATTTAAGAGATAAATAGCATGAAAATATATTACAGGTTAAAAAGTGATATATAAGATGAATTTGTACAGGAAGAGAACGGTGGAAAGGCCATTTGGGAAGCAATGTCAAAGTAGGACAGGGGTCTACTTGATTATCATATTCCTAATCACGTTATTCAAAAAATTTACACATATGTTTATGTTTTATATCCATTGGATTGATTCCTGGGGGTAACTATTGACTTGGATTAGTTTATATTATCAGATAACTTTTAGACATTTAGATATTGGCCTGTTGAGTCACAAAATAATCATTTTAGTTTGTAATGGATACCATATTGACGAAAATCAGAAAAATCACTGAAATCCACAGATTAAATATATTGCATTCTTCTTATCTACATTGCCTCTAAGTTTATCGCAGGAGAAAATAAATTGATTTGGAAGTATTTATACTTTACAAAGTCATGTTGGTTCTACCTGGTACTTCATGCTTGGGCAGATAATTGAAAATTGATTTGAATTCACAGGTACACATCAATCTTTAATTTATAATTATTGTCCATTTCTTATATAAAGACATAGTTTTACCTCTGCCACACTGATTGAGGGACTTCTGTTAGCCTTCATTAACCCCTTCATCTTATTTAAAAAAACATAATAGGGCACCTGGGTGGCTCAGTTGGTTGGGCAACCGACTTGGGTCCAGGGCATGATCTCACAGTTTGTGAGTTCAAGCCCATGTTGGACTCTGTGCTGACAGCTCAGAGCCTGGAGCCTACTTCAGATTCTGTGTCACCCCTCTCTCCACCCCTCCCTTGCTCACGCTCTGTGTCTGCCTCTCAATAATAAATAAACATTAAAAAAAATTTTTAAAAACATTATAATAGGTAGAAGCACTAGGGATAGTATCTAAAAGTTGCATAAGTACCTGCACACACACATGTACTATATATATGTGGATAAAGTATGCACAAGTAAAGATATATACATATATATATATATATATATATATGTATATGGAACATTTTATATATACATGTAGATATATATACAAGTAAAGATATGTATACATATATATACATATATATATCTCAAAATATCTGTATATCTCTATTTACTTGAATTGCTTTCAAATTGCTGTCATTGTTCATTTGTTAATTTTAATTGAATTAGTATGGGTTTCCACATAGCCAGTATTTCAAAATTGATCAAATTATTTATTATCTGCATTTATATTTTCTTGTTATAGACTCTATAAACTTCACATTTGCTGAGAACATTACCTATTTCCCATAGAGTTGATAGAAGTAAATAGTATCGCTTTTCAAACTAACAGAAGTGTGATTCCAAACAAGGCTTGTATCTTCCTCATTCCTAGCTATTTCACTTAATTGTAAATAAAAATATTATTAAAAGTATGTAATTTATGTAAGCACAGATCATTTTATGTTACAGAGGTTTAAGAGGTAACTGAAAAAGTAAAAAGCCTGAAGTATAAAGTTAACAGAACTAAAAATAAACTCAAACTGATTATATCACTTTATTTTTAGATTTGTTAAAGAAAAAAAGCTTATGTTATATTGAATACTAGTCAAGATTTTTACAAAGAAGTAGCAAAACCATGAACAATCTATGTCTATATAATCTATATCTGTATATATAATTAATTTTTTTAACATTTACTCATTTTTGAGAAACAGAGACAGAGTGTGAGTGGGAGAGGGGCAGAGAGAGAGGGAGACACAGAATCTGAGGTGGGCTCCAGGCTCTGAGCTGTCAGCACAGAGCCCGATGCAGGACTTGAACTCACAGATGGTGAGATCATGACCTGAGTCGAAGTCGGACGCTCAACCAACTGAGCCACCCAGGCCCCCTGTAAATTTTTATTTTTAATCCTTTATTCCTCTGTCCTCTCCCTGGAGGGCAGAAATGTTGCTAGACATAAAGAAAATATTCATGATTAGAGTATTATTATTGGATATTTTTTGGCATTTAAGGCTAGATAAAGACAAAGGCTACTTTCTCTGATTTATCATAAATTCTGATTTCTAGAATGATCATAATTCTAATAAAATGGCAAAAATAAAAAGTGTATTTTAAAATTCGTAACCAGAACATAAATAAACTGACCTGCTTTGAGGATCACATATAGGTGACTTCATTTCACTTAAGACCTCCATGTTCACCCAGTGGTAGTTGTGAATGGCTGACTCTTGAGGTAATGCTGTGGGCAGAGGGGCAATGGTCAGGCGCATTATTCCTTTATAATGGTTTGCTATTTTTCCTAGCTTTACCTAAAATCAAAGGAATACATTTAAATTTTTTTATGTTTGTTTATTTTTGAGAGACAGAGTATTGGGGGGGAGGGGCAGACACAGAATCCAAAGCAGGCTTCAGGCTCTGAGCTGACAGCAGAGAGCCCGATGCGGGGCTCAAACCCAGGAACTGTGAGATCACGACCCAAGTCCAAGTCAGACACTGAAGCGACTAAGCCACCCAGGCACCACACAAAGGAATACATTTTACACTCTGTTTTTTTCTGAGCTGTCCATTATCTTTAATTTTGTATATACAACACCATGGTAGCTGATATTTTGATTGGGAATACAAAGTTGTTAATGCTCACAGTTTTTAGTACAATATTTTAATCGACAATTCTGTGATTTGGCACTAATAAAAAATTCTTGAGAAAGTTACTTCTGGGATTAAAATTGCTCTTAAGGAGAGTAACAGCTTTCTCCTTGCAATTTATAGATCATTTTAGAATAGCAGCTGATACATAGACATTAAAAATATTTTGAAGTTTGTGGTAGTGAAAAATTCATTATTTTTACATTTTTTCTGGGGAAGAAAGTACTTTGGCATGAAAAGACCTCAAAACCCATGTCTAGACATAATCAATTTTAAATAGCAATTTATTGTGAAGAACAATTAAAATAAGATATTCCTGAAAAGGGGATGAATATGCAAGATAATACAGTTTAAATTCATATACAGTTTGTAAGAAACATTTATAAAGGAGAAGTAAAATGTAGTGTTGTTAAAAGAGAATGTATGTGGTTGAGTCTGGTTTCAAATCCTGGCTCTCCTAGCTATTTGATGAGTGACCTTGGGCAAGTCACTTATATTCTTTGTTCCTCAGCTTACTTACATTAAGGATACTTCGTAATGGTGTTGTGAATGTTAAATGAGCTAATGTATATGTAACCTGCTTAAGAAAGGGCCTGCCAGGAAGGAAAGCTTCAGCTATCATGGTGGCCTGTCTTTGAACCTACAGTTCTTTCCGCAGCTCTGAATAGCATGAAGTTTTAATTAAACAACTGCCATGACTAAGGTTCACCTTAACATAGCCTTGGACAAGAAGTGAAGAAAATTTGTGCCTCTGCTTTCTGAATACCGGTTTCACTGAGAAAGAGAGAAAGAAAAAAGGTATCTTTAGCAAAAATAAGTGCTTTTGGCTTTTCTTCCTTTTCCTTCCTCCTTTCTTTCTTCCTTCCTTCCTTCCTTCCTTCCTTCCTTCCTTTCTTCCTTTCTTCCTTTATTTATTTTCTTAAGTTGTTTTCAGTCCTACCTTTCTTTTAGGATAATATTCAGATAACTTATAACATGACACAGTGCTTTGCATTCTTAAATTTACTTCAGAAGAAAGATTTATTTTTCAAACAAAACAATGAGAATGTATGCAAATAGGATGAGTATTTTTTTGGTGAAAATATGATATATTAATACAGTGTACTGGAGTGTGAAGAGCATGATTTATAACCCTAGAAAGTTAATATGAATAAATCAAACATTACAATAGTGAGCTTATTTAGAGATTTAGAACACCCTATTTTGCTTATAGTCAGAATTTGACTGAACAAGTGGTAGGTTTTTGTTTGTGTTCAAGTCTGTGTGTGTGTGTGTGTGTGTGTGTGTGTGTACATATATGAATATACATACACATATATGGTCTTTAGACTTTTGTCTGTGTAGACTCATATACAGATACTTTCTTTAAATCACAAACTAGACAATCATACAAATATTTGATAGGATGGAATGGAAGATATTTTTTTCTTCTGAGAGGAGAAGAAATGAGAGGAGTATCTATCTTTGGATTTCCTTTTGTTTAGAGCTCACATTACCAGGAAGGCATGAATACCATTCACATTAGAAATCCTTTCTCGGGACACCTGGGTGGCTCAGTCTGTTCGTGTCTGACTTCGGCTCAGGTCATGATCTCACAGTCTGTGAGTTCGAGCCCCACATCAGGCTCTGTGCTGACATCTCAGAGCCTGGACTGCTTCGGATTCTTTGTCTCCCTCTCTGCCCCTCCCCTGCTCATGTTCTGTCTCTCTCTCTCTCTCTCTCTCTCTCTCTCAAAAGTAAATAAACATTAAAAAATGAAAAAAAAATCCTTTCTCACTACAGGTTAGACAGGAGAAATTTCATTATGTGGCTAGTAATATATTTTACGTTTGTTAAAGCAAAAGCAAAGAACAAACAAAAACCCCAAACAAAAAAAACTCTCAAAAAAACACTTTATAATCTTTTTTTTAAAGATTTTAAGTAATCTTCTACACCCAATGTGGGTTTCGAACTCACAACCCTGAGTCTGAGCCAGTCAGGTGCCCCCCAGTTTACAATCTTAGAACTAAGTTTTTGTGTGTCTCCTTTTTGTGTACCTAAATATAATAATGAAAAAAAAAATGTGGTGGCTTGGGACATGAAAACTTTTAGATTTGAAACGTTTCAAAAGAGGTTATTTCCTAATTCATGATGACTATTTTAAAAGTTTATTTTATTTATTTCGAGAGAGAACGTGAGTCTGTGAACAGTGGAGGGGCAGAGAGAGAGAGAGAGAGAGAGAGAGAGAGAGAGAGAGAATCCCAAGCAGGTTCTGTGCATGAAGTGCAGAGCCCAACAGGGGGCTCATTCTCATGAACGGTGATATCGTGACCTGAGCCAAAATCAAGAGTCTGATGCTTAACCCACTGAGCTACCCAGATGCGCCTAATGATGACTCTTGAAGTAGGAAGAAGATCACTTGAAGGTTGGAGGAGTGCACAAGGCAGTGGGAAAGCAACTAAAAAAGTGAAAAAAGAAAATCATAATTTTGGAATATTTCTGTAGTTGGAAATGTTTTCCTAGGATAAGGGTTACAGATAGGACACTTAAAACTAGAAAAAGTTAGAATATGTGAGAGCTTAGCAATATCGTGAAGCTGGATGCTGAGGGCACATGACTCTAAATAATTCATTCATGTATTCTCCAATTTTCCTGAGCATCAGCCTTCTACTAGGCCATGAAATTGTAGGTGTGAAAAAATCCCAGAAAACATTGTTCTGCTTGAATTCATATTTGATTAGTGGGAAATAGACAAGGATTTATAAGTATAATACATCACATTATTATATATTAATAGTCTACAGCTATTTTACTCTGCTTCACCCTACTTTATTCCATCCCATCCCCAAACATCCCCAAACATCCCCAAACATCCCCAAACATCTCATCTCTTCTCATCCCATCCCATTTTATTGTATTCTATTCCATTCTACTTCATTCTATTCTTTACTTGATTCTGAATTAAGGAAAAATATTTTCAGTTAATATTCTACTAAAAAACCACATTCTTTTATATCAGTGAAGTATTTGAAATTAAATAAACCTGTTACTTTACAATTATATATAAAGTACTTTTGATCCATAACAATGTAGAGATACGTGTTTAGTTATTTGTTCAACAACAGCAAAAAAACTTTTCACATAGGTGCCAGGAATTCTGTTTGTTTCATTCTCTTTGCCTCTACCAAATTGTCTATTAATTCTTCATATTACTGATAATACACCAGATATTTGAAAGAAATATTATAAAACAAACATGAAAGGTGCTTAATGACCGAGCTACTTAACTGGTCTCTATTCCATAACTACTGTCTGTCTTGGCTGTGCAACTTAGGCAGATGAAATGTAAAGTAAAACAGCCCCTGGAGTTTTGGGAACAAATAAGGACAAACAAAATAATATGTGGTTCAGATAAAACTGTGTAGGGATACCTTTGGTTTTAGAAGAGGTAAATAGGACTTTTGAAATGAGGTGTATTGAGGTGGGTCTGAAAATATGTAGAAAAAGTTATCAGAAGGAAGAGTTGGGATTTCCCATCTTTTCATTTATTCATTAAAATTTAGTCATACAAATTTTATTATATGGTAAGATTCAGGGAGTTATATAATTCAATTTCTCTTATAAATTTCCTTTTGATGTTTTTCTCCCAATGAATAGCATTTATTATCTTGAGAAAAATATGTATACCCATGATTTTCCTTCTGATGATAGTCTTTATGGACCAGAATACATGTACAGTTTATGTCTTTTACTTAAATTAATATGTCATGGGGCAATGTTCCTGCTCTTAACTATTTTTAGAATGTGAGTCAGTGGCTGTTTCCACTGTTTGAAAACAAACAAAAACAGTGTCCTTTTATTAAATCACAGTTTGAAAATATAAATTTTCCCACTTTAATAATATTTCTCCAGGAGCACCTGGGTGGCTCAGTCAGTTAAGGGTCCTACTTCGGTTCAGGTCATGATCTTACAGTCCATGGGTTCGAGCCCCACGTAGGGCTCTGTGCTGACAGCTTAGAGCCTGGAGCCTGCTTCCGGTTATGTGTTTCCCTCTCTCTCTGCCTCTTGCCCACCCCCCCCACCCATGCTCTGTCTCTCAAAAATAAAATAAACACTAAAAAATAATATTTTTCTAGATATAGAGTTATTTACTAGTTTAAAAAGTTAATTCTAGATATAGAGTTATTCACTAGTTTAAAAAGTTAATATTTTTCTAGATGTAGAGTTATTTACTAGTTTAAAAAGTTAGGGATGCTTGGTATTTATTCTTTCACTTGGTAGTTTTTCTGCTTAACTTGGAAGATTATGGGAAATTAATTATTAAACATGAAGTAATAAAGTTAGTTATTTTTATTAAATTACTTAACTACCTATACGTTAAGAAAAATGGGAGAGATTTTTAAAATTTAGAAATCTATCCATTAACTTCTTTTCTGTGAATACAATTTTGATAACAGAATTCTCAGCTTAAATCATGTAACAGTCATGTTCTGCGGTAGCTTACTTTGAAAACCTCTGTTAAAATGCAAATTACATACTGTTGAATAATGGGAATTTAATCAAATTAATGGGGCTTTAATTTACATTTTTAATCCCTTCTGACTTTTTTCTTGCTCTTTGTGACTGATCAGATTCAGTATATTATTCTAGAATGAGTGCTGAACTGGCAATTAAGATTCATGTGTGTTTCCTTTGAAGGTCTGCTACTACATGCATGAATTTCAGGAAAATCATTTAACATTTCTTATTTAACTGACTTGTAAAATGATTAGATTGGACAAGGTTAAAGTTTCTTAGCTACTTCTGAATGCCTTGAGTTTCTGTATAAAATCATGCACATGCACACACACACACACATTCATACACATACGTACGCGCGCGCGCGCGTGTGTGTGTGTGTGTGTGTGTGTGTGTGTGTGTGATGTTGATTTTTGTCCTGAAGTTCCTAGTCTCCAAAAATAAATAAAAAACCACTGGGTTTTAAGGTCTTGCAAATATAGAATTTAGTCTTTTGGGAGGTCTTCAAATATAATGAAATGCTTTTTGCCACAAATTTGTCAACATGCTTTGTCAATGAGTTTACATATTTATAGACTGTAATTATCCAAAACTAGATTGCATATGATAGTATTTCTTGTTTTTGTCATAATGGGGTGCTTTACACTATAATTTGAGACCACTTCTATTTGACTTGCATTTGTTTCTTGGGAAGTGAATATCACTAAGTAGATATGTCCATAGATATGGTGTTTTAATTCATAAAAATATGTTGAAACAATTGTCAAATATCTTTAGTTCACTTATATTAACTCAATTTTTCCTTAATTTTTCTGAACTAAAAGAAAGTTTTTGCTTGATAATCAAGGAGACTTATGAAAAAGTAATAAATAAAACCTTTATTAGTAATTTTTGCTCAGAATTAATATAATTTGGGGACTAGAAATATCACCTCCAGTGACAGTTCTTTATATACTAAATATGCACTAGATATATGATTTATAAATTTATTTAAGACATGAACCTGATCTAATAATATTCCTGTTGACTTCCAGATGGTGATATGTGTTAGGAGAAAAGAATTAGGGAATGTAATAGACTAGAATAGGTAAATTCCTGAAATTTGATCTCCGATACCCATTTATTCCATCTCTGAAATAGGACAATATAATGCCATCTTGCTAAGAAACTGAACTTGCGAGGGCTTTATTTCCTTTTCAGAATTTTGTTATCTCTAAACATTTTTTTAGATACTTTGTTTTTTGAAATAGTGAAATTGCAATGTGATTTGTATGACACTAGGGTTTCGGGATTTCAGTTCTATTTAGTTTTGTAATTCCTGTGTATCACATTTTATTTTAATGGATTTACTATGTTTAAAATATCACCAATAAGATATTTATTCAAAAACATGTTAATGTTTTATGACATAATTGGTGTTAATATATTTTAGGGGTTCTGTTGAATATTAAAAACAACAAGACTTAAAGAGTAGATATTTTCTTCATATTCTATTAAATAATGTATAGGGGAAAAACAAAAAAAACATATGCTCACGTTTTCAAAATACATGGTAGAATTTTTTTGTACAGACATTGCATTTTAAGCTATTCTTGTATTTCCATTTATTATTTAGTCAGCAAATGTTTAATGATATCTAATTAAATACTCTTTTAGGTTCTTGGTTTATATATGGCAGTAGAAAAAATACTTTCCTGGAATGCATATTCTACTGGGATAGGATAAGCAAAACATTAGAAATAAAATAATATGCATTCATTGAAAAACGATATGGAGGAAAATATGATACACAGCCCTGCCTGTGAGTTATTATAAATGTGCAATTACTAAACTGAGTGGATGAACTTTATATTATAGCCAGAAGTGAATTTTATTTTATCATATTTAGGTCATTTTTCTAGTGCATATGAATTATCTTTATAAATTTGTCATACTAGGAGTGCCGGGTGGCTCAGTCAGTTAAGTATCCGACTCTTGGTTTAGGCTCAGGTCATGATCTCACGGTTTGTGAGTTCAAGCCCCTCATAGGGCTCTGTGCTGACAGCATGGAGCCTGCTTAGGATTCTCTCTCCCTCTCTCTGACCCTCCCCTATTCACACCCTCCCTCTCTCACATACACAATAAACTTAAAAAAATAAAAATAAATAAATTTGTCATATTAAATATTAAGGACACATTTTATTGTTAAATTTTAAGTCCATTCTCATTCAGGACACTAAATTTTTATGCACTTATCTTAAGAACCAGTAAGGACTTAAAAAATTATGAGAATCTGAATTATTTCATTTTCCTAACTCACCAACACAGATCTTGGTAGCTACCATATTGAATGGATATATATAAACATTGTGCTGTAACAAATGGAACTCAGGCTGGAACAATGATAAACCTCAAAATTACAGGCAGTTCTAGTTCTGTGCCTTTATCTGTTGTGAGTCAACTCACAGTTGAATCTTTTCTCTACCCCGAAAGACTGCCTTGTGTTAATTTAAACCAAAAGAAAAAAAAAGTAATTACAAAATCAGATTAACAAAAGCATCATCAATGTCTATGCATTTATTATTAACTGTATGGGATATGATAAAAATATAATATTTATGGATGCCATTAAATAGCATCTTATTATAAAATTTATACTTGACCTTTTATTTTAATAGTCCTTTAGGAACCATTGCATGTGTACATGGAGATAGGAAGAAATATGCTGTCATTAGGTGTTTCTAATTTGGGCCTAACTTAAAAATAGACCAGTAAATTATTGTCTAGGTGTTGTGATGTTAAGGGTGCCAGAAAGCCCTTGGATCCTCTAACCTTTTACTTTGCTAATGAGTGAAGTCTGCAATAAGATGAATTCTTGTCTTTTATTAAAATGCATATGTTCATGGGAAGGATAGCATCTTGAGCCCTGTGGAACTTTATGGTGTACCTAAGGGAGTTCATCACATTGTTTCCTGAGTAAGGTGGATGAGGAGTGAAACTTTGAGATAAGGGGGCCTCTGAAAGGAGAAGGAAATATTAGTGTGGAGACAGTAGCTCCAAAATAGAGGAGACTGGGTGGCAGTCTCTTCCATGCTTTGGGCATATTTTGTCCTTTTCACTGAATCAGTAGGAACATATTATTTACTAAAACATAATCGGCAAGGGATATGATGACACCAAAGAGATGAAAAGTTTGTCACATTTGGGCCTTATCAGAGCTGCTTAAATGGCCCATTGCTCTGATGCTTGCTTTTTCCCCTTCTTCAGGGTGTTCAGTGGGAAAAAAATATATAAACCTCGGTTTTTATAGAGCTCATATTGTTCCAAAGGTGACAGAGTTTAAATTTAAACTGAACATAGAAGGACATGACAAAGGAGCAGTCATAGCCCCTTTTAATTTCCCGTTGATCCTATGTATGGTGACAGGGGAGGGGAAAGGGTGTGTACAATGACCGGCGATACTCAGGATACACTTATACTGAAAAAGTATACGTTGTAATCTGAAATTCACATTTCACCTAGCGCCCTTATGCTTTACCTTAATGTGACAAAGCCTAGTTTAGGGGCACAGAACTCAAAAACTTCATTAAAAAGAAAAGACGAGAACATGATAAATGCGATAAATATGGTGCTTTACTTTGAAAAAGACTTTTGGTTGATTATGGTAACGGGTGTCAGCTTATGAGTTATTGTATGAGTGTTATCTAAAATTTGATGGAAAGTTTAGTCACTAGTTGTAGATGGTCATCACTAATACAAAATAAACTAAAGTCACTGGTAGACATTGGAAGATGTGTTCGTGCATTTTGTGTATTCTCCTGCAGCTCGGGTCAGTTGCATACAGCCATTTTCCTAAAGGGCCAAGAGATGGTCTGTTTTATACTCACCTCTAACCTAGAAGCACGAAAGCAGTCATTGACTATACATAAAAGCAAATACAAGGCTCCAATAAAGCTTTATTTACAAAAACAGACTACTTGCTTGTTTTGCATAGGTTTGCAGACCCTTGACTTAGGGTTTCTTGCCTACAAAATCTCACAGGAGCAAATGCAGACATTGTATTATGCTCAGATAGTTTCCCAAAGACATCAATTGTATTAGAACAAATTATGTTTTCAAAACACATCTTTATACTTCATTCCTAAGTTTGGCATGTTAGGATGAGCATGCATGGAAATACAGAAGAGAGTGAAACTTAAATGAGTCATTAATGCCTGTCCTGGAAATTTAGGTAAGCAAGACTGTTAGCTAGAACATGTTAAATCAGATTCACTTTTGTTGCCAAAACATTTTTATGTCTTAAATTTAACCTTTGGTCTGTACTCTTTATCTATATGATATTTGAAAATATCCATTTACTTCAGAGATCTTTGTAACACCTTTTGCATTTAATTTAGACTTTTGGAAAACATGTTCACTAAAGTTCTAAAATCAAAACATTTAAAATATATTTCTGGGGCATCTGGGTAGCTCAGTCGGTTAAGCACCTGACTCATGACTTCAGCTAGATCATGATCTCATGATTCATGAGATCAAGCCCCATGTCCCACTCTCCACTGACAGCAGGGAGCCTGCTTGGGATTCTCTCTCTCTCTCTCTCTCTCTCTCTCTCTGCCTTCCCCCACTTGGGCTCTCTCTCTTTCTCTCAGAATAGATAAACTTAAAAAAATAAAATATATTTCTATTATTTAAAAGTAACATCTAACTGATACTACAATTCCTAAAGAGTCTGCATTGTGTAATACACATTTTAATATTAGAATAAGGAATATGCTTTGCATGTAACTGATAATGAAGGTATTCTTTTTTGACTGATTGATTTGAAATTGCTTTAAATTTAGATGGAGCCTTTATTATGTGTCCTCTAGAAAACCTTCACATTTGAATCAAACACACACATGCTTTGCTACTTACTCTAATGCAGACAACTGATTTGTATTTATGGTATATGTAATTAGTGAATGCTTCATGCAGTACAGTAGGCACAGTAGTCTGCAGAACAACATAACTGTTCCTCTGATATTAATATATTCTGAATCTCAGGTTGAACCAAAGGGCTTTGGGGTGTCCTTCTTAAATGTACTTTATAAGTTGTTGTGCTCAACTGATTGGGAAAATACCTTTAAATAAGTTTTAAAATATTGGGCCTTTTTTAGAAGACACATATAGACATTACAAAAATTTAATTAATGCTACATTTAAAAGTATTTTAGAGGTGCCTGGGTGGCTTTGTGGGTTAAACGTCAACTCTTGCTTTCTGCTCTGCTCACAATCTCATGGTTTGTGAGTTAGAGCCCTGTGTCAGGCTCTACACTGACAGTGTGCAGCCTGCCTGCTTGGGATTCTCTCTCCTTCTCTCTCTGCCCCCACCCCCCCCCCGCCCAATAGCTCTCTGCATCTTTCTCAAAATAGAAATAAACTTAAAATAAAAATAAAATATTTTATATACGGTGGCGCCTGGGTGGATCAGTTGGTTTAGCGTCTGACTTTGGCTCCTGTCATGATCTCACAGTTCCTGGGTTTAAGCCCCACATCAGACTCACTGCTGTCAGTGTAGAGCCCACTTCAGATCCTCTGTCCCCCTTTCTCTCTGCACATTCCCCACTCATGCTCTCTCTCTCAAAAATAGATGAACATTACAGGGTGCCTGGGTGGCTCAGTCAGTTAAACACCTGACTTCAGCTCAGATCATGATCTTGTGATCTGTGAGTTTGAGCCCCGCATCAGGCTCCATGCTGACAGCTCAGAGCCTGGAGCCTGCTTCGGATTCTGTGTCTCCCTCTTTCTCTGTCTCTCCCTCACTATCTCCATCTCTCTCTCAAAAATAGTAGACATTAAAAAAATTAAAAATAAATAAACATTTAAATAAAATATTTTATGTATCAATAAAAATATCAATTAAAAAGCATCGGCAGGGCGCCTGGGTGGCTCAGTCGGTTAAGCATCCGACTTCGGCTCAGGTCATGATCTCGCGGTCCGTGATTTCAAGCCCCGCATCAGGCTCTGTGCTGACAGCTCAGAGCCTGGAGCCTGTTTCAAATTCTGTGTCTCCCTCTCTCTCTGACCCTCCCCCGTTCATGCTGTCTCTCCCTGTCCCAAAAATAAATAAACATTAAAAAAAAAATTAAAAAAAAAAGCATCTGCAAGTACGCATATATGTATGCAAATATAAAAATACAGGAATTTGCCGAGTCTTCAAATATATTTGATTTAATAGTAATATTTATCTGATTTAAAGTTAGTATAACATGTCCGGAGGAAGATGGGAAGATTTTTATGAAATGATTTTGAGAAGTTCTTTAATAGTATAAATACAATGTACAAATAGCCACATTTTGTTATAAGCTCTAACACAATACATATAATTATGTTTAAATATAACAAATATAATTGCAAAGACATATGGTTGCTCGTTTTATATATAACCTAGATGAATTTTTATTGTATTTTATTAAAAGAAAATCAAATACTATACTTTCTACTTATATGTCCTTTTCTTTAAAGATTTTTTTTAAGTAAGCTCTAGTAGGTTCAGTATGGGGTTTGAATTCAGGACTCTGAGAACAAGAATCACATGCTCTACCAAATAATCCAGCCAGGTGCCCCTCTATTTATATTTCTTATAATTTTAAAATTAAATGTTCAAAAATATCTAATAATTATTATTTGAATATGAGGCATTTCTAACTGCCAAATGATTTGCCCAAAATATGTTTTATCGATTGGTAAGTTTGTCCAACATGATTGTAGAAAATAACATCATACCTCGTTTTGGTTTCTTGGGCTGGCTCTTGAGTGGAAAATAATATACATGAGTTTTACATGGGAAACACTTTTGTTATATAATCAAAATACAATAAAACTTGCAGAGTCATTTTTTTTCTTTTAAAAAACTTTTCATATTTGAAATATAGTTGCTATACAATGTTATATTAGTTTTAGGTGTACCACATATGATTCAACAATTCTATATATTATATAATACCACAATAGCCCCCACAATACCAGTGTAGCTCCCATCTGTTACCATACAGTGTTCTTTTCATCCCTGTGACTATTCATATCTGGGAGTTTGTATCTCTTTTTTAATTTATTTTTTCAATCTGATTTTTTCTTTTTTTATTTAAATCCAAGTTAGTTAACATATAGTGTAATAATGGTTCAGGAGCAGAATTTAGTGATTTATCACTTACATATAACACCCAATGCTCATCCCAACTAACGTCCTTCTCAGTACCCATCATACATTTAGCCCATCCCCCTACACCCCTCCCAGCAACCCTCAGTTTGTTCTCTGTTTTTAAGAGTCTCTTGTGGTTTGCCTCCGTTTTTATCTTATGCAAAATAAAATTTTTATGAATTTTTAATGTGAAAAATTGAAGGGTTTTGAAGTTGATAGTAACATTTAAAATAATTTCTACTAACTGATTCATTTTAATCTTATTTCCATGTTATCTCATACATTAACTAGTAGCAGAAAACAAAGCATTGGGGGAATTAGTCATCTCTAAAATTACTATAGAATGTATTTTAACTCATCATCATATTATTTTTTTATTAGAAAGATAGTTTTTAAAAATCCCTAAACATTTTATATCATTGGTATTTCATATGGGTACCAAGAATAAAAGGCCTACTGGATAAATTCCATTATAGAAGTTATAGTTGGTCTAGTTTGATGGGTATTAAGAAAGACACTCATTGGGATGAGCACTGGTATTATATGTAAGTGATGAATCACTAATTTTTGCTCCTGAAACCATTATTACACTATATCTTAACTGAATAAAAAAAATAAATAAAAATTTAAATAAAAAAAACAAAAAGATGAGATTGAAACAATAAGTTAAAAAAAAAAAAAAAAAAAAGACGTACAACCTTCCAGACCAACTAGGGGCAGATACATAAATAAGATCATGCATGAGTGCATTTTACATTATATTATTTATGCTTTTAAGTTGCCAAGGAATGGGCTCAGTATTACTTAGGAATTAAATATTCTCGAGAGATTTTAAGTTTCATAGGATTTGTTTTGTTCTCTGCTCTGTCCCAGAGATTTAGAATGTCTGGTATAGAGTAGGCATTGAATAGATGTTTGTTGAATGAACGATGCTTTTCCATGTTTATTAAACCAAGGGTTTGACTGAAACAACAATAGTTTGGAAAAATGCATCATTTAAAAATTAATAGGGGCGCCTGGGTGGCTTAGTTGGTTAAGTGTCTGACTTGAGCTCAGGTCATGATCTCATGGTTCATGGATTCGAGCCCCGCATCAGGCTCTGTGCTGATAACCCAGAGGCTGGAGCCTGCTTCAGGTTGTGTCTCCCTCCCTCTCTGCTCCTCCCCTGCTCAAGCTCTGTCTTTCAAAAATGAATAAATGTTAAAAAAAATTTAAAAATTAATAAAATAAATTTTATATGGACTTCATTTTTTGAGAGATAGAGAGTGTGTGCATGCATATGGGGGAAGAGCAGAAAGAGAGAGAGCGAGAAAGAAAAGATAGAGAATCCCAAGCAGGCTCCATGCTCAGGGTGAAGCCTGATGGCAGGGCTTGATCTCATAACTCTGAGATCATGACCTGAGCCAAAACCAAGAGTTTAACCGACTGAGCCACCCCGTCACCCGAAGAAAATAATTTTTAAATCAAACAAATCCCAGCTTGAATGTGAGCTTTGGTGATTTTAGACAAGCTCCTTGTGTCTTTTTGATCCTTAATGGTCACTTTAATAAATGTGCTAATATTTAAATTGCAAAGTTATTACTATGACTGAATGCAAAAAGTGTGTTTAAGGGACTTAAAATGATGCATAAAAAATAGGAACCACACATTTTAAAGGTAACTCTTTTAACACTATACATATGAATTGATTTATTCATCAACCATATGATAATTACCTGTCATACCAAGCTTTGGTTTAGGTCCTGTGGATGCAGACATGAATAAGACACAGCCTGGAGGGGTTCAAAGTCAAGGAGAAGAAAGAGTTATATAAATAAATAATTATAATACTAAATTTTTAATGCTTATAATAGAGATATAGACATTAAAGTCTTAGTGGGGACATTCATTTTATCTTAGATATGTTTTGTTTTAATCTCTCATCTATCAGCGTCAAAGCTTGATAGCTGCCTAAGGACCTGAATGTATTGCTGTTACATTTGACTTCCATTCTCTACTCTTGAAATTATTTTCATGGTATGGTAGACAATACATTTAAGGAATTTAGTGCTTAACATACATTTAGTTAAAGAAATCCAGTGTCTGCTAATCTATAAATAACTGTTGAATGAATTAATTAACAAATTAATGAGAAGTTTGATTGTATTTCACATTGGACACTTATATATGTAAAGTAAATGAAGACTGAAGTAGATATACTTGGAGAATAATTTCTTTTAAAAAATGTGTCAATGAAAGGTACTCATATAAAGTTGAAACACTCTGGAATAGAAGTGATCTCTAGTTTCCTTAGAACAGCTTATGTGAGTATAGCTAGGTCACCTCCTAATTATTTGGCACCTCATTATCCCATTTGTAAACTTTGCAGATTCTACTTTCCCTCAATAATTTCCCCTTTTCATTTAAAAAAAAATGGGACACTTGGGTGGCTCAGTCAGCTAAGCACACGACTTCACCTCAGGTCATGATCTCACGGTTCGTGGGTTTGAATCCTATGTCGGGCTCTATGTGGACAGCTGGAGCCTGGAGCCTGCTTCAGATTCTGTGTCTTCCCCTCTCTGTCCCTCCTCCACTCGTGCTCTCTCTCTCTCTCTCTCAAAAATTAATAAACATTAAAATTTTTTAACTTAATTCTCATTCTCTCATGTATATTTTTAATTTTTGTAACTTTGGAAATATTTGTATATATTCACATATATGCACTTCTCTATTCATAACTATGGCTGTATGCCTGTTTTTCTTTTTAATCAGTGAGCTGATATGTACACCAGGGAGGAATATTGTAATCATTGCAAAAAAAAAAATTGTTCTTGGTACTTAATAGTCTTTTGTCAAAGAAAGGATAAATTAGACCCTGGTTAAGACAAATTTACCATGATATCTCAGATAATAGGTTAAAAGGGACATGGTGAAGAACACAAATGTCCAGAGAAGAGAATGCATGTTATTCTGTGTTGCGGGGATGAATTGGAGAAAGGAGATGTGATTTACCAGGTGTTAGTCAATAATGTAGTATGAGGCAAATGATAATATTTGGAATAGAGAATTTTGGAATAATTTAACTGGTCAAAATGCCTCTTTTGTAGGAGGAAGCTAGAGCTTTAGAAACAAAGCAACAAAAAAACCTATTACAGTGCTATCCAAAGTACACACAATTGATGTCGTTTTGTCCTCTAAACTCTAGCAATCCATAATTATTTACTTCAATATATTTGCTAAATATAATATAAAAAGTGAAGGTACAATCTGAATTCTTTGATAAACTGTGCAATTAATAATCAAAATAAGGATTACAAATATTCCTCTAAAGAGAGATGACACATTCTGGAATATGTATTGGTACTCTACATGTTCTTGTTGTAACTCAAACATAAGTTCTCTGAGTATAATCAAGTTTGGGGAAAACTTATACTGAACATTTTATAGGAATGTGTCAGTTTCTTAAGCGAAACTGTGAACTGCAGAATCTATTTTTCATTGATTGATTGATTTTATGTGTCAGATGGTACTTTTATCCAGAATTTGAAATTTTGTACAATTCTTAACCAAGAGGTTTGGGGTGGGGGCCGCAGGGTGGACCTTCCCTGGTTGGGGGAAGATGAGATTGATGAGAGGGGATTGATGAGATTATTCATGTTTAGCGACCTAGTAACATGTTTATAACCTTATTAAAGTTTTTTGGCATTAGCTTCTAATGATCTAATTGCCTATCTTTTAATTTTTGAAATATCTAAAATCAGCCTCCATTGGATATTTATTTCAAGATGACGCATTTAGTTATATAAAAAATTATCACTGAGGCATTTTTTATAGAATAAAAAATGTATTCTGGTTTTAAAAATATAATTATATGATCTTATGTAAATTTTTACTTAGAATGTTTCCTGATATAAAGAGCTAAAACAATATTACTGAAACTATTTCCTTTTTTATTTTCCAGCTTTTTGTAGTACTAAATGTTAGTGAACACTTGATCTATAGTCCTCTTGACTAGTTTATAAGCCTTGGTGGTACTGTCTGGGTATCAGTAAACTTATCTCTTTATTCTAGTTGTGAGAACTTGCAAACATACCCTTTGGAAGAATTCATTTCTGAGACATTTGATTTCCTATTTCAGATAGCATTTAAACAATTGAAATAAAAAAAAGGAAAGTTAAACCCTTATTGCTGAAGAATAGTAACCCCTTGAGTTTTGATGTTTCTAATAAATATCGGGTGTGCTGGAAACATTGCCAAGTACTGTTGACTCTTTAGCAACGTGGGGTTAAAGGTGCTGATCCCTCACACAGTCAAAAATCCAAGTATAACTTTTGACTCCCCAAAATCTTAATAATAGCCTGCCATTGACTAAAAGACTTACTGATAAAAATTGATTAACACATATTTTGTGATATATATATATATATACCCACATATATATATACACACACACACATTATATATATAATGGTTATATATATAATGTTTATATATTCTTACAATAAAGTAAGCTAGAGAAAAGAAAATATTAAGAAAATCATAAGAGAAAATACATTTATAATACTATACAGTATTTATTGAAAAATAATGTGTGTAAGTGGACATGTGTGTTTCAAACCCGTGTTTTTCAGGGGTCAACTGTGATTCCTTATTAGAACAAATGGATTTAGGAGTTTTCATGGAACTGAGATTCTTTCTTGACAAACTAAATGATAATCACATTGATTTTTCTCCTCATTAATGATGTTTTTCATTAATAGTTGATATTTTTCCTTCTAAATGTTTTGACAGTTTCATTATAATTCTGTATGTCTTTCAAGATATTTCCAGATTTTAATGATGATTGGTTTATGTCTTGAGGAAACTTTAAAATGGCAGCATTGAATATTGATGCATAAGTCCCAAATATATCAAATTATACCTTTTTTTCTTTGAAACATCTACTACTGTCCTCATAAAATAATGCTTTGTAAAAGTCCACATATAACACTTCTATGCTACATACAATGTACAATAATTTCATTTTAAGCGATTCCACATACATGAATTTAAGTTCTGCCACATTCATGCACATATTGCTTTCCTTTCCTTGTGTGCTAGGGAAGCAATAAATAGCCAGGCTCTAACAGGCTTTCCCCTGTAGTCTTTATAGTTAGAAAAATCATTTTAGGCTAACAGCTCTCTAAATCATTGCAACACATATTGCAACAGGTGCTGCAAAGGAATTAAATGTAAAAGGAAATAAAACAAAGTAAAAATCATTGTTGAAACACTGTTACCATTGGCTTAATTTCTTCCATCCCTTTTCCTGAACCCCTACCCATAGAGCTGCCACCATCCCTGAAGCAAGGGTCATGTAACTTTTTGTGAAACCATGTCTGTGTTTTATTGCCAGGCATATAAATACCAGGTAGCTTGCTTTTAGCAGTTGTTTTCCTGACTTTTTGGCTTTGGTGAATCATTAAGAGTGCAGCTGGAAAACCAGTGCTGGACGGCTAGTGAGGGATCGTTTTTCAACAGGTCTGCTTTTGTCAAGTCCACCTGAAGGGAACTGTTTCTCCCTGTCTTTTCCAGAATGTCCTAAATATTCTGTGATCTACAAGATGATTAGCGTTTTAGATAACATTTTACTTTATCAAAACCTTAACCTCAACTGAGTTAAAAATTCCTTCCCTTTGTCCAAAATAATAGTGTCTTTTGAATCTGCATGTTGCAAATAGTGGAGAGAACACTGAGACTCTTGCAGTAGAGGCTGGAAATAGGACTAGGATAATTATTAACAACTGTGAGAAGCCATTGTTTCTTGTTTAATGGACTTAGTAATAAAGGCTTTGTTACAGTGGCTGGCATAAAGAGAGTGAGTGGTATTTAGTAGAGCCTCCACTGCAGATTCAACTGGAGAAAAAAAGCTTCCCTACTTGAGTCATTGACTATCAGCACAACTACCCTTTTGTACTTATATTGCTCCTTTTTCTTAAATAATAGGTAAAATGAAAAAAGAAATAAAAAGCAAAATAGGGTACTAATTAAATTCGTCCATCTTGAGCCAGACTCAGAGTTTTAGACTGTATGTTCTACTTGCCTGGGCTATGTCCTATACCTTTGTCCTAACTCCAGGAAGCATGAGTATTGGATTTTTTTTTTTCTTCTGTACTTAAATGGGAGGTCTGACCACCATGACATTTAATTGACTCCTGTTCAACCTTCAGTTTTTAGAAAGGTTTAGAGTTCAGGCTCTGGAGTCACCCCTTCCTTGTTCGAATCCTTTTTTTTTTTTTTCTTTTTTTTTTTTTTTACCACTATGTGACTTTGTGAACAGTGATACCTTCTTGAATAATTATTTAATTGTTCTGTACTTCAGCTTCCTCATCAGTAAAAGAAATGATAATAATAGTGTGTAACTTAAAGAATTATTATGAGGATTAAATGAATTAACCTTTGCACGTAGTAGGTGTTCAGTATGGGGAAAATTTTGCTAAGTAATGACCTCTATATGTAAGCTCTCACAGCCCCATGGATTTCTCTTTAGAAGCATTGGTCAGAGTTGCAGTTTATTAGTGACTCTTTTGAGGTTGACTTGGATAGAAAAGGGGATAAATAGATTTGGCCATGTGAATCTTCCAAGTTCTAAAGGTTGTCCATTTTCAAGACAATTTATAGTTTACAGCGTGAGAATATTATGCAAAATTCAAGTGCCAAGAGAATGTGTATTATAGAAATTCATTTAAGGTATAGTTTTGGAGGATTTGTTTGGAAAGTCAAATATAACTCCAAGGCTTCTAACTGTATATGCCTAGGATGGAAAAGGAAACAGTATCTTTTTATCATGATAAGAATTAATTTAATTGTTTCCTTTCTGTTAAAAAAAAATACTCTAAAGCAGTGGGTATGCTTTCTACCAGCTGGATGCTTTATTTTTCATCATTGATTATTTATACTAATTAGATAAGGCTAATTTAAATTCAGCTTTACCCTTCTAATCACATTTTTTTAATGTTTATTTTTGAGAGAGAGAGAGACAGAGTGTGAGCAGGGAAGGGGCAGAGAGAGAGAGGGAGACACAGAATCCAAAGCAGGGCTCCAGGCTCTGAGCTGTCAGCACAGAGCCCAATGTGGGGCTCAAATTCACGGACCAGGAGATCATGACCTGAGCTTAAGTTAGGCACTTAACTGACTGAGCCACCCAGGTGCCCCTCACATTTAGATATTATAGTAAGATTCTAGGCAGAGGAAAGCTGTTCATATAATCAGAAAAAAAATGTGATTTTTATAAGGGACTGGGGAGGAAAATCTTGATCCCAGATAATTTCTGAGACAGATCCATTTTTAAAAAGAGAATATGTTGAATTTTATGATCCTGAAATTGATGCTCTTAAAATTATTAGGGAATCCCATGCCTTTTAGAGAGTCTTTCTATAGTCCCAGGGTAGGCACACCTGAGTTTAAAGAACTTTGTATTAAAACCCTTAATAAATAATTGAAAGTAACAGTAGAACCACTAAAACTGGGCAGCTCTTATCTGATTGACAAAAACATTTTGCTAATAGTGACTTTTGGAATTGCAGAAGTAGTCAATATAGGTATTGCTGACAAAGTTTTTGCTAAATCTGAACATTTTTGTAAGATTTTAATACCTGTTTTAAAGGTCTCAAATGTTAAGATCACAAATAATAACAGGAAACTACTAGATCTGTATGAGAAGCAATAAATCTGTTAGCACAAAGTGGAAGATTATGGTTGGCTTTGAGTATTAACTTCAGTGTTTTTTTGCATATCCTTTGTCTGCTATTATGTTTAAGACATTGCTTATGGGATATTGGTTAATAGAAACACACGGTCCATGTGATAGTTTTGGAAGGATGAAGAAGTTGAATTATGCAAACTGGTGTGGGCTAAAGAGGTATTTAAACTATTCCAGTAGTCTCAGGATAAGATGTTGTATTGGTTATCTTTGCTGGGTGAAAAAAAAAAGTACTCTCAAACTACCATCTTGAAGCAAATGTCATCTGAAAATATATATGGATAATGAATCGGAGTGTTGTTTAGCTGAGTGACCCTGGTTCTGTGTCTCTAATGAGGGTGCAGTCAAGCTGTTGGCCAGGGCCGGAGTCTTACCTGAAGGCTCAACTGGAAGAGAATCCATCTTCAGGCTCACTTGTGTGTGTCACTGTATAGGACTGGGTTATGACACGGTGGCTGAATTCCCCCAAAGTGAGTCATGCAATAGTGCCTAACATGGAAGCCATCTATCATCTAGGAAGTGACATCCGATCATTTCTGCCATATACTTTTTGTTAGCGGTGAGTGAATAAGTCCACTCCAGCCTCAATGAGAGGTGCGGATACCCGCAGGCAAGAATCGCTGGGGTCCACCTTAAGGCTGCCTACTACAGATATTAAAACCTGAGGCTCATATTTGGTAGAAACAGAAAGAAAGATCTGTATTAAGATAAATATTGATAAATTTAGGAGCGATATCTCTAAATTTTAACCATGGCTTTATGTCTTACTCAAGGTAAAACCTTGAGAGAACTTCTTTAGGTTTCCAATTTGTAAAGTGAGGTACTGGGCTCAACTATACTTACGTTTCTTTATTATTTGGTGTTATTTCATTATATTCCTTGCATCTGATTGAAATTTAGGAGCTAGGGAATCTGATTGGAGATAAGGGTCTTCAGAGCTACAAATGAATTAAGTTGATTGAAAACTATTTAGAGACCATTGGATTTTACAATTGTAATAAGGCCAGTAGGGTTTTTTTGTTTTGTTTTTTTGTGTGTGTGTTTTTGTTTTTTGGGTTTTTTTTTTTTTTTTTTTTTTTTTTTTTTTTTAATTTTCAGTGAGTGAAGGAGACAGAAACTGGACTGAAAATAGAGATTCAAGATTCAAATAATTAGAGATTCAAGTGGCTGAGATGTACCAGAATCAACATTTATTGGTCACTAGGATGAGAATTTTGGCAGTGAAAGGAAAAAGACACCTATTCGCATGCGTTTGAGGGTGTGTGTCTTTTTTATTCTTTTAAAGCATGAGAGACATTCATGTATTTCTGAGAAAGATAGAGACCAGGGATTAAAAAAAAGAAAAAGTATGAGTCATATTCATCTTTGTACCCTAGGTACTTTGTACAGGGCCTGGTGCAAAGCAAACACGGGGCAAGGGTCACTGGTAAATGAACGGAAGCAGCTTTCCTTCTTCGGTCATCGGAGGCAGAGAATATACAATATACGTTCACAGCAGGTTCTAGATTGTGACTGCCTGACTGAATCCTGGCTCCAGTCCTTTATCAGTTTGGCGACATGTATTTGTGTAAGTTTTTGAAAGTTTTTGTGGCTCAGCTTTGCCATGGGATAATTCCAGACTGCACAGAAAATAAATGAAGGAAAACAATGACAAAGACAAACCCAAAACATATATCATATTTATAATATGGCATAAGACATGCTAGGAGCTTAATATGTATTAGCCCTTATTATTAACTAGTTTTATTTAGGGAATAAAAAAGATTTTCAGGCATTTTCTTTCTGACTTCACCAACTCTAATTTCTCTGTTATCTGGAACATTAATCATGGGCTTGTTGTGTTACAATTTAGTGAAGCAGATATTTATTGACCTTCTATAAGATGTGAGGCCTTGTGCTAGTTGATGGGATCATAAAAATGAGTAAAACATGACCTTATCCTTTTGGGCCTTGTTGTCCAGGAGGAGATATACACATGTGAACAAATGAGAGTGATAGAATTTTGAGTAGGTATTTTAAGGAATTGTCAGGAAAAGCTTTGCAGTGGAGAAATACATGAATGTTACTAAAATGGGGCTTATTTTCTGATGGGAAGAGATTAACTAATGGATTAACAATATAGATGGTTAGGGAACTCATGCCTGAGTCTCTACTTTTACCATATTGGCAGCAGATAGAACATTGTACAAGAGGAAGTTTTGATGTACAATAAGATTGTAAGACAATCTTGCAAAGATTGTAAGACTATAAAATGTAGCCTGGGCATTTAGTTACAGATATTTTGTGTGAATCACTTCTAAATAAGGAAAATAGAAGAATGTGAAAAAGGTCCCATCACCTTTTGTGAATGGTGGTGAAAAATAACAATTTGAATCGTTTTAGAAAATTTTTATTCCAGTATAGATAACATACTCAATAACACTTTCTTTTGCCTCCCTACTAGATGAGGTTCTCAAAGTTAAGTACGTGTAGACAAACAAGTTTCACTAGGTGTTTTAATAGTACTTTTAGGATATTGAGATTATTCATTGATCTAAAGTGGCATCATTATTGCCTTAAAATGTTGATTTTTTTTTTTAAAGAGGGAACTGTTAAAGCATTCATTTGGCTAACAAGAAGGAACAGTGAGAACACTTTAAATAGCAAAATGAATCCTCCAAAATGAGAAATGTCTTTGTTGTACTCCTTTCATAATTTATTTTCACCCTAAATTAGAATGAATATGTTAATTTCATCAGCATCATGATAGACTTTATTAAGAGGAAAAGACCTATATATCTCAAAGCTTTAGCTCTAAGGAATTACCTCATTAGTATAGAAAGCATAAATATATTTCACTTTAGTGTTATTATATTTCACCTGTTTGTCCAAATGCAGTGTATCTCTTCCAAAGATAAATCATTTTCCCCCACAATATTTGGTTGCTTGTTAAATTAATATAAATTACTGTCCAACTCTCATTAAATCACTGTTTCCCAATTGCATAAAGTTACGTTTTTAATTTAAAATGATTAATCTCTCACCAAGGAATGTGTACACATCATAACAATCAATTAAACTATTTTAGACTAATCTAAAACTATTTTATAATGTGGAGGGAAAATACAAAATAAATGTCTTCTCACTGTGTTCTAATTGAACATTCTGAACAGAGTTTTCATAAGCTGGGGAATTTTCTTACAGTGCTTGCTTATCATTGATTTGTTCTTTAGTAGCATTTATTGTGTGACACATGTCATAGCGTCCTTAATTCTCTGTGTAAAAATATGATAGTATTTGTTTCAATCGTACAATTTATAAACATATTTTGTTAGAACCTGAAGAGGAAGGAATAAGTTGTAATACCATTGACAAAACTACTGTTAGCCCAGCTGAGAGAGAAGGAAAATGCTTCATTCTGGTTGAATTCAGAGCTCATTTCTGAAAGTGACAAAGACTTATAGTTTCTCTCCTGAGAGTCGCACTTAGTCCCCATGGTACTATATCTTTCTTGAAGTATATAAGAAACAGTACTAATGGCAAGAAATTTTCTCTAAAGGTGTATTTTAAAGGTGGATTTGGGAAATGTTAGCAAAGCGACTCTGATTTTTTGAAACAGTGATGAATTATGACTACCAACTGTAGGTCTTGATTAATATTCATAAAATATATCTTACATTTTCTTTGTTTTGTCAAAATACCTGCCAAGATCTTGCATTAAATGCTACGACTGTAGAGATTCCTCAGGAGCTTTGATAGTACCTCAAAGATTTAAACTTCAATTCGAGAATTTTAAATCAGGGATAAATGAAACTTCTAAATTCTATTACCTCAGTAGATTTATAGACTATGTACATTTAGTGTTGAAATCTATAGGCATCATCTTATTCATTGTGAAGCAAATCTGTAGATCATCTACTGATGAAAAATAAGGATGACATTTAATTTTAAAAAGCTTCATGATACTACACAAACATTTTAGTTGAAAATTTAGACTTGACTCTTAAAGTATAAAGCAGCATCTGGAGAAGTGTGGGTGAATTAGCAACATTACAATCTGTGTTGGGCCGTGTGCCCTTTTCTGGCTGTGCTTAGTTTGGGTCATAAGAGTTCTCATATTTATCATTGTATCTGTAAGTAAGGTTTTCTGTTGCACAATAGACATACTATTTTATCTTATGGCTAATTCCTTTCCAAATGAAGTATTCTTTCTACATTTTCTTATCATAATTGATTATTCAACAAATATTCTTGCACATTATTACATATTCTTATTGGCAGGGCTCTTCTGTCCCACCTCCTACTTCCCACTGGAAAAAAAAAATTGAACTTAGTTCATGTGACAACACTGAAGAAATACACAAAAATAAATGAAAATATATTGCACCAAATCTTACTCTTTATGATTTGACAAAGCATTTTTCAGACAGAAATATGTTTGATACATAATTGTTAAACATCCGTATTTCATAGCTTTTAAGTAATTATTTGTTCAATACATGTAAACTAACATGAACTATAGCTGGGGCATCCATACAGATAATATAAAACCACAAAGGTACCAAGGAAATTAATGAAATTTCCCGTTATTACGTTAGAATACTCATGGCCAAAATTTTTTATCTGGCAATATGGTCAAGCTTTGGTGTGGTGATCATTTCTGTTTTATTATTACTAAGCTGTGATTACATTTACTTTAAAAGACATAGTGATACTTCATTTAAAAAAATAATGAAGTATTTTTTTAACCAACTCAGTTGGTTGAGTGTCCAACTTCAGCCCAGGTCACCATCCCGTGCTTCGTGGGCTGGAGCCCTGCGTTGGGCTCTGTGCTGACAGCTCAGAGCCTGGAGCCTGCGTCCGATTCTGCGGCTCCCTCTCTCTCTGCCCCTCCCCCACTCTGCCTCTCTGTCTCCCCAAAATAAATAAACATTAAAAAATTCTTCAATAAAAAAAGAAATAAAAAAATGTTCCAATCAAAAAGTATTTAAAAAAAAGAAGATTTAACCAAAAGACTCCTCTTCCCATTTGTTTGTTTGTTTGTAAAGCTATTAATGATTCAAGAACCAATAAATTCTTTAGACAAACGTGCTTGGTACAACAATGTGTGGAATCAAGAATTCGAACTAAACTCTTCAGTTCCTTGGAAACAGAAAGTTACTTCCCAACTGTATTTTACATCATCTTCAGCTTAGGGCAATTGATAGTATATCCCAGTAGTAAGAAATGTGTATAGGGAAAGGACTCAGAGAGCTTAGGGAAGTCGTATATAACATTATCTTCTCCTTCCTTGGTTTAAAGGATTTGAGAAACTGTGGATAATTCAAAATGTGTCCTGGAGTGTATTTTGAGGTTAGAGTCAGTGCATTCTGCCATAATATAATGATACTTCCTTATCTTTATTATTTTAAAAATTAATTCTTTTGGCATAAAATAGGTTTTTACTACAGAATTCATGAAAAAAATAATCAGTTTTCGATGTTTAATGCATTACATTTGTCTTTAAAAAAAAAAGCTTGAAATGGATGATTTTAACAGTTTTCCTAAGTTCTAACACACCATAATTACCCAAATATGGACTTTATACTTTTTATATATATTAAACCATTTTATTTAATTTCTCCATAAAATATCTCAAGAGTCACATGTTTCGTTTTTATTTCCTTATAAATTTGCTTGAAGAATAGAACATAAAATAATAATCACTTCATTTGGAACAGAATCTCCAAAAGCCAATAAAAAGTTGATCTATGTCAGAGTAATTTTTATGGGTATCTAGGATGAACTCTGTGCTAGAAGGATTAATGCTACATTTCTTTTTAGACAGTTGTGTTTCTTCTGTTTAATTTTAAAATACTCAACTTCACATTGAAGTATGTGTTTGTATAAAAGCGTCTGCATTATCACAGGGTGATTCTGGTAATAGTGTTAGTGAACCTTTTCTTTCTTGGCTGAACATTGTGAGTCAACATAGCAAAAAGAAAGAAAAAAAAAGAAACATAGTGGGGTCATGTCTGAGAGTAGCTAATGGATGTTTTTGGTTTAATGATGTCTGAAATGTATTTTTTAATGCTCTTTAGAATTCAAAGAAACTTTTCCATTACATTAACTGTTTTAATCACTGGGAATACTGATGTTCTCCAGACTGCCAATCACTTTTCTTTTTGGCCTCTGCTGTATGTTTTCATGTCTGAATTTAAAAACTGGGAATCCAGTATGAAACAATTTATCTCTGTTTGGAATAAAGATCATCATTGTTTTATACTTATTTCTTGGATTTAGATAAGAAAGATATTTTATAGTTTGATATTTACTGGCAGTATTCAACATATTTGTCCTTAACTATTGATTTGTAATAATACATTCTCTTCTAAGAAACATTTTTTAAAGTTTACTTACTTTGAAAGAGAGAGAGAACACAAGCGTGGGAGGAGGAGAGAGAGAGGGAGGGAGAGACAGGCTCCATGCTGTCAGTGCAGAGCCCCATGCAGGGCTCAGACTCACAAATCACGAGATCATGACCTGAGCTGAAATCACGAGTCGGATGCTTAACCCACTGAGCCACCCAGGTGCCCGGGGTCTATCAAAAGTTTAAATGTGCATATGTGTGCTTGTTTTAAATAGGTTTATATGAAATAAAAGCACATTTTATTGCAGATAATATGTTTTCATGGTGAATAAAAAATGTTGATTTACTCTAAAACATTTTTATTTATGTAGCATAGGTCATATATGAATGACATTCAACATATTTTTGTTTGATTTGTATACATCTAAACTGATAAGGATTTCCTGTTCTTCTCTCCCTTTTATTTTAGATATTGGTTGTTAGCAGGTCAACTCTAGACAAAATTATCAATAAGGTGCATTTTTGACATTTTAATTCCCAATCCATTTTTTTTTACACTAGACTCCCAGCCAGATCCAAGTTTTCCTTTCTGTTACAAGAAAATTAATATGAATAAGCAAATTATCCCTGAGTATAAATCAACTACCCATGGTAGATATTTTACATACTTAAAAAAGGACTTTGTGATAAGATACTTGGACATTTATAAACTTTATGTATGTGGAACACATGTACACATACTCCAAGGTAGAAAAACATATACTCAAAATATACTTGGTTAATATTATCTACCTAACTCCCTATGGAGTTCCTTGGGGAAAAATACATTTGGGCCATAAGACATTTCTTGGATTGGTAAAAATATAAAATGGAGGGTATCAACCTCTCTGAAAGGAGAAATAAAATAGCTCATAAAGGGAGCTATTCTTTGGAAACCTTTCTAAAAGTATTTTTTATTATAAGTAAATGTAAAGAAGTTTAGCAAATTAGAGAAAATATAAGTCATAAACTGTTTATTAAGCTCAGCCTTGGGAAAAACACCCAGGTGCATATGTCTAGATTAATGTGATAAAAGAAATTTGAAGGATAAAAATATAGTGTAAATTCACTGGAAAGATGTACATCAAAGGTATAATGAGCATACAGGGTTACATGATATTTTAAAATGTATAATCCATATTCATATTACTTTTAATGATATTATTTCTACTTTTTAAAATTAACATTGTTATATTCCAAGGATATGAATTTTTTAATCGAGAATATAATTGACCTACATTATTATGTCAGTTTTAGATGTATAACATAATGATTTGCATATATTGTGAAATGATCACTACAGTAAGTCCAATTAGTATCTGTCACCATACATAGTTACAGAATGTTTTTCTTGTGACGAAATATGCAATTAGGGATTATTAATTGTAGTCACCATGCTGTGCATTACATCCGCACGACTTATTTATTCTATAACTGGAAGTTTGTACCTTTTGATTCCCTTTACTTATTTTTCCCCTTCCCCCTGCCTCTGGCAACAACCAATCTATTTACTCCGTGTTTGATTTTTTTTTTTTTAACTCCATATGTAAGTGAAATCACACAGTACTTGTCTTTCCCTGTCTAACTTATTTCACTTGGCATAATGCCATCAAGGGTTTATCCATGTTGTCACAAATAACAAGAAATTTATTCTTTTTTTTTAATGGCTAGATCATATTCCGTTGTATATATATGTCACATTTTCTTTATCCATTCATCCATCAGTGGATACTTAGGTTGTTTCCAAAACTTGAATATTGTAAATACTGCAATGAACATAGGGGTGCATATATCTTTTTGAGGTAGTGGTTTAGTTTTCTTTGGATAAATGCCCAGAAGTGGAATTGCTGGATCATATAATAGTTCTATTTTTAATTTTTTGAGGAACCTCCATACTGTTTTCCATAGTGGCTGCACCTATTTACATTCTCACCAGTAGTGCACAAAGGTTCCCTTTCCTCTACATCCTCACCAACACTTATTTCTTGCCTTTTTGGTAATAGCCATTCTAACATGAGTGAGGGGATATCTCATTGTGGTTTTGATTTGCATTTTTAGATACTAACCCCTTATCAGATTTATGATTTGTAAATATTTTCTCCTATTCAGTAGGTTGCCTTATCACTTGTTGATCGTTTTCTTTGCTGTATAGAAGATTTTTAGGTTGATGTGGTCCCACTTGTCTATATTTGCTTTTGTTTTGCTTTTGGTGTGAAATTTTAATAATCATCACCAACACTAATGCCAAGGAACTACCACCTTTGCTTTCTTCTAGTATGTTTATGGTTAGAGGTCTTGCATTCAAGTCTTTAATCTATTTTGATTTAATTTTTGTGTATGGTATAAGATAGAGGTCAGTTTCGTTCTTTTGTGTGTTGCCATCTATTTTCCCAACACCACTTATTAAAGAAATTGTCCTTTTTCCATTGTAAATTTTTGGCTCCTTTGTCACAAACCAATGGACCATATGTGCATGGGTTTATTTCTGAGCTTCTTATTCTGTTCATTTGTGTTCCTTTTATGCAAATTCTGTGCTGTTTTGATTATTATAGCTTTGAAATATAGTTTGAAATCAGGGTGGGTGGTGCCTTCAGCCTTGTTCTTCTTTCTCAAGATTGCTATGGCTAATTGATATCTTCTGTGGTTCCATTCAAGTTTTAGAATTGCGTGTTCTAGCTCTGTAAAAAATGTCATTGGGATATTTATAGACATTGCATTGAATCTGTAGATTGTTTTGGGTAGTATGGACATTTTAACAAAATTAATTCTTCCAATCCATGAGCACAGATACCTTTCCATTTATTTGTGTCTTCTCGAATTTCTTTCCTCACTGTCTTACAGTTTTCAGTGTACCAGCCTTTCACCTCCTTGGTTAAATTTATTTCTAGATTTTTTTTTTTTTCATGAAATTGTAAATGGGATTGTTTTCTTAATTTCTTTTTGGTAATTCATTGTTAGTGTATAGTAATGACATATATGTCTGTATATCAATTTTGTTTCCTGCAACCTTACTGAATACATTTATTCTAGTGTTTCGGTGGAATGTTTAGGGTTTTCTATATATTGTGTCATGTCATTTGCAAATAGTGACAGTTTTACTTATTCCTTTCCAATTTGGATGGCATCTGTCTGTCTATCATCTATCTATCTATCCTGCCTAATTGCGCTGGCTAGGACTTCCAATACTGTGTTGCATCAAAGTGGTGAGAGTGGACATCTTTGTCTTGTTCCTGATCTTAGGGAAAAAGCTGTCAGCTTATCATCATTGAGTGTGATATTAGCTGTGGACTTGCCATGTTTGGGCTTTATCATGGTAGCATACATTCCCTCTATACCCACTTTATTGAGAGTTTTTATCATAAATGGATGCTCATTTTCATCAAATGCTTTTTCTGCATCTAATGAGATGACCATATGATGATCGTTTTATTAGTGCAGTGTATCACACTGATTGATATGTACAGGTTGTGCCGTCTTTGCATCCCTGGAATAAACGCCACTTGACCATGGTGTAGGATCCTTTTAATGTATTGTTGAATTTGGTCTCCTAATATTTTGTTGAGAATTTTCACATCTATGTTCATCAGGAATTCTGGCCTGTAATTTTCCTTTCTTGTGGTGTCTTTGTCTGGTTTTGGTTATGAGGGTAATGCTGGCCTCATAAAATGAGTTTACATGTATTCCCTCCTTCTCTAATTTTTAAAAGAGTTTGAAAAGTGTTGGTATCAATTCTTCCTTTTGTTGTATAATTGATCACTGAAACTGTCTACTTGTGGACTTTCATTTCTAGGGAGTATTTAAATTATTGATTCTATCTTCTTAGTAGTAATTTGTCCTGGTTTTCTCTTTCTTCATGATTCAGTCTTAGAAGATTACATATTATATTTCTAGGAATTTATTCATTTTTCTAGGTTGTCAGATTTGTTGGCATATAATTGTCCCTAGTGGTCTCTTATGATCCTTTGTATTTCTGTGATAGCAATGTCTCCTCTTTCATTTCTGATTTTATTTATTCAAGCCTTCTTTTTTTCATGGTGAGTCTAGTTAAAGGTTTATGAAATTTGTTTATCTTTCCAAAAAACCAGCTCTTGGTTTCATTGATCTTTTCTGCTTTCTTTTCAGTCTCTATTTCATTTATGTCTTCTCTAATCTTAATTATTTTCTTCTTTCTATTAACTTTGGGATTCATTTGTTCTTCTTAGTTCCTTGAGGTGTACAGAATTCTTACTATTAAATCATAATCAATTCCTCTAAAAGATAGAGTTGATTACTGAACAGTGTATAATGGTGAATATTGATATTTTTATATAATTATAAAATTAAAATGTCCCTAACACACCTCTAGTAATATGCTGGCTGTGGTAATGAACAATCATTTATTTCAGACACCTAGGGTCTCACATATAATTGTCAGTGACCTAATCAATATGCGATGATACACTCGGTGGTGTGACCAAATCAAATGAAAGGATTTCATGCATTTTTTTTTCATTTTGACTAAAATGACCCAGTAATAACAAAGTTTTATTTGCATAATAAATAATTTAAAAAATAACAAGAAGGAGGCAAAATAAAGGTACAATAACGCCCTCGAAATAATGTGTACTGTTGATGATGCCATGAAGTGACCTCAGTCATTAGACCCCGGTTGTAATGAGGGAGGTTGAAACTTTAAATGACTTTAAAAAATCCAACTTTAAAAGACCAACAAGACTCACCACAAACATACATGTTCTTCATGTGGACAAAACTGATATAGTTTGTTAGGATAAAAAAAAATACAAACATGAAAAGATAATGAAAGGCCATTAAATAAAATTAATTAATGGAAACGTTTATGTTAGGAATAATTGGGACTTTATATATTAATTAGGTACTTTTATTAAGATCATGGGTTTGAGATAAATTGTATTTATCTGTGTTTTATGTGAACACAACATATTAAAATATACATTTTTATTAAAGATAAAAATACATTAGGGATATCTAGGTGGCTCAGTCACTTAAATGTCCAATGCTTGATTTCAGTTCAGGTCATGATCTCACAGTCGCGGGATTGAGCCCCTCATGAGCTCTGCACTAGGCATGGACCCTGCTTAAGATTCTTTCTCTCCTTCCTCCACACATGCTCTTCCTCCACACATGCTCTCTCTTTCTCACTCTCTCTCTCTCTCTCTCACTCTCTCTCTCTTTCTTTCTCTCTCAAAAAATAATAATGGGGGCGCCTGCGTGGCTCAGTCGGTTAAGTGTCCGACTTTGGCTCAGGTCATGATCTTGTGGCTTGTGAGTTCAAGCCCCGTGTTGGGCTCTGTGCTGACAGCTGAGGGCCTGGAGCCTGCTTCGGATTCTGTGTGTGTGTCTCTCTCTGCCCCTCCCCCACTCATGCTCTGTCTCTCTCTGTCTCTCTCTCTCTCTCTCTCAAAAATAAACATTAAAAAAATAATAATAATAATGACAGGGGCGCCTGGGTGGCTCAGTTGGTTGAAAGTCTTGACTTCAGCTCAGGTCATGATCTCACTACTCATGAGTTCGAGCCCGCATTGGGCTCTGTGCTGACAGATCAGAACCTGGAGCCTGCTTCCGATTCTCTCTCTCTCTGCCCCTCTCCCACCTGCACTCTGTCTCTCTTTCTCAAGAATAAACATTACAAATTTTTAAAAATTAATAATAATAATACAAACAAATAAATATAGAGAAAAGAGAAAGAGGGTCACTTATCAGAAGACCACCACTTTAGTTGACTAAATAATCTTATGCTTTCACACAGAAAAGTAATGATCTTTCCTTTTTTTCAAACATTTTTAGAATATAAAAAGTAAAGGATTTGTACTGTTTTTAAATTATGTCATCTTCATGCATAGCATTAAAAAAAATCTATAGTAAATCTTCATAAAAGCAATACTGTGTTTTCTTCCTGAATACAATTGTCCTGACGTATTTCAGGGAACACCTTATTTTTTAACATCACTAAAAAATCAATGTCTAAAATGCAAAGTGAAAATGATCTTTAGGTTGCTTTTAACTGTATCTTATTCAATAATCACAGACATGCTGGCAAAAGCAAACCATAAAGCATAGATATATGCTGATTCTAAAACAGGTAAAAGACAGATTTTTAATTATTCTAATTAACACAATTTTTTAACTCTTGAAAAATTCATACACATATTATTATTAAGTTAAGAAATGTTTTTAACATAAAGATGTTTTAACATTTTTCATGATAGAGAATAATCTACTTTGACTCTTTACCTGCTATCCTATCACTGTGAAGTAAATAGTGAGAATATTTAAACAAAATGTTAGTTAAAAATGATCCAGATTATCATACATATAATATTCTTCCAGCTTGACTATCTCTGATGGATTTTCCATCATAGTGAATCCGTGTTCCCCTACTTTATATCTAGCTAGAGCCAAGTATTAAACAATGACACTATATATCTTTTTGTACAATTTGCCAATTTTTGCTACTTTAGAACCTAGGTGCTCTGAATTGTCCTTGTAAAATCACCCTTCTGCAGAGAAAGGACTGAACAAAGAAATGATTCATGTACTGAAACATCAATGTGACTCTTAAATCGCATAACTCAAAGGTATTTTTACCAAAGAGGAAAAAAAAGCCTTTTTGTGGGGACCCAAGCAGTGGTATCTTTAAGTAAATAGAAGCCATTAAGCTAATTTAGATGTCTTAATTATTAAGAAAGTAAAATTTTGTGAAAACTGATGTCTCACAGGCATATACTTAAGCCATAATCTTTATTAAAATAATTTTGGACGGTCACTTTTATGCTTCTCTTTTTCAAGTTTTCATTTCTTATGCATTTCAGTGTCTTTACTTAGATTGGGTTACTATTTGGCCTAAATTAATTTAAATATAACTTGGGGATAATTATATAAGATATCTTATTACCTAATGGGAAATTTAAAAAAAAAAGTCATCCTTTAAAATTCTACCTTGCTTAAATCGGTGAGATGATTTCATTGAAGTTTCTAGTTTTTGAACACTTTGAAAAGTACAGAGGATGCAGTGTAAATTATTATAGGTACGATATGTATGTCACTTTTATGGTTAGCTCATTTGTTTTCACATTTCTTAATCAGGCTGCTCTTTTTCAAGTGTTGTTCTTCCCATTAACCAAGACTTTTTGTTTGTTTTTGTTCCAGTTGTCTTAACTAAGTCACTATTTTTAACCGAGTTTATTTCTTGTTACATCAGAAAATATATTATTTGTGTAGATATCTTTAGGAATCATCCAGTGTAATTTTTAAATGACAACTGTGAAATTATTTAATTTGAGGTGCCATTTATTTTCACTGTTTTTTTGTTTAATGTTTATTTATTTTTGAGACAGAGAGAGACAGAGCATGAATGGGGGAGGGTCAGAGAGAGAGGGAGACACAGAATCTGAAGCAGGCTCCAGGCTCTGAGCTCTCAGCACAGAGCCTGACGCGGGGCTCGAACTCATAGACAGTGAGATCATGACCTGAGCCGAAGCCGGAAGCTCAACCGACTGAGCCACCCTAGCGCCCCTTATTTTCACTGTTAAGTATACCGGATATACACTGAAATGTAGTAGTTGACTAATGACAGCTTTTAATGATTCATAAACATTATCTTGTAGTAGTTTATTAAAACCACAATAATTTTGAGTTGCAACATTTATTGGATAAAAATATGAATGAATGGTATACTAAAATTATATGCCCTTGTGTATAGTTATGTGTATGTTTATATAAATATATATTTCAATATATGAATGAGTAAATATGTACATTAATAAAAAGAAGTATCATACATTATCTTATAAAACTCTTTAATTATGGAAATCTAAACAGGATCTGACTTGGAAGTTACCTCTTTTCGTTTTTTTCCTTTTTTTTTACTTTTGATTTTTTTTTTCTTTGCATACAACCCTTTACTTACTTATCCTCAGACCTAATTTGGTTCTTTTTCCTTTTCCCTTATTCTATTTAATGTTAGTTTCTACAGTGATAGGACAAACAGAAGTAAGAGGAATGGAGCAAAAGGAGAGTTTCATTCTGATTTCTTCTTTTTACTCATTTGGTGTTGGCCTACTAATTAAAGCTCTAAAAGTTAAGGAGGTATTTTTGATGGGCTTTTTAATACTGAAAGCTGGAATGCCAATATCTCCATGTTACAGTTGTTTTATATATTAGAGTAAAGTGAAATAATATGTGTAAAATGCTGTCACTGTGTTAACACCTATTAAGAACCCCTAAAGAACAGCTTTATGATGATGATTATTTCTACAAAATTATATGCATTTTAGTATAAATGTTAAGTTTACTTTAGTTTTTGTTTGTTTGTTTGTTTTTCCCTTCCCCATGAAGAATATATTTTGAGATCGAAGGAGCTGTCTTAAAGGTTAACTTTGATTGTTGCTCCTGGCTGGCTCAGTTGGTAAAGCGTCTGACTTGGGCTCAGGTCATGATCTCGCAGTTTGTGAGTTCGAGCCCTGTTTCAGACTCTCTGCTGTCAGCACAGAGCCCAGTTCAGATCCTGTGTTCCACGCCCCCCGCCATCCCTCCCCCGTGTGTGCACTTGCTCGCTCTCTCTCAAAAATAAACAAACATTTTAATAAAAGTTAACTTTGTAGAAAGGCCTGTTTTACAAGTTGGTAGCTACCTATAAATGCTAATTATCAAAGCATTACTATAAAAATGTACTGATGCATTCATATTTTTTTAATCTGTGTCTTAGGGTCATGCTAAACCTTACTGTGGTAGCTATTGCTTTTAAGACCATACATATGTATTTAAATAAACTTCTAGTCAGGCTAAAGTTACAGCAGAAATATTGCATCATATGCTATAACCTTAGAAACTCTCCCTTGGCAGTAATGGTCCCTGACTCCCTTTGGGTATTTTAGGCACTGATACTCCATAATGGGCCATTAAGGAAAATGTTTAATTTGAGACTTATCCAGGTGTACCCTACTGAGATGAGATAATTTCAAAACATGTGTATTTTCTCTCCTGCCTGGTTGCCACTGATATACTAACTACAAGGAATGAAATATGGAAAAGCTCTTTTGGAATACTTTGTGAATCACAAAACACAATACATTTCTCTCATAATCTCAAGAAGTATATTTAAAACATAGATACCCTTTTTATTTAAGATGGTTCTAACAGAATTATTTTTAGACCTTGTCTGATACACATTTTTTAAATGTCCACTCTTGTATTATTTTCTTATTAATACTTGTTTTAAACTGCTTTTGAAAAGGAGACTTAATGAATTTTTTTTTACAATGTGAAATATCATGTTTAAAGTCAAAATATTTGTATGAAAGAGATGAATGGAACTGACCAGTCATGATAACTAAGCCACAGTGAAACTGTGATATAGTCCACTAGCTCATAATGAAATTTAACTTCCCCCTGCATTCCTCTCAGTTTTGGAAAGTCTTCAAAGAAAGTGTGAGTAGATGTGTATTTTTCCTTATCTGCCTGAAGGAATTGGAATAGAATGATTTTGACATTACTACTTCATTTCTTATAACTTCGCTATTCTAGACTTTAAGTCCGTTTCTTTGTGGCTAGAATTGTATTCGGAGAAATAGTGTTAAGAATAAGATGTTTTCTAGCTCAGCCCTGAAGCCATTAATGTGGCTTGATACGATTCTGGTCACCGAATTTGACGTTTAAAATTCATTGTTCCCAGCTATGGAAATAGCTTTTTAACAAATCTCAACTGTAGTGCTATTTGCATTGAAGATATTTTTTTTTAATTTTTACAGGAAAAATGTGACTATGGCAGTTTTAAATCAAACTCTGGAACTTTAATTATAACACAAACTTACACTAGATGTATTATATTATCATGGTTTTCAATCTTGAAGTACTCAGGTAATTTTAGTTATAAAATTGCCAACAAGAAAACAACAGAAGACAGTACTAATCTAGCCCAATCATAAAGCCTCTGTAGATAATAAAAATCCAACAAATGTTAGAAACATTTGAGATTAGTTTGACTGATCACTTGTCAATTTGAATCTTGACATTAGAATAATTATGATAAAGTCACAACAATTCTACTTTGAAGATCTATCTGCTTTTTTCGGTAAGAATCAGAGTAATCTCGGTTCCCTTTTTAGAAAAAAATACTTCAGTAATTAAATAGTCATGCTGATTGGAATGAGATTGATAGGTTTTGAAGTATCCAACATTTTATTTGGAAGATATCTTTTTATTTTATTTTTCTGATTGTTTTCATCTTTTTGTATAATTTAAGAAGTACTTTCTTGGCACCTAAGAACCTCCAAAATCATCATTCCTGGCTTGCTCTCCTAATGAAGTCTGTGGTCTTACCCCATACCCAAACCAAGCATGAATAAAATGGGTCATTGCTGTCTATTCAAATGTACCAGACATACAGCATGCTAGGTAGGAGTTATTTAAAAGTGAAGTTAATGAAGGCTTTTTGTTGATTGCATGATTCTCTCAATCTGAAGCTTGTTTGAATATGTCAGTGTAGGCCTATATCCTAAATCTTCATCTTATTTCCTACAACTCCTAAATTAAATGCTAACCAAACCTAGCTAAAAGCACCTTACGTTTACGTAAAGTGCTGCCTTAGCACAGGAATCTATAACAAAAATACCATAGACTGGGTGTCTAATAAACAACAGAAATTTATTTTTCACGGTTCTGGAGACTGGAAGATCAAGATCAGGGTGCCAGTATGGTTGGGTTCTGGTGAGAGTTCAGTTCCCTGGTGATAGACAGCTATGTTCTTTCTGTAACTTCACATGGTGGAAGGGGCCAGAAACTTCTCTGGACTTTGTTTTATAAAGGCACTAATCCCATCCATGAGGGCTCTGCTCTTGTGACCTAATTATTCACCAAAGGCCCCTCCTACAACTACCATCATATTGGGCATTAGTATTCACCATATGAACTTTGGACGGGGGGGTGGTGACACAAACATTCAGTTTGTACTAGTACTGCTTTGGAATCAGTGGTCAATAGAAGTATGAGACGGTAGAATCAAGTGAATGGAAGCACACACTATGGGTCTAGACTGTTCAGGTGTAAATCTGGGCTTGTTTATTTTTAGCTATATGACCTCAGCAAGCTCTTTACACTCTTAGCCCCTCCGTTTCCTCGTTTCCTCTTTTGTCAAGTAGGAATAACAATAGTCCCTTTCTGGGGGTGCCTGGGTGGCTCAGTCAGTTAAGCTTCCGACTTGAGCTCTTGTCATGATCTCACAGTTTGTGAGTTCGAGCTCCATGTCTGAGCCCCACATCAGGCTCTGTGCTGACAGCTCAGAGCCTGGAGTCTGCCTCAGATTCTATGTTTCCCTCTCTGCCCTTCCCCTGCTCATTCTCTCTGACCCCCCCCATCTCTCTCTCTCTCCCTCCCTGTCTCAAAAACAAATAAAACATTTAAAAAATGAAAAAAAAATATTAGTCCCTTTCTTTAGAGTTTCTATAGGAATAACCATAATGCTTATATTTAAAATCAATTAAATGCTTGATATATTAATATGTGAAGAGCTCTTAGGACAGTGCCTGGGTATGTAAGGGCTCAATAGCTGTTTACTGTTGTTATAAAGAAGATTATCTTGCCTACTGCACTTTAGATTTTGAAATAGATTCACAGGCTCCTATTAGAAATGAAATTAGACTTATTGATTCAGACTAACATTGATAATAAAAAGTTGAGATTTTATGAGCATAGATGACTCTTGAGAAACATGGGTTTGAACTGCATGGGTCCATTTATACATGGATTTTTTTCCCCCAATAAATACAGTACAATACTATAAATGTATTGTCTCTCCTTAGGATTTTCTTTTTTTAATTAAAAAAATGTTTTCCTTTTTTTTTAAGTTTATTTATTTTTGAGAGAGAGAGAGCAGGGGAGGGGCAGAGAGAGGGAGAGAGAGAATCCCAAGCAGGCTCTGCACTGGCAACACAGAGCCAGGTCTGGGATTCAGAATCAAAAACCATGAAATCATGACCTGAGCTGAAACAGAGTCGGACACTTAACCGACTGAACCACCCAGGTACCCCTAATTTTTTTTTATTAGAGAGCATGAGTTGGGGGAGAGGGACGGGAAGCAGGGGGGAGTGGGAGGGAGAGAGAGAGAGAATGAGAAAGAGAGGGAATCTTAAGCAGGCTCTGTGCTCAGCCTGGAGCCCAACGCGAGTTCCATCCCAGGACCCTGGGATTGTGACCTGAGCCGAAATCAAGAGTTGGATGCTCAACAGACTGAGCCACACAAGTGCCCCCCTTATGATTTTCTTAATATTTTCTTTTTTCTAGCTTTATTCTAAAATACAGTATATAATACATATAGCATACAAAAATGTGTGCTAATCAACTATGTTATTGGTAACTATTTATTAGTTAAGTTTTGGGGGAGTCAAAAGTTATACCCGGGTTTTTAACTGCACGGAGTTGGTTCCCTCAACCCCTGCATTGTGTAAAGATCAACTGTATTTTTATTCTTAAAGAGTGAAGTAAAGGATCTATTGACAAATCAGATGTATGGAAAGAATATGAGATCCATTTCCTAATTTCTTCTCATTTAAAGCAGTTGAATTGTTTTCCAAACTAATTGCATTAACATAATTATTTCTACTTACCTTAATCTCAAACTTATTTTATTTCCTATTGCATGTATCAGTAGAAGCAAATATTCTCTTATTCAAAGCCTGTTGGAAACAGACTTCAGTCAAATGCTTTGTAGGATCTTGGGGAAGAGGTTAACTCAAGGACACTTTGCAAGAAAATGATCCTGTGTAAAACATCAATCTGTTTCATGGTTAAATGATATGCTGCCCTAAAGCCAAAAATAGCCATGTTCATTAAATCCAAATTTGTTCCTAAACATTAATAGACACTTATTAGATTATAACATTATCTGAAAGACAATTACATGGGACTTTTACTCTAGAGAACTTTCCTATTAAAATGAGCTTCCTGGATTACTTGTTTTCTAACGTAGCATCAAACTGTATTTGAAATATAATCATAAGCAGATAGGTGTTGTACTTAAGCAATGAAAAAAGTCATTTGCTAGTTTTTCAGACAGTTTGTTGAGATTTAGCATTTCCTTGCTTGAAAAGTGTTGTAAGTGACCTTTAAAAAACACTAACTGAATACAAAGAGGTCTTTCTTTGCTCAGACCTCTCTGAAACTTATGGAGGGAGGGATAGGGAAGAAATGAAGGAAGAACGCAGACTTGAGTGAAAATTCTAGAAAAATCCAGTTGTATTCCTAAACTACTCTTCCTACTTCTAATTTGATTTAACTTTTTTTTTCTGTATCTTCTGTGCCCATCCTTCATTTTTTCCCTCAGTTTCCCATCCTGATTTCTTTTTCTTCCCACCCCGAAAAACATATAACTGATATTTATACAACTTGCAAATGTGTTGTCTTGACTTTCTTCAAATAATCTTTATTTTAAGTCACAGTTCTAGGCTTCTAGGTCACTGTGGACTCCTACCATACTAACTCTGAAAAATGTTGTCATTGACATGGTAAGGTAGTTTTTCTTTCCTCTCTATTTTCTTCTATAGACCACTACCAATTTAATCTTCTAAAAGCATAGTGTTTCAGTGTATCTTCTGATTCTATCCATTCTCCCACTTAACCATTCACAAACTCCTATCAAATGTTCTTCTGTACTACTTACCACCAGATGTCATTTCATTTACCATTTTTAACCCTACTTTTGAGCATAAAACTTACGTTAAATGAGAAGAAAGATTTTTCTATGTATTAAATGCCTACTCTTGCCAGGAATCTTTATAGGTACTATTTATATTTACTTAAACCTTATAACCACCTCGTGGAATATGTATTAATTTCAGATGTGAACATTAGGGTATAGAAAATTGAGGTAATCTGCCTATGGTCATACAGCTTACAACTTGGAGAAGATTTAACACTTTTTCTCATTCCAAAGTTCATGTTATACCTTTCATTCTTGCTGCTTCTGATGGTTCTGTCTTATGCAATATCTAATACTTGAAGACAGGAGCTTAGTATTTTTTTTTAAATGCAGAAATAAAGGATTAAGAGGGGTACCTGAATGGCTCAGTTAGGCTCGGATCCCCTGTCTCCCTCTCTCTTCCCATCCCCTGCTCATGCTGTCTCTCTCTCTCAAAAATAAATAAACATTAAAAAAAAGGAAGGATTAAGAAAAATATAGCTATATCCACATCTAGGCCAAGGCATACACATACGTAATATGTTTGAATTTCTTCCAGGTTGTGTTGGATCTGAATGTGTTATAAAATATACATCTATAAAGCTAAATAGTACAGTTAGAGTTTGTCATTTGGAGGTAATGCATTGCCAAATGGATAGCAGTACCATTGTATCTAAAAGTGTTGTGATTCTCTGGAATCAATATTTGATCTCAAATAGTGTAATAGCCACTAAGAAGTGTTAGGGAAGTTTGGAACCCTGACAAAGCATCGTATTATGAAAATGCAAAGATGGCATTATCTTGGTATGGTGTCATGTTGGGTACTGTATAAATACTAGTTAGTTCATCAATTTAATGATTCGTATGATATCTCTATTTAGGTTAATACCTCTATTAACTCAAGCTCTTTATTTTAAACCAGAGATCATTTACACAAATTAAACTCAGAACAAAATGTTCAAGCGTTCAGGAGCAATATAGAGGATTCTAAAAATTTTTGGAAAATATTCACAATAAATATTTACTCTCATTCTCCAAAGATGGTACTTCCAGTGATTTTTATGTATTTATGTTATGTTTGCCTTTCAATGCATTGCAAAATGATATTTAAATATTACAAAAATACACAGGTGAAAACTGACCAAATTGGATTCAAATTCCTTTGTGAAGCTTTCAAATCTTTTCTTCTGCTCCTCCAACAGGTTGTGTATTTATTTTCTGCAGCTCCTCCTTACTCAGTAGACCTGACAGACAGAGACCTGGCCGTTCTGTAATATGCTATCTTCTATCACCTTTACCTTTTTCACAGCAACCCTTAACCCACAACGTTCGTCCTTCAGTCACTGTTTAGTGAAATCTCACTCATTTCCTCATATTCTAGCACAATTACCATTTTCTTCTAGAAGGTCTTCCAGATCTTCCAAGCTGGATTATTTCCTCTATTTTTTAAAACTCTTGTCTTTATTATATTTGAATTTGTATTTCATTATTTGTATTTCCTTTGTTATCTCTTCCTGTAGCCCTCCTGCAGTGTTCTCTTCCTGCTCTTCCTTTTCTTCCTCTCCTTTCTATAATGCATATATACATATATGTGTGTGTATATATATATATATATATATGTATATTATGTATATATATATATGTATATATGTGCAGGGCTTAAACTCGTGTGTGTATATATATATATATATATATATATATATATATATATATATATGAGACATATCTCCTATGACCAAAAAAAAGTTTACATTCTTTGTATTCACTGAAGATCTCTTGGTACATATTACTAAAGGAACACATGTGTAGGTAGATTGAATTCAATATTTCTTGAAAATATTAAACAATTTTGGGATGAGCACTGGGTGTTGTATGGAAACCAATTTGACAATAAATTTCCTATATTAAAAAAATAAGAAATAAGAAAGAAAGAAAGAAAGAAAGAAAGAAAGAAAGAAAGAAAGAAAGAAAGAAAATATTAAACAAGATGGTTGTATTATCTCTCCTCTGAATCTCCAAAGGGATCAAGTACTAGTTAAGATAGTATTTATTACTAAAATGTTCAGCTCCCTATTGCTACTAAGTAGGCATGGTAGTTAAATACTTTTTTTATAAATTTTGATGCAAATAATTTGGTCACTCAGATGCAATTAAGGTATGTAGTTGAATATTTACCTTGTTTCATTTGTTTTTATCAGAGGCTCAATTTTATGTGATTCCAAAAATGAATTCATACATAAGAATTTTATATTCTTCACGTCTCCATTCTTCTTCCTCATCTCTGAAACCTTTGTCTCCTTCCAATGCCTTCTTCAGTGAAAGGAAGAACATCTTCTCAGTACCAATATTGATCCCTGTATCATTTATCATTGTTTCAAAATTTATTGGGTACCTAGTACTTGGCCCAATGCTAGACAGTGAGAATATAAAGGAAGAAGACAGGGAAGTTCTGCCAGAAAAGTTGTTTAATTGCATTTTGAAGGATGAGTGAAGTTATAAAAAAGAGGATGGAGGCTTGGAGATGAGAAAACAGCATATTCAAGAGTCTGCAAGTGCCCTTGTATGGCTAAAGCACAGGGTCATCTATGAAACTTAGTAGGACTAACCAAGTATCAGTAGAATGTGTATGATTCGTCTGCATGACCATCACCATTTTCTTCTTGTGTGTGTGTTTTTGTTTGTTTGTTTTAATCTATGGAAACTTTTTTTTTTAATTGTTAAGTTTTTATTTTAATTCCAATGAGTTCACAGCGTTCTATTAGTTTCAGGTGTACAATATAGATAATTTAACACTTCCATAAATCACCCAGTGCTCATCACGAATGCATTCCTTAATTCCATCACCGTTTTAACCCATCCCCCCATCTCCCTAGTTAAATACTTGTTAATAGTTACTTAATACAACGTTGTTGGTTTTTTTCTCCATCAATAAAGAAAGAAAAGATTCTTAAACTTATTGCAATGCTTTTGTTTTCAGAGTCAAAATGTTAAAGTGTTTAATTTTTAAAACAGAAATATTTTTTAAATACTTTTAAATAATTTTTAAAAACAAATACGAGGACCAAAGTAATAGTATAGTCACCTGCACTCTCTCAGTTAAGAAATAATAGATATAATTCTTTTAGCAAACACCAAGAAAACTTTAAAAGAAACACAATATGTATAGATTTCATAAACTGCCAATTATAGCTGACATTAAAATAATAAGATCATTAAGGGGCGCCTTTGTGGCTCAGTCAGTTAAGCGTAGGACTCTTGATTTCTGCTCAGATCATGATCTCACAGTTCTTCAGTTTGAGCCCTGCATTGGGCTCTGTGTTGACAATATGGAGCGTGCTTGGGATTCTCTCTCTCTCTCTGCCCCTCCCCTGCTTGTGTGCTCGCACGCTCTCTTTCTCTCTCTCTCTCTCAAATAAATAAATTTAAAAAAATACATATTTACTCAGTCTAAACTCCTTTAAAATTCTTTTTACTTCTACCTAGTGATGATCACACCAAACATTTTAATATTTTTAGGATTGTGGTGGGAGGAAGCTATCTTATAATCTAATAGCTTGTCTTGCTAACCTGCTTCTTTACCTTAAGAGTTAACTATTTCATAGAATATCCATTCACATCAGAAGGAGTCGTCCATGTAAAACTACTTTTGGAAAGACACTTTTGGGAGAAAAGGTCGTCTGTCATTTCATAGGACATGGACTATGAAACATTGCTGTATATGTACTTATGATTATGCAGCACTGGTAAATCATAGAAATCTTGCAATCTTAGATTTGAATAAAGCCTCTCATATAAGCATTTGTGCCACACTAAATAATTTAGGTGAAATATATTTTCCAGTCTTATTAAATTAATATTTCTCAAAAACACTTGTCTTTTTTGGGCTACAATTGGTAGATCTTATTTATAAATGTAGTGAGCTATGTGCACATAAATCAGATTACATAGATGCTCTGTAATGGATATTTACTTGTTAAGGTAGTGACAAATGATAGAATAGCTAGGTTAATCACATTTATATTTATATTATTTTTCATAGGTTACCATATGCCAATTGTGTATAACAAAAAAGATAATTTATGGAGAAGGATTGTGGTAAATATTTGATTTGTTAATGAATGTAATTTCAAATCATTCAAATTTCCGAATCCAGGTACTAACCCTGGAAGAATTATAGATAATACCCAAGTGATATTTGCAAACACTTCTAAAGTAAGGGTTTTTTGGTGCCTGGGTGGCTCAGTCACTTAAGCTTCTGACTTCAGCTCAGGTCATGATCTCATGATTTGTAAGTTCGAGGGTCACATCAGGCTCTCTGCTGTCAGCACAGAGCCTGCTTTGGATCCTCTGTCCCTCTCTGTCTCTTTGCCCCTTCTCTGTTCATTCTGTCTCTTTCTCAAAAATAAATAAATAAATACAAAAAAAAAATCTCAAAAAAAAGTAAGGGTTTTTTGTTTTCCTTTGAGTTAATAGCTATGATTTCCCTATATGAAATAAGGAAAAACAAACCATGTTATATAGGACACTCCTATATTATAATTAGCAATGGGGCTATAGGACTATAAACCAATTAATTATTAAAATAGAGCTACGTGGCACTTTATACATCTGGCGTGCACTAAACATGTAAAAAGATTGACCTCTGAAAAAGATTTACATGGCAAAAAGAAGCAAATAGGCAAAGTAAAATATGGATTAATTGAAATTTATAAAGTTCATATGAAATAAAGTTCATAGTTAGCAAAACTTGTGATAAATGAACATTTATTACTTGGGAAAATGTACAAATAACACAAAAAGGATATAGTATCTTCACTAGATTATTATTATGAGTTTAATAATAAAATGCAATTTTCCTTGGAAAAAGATTGAGAGAGTAAATTATCTTACAGAAATGTGATTAAGAGTAGCTAAAATGTTGGGGTGCCACAGTGGCTCAGTTGGTTGAGTGTCAGATTCTTGCTTGTGGCTCAGGTCATGATTCCAGGGTCATGGAATCGAGCCCTGTGTCCAATTCCGCACTGAGAGAGAAGACTACTTAAGATCCTCTCTCTCCCTCTGCCCCTCTCCCCACTCACACACATACTTTCTCTCTCTCTCTTAAAAAAAAAAAAAAAGAGTAGCTCAAAGGAAGGTAATAATTCCAAGATAAATAGTATTTGGAGTGTAGAAAAGAAACGAATATACAACAAAAATTAAAGCTTCCAAATATGATTTAAGAAGGTCATATCAAAAACTTAAACAGGGAAAACAAATTATGACACAACAATTTAAGGTGAGAATTTGCCCAAAGTAAAATCAATGTTTTAAATTTAAAAGAACTTTTGTTTCAGCAATAACAAGAAAAGTTCAAATACTTTCAGAGTGTAAGTGTATTGGATATGAGGGCAGGTTAGTCTAAATCTAACAAATAAGGGATGATCTGTGTAGTTTATGACAGAAGGCTTTGGTTACATAACACATTTGTAGAATATCTTTCCATTTTGTGATTTTTTTTTAACTTTTAATGGAACATCAGTCAAATAACACAGTTTCATAATTATAATCTTAAATATTAATGATTAATGATTTGTATAGGGTAGCAGGCAAAACTGTTTGCCATAATTGGTAATCTTTGATAAAAATTAGAAATGCCACCTTTTATGAATAATTTTTAAAACATTAGTGTGTTGGTTTATTATTGGAAATTAGTGTCATAAATAGTATATTTTAAATGAGAGAAACACTGAAAATTCTCCTTTATGAAACCTCACATTACTTTAGTGTGCATTGTTCAGCTATAGAATTCTCAAGGAGAGTGTACATACCCAGATACCTGTGCTATTAGTCATCAAACTTGGAAGTGAGAGGGGTGGAGATCAGGTGTTTCCTTTATCCCTCAATTTTGAAGGAATAAAGGAAGCAAAGGAAGTTGGTGAATGACAGACACACACTAACAGACATGCATGATCAGTGATAATCTCTGTCACGCTATATTTTGTGTTATCTGTAAACCTCACAACCAATTTGCAAGGTGAATATTGTTCTCTCTTTTATACTTGCAGTAACTGAGATTCAGAGAGGTATTCAATCTTGCCTTAACACCAGAATATTAGGTCGGCATATTTTTTTTTTTAATTGAAGTATAGTTGAGACACAATGTTACATTAGTTTCGGGTGCAAAGCATATTGGTTGAATAAGTCTATATGTGAGGCTCTGCTCATCCAAGTATATCTACCATGTGTCACCATACAACACTATGCTGATACTATTGACGATATTCCCTATGCTGTACCTTCTATCCCTGTGACTTATTCATTCCGTTACTGGAGGCCTATATCTCTCACTGCCTTTTGCCCATTCTGCCTATTACCACTCCCTCCCTCTGGCAACCTTAATTTTGTGTCAAGTATAATTTTTAAATCCCTTGCATTTACAAAAGAACATCTGACAGCTTTTCACTTTGTGTTCCTAGAACATCTCACGTAACACATCACATTTTGCACAGCGCTATAATTATTGGTAAATATACCTTTTAGCATTTATATTTTACTGTCAGTGGTTGTAAAAGGGCTACTACATCTTAGACTTGTAGCCACACTCTTCCCCTTGACCCACAGTGTTAGCACAGTGTGTGGTACCTAGAGAAGGCAAAAGAAATTTATTGTAGGTGGAACTGTGTTTTGAAATTGACTGGTTAAATGCTTTATATCAATAGCGAGTCTTTTTTATGTGTAATTTTCTTGTTATATGTGACTTAATGAGTCTTTGGTGCCTTTTCTTGGTTTTTCTTCTCTGTGTGTGTTTGAAGAGCTTTGTTTCAGAGATGTCTTAAGTGGAAATCCCTTTTGTATGAAACTGATTGTTTTGGTAGTTAATAGCATAAATTAGAAAACAAAATATCCCTAAAAGTTTCCTATTTTTTTTTCACTGTTAGTAGGCAAGCAGTAATGGTTTGTCTTTCTATAGGTTATGAGCAATCTTGTCTTTCAAAGTATCTATTAAAATTTATATGGTTTCGGGCGCCTGGGTGGCTCAGTCGGTTGAGCCTCCGACTTCGGCTCAGGTCATGATCTCACTGTCTGTGAGTTAGAGCCCCTCGTCAGGCTGTGTGCTGACAGCTCAGAGCCTGGAGCCTGCTTCAGATTCTGTGTCTCCCCCTTTCTCTGACCCTCCTGCATTCATGCTCTGTTTCTCTCTGTCTCAAAAATAAATAATCATTAAAAAAATTAAAAAAATTATATGGTTTAATTATTGCAATTTTATTATATATGCCCCCATATTAGCACATTATTTTGGGGCTGTGGGTGAATGATAGGTGGGTGGTGTTACTGGATCGTGAGGACATGTTACCCTCTTTAAATAATAGCTTCTATTCTCAATTTCTTTCCTCACCTCTGTTTACCCGATAATCATGAAAACAAATTCCTGTGCTCAAACACAATGAAAAATATCTGAGTAGATGTGGTTTCGTGTCCTGCTATGATATCTTAAAACAAATCATTATTATAAATAATATGTATTTTCTTATCTTTTCTATAAAGTAACTTTCTCCCACTGTTTTATCATTGTGGAAATACATAACGTGAAATAAAATATTCTAATTTCCACTAAAACAAGAATTCACAATAGTAATACTCATATTTCACTATGGAAATAATTTTCCCTGTTCCTCCGAAGGATACCATGTTACAATTAGTCTGGTTTCCTTTTTAAACATGTCTTCACTTTTCTGTTTGCCCCGCTATGTCTACCTAATGTATCCATGCTGTTCCAGGTTCTCCACTCTTCACAATCAAATGACATATTTAAGGGGCGCCTGGGTGGCTCAGTCGGTTAAGCATCTGGCTTCAGGTTAGGTCATGATCTTGTGGTTCGTGAGTTCGAGGCCCGTGTCAGGCTCTGTGCTAACAGCTCAGAGCCTGGAACCTGCTTCAAATTCTGTCTCCCTCTCTATCTGCCCCTCCTCCACCTATTCCCTCTCTCTCAAAAATAAATAAACATTTAAACAAATTTAAAAAAGAACATATTTAAGAAAGGCCTAAATCTTTTTGGGAAACTTGCTACATTGGCCCCTTCCTTTGCACAATTAATACCCCTAATTATCCTCTTACATTTTCTTGTTTATTTCTACTATAGAGAGAGCAAAGAACACTGGTGTTGGAATCAGACATTTGGTTTGGAATTCTTGTTGCATAACATTTTTGATTTTCTTCCTCAGTAAACATGAAATCATATTATCTGCTTTACAGGTTTGTATGGAGAATTAAAGCAGATAATTTTATAATATCCAGAATACTTCTTGATATATGATAGGCACTAAAATAATTAATTAATAAAATAAATAATTAATAATTAAAATAATAAAATAAATAAGAGAATATAATTTAGTCTCTTCTTTATCTTGTAACTTCCTTTCCTGTGTTCTGTTTTTCCTATGAGTGTGAGTTGTGAGAAAAATTGTTCTCCTTCTGCATTCTCAGTATCTGCCAGAGTTAGTATTTAGTATATATTTTTCAAGTAATGAATAAATAATTCGCCTAGTGGCTACCCACGGTTATTTCCAGTGGCAAAGTAGTTCTGTGTATGTTTATGTGTTTGTGTGTGTCTTTGTGCATACATGCATCTAATGCCAATTTTTGACACTGGAATATTGAATGGACTTAGAGGAAAGAAAAGAAAAGACATAGTAACTAAATGTTGAGAATAAGGAAGTAGTGTTTACTTGGTGGTATATCAGTCAGTTTTAGTATCCATTTTTGAGTGCCCATTAATTATCACATGTATATTAAATAATGTTTTAAATTAGCAATTTTTTTCAAAAGTTATTCTTTGAAAGCGTTACACACATAGCAATTAAGAATAAGTTCTGGGGGCGCCTGGGTGGCTTGGTCGGTTAAGCGTCCGACTTCGGCTCAGGTCATGATCTCACGGTCCGTGAGTTTGAGCCCCGCGTCGGGCTCTGTGCTGACAGCTCAGAGCCTGGAGCCTGTTTCAGATTCTGTGTCTCCCTCTCTCTCTGCTCCTCCCCTGTTCATGCTCTGTCTCTCTCTGTCTCAAAAATAAAGAAACGTTAAAAAAAAAAATTAAGAAAAAAAAAAGAATAAGTTCTGAATGATTTCTTTGTCAGAGTGTGAATAGGAAAAGGAATGGAAATATTTCACATGCTTCCTTTCCACATACCTTCTCTTTTCTCTCAACCACTTCTTTTCTCATCATTCCTATTTGTCAAAGTAAAATATTATTAGACTGTCTCCTGTGAGCTTCATTTTCTTACAATGTGTCTGTGAGATGAAACTTTTTTTTTTAATCTATTGTGTTCAGATTTAGTGTTCTTGGAGCCTGTCTATACCATAGTGAGTCAAAACATTTTTGAGCCAAATTATTGAATGGTCTTGCTTCTTAATACATACATGTTAAAAGGATGAATAGGATAATGTTGAAAACTAATGAGATGTATAATCTGAAGACATACACTTATGTGCTAGACACTGTGCTGGGCAGTACATATTTTACATATATAATTAAAGATTCCAAATTTTAGCTCATTAAATGTTCATATAGGCATATGAATCAACTAGGGAAGTGAGGCACTGAGGGTTTAAATGACTTGCTCAAGCAAGGTCACAGTACTGGTAGAGCTAATAATTGAAATTGGGTGGTCTTGCTCCAGAATCTGTGCTCTTAAGTGCCATGCTATAAGTAACAATGCCAGAAATTCACATAAATCTGTGTAGTTTTGCCTTATAACTAAGGCAAATATTTCAGAAATGTTTGGAATTTATTTCATCGGAATGAGATTTATCAATACAGGCTTCAGTAAACTATCTCTATTTTGTATAACCCTTTCTGGAAAACTTTTAAATTTATAAACCCAAAATATGAAATTGTTTTAAATATTGGGTTTGAAATGCGAACTCCTTTCCTGATAGAAATAAATTTCATTATATGGAGATTTCTATAGGGCTTTCTAGAAGAGAGAGAGAGAAGGAGAACGACCCAATTTGTACTGATTGATCCGTTTTAAAGGTGCTGACTGTGAAAAACATCTTCAAAATTTGGGTCACGCTCTTTCGGTATTTTTACTTCTTAAGATAAATCTGTGCAGTCTTTAAGAGAAGGCAGCTCTATCAGTTTGGTTCAGTAAAATAACTTCCTTAATGCTTAAAGTTTTTAATGTCTTCCATACATATTTAAAACTTTTAAGCAAGATTCCACATCTTAAATTGTAAGATCCTGAAGAATCATTTCCATGTTTTGTTCAGTCTCCTATCCTGTGTTCCTAGCCCAGTGCTTTGTATTTCAGTGGATATTCAGTAAACCTCCTTTGAATGAATTAGCTATATTTAAGCATAAGTACTTAACATAAATCTAAGATCTTCATGGATTAATGTACAAAGATGCTTTGGAAAATAATATAGTTAATATTTAGAATGATTTCTGAATTGAATATCAGGGACTAGAATGAAAGTAAGACTCATACATGTAACTTTTATTTGTTAACTTGTAGTATATGGTGATCAATGAATCTTATGGTAATGGTAATGAATGAATTTTTTGCTTTATTATTCTAATGTTAGTAAAAAAATAGGTTTGTGGAAAATTTTTATGTAAAATAAACCCCAACTCTATACATATTAACAAATTATACAAATCAATTGCTGATTTATTATGGAACAAATTGATATAACATATTGATATTAAGTTTTCCAGTGAGACTGAATTATTTCTTTCAGTCAGTTTGGAAGCAGGGAAATAAACTCTGTGGTGATATATGCATAAATAGTGTCCTGCAGGTTACTTCCTCATTTTTATATATGACGCCTTAATAAATTAGATTGAAGGGAGGGAGGTATACAGATGTTCAAGTCAGCAAATGAACTTTCAAGGAATTAAGATGAGAATATGTGTATTTGATAATCCATTTTGTTTTCTTGTTTGCAGAATTCAAATTTGGGATACTGGTGTTTCTGTTTTTGAGGATTTTTTTTTGAGGGAAAGTTTTTTTTTTTTTTTTTTTTTAATCATCGGTCTTGGAATACAGAAGAGGAACCAGAAATACAGTCATTTTGTTTCACGCTGGGAACACTCAGTTTTGAGGCACTCACGCCCGAGTTCACAGCCATGTGGCCATCACAGCTACTAGTCTTTATGATGCTCATAGCACCGATCATTCAAGGTAAGACCTTTACTTAGATTTTTGTGCGAAGCTTCGTGTTGTCCCTATTTGCACTGGATCCTTTCTTGTAAATCTTTGCTCCATGATTTAGCAGCTTTTGCCTGCATAAATAGAAGTAAATTAAATTAAAAAGGCCATAATATGTACCATGAGCTGCAATAAATACAACTTTGAGTTTGATTTCTGAAAGTAGCTTTTGAAATGTATTTTTTAAGAATTCTTGCATGTTTTACTATTTGTTTTTACCATACATGTGGAAAATCAGCTGAATTGTTAACTATATCATTTATTCTGAATTTTTGGCCTTCCTATTTTTGTAATTACAATACTTTTTAATTTAATAAGTATGTATATTTGAAAGAAAACACCCCCAAAATCTGCTTTCTTACACCAAGTAATTGTTTGTTTCTGAGTGTTTACTACTGTGTTCAGTCTTTAATATACAGAATGCAAACTAAACCTCTCATTTAACCAAAAATTGTTTTTTTCATATACCTTTTAATGCAAAGAAAGAAAGAAAATGCCAAAATGATATGAACATATGCTGAAAGATAATTTTACGGAAGAAAACTAATCACCTTATAAAAAACTGTATATTTTGTTCATTTAGACATTTTGGTATTTATAATACAAATGTGATAGTTAAATGATACATCGTTGCAAATTTTGTGAAAGATAATTAATAAATAAGAGAAACTCTATACGACTGAGTAGAATATTCACTCAATCTTTCTAAAAACTGGCAGAGTCTACATACATATGTAACTTATTGACAATTTAAAGTCTTCTACTAATTATCACTGGTTTTGCACTAAGATGAAAAAGGTGTAACACAGTTACTCTCTCATACATTAATGGCAATTATAGCAAAGAAAGGGACACAGCTGTATTTACCACTGCTTAGGAGGTCTCAGAATAGTATAGTGTAGCAAGCACCTGAAATCAATTTTTAGCCTCTTTAGCTCACTTTTGGTTTTTAATTGACTACAAATATCTGTTGTAGTTTATCAGGGATGCAATTCTGAATTCGGCACATATTCTTGTTTCAACCTGAATTACATTCTGCCGTCACTATAAAAACTGGATAAAATACCTTCTGTGTCTTTTGACATTTTTTCCCTCAAGTTTCCCTGGTTTAGCACATGTTTTCTAAAGTAATCACTAAAATGTAAGGTAGTGCTTTATTAAAGACATGAAAGTAAACCTGTACAACCATCTAGTTTTAAATGATGCAAATTCATCAACAATTTCAAAATGTTTCTTTGATCCATATACTGATGGAGAACTTACATTCACATAATTGGGGACATATATCATTTTGTGGTAAGGGACAATAAAAGAATTCTGTCCCTTTAAACAAGTGTTTTTCTAATTATCTGTATATCTAAAGATTATTCTAATTAGGTTTTTTGGTGTTATAAAGATGCCTCACTCATAAGGTTATTTTGAGGATTAAATGAATAGCATGTGTAGAGAATCTAGCACAGTGCATGACAAGTATTCAGTGTTTGAACATGTTAATTTTCTTCATCATACTATCTGCCTCACTAGTTTATTTTTGTTCTCATTGTAACAACTGGAAATTAGCTAACCGTAAGAGCTATTTCATTTGATGTTGATAATCAGAAAAAAACAAAAATCAAAACTCTTTCACTCTCTCTATATGTATACATAAAATTCATATTTAAAAAGTCAGTCTAAAGTTATACTTGGTTAGGGGAAGGTAGATTAAAAATAGCAGAAATAGACATTGTAAGAGGCTCTCTTTTCAGAGGTGAAATTTCTGATTTCTAGAAACTGATACCCACTATGTATTTCAGTTGGCCCCAAACATGGCTGAGCCATAGATCATGGGACTTGGATTTGGACCTGTCTCACCCCGCTCCCCACCACCACCCACACACACCCATTCACACACTCATCCTCTCTCTGAGTAACTCTGAAAAGTATTTAAAAACTCCTAATAGAGCAAATAGAAAATTGACCTGGTATATAAAATATGTTGGGCTAAAACTGAAGTAATCCTTTCCGCTGCATGTGAACTACTTTATATTATCTTGACTTTGAGCCATATTATGCTACATAATATAGAAGCTTTCTATTTATAAACTTTATCCTTATTACCTTGAATAGGAATTTTAAAACTTCACATCTGAAAAAATGCAAGTCAGTTTTGTCTGTCTTCTATAGAAGGCCTTCCCCACTGCTTTTGTGATGCCATTTCTGACTTGTAAATAAAGGGCTTCTTCATATGAACAGCCTTTTGGAACCCAGATTGCTTATAAATACAGGAATGCATGTACCTTTGATCAGTGTTGATATTAGAAGATAGACTTTTTTTTTCTTTTTAGAATCCCTACCAATCCTGTCTTAAAGGAATACCACATAACTTGGAACTTTAGACAGCTGAGTTAAAATGATGTCACAGTTACAGAAGGACGTACTCTTGTTTCTGAAACATCCCCTGGTAGCATCTCTTTGCCTACTGCTGTTGAGATGTCCAGCTTCATTTGCTACTCCTGACCATAGAGAATTAAGTTATCTGGGTATGACCTGAATTGCTTTTTTCTCCAGAGCAAATAATAACGATGGCTACTGATTTCATAGCCATGAACTTTAGATGTATTGATACAATTAATCCTCACAACATTCTCATGGGTTTAATATATTTACTATTACAGTAAAACCTTGGTTTGCAAGCATAACTCATTCTGGAAACTTGCTTGTAATCCAAAGTACTCGTATATCAAAACGAATTTCAAGAACCATTGGCTCAGTTGTGATCATGTGACATTAGATGTCATGTGCTACTCATATTGCAAGACATTGTTCTTTTTTCAAGTTAAAATTTATTAGAAATGTTTGCTCATCTTGCAGAACACTCACAGAACAAGTCATTCACAATCCAAGGTTTTACTGTATTATTATTATCATTTTTTTACAGTAAAAACATTGACATACTGAATGGTAAAGGAACTTGACTGAAGTTACACAACTATTATGAGACCTAGATGAGATTTAAAATGAAGGACCTGGCTTCTTGAGCTCTGGCCTTACTGCCAGTAGTTAATCAATTACTATGAAGGCCTTTCTTCCCTGCAGAGCAAACCATCTCAATTCTTCTGATCATTTGGGAGAAGGTGAGGCAGACATGCAGATCCCCTGCCTCTTCCAGGTTCTGGGCACAGGCAGATGGGGCTTTGGAAGTCTTACAGACCTGTGATGAAATTTCAGCTCTGCCAGCTACTAGTTCTGTAACCGTGTTACTTGGTAAACTTGTTGACAAATATCCATTATCACCCAATGTGAGCCAGAAAACTGGGCCAGCTACTAAAAATATGGTAGTAAACAAAAGATTTTAATTATTCCCTCAAGGAGCTAACAGCAACTTAAAAATTTGTAAGCCTGCTTTTTATCTGCAAGCATGAACATTTATTCCCTCAGAGTTATTTTAGAAAATAGAATAATATCTATGTATAGCTTCTAAGGTAGTACTTGGCATTGGTAAATCTTTCTTGTATTTTTCTATTCCTAACTACCTTGAGATGGAGCTAACACTCTGAGAATTAGATAAGAATTACAAATTATCTTCATCTTACTGTGAGAATTGAAATACACTTTTTTTGGTACTTGAACCTCGCCATTTAAGTTTTTACAATATATTCTAGGTACTAGTTTCTAAACAAATTCTCAAGCTGGTATGCATGAAGGTTTAGTATATAATTGTCTATATATAATAACATATTATAGTATATGATTGTATATAGTTGCAGTGGTGGTACTACATAACTGGTAATATATAATTGTTGGTGGTGCATTTTGTGCCTGATTTCCACATGGGTAAAATTAGAAAGTAAGCTAAAGAATAAATCTGAAAAGTGTTTATGTTAGTTGAATAATCTCCATGTTATCCTAGAAAGTCTGGCCAGTGTTTGATATAGGAAAACAAAATTAATCAGTACATCCACACTGTATATGTATATATACACAATTTTTAAGGTAGGAAATGTCTCTGGTTCTGTGTTTATCTGTTCATATTTTTTTGTCTCTGTGTACCTCTGTATTTCTCTTTTTTTCTGTTTTCCATGACTGTGCCCCTTTCCCGTACAGCCATAAACCCTTATCTATAATGCAGCAAGACCTGGCAGAAGTAAAAAGAAACCACTAAAGCAGATGGCCAGTTTTTTGCTGTTAACTAATGTAGTGTAGCATGAAGATAAAGGATTTTTTGTTGTTGTTGTTGTTCTATTGATGTGGTTGGGAGCAAGGGACAAGAAGGGAATTGGAGAACAATAATCTGATAATAACCTGGGCACTAGGGCTTATTATGATTGGCAGTAAAGGAATACCAATGTCCAGCGTGATACATGGGCTAAGAGATCTGGTACCCAAGCCACAATGGATTGAGAAGGTGGTTGGGGTGCTCAGATATTTTAACCGTATCTCCTCTTGATTAAATTGTACTTATAAACTGCATCACAATTGAAAAGATAGAAAACAGGATAATTGGAACTTCCTGTGGGTAAAGGGGAACAATATATTTATGGTACCTCTGCATGCAAAATGAGGCTTAAAAAAATCCTTCTCTAACCACCATATGCATATTTTTTCTGACAGTCTATTTTTTAAAGTTGCATGTGTATTTATATATTTGTGGACTTTATAGGCTGTTTTTTATTATGGTCAAGGAATTAATTATAATAATCAGCTATTAAGAGCAAAACTGTTGATCATACCCATATATATTTAGTACTATATTTTTATGTAATTTGCATTTTATTATTAATCTGATTTTTACAGTTATAATACTGTTTAATGTGTCAGTGATTTAAAATAATATGCACATTTCTTAACTTCTAATAAAATATGAAGCTTGAGAAAATATAAAAATACATTTCACTGCATAGCATCTTGCCATATAATTCTCTTTATGAAGTCATATTTTATTGATTGTGAAAAAAGTCAGCTTGACTTCTAAGCTCTGCTTAACTTTGTTATTTTTAGAAATTAATCATCCTTGGAATGTTTATAATGTTTGCCAGCCTAGATAATTTGTAATACTCCCAGTAATGCCACTATGTTTATGGTCAAATATGTTATACAGAAAAAAGTCTTTGTCATGGTCATGATATATGAGGCTACTGTGGAACACATCCAACACCATCTGCATTACCCACTTGGTACTGAATTTCAAAATATATATTTTGTAAGTTAACTGCAATCTCTAATATCACAATATAAATCACAAATACACATAGGTGATAGCTTTCTTTTACAAGAACGTGTTCAGAAACCTTCCCTACCTACTCGGTATGCAGGTTATTTATTGGAAAAGAACTTTTGCCTTTGCACTTGCAAAATGTGTTATATGTGAATTATATGGTACTGATACTCTATGAGTAACATGTATTTACTGTGAGAGCGAAATAGCATTTTCCTATCTTCAGATTTTAGGTCAGACTATTTGGGGGTGGTTAGGATCGTATCTTATTTTTTATATTTCTTGGCCTTGGGGTTGACCAGGACTGCAATAGGGTAGTTGTACTCTTGGTGTAGAGTGAAATTAAAAAACAATTGGATTACATAACTTATAAATATCTACTTATTTTCCTCTTGTTTGCATTGCTAATTACTTTCATTCTCAATGTAAGAATAAGTGTTTTCACATGTATAATTTCATGTAAGTAGCTATAATACATATTTCATGCATTTACTTCCTCCATTCTGATTGCTAAATGGTTCTTTAATGACCACTCAAAAAATTGAAATGCAGTAGTTGAAAGAGTCTCATTGATTTGTTATGTAAATAAGAGACAATATATTGTATTATGATCTATTTTAATTTGGCAGTTTAGAATAAGACCTTGTTGAAAAATAGGGCTCATTCATTCTCTACTTGTTTTTGAGTTTTTTTTAAATGTTTATTTATTTTTGAGACAGAGAGAGACAGAGTGCAAGTGGGGGAGGGACAGAGAGAGAGGGAGACACAGAATCTGAAACAGGCTCCAGGCTCTGAGCTGTCAGCACAGAGCCCAACACGGGGCTCGAACCCACGAACCGTGAGATTATGACCTGAGCCGAAGTCGGACGCTCAACCGACTGAGCCACCCAGGCAGGCGCCCCTGTTTTTGAGTTTTTAACTGATAAATTGAAAACAAGTAACTTACATTTTGTTAATAATTACATTTTGTTTTATCTCTATACTTGCCCTATATTGTTATCATAGCAGGAATTAGGTCCTTTCAGTATAGAAAATTGTCTTCCTATTAAAAAAAAAAAATCTATCTGAAATGAAACATTTGACCAAATAAGCTAGGGTAGTTAATGATTTGCCAGAAAAATTTGATAGTTGTATTTACAGAAGTAATAGAAGTAATCTTTGTATAAAATAGGCTCTCACAATGACATTTGTTAAGCTTTAGGTGTTTATTTCATCTATACACACTATAGTTTGTGGTGATTTGAATGCCCTGAAGTCAAGGTTATAGCTTACTGGTAAAGTACAAGCACATAGTCTCATATATCTCTTTGTTTGTCATTGCCAGTGTCACCTACTTTATTGTCAAAGTAACTCTCCTCATACAAATTTAACTCAGAAAGCAAAAATCCAATAATTCCATGACCCAATGATATAATAAATATTAATGTTTATTAGATTTTCCGTGTAGTCGTGTATGTGTATATATTTTTTAAAATTGGAATGTTAGAAATGAAATTTGTCTTTCATTTTGATTTAACCTTAAAATGTAGATATTTCTGTATTGTATTTAAATTTAAAAAAATGTATCATATGTAGGAGCCATCGGTTACCTAACCATATACTGATAGCTCAAAAGTGAAGGTCATTGACATATTGCCATTATAAATAGCACTATAAAGGAACACACCTGTACATAAAATTTGACTATATCTTTTTATCCCTAGAAGAAAATCTCTTGAGAAATAGAGAGTGAAAAAAAAAGACTTCTTTTTAGGTTCATTAATAACTATCTTAAGTCAATGTTAATAAATTATCAATGCAACCTTGCTTGTTATTAATGCAGTTGTTTAGAACAATTCCACAAGTTTTGGCTACTGTAATAATGAACAATACAAATGAGAATAAACATTCAAATGTTAAGATATTATTTGCCAGGTATGATGATGTATTCAGAAAATTCTAAAAAGAAAAGCTTTCTCAGAATAATGAGAACATTTACAGTTCAGATGTATGATTCTCATATTCATAAATGATTTGAGTCAAAGCAGCAATGAAATGTATGACTTACTTAGGAAATATCATAGGAGGAAATACATAGAACTTATGAGAAGAAATGTCTAAAACTTTACTGGGAGTTATAAAAGAGAACATGTAGGGGCACCTGGTTGGCTCAGTCGGTTCAGCGTTCGACGTCAGCTCAGGTCATGATCTCACAGTTTGTGGGTTCGAGCCCCTCATCAGGCCTGTGCTGACAGCTCAGAGCCTGGAGGCTGCTTCAGATTCTGTCTCTCCCTCTCTCTCTCTCTGCCCCTCCCCCACTCACACTCTGTCTCTCTCTCTCAAAATATAAAAAAATGTTAAAAAAATTTTAAAAATATATTTAAAGAGAACATGCAACATACTATGTTCCTGAATGAAAAGACTGAGTACAACAACAGTAACGAATATTGCCAAATTATTTTGTATAGACTTTTGCGCTACTATATTCAAAGTACCAATATGAGCTTTTCTATGTAGAAATTCAACAGAATTATTCTAAAACCTATATTGAATATTAAATAAGAAAACTAGTAAAAATGAAAAAGAATAATAAGGCACTTGCCCAAGTGATCATAAAAATATATATTTTACAAATACAGTAATTAAAGATAAAAATGTCAAAATTAGGCAAAGTGATCAACTGTAAAAATGAGATCCATAAAATAGCACTGCAGTTTATATGTCTGTGTGGCAATGTGGTATGAAGGACTCCTCAGAAAATCAATTGTCTAGTACTAAAGTAGGGATCAAACCAATTGTGTGTGTGTGTGTGTGTGTGTGTGTGTGTGTGTGTGTGTGTGTGTGTTTCAAAGTATATATTATGAAATTTCTGGAGAAAGTCCTCTTTGAGTTATCTACTTTAATCTCCTTTTTTGAACACCATATTAAATAGTATAAAGTAGGCTGCAGTCACAGCAGATTCCTAAATTAATAAAGGTTTCCAGAGAATGTTTCCTTGTTCACCAAACATTCCAAAGCAGGTAAGTGTTTCTGATCAGGGCATGTGTATATGGTGGGAAATGGTAATAGATGTCATTCTTTTGCTCTCACAGTTATACATAGAACCTGTCTAATATTGTGAAGCTTCCAAAGTCATTCTGAGGGTCATTGCCTTTCCAGTCTGCAGGGAGGAGCAAGGAGCACTGTGGAGATTCTAATCGAAAATTTTTTTGGATATGCTTGGAAATAGTGCACATTACTTCTGCATCCATTTCCATTAAATAAAACTCCATAGCTACACCTATAAAGGGGTCTGAAAGGTGTAGTCCTCTTGAGATAAAGGAAGCTATGTATAAAAGATACCATGTAGCTTTAACAAAGAAAAGTGGATCTAATGCACTAATATAGTTTTTAAATGTATAAATGGAGGGATTTTTTTACAGCTTTATTGATACATTTAATATATCATAAAACTCACCCATGTAAAGTATGTGGTTCAGAGGATTTTATTGTATGCATAGGTGTGTAGCCATCAACACAGTCAATTTTAAAACATTATCAGTCCTTCAGAAAGAAACCCCATACCCATTAGTGGTCACACCTGGTTTCCCCTTTCCCAGTCCCTGGAAACCACTAATCTACTTTATATTTCTATGGATTTGCCTATTCTGGACTTTTTGTATAGGTAGAATTGTATCATTTTTGATCTTTTGTGACTTATTTCACTTAACATAGCATTTTAAAAATTTATGCTTATCATAGCATGTATCAGTAATTGATTCTTTTTCGTTGCCAAATAATACTCCTTTGTGGCAACATACTACATCGTATTTATCAGTTAATAGAAATGTGGATGATTCCTACTTTTTGGCTATTCTGCATAATGCTGTTATGAAAATTCCTGCACGAGTTTTTGCACGGACCTGTTTTTACTTCTCTTGGTTACACGTAGAAGTGAAATTGCTGAGCCACATAATAGCATTCTGAATACTGCTAAACTGTTTTCCAGAGTGATTTCACAATTACACAATCCAAACAATATGAAGCGTCTCATTTTACCACATCGTCACCACACTTGCTATTATCGGCATGAAATTGTGTCTCATTGTAGTTTTGATTTGCATATCTTTAATGCATAATGATGTTGAGCTTCTATTCATGTGCTCTTTGGTTGTGTGTATATCTGACCTGGAGAAATATTCAATCATTTCTTAATGATTTTTTATTATGAAGTTCTGAGTGTTCTTTATAGAAATACCTTTTATTAGAAAAGAACGGAAAATATTGTTAGAATACATTTAGATTTAAGAGTTCTTTTGACTGCATAGTCTAAGAGAAGCTTTTTGCCTGGATTTACCCACTTAAATCTCATCTATTTTATATTCACTAGGAAATCATATACCGTTTATCTAGCCTCATGCCTCCTCCCTTTTACTTACATATTTAATTTCTAGAAATAGTGCATTAATTCAGATTTTTATTATGACAAAAACTAGTAATGGACAGTGATTGAAATTTCACTCTAATATGTGAATTATATAGCAGTGACTTCTATACAAAACATCAAGGTAATTAATTAGATTCTTCTGGTAGTATCCAATTACTCTTGCCTAAGAACATGATAAAGAACATTAACCTTTAATCCTGGTGACCAAAAGTGTTTCTGTTTTTGGTCTAGTCTGAATTCTAGTCTTTCCATATTTTGGAAATCCTCTTATTTATATATTTTTGTATTTTCACTCAAATAATACTGTAAATGTTGAATCTTTCATTTCATTTCCATAGATACTTTTTCTCTAATATGTTCTGCAAACTGCTGGATGCTTCTTAATCTCAAGAAAGTTATGCAATTCATTATTCTATCAAATCTGCATATTGTATAATAGTGACTTTTGGAGCCACTCACATCACAGCTTTATTTTTTTTAAAGATTTATTTTTTTAAAGTAATCTCCACACCCATTGTGGGGTTCAAACTCATGACCCCGAGATCAAGAGTCAGATGCTCTACCAACTGAGCCAGCTTGGCAACTCCTGGACCCACTCACACTGGAGCTTTAAACAAACAAAGATGAGAATCAGAAGAAAACCTGAGATTTTATATGGCAACAATCCTAACAAATTTGCACTATTTCAGCATACTAGGCTTATCTGAAATATTACTATTTGAGAAGAAAAGATGAGGAGAAAGCTAAATAAAGATAATGCATGATTTATAAAGGTTGCTATGGAACAGCTCCTGCAGTTTTAAGGGACCATGAATGGAGGAAGATGTCAACATATTTAGAAGTAATATTTATGTGAAGCCAGAAACTGAAGTTTACAATATTGTCCAATCTAAGCTGCTTTTAGAATCCTAATTTGCATGCCCCTATTGAATGAAAAGAAAGATTTCAAAACTTAGAGTCTAATTGCAATTCTGTGACTTCCAAGGTATGTGACCTTAACTAATGTGATTCACAGTTTCCTTATTTGTCAAAGGGATAATTAGGCCTACTTTGTTATAGTATGAGGATCAAGTAAAATAATGTATAGAAAGGCCCTAACACAAAGCCTCACACATTTAATCCTGGGAGAATGTGGTCATTAAAACATACCTTTTGGAATTAGAATTTAAAAAACAAATGACCTGGATAGTAAGCAAAATTTAAAATCCAACACCATCTTGGGGTCACTTACTTTCCATAGTGTTTTCAAAGACTGCATTGTGTATTTTTAATCCCCAAATGTGACAGTTTCTCTAATTATGAGCCTACACATTTGTACACACATTCTATCTTTATATTCAGGACTCATCCACTGGACTGTAACTAAGTCTTTAATGAGTTACTAATGAACATCTTAAGCTTAGATCAGCATTTAAAAAAATGTTAAAGAGTGTTGAAAAGCTATTCAGAGTGCAAGCCTGTTGCTTTTAATTAGACTATAAACCCAAAAAAAAAATGTCCTGTCTTCACTATTCATCCAAGGTTGAAAGAAATTGAATAGTGAGTGACAGATATACTCTGACTTTGGTATTATTAGTTTAATGTTAAGGGGGATAAGTACAATGAGCTAAATCAGAGAAATTATTATCTTGATTAAATGCAAAGGTAAAAATAATATGTAAAACCAAAATAGCATTTTACAATGATTGAATTTTTTCTCCCCTGTACTCAGATGACTTTGAAACATTGTTGTTGCATTAGAGGATAACAGATGACGTGAGGAACAAAATGCAGATACGTTTAGATCATGTAGATCATGTAGACAACCCCCCCTCAAAAAAAAAAAAAAAAAAACAAGCCTTATATATTCATAAAAAGAATGAACAGTTGGCTTTTACCTATTACCGCTTCTCACCAATCTGTTGGAGGTACCATGAAAGTAGTAATCATAGACACAACCTGAATTAGATCAGGACTATTCTTTTCTGTAGCTCTTGTGACAAATCAACAATGGTGGCAACTATTTTGCAACGACCCTTTGTTTTCCCTTTTGATAGTGAAGTTGGTGAAACCATGCAAACTTTAAGGGCACATGATTTAATAATGAAGACAGATAATACATAAAATTCAAAGCAGCAGACTAGTATGATGCTATCCCTCTGGGGAATGCTGCACATTGGTCTAAAAGGGAGCCTTTCAGATTAGTCACAATAGCTCAGGACAGTGGCAAGAGCTGTGATAGCCTACATGTTTTATAGTTTACAGGCTATTGTTAGGACACAGGTTGGATGTCATGCCTCTGCACTGAGATAAAAACCACTGTGTCAATTTTTAAGCATAGGTGTCCAATAATAATCACACTCTATGTAAATACAACCAGCATAATAAAATAGATCATTTTAACATGCTAGCCTGTTAATGTATCTGCTTTCTTGTTAACCAGCATTTAGACATTCATTTTGTGTGTGTGTTGAGGAGGGATGGTGGGGGTAAAAACCTCTTAGAACCAAAAAAAAAAAAACATACATAAAATTTTTTCATTCTTCTCAACCATCTTCAGAGATACCAGTTATGATTAACTTAAGATAGGAAGAACTCACTAACAAGATAGATTTCTGTCAAAATATATGTTTTTTTCATTTTTAATTTAATTTTTTTAACTTACATCCAAATTGGTTAGCATATAGTGCAACAATGATTTCAGGAGTAGATTCCTTAGTGCCCCTTACCCATTTAGCCCATCCCCCCTCCCACAACCCCTCCAGTAACCCTCAGTTTGTTCTCCATATTTATGAGTCTCTTCTGTTTTGTCCTCCTCCCTGTTTTTATATTACTTTTGTTTCCCTTCCCTAATGTTCATCTGTTTTGTCTCTTAAAGTCCTCATATGAGTGAAGTCATATGATTTTTGTCTTTCTCTGACTGACTCATTTCACTTAGCATAATATCCTCCAGGTACATCCATGTAATTGCAAATGGCAAGATTTCATTCTTTTTGATTGCTGAGTAATACTCCATTGTATATATATACCACATCTTCTTTATCCATTCATCCATCGATAGACATTTGGGCTCTTTCCATACTTTGGCTATTGTTGATAACACTGCTATAAACATTGGGGTGCATGTTTCCTTTCGAAACAGCACACCTGTATCCTGTGGATAAATGCCTAGTAGTGCAATTGCTGGGTCGTAGCATAGTTTTATTTTTAGTTTTTTGAGGAACCTCCATACTGTTTTCCAGAGTGGCTGCACCAGCTTGCATTCCCAAAATACATGTGGCCTTCAATGGTTTTTCCCACACATCAAGTATCATTGGCACTGGATCAGGGAAAGTGCCCCATTACTATTGTTTTAAAGATTTGTAAGGAAGGAAATTATTGACTTTACAACATTCTGAAAGCGTCGCTTCCATACCATTAAAGTTTTAGTATACTTTAACAGGGAAGTAGACACAAGGAAATTAAAAGAAAATCAGTATTTTCTGAATTATAAATTCCAGAGTTTTATTTTTGTGCCATGAATTTATTTTTTTTTATTTTTTTTTATTTTTTAATATATGAAATTTACTGTCAAATTGGTTTCCATGAATTTAAATCCATTTGTATTATGTTTACAAAAAAGCAGATATTTTTAGTTAGAAAAGAAAGTGTATTGGTTATTACTCCTCTGATGAATAAGATATATAATACACATTTTATTCAATTTGAATGAAAATAATGTCTTCATGTCAGAAGCTTCATTTTTAAAATAAATTTATATCCCCAGAAACTTTACTCTGTGCTTATTCATTTTAACCAATACTTGAGGTATTTACATCACAGTATTACGATCTAGGTGGCCGTTCTAATGAACGAACTACAGTTTCCCCCACTGTATTTAGCTTTATTCATAATCAAGTGTTTGACTCTCCCACTATTTTCAGAATATCATCCAGCTTTTATATCATGATTGTTCAGTCTTCTAGTGACAGTTTAGCCAGAATGTATTTTATTTTACTGTAATAAGCTATGTAGTAGAGAAAAATAATAAAGGACCCTACTTGGAGGGAAATTGCTTACCCACATAGGGCGTACCAACACTTCATGAAGCATTTCTGTCTGGAGAAGTCTCTTGAGTTAAATTGAGTAATATCCAGGTATACTATGAAAGTTGCTTCATCATACACAGGTGGGTAATTCATCACTACAGAACCATTTTCTTATGAGAACCGGAACTGAAACAGATTTTTCTCTGTGTTGGAACTTCCATGTTGTAATTTCTACCTGGTGGCTTCCTTGTCAGTTGCTTGAATTGAAACTTTTATGACTATTGTTAGAGATTACTACCCAGCCTATAAAGAAATTATCCAGCTGTCACATACACCTTAGGGAGAAATCAAGAAAGAAGTAATCTTCTTATATGGCCAAAATGAAGGTGCTGAGGGAAAGGCAGAGCCTTTCAGTATGCATAAGGAAGCAGAATTGGAAAACTGCCTTTACTGACAAGAAAAAGAATGAAAGCGATAGTCTGTTTGTCTGTCTCTCCCTCTCTCTCTCTTTCCCTCTCTTTCTCTCCACTCCCTCCCTTCCACACTTCCCTACCCCTCCCTCTCTCCTCATTATGTATATTGCACTGAATTTGGATTAGACATTCCTTATCACTCAACCATTTGTTATAAGTATTTCAGTATAAATTCTAGCATTTACATAGCACTTTGCAGTTAGCTGAACACTTACGCACACAGTAGCTCAATGAATACTTAACAATCATCCAGTGAGTCACAGGTAGTAGTATCAGTAATAAAATGAAAAAATAGATTCAGAGCCATCAATCTAATGATGCAGTGACATTTCAAATAGTTGTTAGAAGAGAAACTCAAAAATTTCCTAAACATCTCATGGAGGCTTCTTCCCATGACATTTTAATAACCTACTGAGCATTTGCCTTATTTTGTAGAACTATGATTTAAATGAGAAATAAACAACTTATGGAAGAATGAGCTAGAATATTACAAAACAAGTAAAATTTTTAAGTTTCATTTAAGGAAGAAAACAATATTGTGTTTATGTAAACCTAGAGATAATAGTGAAAGGTAAAATTGAACAGTGGGTTAGGGTCATAGTTGTAATTATAGTACTGTTAAACTCTTACGAGGCTCATAATTAGCTAATTATTTTAAAAATATGGTAAAATATTGCTCCCAAAGACAAAAATAACTTGTGAGAAAAATCATTAGTATATGAAAGTGAAATCACTAGTAACTCTGATAAATATGTTCTGGTGGGGTTTTGTTGTTAGCATTTCTCTCACCTTAGAAATATCTTAACATCCCATGGTCATTATTATGATCAATAGATGTTTTGGGGGTAGAAGCTGAATCATTGAATAAATTACAAAATTATTCATATAAGGAGAACAAGAAAACAGAAACAGTTGAAATTGGTTAGAAATAATTCTTACTTAGTATTTTTATTATTTATAAGTCAGTATTGATCTCAAAGTATATCTCATTAAAATATGATTTTTTATATTTATTTCAATTTAAAGCTCCACAGATATGAAAATTCTGGTACTGCCATCATATATACTTAACATCTGATGTGCTCATTGTTTTTCCTTTTTTTACTACTTGCCTTAGGTTCACCCTGAACTGTTATTCAGGAGCTTTGATGCTGTGATGGCTTTTGATATTTGGAGACTAATATAAACATGGGAGAAATATTTTGATCATTTCAGTACATTGTGAAATATTTTCATATTTCATGTCTGCCCCCTAGGAAAACAAAATCAAAGTGTTTACATAGTAAAAAATCTGAGTATGAATTGATTATGTAGAGAATTTGGATATGGCAATGACTCATATTACTTATAAATATTAAATATTATCTATGATTAAAGCAATTCAAATTTGTAAAATATGAGTGAATCTCTCTGTTTTAAAAATAAGAAGTCTTGGGATATCTGGGTGGCTCAGTTGGTTAAGCGTCTGACTTTGGCTTGGGTCATGATCTTGGGGTTCATGGATTCAAGCCCTGTGCCAGGCTCTGGATTGTCAGCCCAGAGCCTGGAGCTTATTTCAGATTCTGAGTCTCTCTCTCTCTCTCTCTCTCAGCTCCTCCCCTACTGTAGTGCTCTGTCTCTCCCTCTCTCAAAAATAAATTAACATTAAAAAATTAAAAATATGAAGTCTTAATCAGATATGCAAGTTTTAAAGGGGATAAGATGAAGTCTGTCTCTCTCTCTTTCTCTCTCTTTCTGAAGAAGGTTAGAAAGAAAGAACAACAAGATATATTGGCCTTATCATTACCTCCTGTCCCCAAACCAAAATTACCTTTGAGACATCTTTGTGTACATAAACAGAGTTTGAAAATGTGGTCTCAAATGGAGATGGGAGGGGAATAGGGTGAGAGGGATATACGTGTATGCTTCTAAATTATCTTCCCCCTTAGTAATCTTGAGAAGAGAAGAGACATTTAGAATATAAAGGTCTCTTCAAATATACTTGAAGACAAGTACCTTCCAGGAACAACTTGATGTGTTTTGCACAGCCATTGGTGTAGAATTTAGACAAGTGGTTGGAGAATGCCAGGGTATAGATATCACCCTTCTTGACATGAGGAAGAACTTATTGTTTCAGGTAGAATTGGGTGCCCCAAGGACAGACCAAGCTTCTGATCACTGCCTCTTCGCATGAAATTTGGGAGTTTTTTAAACAGGCATGCTCCAAGGATTATTAGCTAGCATTTGATTTGAATGATTCTTTCCAGACTTCAGATCCTGTGCTTCTAATGGAATACCAGACTTATAAACTCTGATGTTTATCTCAGAGACTTATTTTTATAATAGCTTCAGAAAGACAAATTAGATTTATATTTATAACTCAAATAAATATTTCCCCAGAAGTCATACAATATTTTAACAGTAACATATACAATATTTTAAAACAAAAGTTCAGATTTTGGCTGTGTTCTGTTAGACCTTGACCATGTGGGCAGTGTAATAGCTACTTCACTTTTGCTACACTGATAGGTGATGCTGGATTCCTTTTATAGAGATGATGAGGTTAAAGGAGAGTCAGATCTGCAGATACATAAAATACTCCAGCTTCATAGAACAAATCAGAGTCTAATTTCCTTCAACTTAACAAAGTCAAGTTAACTTTCCAATATTTTGTATTCCTCAGTCTCACTCCATGAAATCATTTAAATCTCTAATACAAACCTGTTCCTTCTAGGTCCCTAGATTTTGCTTTCTAGTGAGTTTGAGAATGTTCTTTTTTCTTGTTTAAGTATATATTCTTTCCTTTAATACAGATCATATTATATTTTTCAGCTGATGATGGTTTCACCTTTTATGCATTTTAAACATGTGTTATTCTCTACTTACTGTAGAGATTGACCTTTTTTGAAATAATCTCTAGTTGAGTAGAGGTCACTATTGCCAAGTCTTTTTCCCTATCCTGCCTTATTCTTCCTTCCCAGGGACTTCATTCAGTATGAGCTCATGATCTAGGTGTTGCTTACCTCTCTGATCTCATTCCAAACCATTCTTCTCCCAGCCCACTGCACATAGATTCATTGGCCATTGTGTTATTCCTTGAATAAACTGTGGTGGTTCCAACTTGAGGAATTGTGATAGCCTGGAATGTTCTTTACTCCTGATTTTGTTGTGACTAGCAAATTCCAGTCTCACTGAGATCTCAGTTTAAACTTTACTCCCACAGATAAGTCCTCCATAAAACCCTAAGCAGAGTAGCCTTTACATATTTTCCTATTTAAACTTTCTGTAGATGACTTACATTTATAGCACTTAAAAATTGCCTGTTTGTATATTCTTTTTCTCCTATACCAGAATGGATGATTCATTAAAATAGGTACATGGTCTGTTTTGCTCACCAACATCTTCCAGCACCTAGAAAAAGACCTGGCACATAATGCAAACTTAATAAATATTTGTTGAATGAACAAATAAGTGCATGCTCCATCACTCCAAGTGTTCTTATATGTTAAATTGCCTGAGGGCGAAATCTTTCAACTCTATTATAACCAAAGCTTTTAGGAAAATGTAGCTTTATCATCTGTTGCTCATTTCCTTCCATAATACAGTTTATAAAGATTTAGGGGAAACATGCCTGTATGTATTCACGTAAAAAATAATTTAAAATTAGTCATATTTTGGGCAATGAGGGCAGGATATTTAGAAGTCAGAAGATCAGAAAATAACATCATTGGAATTAAACATTAAAGGAGATAGAGATTTTGATTTTCACAACTTTTTTGGTCTTGAAACTTGTTACCTTCTTTGACACCTTTTTCATTTACACAATCTATCAAAATAGCATTGAGATTACCTTTTGCCCAGATATTTTAGTACTTATCCATTATAACGAGAATAAATAAAAGGGCAATGGTAAACTTAGTTATATTCGAGACTAGTTATATTCGGAACTATTTTTTTTTATCATAGATGGATTGTTTGACAAATTTCTTAGTATCATTTTTGTTTTCTGTAAGGGCCATATAGTTCCTGTGATTTGGGAGAGAACATGTATTTCATTCTTAATTTGCAAATTTTATATGTCAAGAAATTATAGTTCCACTTTATAAATTTATAGGATTAGAAAGATGATTATAAAATTCTCTTGCATTATTGAATTTCCTACTTTCTCTCCTGACTGCTGAATGATGGCCATATAGCATTATTAATGTGTTTTCAAATATGCATGTTTGTTAAAAATAATTGTGTCAAGCAAAATGTTTTCCCTTGTAAACTCTTTTCCTCTCTGTTAGTGGGGGCATTTTCATTATCATTCGTGTTTATCACACTAGTTGGAATTAGTGTAGAAAAATGTGTATTTCCTGTACCAATTCACCAGCAAAATAAAATCCTGTACTTAAATAGCTCTGTTTTTCATAGCATACAGTGTATTACTGTTTTGTGAATTATTAAAAAAATCCTATGTTTACAATTTTATTTTTTCATTATTGTCTTGGTCTTCCATATTGATTCATTTATGTAATATGTACCATCTGTCAGTAAAATCACTGTGTATTTAAATGGCAAAAATGTTTGTATCTCCTTTTCACCTTAATGTTCATCACAGATCTTAATACAGTGTCTTTCAAAAACTATTAAATGATCTGAAACATATAAAACAATCCATGTAAATGTAACAACACAACACACAAAACAAAATTAATAAAGAATAAATAAATACCTCTCTGAAACTTTTGACACCCATTATCTTATCTAGCTTTCTCTTGAAAATTGTGTCTAATTTTCCAATCATTGTCAGGGATTAGGATGAGGTGTTTGGCTTATTTAAGATCGTGATTAGCTAGGACAGAACTGCACAGTCCATATCACACTACGGACCAGGGGATGTGTTCTCCTCAGCTCCAGGGTTATCTGAGCGGGTCCTGGGGTGGCTGGAGTCCAGGGACTATGGCCCGCAGCAGAGAGCAGCCTTGGGAATAGTCTCTAGCCGGGCTTCTTTGCAGCCAGCCTGAGCTGAGCGGAGTCTGATGGTGCGCCCTGCGGTCCCCGCAGGTGGCAAGCACAGTGAGCGACATCCAGCCCTCGCTGCCCCACTGCGACATGCTGAGCGCAGCCCAGGAGGCGCTCTGCCACCCAGACATCTCCTTCAGCAGCCAGCAGCCGAGCGTGCCACTGCTCATCGTGGACAAGGGCCCCGGGGAGCTACCAGAGGAGTTCGTGGTCCAGGTGCCCAAGGAGCCCAGAGTGCAGCCCAAGGTGCGGCCAGCGGTGGGGAAAGGGGGCTGGGGGTGGCTGGGCAGGGACTCCTAGAGGGCTCAGCCCCAGGCGGTGCCCCAAATGTGTCTTCTCATTTATTGATTATCTGCATCCACTCACTGTGGCTGATTTAATGGACTTCGTGGTCTCCTAGCAGTTTTTTAACACTGCATGCTTGTTTGACATTAGAGACTCATCATTACGTCAAAATGTTTGACTTTAAATTTTTGAATGGGTTTGAACTCTCTTTGCATTATCACAGGAAATTTAAAATTACTTTTAGTGACAATTTCAACTACTGTAAAATGTGATGATTGTAAAAGATAAGTTTTAACATTTCTGATCATCTGCTTGTCTGAAGAAAAAAATTCTCATCAATGGAAACTAGCAAGATTTTGAGGAGAGTATGATGAAAACATCTTGGTTGGGGTTTATACATAGTCATTTGAAGCATAAAATCTGATAGAAAAGTGATGGTTATAGAAGCAACCTGATTTTATTAAAAATGTTGAGAGTACTTTATAACACTGTCTTTGCAGCTGGCAAGTGCAGTGAATGACATCCATCCTTTGAAGGTCTAGTGAGAAATATTATACAATATTTGCACAAAATTCAATACTATTCTTTCCCCAATATTTTTTTATCTTATCTGTATGTAATACTTAGGCAGTGTAATTCTTTTGGCTCACTAAACTCCATACAGTCACTTTTATCCCTCTTATGTCCTTCAGGTAATATAATAAATATAATATGTAATATATATTTATATAATATATGTGATATATTTTTATACATGTAGTACATATTCATATGTAATATATGTTAATATTTATTCATTTATGATATTTATACAAATGGATAAATTTATTAAATACAATATGTATATATTTCACATATTATATTTATAATATATATTATATTTATAATTTTCTTTGTGTAGTACAACATGAAAAAGGCTGGGAAGCATTGGACTGGTAGAACCATGAATATCAAGTCTTTTCCTAAAACAGTGTCACCTCTCCTACCCCTTAATTTCTTCAAGTGGATATTCATACAAAACTACTGGTAAAGGAAGGTAAAATACCAGTGTATTAGCTGAGCTTATCTTCTTAACCCTGTTACGGTATTCTCTGGTAAAATGAGTTAGAATACTTTGTTTTTGGTTCAGGGACCAAGGGAAATGTATCATAAACTCATCTTAGATTTAATAGACTTGTGAGAATTAAATCTAACTCTTTAGTTACTACAGCCACAAAGAAAAAATGACTTGGCACTCACGGTGGGTCTGTCCATTCAGTTATATCGTTCAATCATGTTCTAGAATCTTTCCATTTGGATGAACATTTCTTCCTTGGTGTTGATGATTAGTGACGGATGATTGTCTATGCTTCTACAAAAGTGTGTAAGATTGACTCAAGTATGTTCAAAAAATTGAAAGAAAGTGTAGTAAATATTCTTTAAAAACATTTTTTTCTGCTGTTTTGTATTACCATTTCAAACCTGAAATTGTCTCAATTGGATGCAGTCATATTTTTCTCAGAATGTTCTTTAACAGTCTCAAAGTTTTCCTCATGATGCCCTGGATTTGTATTGTAAAATGATTATATAAAATTAATATTTTTTAATTTACTCCAATGCACATAACACTCATCATAATTTCTAGCAGTAGTGAAGAAGGAATCCAGAAATGAAGTTTAAATTTTCAGTAAATGTTATAAATGTTTAAATCAGGAACTAACATTAACATATACACACTTGCTGGCAATTCAATTTTGAGAAGAAAAAAATTGCAGAATATCAGAATAGTTTTTCCTAGAGAACTTTTACTAAGAAGTTGGCTGATTTTATTTTTATTTTTTTAAATTTTCTTTACTTTTTAAAGTTTATTTACTTTGAGAGAGAGAGCACGAGTAGAGGAGAGGCAGAGAAAGAGAGAGGGCGGGGTTGGGGGCAAGGAATCTCAGGCAGGCTTCATGCCGTCAGTGCAGATCCTGACATGGGACTGCATCCCACAAACCATGAGATCATGAGCTGAGCTGAAACTAAGAGTTAGATGCTTAACCAACTGAGTCACCCAGGTGCCCCTAGAAATTGGCCAACTTTAAATGTTCCCCAACACTTATAGCTTATAAGATTTTTCTTTGATATTAGCTCTTACCGTTTGTGACATATATAGCAGGTTACAGCGTAGTAATGAGTTTTAAATCATGCTTTTCTATCAATTTATGAATAAGAAAATTTCATCATATTTTGCTTTAGACGGAAAAGAAAGTGAGGGTATAAGGCAAACTTCATGTGATCTCCTAAATGGAGACTGAGGTAAATGTCATGTGATTTTAAAAAGGAGACTGCGGAATCATGTTAACCCGTTATAATGATACAGTGTGTTTTGAAAGTTGCCTTGTGCAAAAGTAATTTTATCATCCAAACAAAGAGTAACTGAAGGTAATCTTGTAGTGCTACCTATGGAAATAATAAAGAAAAATGAGTAAATATTACAGGGGCATAATCTTTCCTGATATAGAAGATAATACATAGAGCGAGGGCAGGTATTAAAAATGAAACTGAAATAAGAAATACCGTATTTCTTTGAGCTCTTCAAGTTGAAAAGACAGGGAAGAAGGCAAACAAAATGTCAACCTTCCCTTGCTCCCCTCTGCCTTTCTCAAAATACAAGCAACAGTCTGTTACAGAAACAAGATACTCTACGGTACAGAACACTCAGAAATAAATATAAATAATAAAGACTGATATTAATGTGACTTTAATTGAAAAATCAAACTAATATTCCTTTTAAAAATTGCTAACCTCTGTATTTTTTCTTTTTTTAACGTTTATTTATTTTTGAGAGAGAGAGCGTGAGTGGGGTTGGGGCAGAGAGAGAGGGAGACACAGAATCTGAAGCAGGCTCCAGGCTCCGAGCTGTCAGCACAAAGCTCGATAGGGGGCTCAAACTCATGAACCATGAGATCATGACCTGAGCCGAAGTCAGACGCTTAACAGACTGAGCCACCGAGGTGCCGAGGTGCCCTGTAACCTCTGTATTTTTTCTATAGGTAGCCACAGAAGCAAGTAGAAACCCAACAAAAGCAGCCTTGACAACGTAAAAATAAAAGCAGCCTTAACAACGTAAAAATAAAAGCAAAACAATAGCAACAAAACTCCCCAAAACCTTTTTATTGGTTAAAAATTAAACTTTGTTCTTGTTTAAATTTTATATTCATTTGACTCAGAATAGCTAATAACAGTTCTTAAGAGTTAACGAGTATTTGGATTCCTAGGAATTAGGACTTCACAGTAGAGCAGCAAAGCATGAAGAGTTTAAAAACACTGTTCTCAGAAGACATGTTTCTCTTTAGAGTATTAAGGCAGAAGGAAGTCGAGGGCAGATTGCCCAGTTAATGACTAGATATCAAGACTTTTCCTTGAAGGCAAAGGAATGTTAATGTGTTTTTTATCAACATTTTCTTGCTTTAATTGTGATTTTCATGCAGGTGCATAAAAAGTTCATTGAGATAATATATAAATAACCCTTCTCCAAGCCACGCATGTGGTGTGCAGAGTTCACAGAAGGGTCCACTCGGAACACAGCTAAACCGTTTCAGTCCTGACAAGTGATGAAAACTCTACCCTGTGCTCATTTTAAAATTTACCTTTTGCAAGAGCCAAGATGCTTTTACAAGGGACTTGTGTATTCTATCACTTCTTTTGGAGAATCACATCAAACTCTACCATCATTTTCTTTTCTCATTTTCCCCACTCTTAGGCTTTTATGTTTATAAAGGGGAATGCTTTTATGATAATTATAAGCAAGTAGAAAAGTCCATTTTATTGTTTTGTTACTTTAAGCAAAAGCCAACCTTTAAAATTAGCCTGAATTATTAAATGCTGGGTGTTCCATCATTCATTCTTGCCCTTGTTATTATTTTTTAATGACACTGGATTGAGTGTAAATGATGCTGGGTACTGCACTAAGTGCTAGGAAGACACAGATGGGAAACCCACAAACTTTGATCCTGCAGTGAGTATTGAGAGACAGTAAGAGGGTACAGTATGGCAAATGCTTGCTAGAGGATACTTCTCCCCTGCAATCAAAAGAGGCAAGAACCAGGTGTCTGGGTGGCTCCCTTAGTTGAGTGCCTGACTTCGGCTCAGGTCATTATCTCACAGCTCGAGAGTTCCAGCCCTGCATTGAGCTCTGTGCTGACAGCTCAGAACCTGGAGCCAGCTTCAGATTCTGTGTCTCCCTCCCACTCTGCCCCTCCCCTGCTTGCACACTGTCTGTCTCTCTCTCTCTCTCTCTCAAAAATAAATTAAAAACATTAAAAAAAGAGAGAGAGGCAAGACCCTTGTGTGTGAAATGGTAATAAACACAAGATTTGACCGGCACATATTTGAGGGGGAATGCTAAATGTAGGAGCAGAAATTCTATGGAGAAGTGGTTAAAGATCTGATCAGAATGGCCTGATCAGATATAACATTATGCAGAGTTAGAATGCTTCTGATGGCAGGGAGGGAACAATTAAATTAACCTTAGACAAATTAAGCCAAGACTGACCTGCTGCTGCATTTGAACAATGAACTAGAGGCTTCAAGACTGGAGATAGGAAAGTTATTCTATTACAAGTAAGAAATAATGGTGGACCTGATTCCAGGAGTGAGTGACATTAGTGGCAATGAGGATCAACTGGCAGGAGTTAGAGATTAATGGAACATGGGACTAGGCCAGAGAGAAAACTCAGAGGACAAACAGGTTTTTGTCTCAAAAGCCAGAAAGTATGATGGGGCTCCTGGGTGGCTCAGTCGGTTAAGCGTCCAACTTCAGCTCAGGTCATGATCTCGTGGTTCATGATTTCGAGCCCCATGTCAGGCTCTATGCTATGGGAAGCCTTCTTGGGATTCTCTCTCTCTCTCTTTCTCTCTGCCCATTCCCCACTTGTGCATGTATACTCTCTCAAAATAAATAAGCTTACTAAGCTTATGGGCTCCCCACTGCAAGGGTTGCTGGGAAGTCCTGAGGATCTCTACACGTATCCATCTTGGATCATCTCAGCCGATTATGGAGGTTGATTGCTGCTCTGTGCCTCTGGTCATTTTATAAAGGGCACCCCCCTGGCTGCCACCCACTACGTCCCCTCTGTAGTGTGCCCAAAGTAAGACACACCTACACCTGTGTACAAAATGATTGTACCACTTAGATATGAAAGACAAGATGTGGGTGCCTGGTGGCTCAGTCAGGTTAAGTGTCTGACTTTGGCTCAGGTCATGATCTCATGGCTTGTGAGTTCGAACCCTGCATGGGGCTCTGTGTTGCTTGGAGCCTGGAGCCTGCTTCAGATTCTGTGATTCTGTGTCTCCCTCTCTCTCCATTCCTCCCCTGCTCACACTCTGTCTCTCTCTGTCTGAAAAATAAGTACACTTAAAAAAAAAAAGATAAGATGAAACAGAGAATGTTGGTAAGGAATGATCGTGTTATCCAAACACTTACAAGTAACTTCTTCAACGTACTCCTTTGAATAGAAACCTAAATTTTGGCCCCAAATTTAAGAACTCATAGCTTCATTACAATATACAAATCTGAAAACAAACAAACAAAAAAGGATAATTAAAAATGCTATTTGTTGAGCCTAAGTTATTCTCATTGAAAAGGGGCAAAAAAAGTTATTACCATTCTTTGTTAGGCATTCAGTTTTGGCTTAGGTATGATAAGATAGTCTGTAACAAAAGAGCATCTCCTAGGATTTTTATTTATCCTTCCTTCTGCTTTCCAGTAATACATCCTTCCTTCTGCTCTAGTGGAGCCAAGATTAGATCTGATTTTAAACTGTCCTGTGTTCCCATGAAACAGCTGACAGAATTCTTACCATATATGTGCGTCTGCAATATGTACTCCTTATTGCTACGGTGAGGAAACAGGTTGAACAGTTAGAACAGGTGATCTGCAGGCCTAGATGTATTTGACATTCATTCAGTTCTCAGTACAATGTTCCATGTCAAAACTTGGAAGAATACAGGAGACTAATCTCCTATTTATACTCACTAACAGTGTAACATGACACACAGTTTAATAAAATAATAACAATATAATCTCCATGTGCCTTTTGAGAGTATCTCAAAAATGAATCTTGAATTATGCTCTTGCCTAATTAAAACTGATTATTAAAATAGCATATCCTTTGATGACATTGTAAAGTGGTGATATTTCGTGAAGAAATGTCTAATATTCTCACTGGTTAAGAGTACAGAAAATCAAAGCTTCATTAAAAAAAGATAACTTTTAAAGTCATAAATCTGAGAACATAGTGCAGAGCTCACCTAATTGTACATGCAACGGCGTTATAACAAACTGATAGAGGCAGGGAAAGAGTAGCAAAAGCTCATTTGTTGGGTTACCTGTGACAAAATGATTTGGGAATGGAGTCAATTCTTTTATATACCATGAACTCACCAACATGTTAGGGCAAATCAATGGACACTGGAGTAAATGAGGAACGGGGAGAGGTAAATGTGAGATGCTTTAATACCCATGGGCCAGAACATATACACCCAGTAAGTAACATTTCCTCTTATCTCAGACTATACATTTCCACACATGTCTTTTCTTCAGCCTCATGGAAGTTCTGTCAAATTACCAGACAAAACATTCCCCCCCCCCATCTTTGCAAATGATATTATCTTTGCTGGTTGGAATGTCCTCTGCCACCTGAGTCCTCTTCAGCTCAGCTAAAAATTCGATGTAGAGTCGAATTGAATTGATTTTCCTTCGTATTCACCCATCTCTAGCCCTATTCTTGACATAACAATTCCTATCCTTCTCCCCATTCTCAGCTAGAATGTTCTGAAAGTTGTTCATGGGCATGTGGTAAACCATTTCTCTTTGTACTGGTTTTTATGTTTTCATTTACTATAACTGATGATCATTGGAAAATCTGAGACTGTGTTACACTTGCTATGTTTATATTAGTGTTACTTATATTGACTTTGATAAGTTATCCTTCTGGCATGTTCTCATAATCTGACTCCCCTTACTCCCAAATTTTTGGCAAAGCTGGTTCTAATTTTGTTATTACATTATAGTCTGATGCATGTAGGTAAAGTCTAGGAATTCATGGGGAGGTAGGGGATGAAGGAACTTGTCACAGAAGAACAGAGAGTAATATTGCTACAGTGACGGAAAACCCTGTTTTACAAGCTCAGCCTTTTGGGTGTAATTGTTACTGCAAGAGAACAGTATAATGTGGCCTTCAAAGTGCTGTGTTAGCTTTTTGTTTCATATGACAATATAATATTATTTCAGATAAAAGACCCTGTTCACTTGTATTTGCCTTTCAGTGAGGTTTGCTACTTTAGACAAAATGTCAGGTCTAATTGATACACAAAATATATTATTGGCTCATCACTCTTTAGAATTCTTATATGCATTTAGGGCCATATTATATTTTTATGTGGGCAGAAGGGTAATAGGCCTCTAGGGAAATAGAGCTAAAAATAAAATAATAAACCTCACATCCCTAAACATGATTTCAAAGCATTTCTTTAGGAGTTTCTTTTCCAAATGGTCTAAATACCAGAATGATGAATCCAATTGCAAATAAATGTGTTAGTGAGTTAGGCCTTCAAGTATTTAAAGGAAAATAGGATAAATTCTTTGTTTCTGTTGGTGTAAACTATATTTTCCCTTTCCGTCTCAGTAGTATGTGAGTAGCTTTTCAAAATGCTTATAGAAATTATATTTTTCACCATTAGGTTTTTCTTATCACAAAGAATATGAATAATGGGAAGTAGATGTTAATCTTTGACTATTAGGCAAAACAAGGTTTTGTTCCTTTGATTTAGTTAGGAATGTATTGCACACTGTTTCATTAATCCATTAATTGAGTATCTGCCATGTGCTAATAATTGTATGTATGTCCCAAGGAACAAATTTGACACTACTAATGACAGATACTTTTCAGAATAAATTAGTCAATTACTAGTAAATCCCTTCCTTTTTCTTCTGTTTTTTTCCCCCAACTCAATGTATGTGGTAAAAGAGATCAGTGTACCTCAGATACAGAGAGGAAACTTCCGTTGTATTTATAGAAGTCTTAACCCTAAATTAAGATGAAAGGGAAGGGCATGACAGGTACTGTGCATAGAACATCATACTTTCATAGATCAGCTTATGTCTGGGTTTTTAGGTTCTGAATGTTTCATATTGTCTCCACTCCAGAAATATAGAAACTTGGCCAGGCACTCTGTTCTTTCTTTCATATATATGGTTACTTAAGTTGATGACTTTCCCTTCCAACTGTTACTTCCTAAGAATCAATTTCTTTTTCTTGGTTATTAGAAATATCTTTAATTCTTCACTATTTTGCTTTTACTGCTACAGACAGATATTAGTATGGAATTATCATTAATGCATGAACTTTGGGTTCATTCCTAGCTTTATGTTTTATTAGCAGTCTTAAAACCAAGTTCAAGAACTTATGTTTAAAAAAAAAATCTTTGTTATCTCTTCTGTATAGTGTGATAATAAAAGTACATACATTGTTGTTGTAATGACTAAGTATCATATATAAATATATTAAATATGATTAAGCCTATAGTCCTTGAGACCTAGTAAGTGTTACCTACTAATATTTACCATTTCTTTGGCTCTTTGTTTTGTAATAATTATGTCAGAGATATGTAATGGAAGATCCATGAAGAATTTTCAATGAATTTGTTTAGTCCTTGTCAATATTTCTGTTTAGATTGAGGAAGAGACACAGTAATTCTCCAAAATACTGGCTCTGTTTTTTGGGCACCTTATGGGTTGATAGCTTGGATAACTGAACATTGAGTATAAATGTTTAGAAGAGAAACTAACTCAAGTTAATTCATACACTTTGTGCCTGTAATGTACATAGAACCCTCTGTCAGGCAGTTCCTTTCCTCCAGGATTGCCAGTCCATTGCTGGAGACCCAGCCGATAGGCAATCCAGTATGCATTTGACTAGGATTTGGTCAAAGGTAGTGTTCTGCAAGTGCTATAGTATTTTAAAGAAGGAGGAAATGGCATTCCTGCTGTGACATAAGGAAGGAAGAGAAGGGAGGATGGGCAAAGCATTGTTAGATAATGTGGTATTTAAACTAACTTGTGAAAACCCCTACCATCATTTGCAAGCATAGGTAAGAGGTGTTGGACGATGGGGTGTGTTCCAAAGTATTGAATTATGTGAACAAAATTTTAGTTGGTGAAAATTATATCAATTTTAGCAAATAGTGAATAGTTTAACCAACAATACAGACATGAAGAAAGAAGTATTGGGACAGGAAGTTTGAAGGGTAGATTGTAGCCATCTTGTAGGGGGTCTTAAATGTCAGGGTGAGACTTTGTACATAATTTTGTCCGCAGTTGAGATTCTTTAGAAGCTCTTGATCAGAGTTGCAGTGTAGAGACTGTCAGAATTATGTGCTAAAATTTAGGATAGAGAGAGAGACTTGAAAGTGGAAGAACAGGTAGGTTGTTGCCGTAGGGCAGAAGGTAATGAGTATCTGAACTGGGGAGATAGCAATGGGGATGGAAAGAGAAGGAACAAAGTGAGAGATGCATGGAGACTGAATCTGCAGTGCTTGGCTATTGGCTAATTGGATGTAGGAAGTGAGGATGAGGGAAGAATCAAAGATGCCTAGGTGACTGGGTGGTACCATTTACAGAATTAGGATGTAAGAGGAAGCTTTGGTTTTCAGGGAAAAAGTGGTGAGCCTAATCTTAGAGGTTTTGAACTAGAGGTATAAAAGGTGAGGCAAACTCTCGCATATGAATCTATATATCAAGAGAAAAGTTATTGCTAGCAATAAAGTTAGGAGTTTTCAACATAAAGGTGATAATTAAGGCCATGGGGGTTTATGAGATTATCCAAAGCAGTGATGATAGTAAGCAATGAGAGATCCTGGGGATACATGAACATTTAGGAAAGAAAGAATTATAAGCCATTGAAAGGGATCAAATCACGGGTTGACACAATTGGTAAATTGAAGGGAAGTCCCAAAGTTTTTTTTTATGGTTTGCCCCTCTGGCAACCTCTGCTAATGTTAATCCACAGAAAAGTCATATGTACATAATGATGACAGAGCATGTGCTAAATGGATAAAAATAAATGAAAGTATTTTTGATTCTCAGCGATAAATTGATATCTCTGTGATATTTCTTAACTTCATGCCCTATATATAAGTAGAGCAAATCATAGAGGATTGGGTTTCTAAGTATATATGATGGAATTAAGGAAGTATGACCAAGGTTAGTGATTTTCTCCCTTTTTGGGATTGCATTTCCCTGTTTCTTTTTGATTGCTGGTTAATTTTAATACATTTAATATTAAATTTAATACATTTCATTTAGTTCAAAGTAGTGCTGGAGTGAAAGCACCCAGGGCTGCCTGGGTGGCACAGTCAAGCTAATCATTAATGTGATTTTGGCTCAGGTCATGATCTCACAGTTGTGAGATGAAATCCCATGTAGGGGACTCCACCCTGGGCATTGACCCTGCTTCAGCTTCTCTCTCTCCCTCTCTCTCTGACCCTCCCCTGCTCGCTCTCTTTCAAAAAAAAAAAGTAGTAAAAATTAAAAACTTATTCCTGGTATGTTATAATGCTGCTTGAGATGAACAGAAGAACACAAATATTTTTGGATCACACTTACAAATTAATAATTACACTAAATATCATATATTGTAATACATTTTAAATGAATGAATCTAAATATTTTAAATGTCGCCTATGGCCAAAAAAAAAAAACAAAACAAAAAAGGTGAAGACTTATTTAAATATTTAAATCATTTTGGGGCACCTGGGTAGCTCAGTCGGTTAAGCGTCTGACTTCGGCTCAGGTCACGATCTCATGGTTTGTGAGTTCGAGCCCCGCGTCAGGATCTGGGCTGACAGCTCCGAGCCTGGAGCCTGCTTCAGATTCTGTGTCTTCCTGTCTCTCTGCCCCTCCCCTGCTCACACTCTATCTGGCGTGCTCTCTCTCTCTCACAAATAAATAAACGTTAAAAAAAAAATACTTAAATCATTTTGAATTTAAGAATTATATTATGGCGGGGTGCCTGGGTGGCTCAGTCGGTAGAGCGACCGACTTCGGCTCAGGTCATGATCTCACAGTTCGTGGGTTCGAGCCCCGCATCGGGCTCTGTGCTGACAGCTCGGAACCTGGAGCTTGCTTCTGATTCTGTGTCTCCCTCTCTCTCTGCCCCTAACCCACTCGCATTCTGTCTCTGTCTCTCCCAAAAGTAAATAAACATTAAAAAAAAATTAAAAAAAAAAAGAATTATACTATGGCAAAAATATTTGTCATTAATGACATGTTTATCAAAACTAGGCTTGAAATATGGAAAATAAAATTAACATTATTTCCAGTGCATTTTCTGAAACACAAAAATATTTATATCCTCCTTCATTTCTATGTTAAAAAGTAAATACCTTAAGAATTTTATTTTTTTAAATTTTAAGAATCCAAAAAGATTGACTTCTCAATCTTCTTTGAAACTGTTGACCTTCTTAAAGTAATTTATTCCCACAGTTTCACGTCTGGAAAAAAATTTACCATTTTGTTCATCTGATATTTATAAATTTGATTTCACCCAGTTTAAGTAATGTAATTACTTATAACAAATGAAAAAAATATGATTATTTATAAGGGGAAGATATTCTAGCAGAATTACCTGAACAGCATATGAAGATATGTATTTTGTTGGTTTATTTCTTATCTATATTATATTTTTCCCATTATACAAATCTGTTTACTATCTTAAACACCTACTACAACATAGTAGTGTTGAATAGCTATTTGTGTGAGATCCGTTTTTGCATTTCTCAACAGTATTAGTTGACATACACATTACATAAGTGCATCTCCATAAGCTTACATATAATCATTACATGTGTGAAATTTAAGCGAAGTTGAAATGGTTAGGTAACTCATGGATAGAACTCTAGATTATATATACATTCTGTTAAAACCTTTATTTGTGTTGTGTTGTAGTTAGACAATGTAGAGTTTTTATGAGATATTGCCGTAAATCTAAAGAAAGTTATTATTAATTGAAAATGTCAAGCCTTGTTTTGTTTTTGTTTTTCATGCTGTATAAGGTATTTACTTGTTTTCCCATTTAAGATTGTGATGGAGACTTTGAGTTGTGAGGCGACGTGACAGGGGACACCATAGGGATTTTGTAAGAGCTTCAGTAATCTCATTTTTCTGGGCCCTGCCTAATTGAACAGCTTAATCTCTTACAGTTCCTCCTCATACCCATGGCACGTCTAACTCTTGTTGGTTTGGGTTGTCTCATTGCCATGTCTTTCTCTTCCTCTTTTGCCTTTCTAACTAGTCATATTTTAGTTCATAGCATTTGGGATAAGAGTGTCATTTAGTGATAAAGAGGATAGTTTCTTGGGCCAGAATTCCTGGCATTCAATCTGGACTCCTCTACTTGCTAGATGTCTAACCTCTCCAAGCTTCTCTTACTTTTCAATTAGGAATAATAACAACAATAACTCATAGTGTGTTGTATTAAATGAGTTAATCTGCATCACCTAGAAAATGTTATGGCGTCAGTAAGTAATATGTCCATGAGCCTATTTTTCCCTTCTTCTCTCTTTCATTCTGTTCTGTATTGTCTGGTGTCACTTCCTCTGGGAAGCTTTCCTTGATCCCTGGGGCCATGGTATGACAACACTATCATACCTTGTCCGTTGACTCCTGTTTTCCTCCTTGGACCCTGTTTGATAACAGAGGCTGTGTACTTTCACCTTTATATCCCAAGCACCCAAAATTGAGCATGATCTGTGAAAGGCACTCATGTTTGTTGAATGAGTAAATAAATTAATGAGATTTTGGAGATATGTTCTGTTGTATGGGAATTTATATCAATAAATGATAACCTGGTCGTAAACTACCAGGGAAGTTATAACAGAGGGCATGGAACTTAAAGGCTCACAGACCAAGAAGATGACAAGATTCTGGAACCATGTGGTTCATTCATTCTGTAGTGGGAAGCCAAGGACAAAGCTATAGAGTTGGTGTACACAGTTAGTATAGGGTTCCATGGGATTGACTGAAGCATCACACATTAATTGTGTTTTATACAGTGTTGCAGTATCCATGTCATCGGCTATTTCTCCTGATGTTGTGGTTACGAAGACCAGATAAAGAAGGAAGCTCAATAGTTTCAGGTGCCTGGAGGGAACACTGGCTTACCTTGTTGGAGAGGTGCGAGTACTTGCATACCTGACCACCCTGTAGCTCACCATTCAGTGTTTTATGCTGCTGTAGCTTCTATCAGTTTCTCAAGCAGAGAACACACAGGGTCAGAGAGAGGCCATAATGGATGTCCTCAAGGGAAGAAGGTTGTTTTGTTTTGTTTTACCTTCCTGACCCCACGCAAAGGCGCCTGGGCTGGGCTGGGGGCCGTGCCTCTCCGCCCTGCGACCCCACCTGGACGTCCTCCTCCCTCCTGGTCCGACACTTCGTCCCCACCTCCTCCCCCACAGGCAGCATCTCTCCATTACTTCCCCTCATGGGCCAGGCCAGGCCGGGTCCCCCATCTGGGCTCTGCGCCCCCATGCCCCCTCCCACCCCGCGGAGCTGGGATTCATGGGTATTAAGCTTCATGGCTTTTTACGAAGGATCTCGAGCCCCACCTAGGAGCTTGCCCCACCCTCCCAGGGGCTCTACCCTCAGCCCTCAGCCCACCAACCCCAAGGGCCACAATGGCTGGACCAACCCAGGGCCAGGGCACCTGGGCCTCTTTCCTTTCCCAGCTGCTGGGGAGGGGAAAGGAGGCCTTCCCTCGCCACACCTGGGGCTGTTTCCACATCCCCTTGAGTATCCTGTTAATGTAGAGGTAATGTGATATGGGGTTTATGAATATTTTAGTTTTATGGTCTTCACATCCCATTCTAGTAACACTTATTTGTTCCATTCTTGTTATTGAAGTTTAATAGACCCACATTCCATTAATTCTATATTACTGTCTATTCTCAATACATTTTGTGAATTCTGCCAATGTCTCCCAAATTACTTGCCTATATATTATGTATATGTAAGAAATAACTTTTATCTGTACTGTTTGCTTCTTGTCTCTATGGCAGATTGACTATTTTCAATTAAAACAGCAAATACACATTGTGTGTGTTATGGTGAGGATGACCATATGCCCTGGTTTTCCCAGAGTAACGTGTTGTCCTGCAAGAACCCTTAGGAGTGTCCACTTTCATTTTCCAAAGTGTCCTTATTTGAGTGATAATGTATATAGTCACCTTAGTATTAATCTACCATCTGCTACTTTGTAGAACTATGTAAATTGAGGTAAATTTTATAATACCCCGTCTATAAAATTTGCAGGTTGGCTATTATTTGTAAAGTCCTTGCCAAATCTAAAATTCCTGGACGCTTATGGAAAAGAAAAATAAAGCTTTTATCTCTTGAGTCTATTTGTAGGACTACAACCCTGAAGACAAGTCCATTTTTCCACTTAAAAATGGGTCTAAATGCAAGTTGAATATAAATGCATGCGTTAACTACTTTGAAATGTGCAAAATTACACTTTTAATTTATACTTGGGGCAAAATATTTGAGACACTCTGACCATAGACTTTGAAGTTGAAAAACTAAAAGCACTTTCATTATTTCTTTAAAAAGGGAGTATATTAAAAAAAAGGCTTTGAAATCATTATATGTGGTTTTAAAAATATTTTATGGCTGTGAGTTCAACATATGCTTATATATTCCTTATCTGTACATTGAATTAAATAGTTGGCAAGGAATACTGGTTTCTGAGGAAAGTAATGATTTTACTTTCCAATTTGAAAAATTTCCATGTGTTCATGAGCCAGTTCTATAGGAATTTTGAGAATAATGGGAATTAAAGTAGATCAGATCTTTAGCAACAGATTTGGATATCACCTACAGAGAGAAAAATCAAATAAATGTATGAATTGTCCCAGAAGGGTTAGTATAGATGTAGAAGGGAAGTGAAGAGAATTTGGATAGCATTTCTGACTCTTTTTGCTGGTTTGTTGTTCCCTGGGTCTTTCAAGGTTCACACTAAAAATACCATATAGTAACTGGGTTTGCTCCCCCTTCAAAAAAAAAAATCTCAGATTATATAGATATATGAATTGTTTCATTTTAATACAACAGGTTTTTTTTTTTTTTTTCAGTTTTTGTCATAGCTAGAAAATTCCATGACTTAACATGGAATTTTATGTAAGTTTGGTGAACAGACACTGTGGGGAGATTTGCCTTTTGGAATTCTGCACGTATGTTGTTATTCTAGTTTGAAGTGAATGGGGGTCTCCCCGTTCATTATTCAAGTTTTCCTGCATCCCTGCTTAGGTGATCTGATACTACTGAAAAAAAATGGTACTACCAGCCTGCTGTGGTAATGTGAAAATATCAAGAGATTTGATGGATGATTAAATGACTTGAGTTTGGCAGAAACTTCCTCATTTTGTAGGTGTATGGAGAAGGAAGAATGATGGCAATATATTGATCTGTGCATTATTGGCAGTTTCTAGGAATTAGTATAAGTGTAGATGGCAACGCTTGGCACTTAAATGTGTTAGGGAACTCATCACACTGTCGTATTATAGTTGTGTGTATATGCACCTTTTCCTCCTACTTGATTATAAAATTCTTGAAATAGGGGTGCCTGGATGGCTTAGTTGGTTAAGCGTTCAACTTTGGCTCAGGTTGTGATCTCACGGTTCGTGGGTTCGAGCCTCACATCAGCTCAGAGTGTGGAGCCTGCTTTGGATTCTGTGCCTCCCTCTCTCTGACCCTCCTCCCCAGCTTATGCTCTTTCTCATTAATAAATATTAAAATAATTTTTAAAAATAAAATAATTGAGATACAGAACTGTGTTTTATTTATGATGTATTTGCTAGGGTTCTTAATATCATCTGTGGCTCATGATATTCACTGGATAAATAGTTCTTTAATGGTATATTAATTAAAATGCAAATAGCAAAATATTTGTGATCTGTAGACCACCACCTATGAAAGCAAGGAATAGCTGATAAAATATTGTCATGCTTGTATGGCATATCACTGAGAGTCTCTTAAGCAAAGAATAAGAAAAGAAAAGAAAATGAGTATGTATATTTGCATACATGTTCTTTCACAAACCTGAATCTCAGTAAAATAATTAGATGCTTTGCTCTCATCCTTCCCCTACAGGAGACAAGTTTTGCTCCTAGTCTAACTTGACATTGTACTAACAGGCTGCAGTCCAGATTTCGGTTGTTTGCTTCTGGGCTTGGTGAAGCTGCTCACTAATTCCCTTAGGGCTGCTGGGGAGTTGGGGGAGGTGGGGAGGACAGGTGAGTGCCTTGCATCATTCTGTGACAGCCTCAGGGGTTCATTCAAGAACCTTAGTGGCTTGCTGTGGTGAGAGCAATGAACAACCCTCCAGTTGGAAAGACATTATAATTAAACCATTTCATTTCCTTCATTCAGCAAGCATTTACTGTGAACGTACCGTGTATAAATAAATGACTCTGTTTAGATAAATCAGAGAAATCTGGAGATTTAACCCCTACTTGGGAAGAAATTATAAACCAATAGATTAAATGAAGCAGAAAAGAGAGCAAACCCAATTTAAATCCTTGTTGAAGGATATGGGATGCTTTCTGGAATGGAAGTCTCATATGTGATGAGTTTTCTAATTTTTTTAAATATTAATTTATTTTTGAGAGAGAGAGTGTGTGAACAGAGGACAGAGGATCCGAAGCAGGCTCTGTGCTGACAGCAGAGAGCCTAATGCAGGGCTCAAACTCACCAACCGTGAAATCGTGACCTGAGCCAGAGTTGGACACTTAACTGACTGAGGCACCCAGGTGCCCTGTTTCCTAATTTTTTAATGGTACACCTTATATTTCTTCATGTCAGCATGACCTTTTCTTTAGTGATTTCTGAGAAAAGCAGACAGTTCTTTTTATCCTTCAGTATAATTTTTGTTAGTTAGCCTGTGGTAGTATTATTTCCACCTCCCATAACCCAACTTAAAATACATAATATAGCATCTGTGTTTCAAATGAAGGTGTTGTGTTTTCTGCTACATGTGTATAAAATATGAAAAGGATCATTTTGGTTGAGTAAATTACTTATTTTATCCATTCAGTCTGTTTTTTAATACTAAGTAGCTAACAAGCTAAAACAAAATATTTGGCAGAGTTGATGATCTCTTCCCTTAAGAGAGATCTTGGAATCAGAAGAGGAGCCTCAATTTATCTGAAGGTCACCAGTTTCCACCCAGTGTGTGAGGCAGCACATACTCACAGCTGCATCAAAACAGGAAAAGCCTTGCCTCTATAGCCTGGTAGCTCTTTGCTTTATCTTTGAAGTTAGAATAAAAGCTTACATGACTTGGAGTGGGAAAAAAAAGTTTATCAGCAAGATCATTAATAACTTGGGACTCAGCTTTTCAAGTTACAATTAGATGCTCAACAGCTGTGACCTTCAAGAGCTGCTCATTATTGTTGGTCCTCATTGTTCACTCCCACTCTAGAGCTCTCTTCAGAAATAGTTTCTCTGACATCATTGACCCCGGGGGTCAGAGTGAGAAATGAGTCTTCAAGCACTCATTTGTAAGTCTTGTTTCTGTGGGATGCTGTGTGTGTGTGTGTGTGTGTGTGTGTGTGTGTGTGTGTGTGTGTGTGTGTAATTCAGCCAATAGGTAATGCTTCATTGTAATCCAGCTGTTTGGTCCCATCCCAATTAGGATGATGTCTGTTATATGAAGGGGCACCCCTGGGAGTAGTGAGAAGATTTAGTGGCCTCAAAAACTGAGTAAAACTGATGGTAACACAGGCTCTGTTTTATTTAGATGTTTAAAAAAAAAAAAAAAGGTCTCAATGCACATGCTTGCCAAACTCTGTCATGCACTGTGTAGCATCTCAACGGATCAGCAGGGATTTTAAACGTGCTGTGTGCTTGCCATACACTGCAACCCAAAGAGAAAGTGGGGATTAGAGAAACTGTAGTGAAGTATGAAATGAAAGCCCAGCTGGAAAAGGAGGACTGGATTATGTTCAGCTTCTTTGCCTCAGTTCCTTTGGATATTAAGAACATGGGGCTCTTAGGAGAAAGGGATTTGCTTCCTCGAGGTGCAGTGCATAATCTCTGTATTTTGAAAGGAGTCTTAATTAGGGAAAAGCCATCTGTCGTAAAACAAAGAATAAGCAAACCTACAGGAGGGTTGATAGCATTTGTTATTGATAAGGACTTTTCAGGCCAATTAAAGCTCAGAGTTAAATTTAGTCGTCTTTGGGGAGTCTTGTGGGTAAAATACATCGATGATGAACTTTTGAACATGCAGCCTTGGTATTTCAATCTAAGATCTCGAACATATGAAGTTTGTATGAGGTAGCAAATGGGATCTCGAGATAAGCCAAGGGCGCTGGTTCTGACTCATTTTCTTCCAGAACTTGTAATCCAAGACAGCACCTCTGACCTGTGTGTTTCTGAGTTCTCATCTGGGAAATGATGGGACTAGCTTAGACTCAGATAATAAGTAAAATTTATGGGAAGCTATAATTACTGGGATTGTAATCTCTCTGAGACCATTTGCATCCTCTGTCACCTTCATTCTGTCTGTCTTCCCTAGTTTCACTTTTTAGTTTTAGTGACTAAAAGAACCATTGAATAAAATCTAAATAGATTTTGGAGGACTCTTCCTTTGTTCTCCAGCATTAGCCTCTCTGTCACAACACTGTTATTTGCTTGCTGTGTCTAATGGCAGATGGTTAGGTTATCTATTTTCTATTTTTGAAAAGTCCATATTTATGAATTTTCCAATATTATGATTTCTAAAGCATAGCTCTTCCTTCAAATGTCTGATAAGTTTCCTGAAAAAATAATTTATTAATGATGAGTTTGAAACTATTGTTGATACTTTTAGCAAAGAAAAAAAACAGATGAATAGGAACAACACCAATAGTAATAGCTTATTTATTAAAAATATACTGCATATCAGGTATTTTTTAAAAGCATATACATGGATTAACTTATTTAATCTTTATAACCAACCTATAAGGTAGACACCATTACTATTCCTTTTACAAATATGTTGAAGCATAAAGCAATTAAATGGCTTGTTCAAAGTAATGGCAGAGTTAGGATTTGAACTCAGGCAATGTGCCACCAAGTCTGAAATCTTCATTTCTATACCACATTTTCAAACATTAATACTGGATGAATACAATAGACTTTCTTCAAGCAACCTAAGATTTTCATATGTTTTAGACATTAGAATTATTAAACACATTCCTAAAACTGGATTAAATATAGCAGATTCTTGAGGGACAAGATTTGAGACTACAGCACAGTTGTCAAGTTGAATTTATTGTGCTTGAGGATTAATTAGATCTTAATGGGTTGATGTTTCAAAGGAACACTTTAAAAAGAGATTAAATGTGTGCCTATTGGAAATCTACCATTGCTTACTACAACCAATTAGTGACAGAAAGGGCCATCCTTGGGTATAGAAAAGGAGTTAAAATATAAAACATTAATTTCACTAGACTTTTGTCAAAGGTTAAATTTGACGTAGGAAATATTCCCACAAAGAAGAAGAAAAACAAAAACAAGAACTACCACACACCTTTAGTCACAACCTAATTAGGATCAGTTGGACTGAGCCAAGGAGATAATGACCCAGAGTCTTGATAAGCAGAAAGCACTAAGACGTTGTTATTGGAGCCAGGGTAAGAGGGGCATTCTAAAGTTCACAGAAATTGCTGGTAGCCTGGAGAGCCATTGGAAACCAAAGGTCCAGGGCAGGATGGGCAGAAGGAGTTCATGCCCCAGCAGCACAAAAAGGACTGAAGTAGCTTGATTGCTCAGTTTTGGCTGTCTTTATTTGTTTCACCCCTGGCAAAAGTTCATCCTGAGAGAACCTGGCCAGCAGGTGAGAATAACTGAAAACAGCTGGCTGTTAGTGAGGGCAGGGGTAGAGCAGATGCTATTTTCTGGTAGATGCTTTTTTTTTCCCCCTGACAGCTGGGCAAATCGCATATAGTTTACTCTTTTAGCCAGACATTGTAATGGTTCTTTCTATAATCCCATGCCCACAAGGCTGCCATTTTTATATCCTTCAAGGCTGATGTGTCTCAGGAAATATAAACAGAGAAAGGATTGGAAATGAATTACTGATATTCTTCTACTCTTAAAGTTGATTTGCTCCTATCTCATAGCTAAGCTTCCAAAGTCATTATGATGGGAAAACTGTCATTGCAAAGCCAGACGGTATGAAATGTGAGTGCCATTCAGCTGGATTACCTGGAGAGCCATGCTTCTGTACATTTCCAGAGAGAACTCTCTGCAAAAAAGAAGTAGATGATTATCCAAAGTTCCCTTGTGGCTACAAGTGTGGCCTTCCTTTCTCTCTTATCAAAACAGACAACCTTTAAAGAAAGACACCAAACAGGCCCATGGATGGGTTGAGCCTCAGATATATATACACCAGTATTTCAGTAGCAGAAGTGGTTGAGTTTCTGAAACCACGTTAAATGTTTTGGTCTATCCATACCTGTGACTGTATTTGTTGACATGGTCCTATGGGGTTGTAGCAAATTCATCCAAACTTTGACAAACCTTGATAATTAGAAATGGTCCAAGAGAGTTCACTTTCTTTTTGTTTTTTGTTTTTTTTTCCTGATAGTTTTTACTTTTTTACGATATTTTATTTTTAAGCAATATCTACACCCAACAGGAGCTCAAACTTACAACCCTGAGATCAAGAGTCACATTTTCCACCAACTGAGCCGGGCACCTCTGATAATTTTTGATAGAAGTAAATTATACAGATTTTTATATAATAAAGATGACTACATGAAAATAATATTTGAATCTGAATACTCTCATAATGTTTAAGTTACAACATTTCAGATATTTCCCATCCACTTATTTACAAATGAGGAAATTATAGCCCAGAAGTTTTAATTAACTTCTCTGTAGGTAATGGGCTGACCCAGTTATGAATCCTAGTTGCATTTCTAATCCAGTTTTACAATTTATTTATTGTGCACATATATACATTTTGAAGTCAGATATTTACATTTTCTTTTTTAGTTCAAACAAAAACAGTTTTGAGGAATCTTAGTATGTCTAAGAATTTCCATTATTTCTGGAAAGTGAAAACATTTATCTTCATGAGAGAATATTGGAAAACAGGAAAAATTTAAACAAATCATATATCAGCCTGCTAAAGACAGCCACTATGAAGGCTTTTACATATTTTCTATCCTTTTATCTGTGCATCCACTTATTTTAATTCAATTGTGATTATACTATAATGTTTACCTTTCCTTTTTTCTTTTCTTTTTTTTAATTTTTTTAATGTTTATTTATTTTTTTTTAATTTTTTTTAACATTTATTTATTTTTGAGACAGAGAGAGACAGAGCATGAACGGGGGAGGGTCAGAGAGAGAGGGAGACAGAATCTGAAACAGGCTCCAGGCTCTGAGCAGTCAGCACAGAGCCCGACACGGGGCTCGAACTCACGGACCGCGAGATCGTGACCTGAGCCGAAGTCGGACGCCCAACCGACTGAGCCACCCAGGCGCCCCTACCTTTCCTTTTTTCAACCAAAATTTTGAAAACATACTCTTAGAAAGTGTTTATAATAATTGCATTTGCATGATATTCCATTAAGAGATAGAATAATTTACTTTGGTGCTATTTTTTTTGTGTGTGTGTCATTTCATTTTAACTAGGAGATTTTTGGGTAATAAAAACACATATTATAGATGTGACATTGTGTTTTCTAATCATTTCCTTATCTCAAGTTCTCTCCTCAGTCCACTTGAACCTGCATTATTTGCTCCCACGACCCTCAGACTGCTTTCATTAAGTTCACTAAATGTTTTCATTTTGCCAGATCCATTGATGGTTTCCTCTATCCTTATCTTAATTCACTTCTCAGCATCATTTGACACAGCTGACAATTCCCCATTCCCTCCTTCCCTTTTTGCTACTTCTTCTGTTTTACGACCTCAAGCACACTGAATTTGGTTTCATTCATTCTTCTTTGGGTGTCATACTTATTATCATCACTCGTCCTAATTTGTTCAGTCTTTATTTTTACTATTTTTTATCTTTCCCTGTGGTAGGCAGAATAATGGTCACCTAAAGATGTCTGTATTCTAACCCTTGGAACCTGTGAATATTTTACCTTACTTGGCAAAAAGGACTTTGCAGGTGTGATTAAGTTAAGAACCTAGAGGTAGAAAGAGTATTCTGGATTATACAAATCAGTTTAACAGAATTTTAAGGATCCTTGAAAGTGGAAGTTAGGAGGTAAAAGGAGTCAGAGGGAAATGGAAGAAAGGCACCAAGATGTAACATTTTCGTTTTTATAGGTATGTCTCCTCAGGCAAGAGAAACAAAAGCAAAAATAAACTGTTGGGACTACCCCAAAATAAAAAGCTTTTACACAGTGAAGGAAGCCATTAACACAATAAAAAGCAGCCTGCTGAATGGGAAAAGATACTGGCAAATAATATATTTAATAAGGGATTAATATCCAAAATTTATGAAGAACTTATATAACTGAACAAAACAGAAACCCAATAATAATCTGATTAAAATGTGCAGAGGAACTGAATAGACATTTTTCCAAAGAAGACATGTAGTGGCCAACTGACACATGAAACTATACTCGACATCACTCATCACCAGGAAATGCAAATCAAAACCACAGTGAGATATCACCTTAAACCGGTCAGAATGACTAGAATCAAAAACATAAGAAATAATAAGTGTTGGCAAGGATACAGAGAAATGAGAACACTCCTGCATTGTTGGTAGGAATGTAAATTGGTGCAGCCACTGTGGAAAACAATATGGAGGGAGGTACCTCAGGAATTAAAACAATAATTCCACTACTGGATATTTACCCCCAAAAACCAAGAATACAAATTTGAAACGATATATGCATCCCTGTGTTTACCACAGCATTATTTACAATAGCCAAGATATGGAAGGAACCCAAGTGTCTTACGATTGACAAATGGATAAAGGAGTGATGCGTGTGCACAAACACACACCCAATGGACTATTACTCATTTAAAAAAATGAGTATACTATTGGGTATAATGCTAAATGAAAGAAGCAGACAGAGAAAGACAAATACCATACGATTTCCCTTATGTGGAATATAAAAAAAAATAGTAATAAGCAAACAAAGATGCAAACAAATAAACAGACTCTTACATACAGAGAACAAACCACCAGAGAGGAGGTGTGGGGGAAAGGGTTAAAACAGATGAAGGGTATTAAAAGGTGCAAACTTCCAGTTATAAAATAAGTTATAAAATAACTAAGTCACAGAGATGAAAAATACAGCATAGGGAATATAGTTTATAACATTGTAATTGCATTGTATGGTGACCCATAGTGACTATACCTACCATCATGAGCACTAAGTAATGCACACAACTGTTGAATCATGTTGTACAGCCGAAACTAACAGTGTATGTTAATTATATTTCAACAACAACAACAAAAAAAGTGGAAGTAGGAGGCAAAAATAGAGGGATAGAGAAGGAAGCACAAAGATGCAACATTTGCTGGCTTTGAGGATGAAGAAAGGGGGCTTTTAGAAGTTAGATTTCTCCCTTAAAGACCTGAGAAAGGAGCACAGTGAGAATCACATCTGTTCTCATCTACACGACCGTAAAATAATACAATTTGTGTTGTTGTGAGCCTCTTAATATATGGTGATTTGTTACTGCAGCAATAGAAAAATAATACATATTTTTCATCTTCCCTTTCTCAAGATCTTTTTCCTTCCCCACTGTAGTCCAGTGTATCTCATGTATATTCCTCCAGTCATGCTTTCAAAGTTTACTTAAATGTACATGTATCCTAAAAAAAGAAAAAAAGAAGAAGAAAGAAAGAAAGAAAGAAAGAAAGAAAGAAAGAAAGAAAATAAATGTTTTCTAGATAGTATTGTGCTATTCATCTTATCTGTTTATTCCTTCTTTCACTCAGAGCCATTCTTGAACTCTGTCCATACCGCTGGTTGAAGGGTTGGAAAATTTTTCCATTTTTCCCATCTAGTTTCTTTGGTTGGTCTAATAATTAAATTGACATAACAAAGATTAACAGGAGAAAAAAAGAAGTTTAAGTTATACGTATGGGAGGCCCTTAAAACTATGAGACCCAAAGACATTTAGGCAATTGAGGTTTATAAGCCATCCTGAGGTAAGGGATGGAATATTGGCCTGGGGCTTCAAAGGGGAGGAGGGAAATTCACAAGAAGATAAAGAAAAGCAGATGTTTGGTAATCAGATGTTTTCCCTGACAGGCAGATAAGTCTTTCCGATAAAAAAGTTATCTCTGGTAATATCTCTCCTTCTGGGCCAGGTCTATCTAAATTCTTTTAGGCAGTTAAGGGAGAGATAAAAGTTTACACAAGTAGGTAACTTCACTAAGCCCTGACAGATTGCTCTTCAGAATCAAGGCAACAGTTTTCACTTGAACAAACAGGTCTGGAGAGCTTTCTTTTCCTTTCTGAAGCTTCATGGTAGAAGCCAGCTTTCTGATTTTTGTCTACCTGATAGACATGAAGTAGTATCTCATTGTTTTAGATTGCATTTTTTCGGATTGCTTTTGAGATGGATTATACTCCTTCAGTACTAATTAAATATTTGGATAGTTTCTTCTGTAAAATGACTCTATAGTCCCTGCCTCCACAGTAAGCCTTTGCCATTTTCAGTTGTTTAAATATCTTCTTCCTCTCTCTTGCTCTCTACGTATGTTTGGACAGAAATTTTTCAATGAGGTATAGTCAGAACATTCCATTTTTCCCTGTTAATTTGCGATTTGCAGGTGTTTCAGAAACCATTCCTCACCCAATATCATAGTTTACCTTTCACTCTTCGAATTGCACTTAGAATTCAAATGAATTAACTCGAATCTTTTATGAGTTAGAAATACAGCACTTTTTAGATGAAGTGAGTCATTTTTTTGCAGTACACATTGTCAAATAATGTAAGCTGTCTCTAGTGGTTTGTGACGTTCCTCCTATATGACAAATTCCCATAAACTAATAGCCTTTTTGTTCTGTCTCACTGGTTCATTAACCTGTAGCTAATCCAGTATACCACTATGACTTCGGAATATTGCTTAACACCTGCAGGAACAAGTTCCTTCTTTTTACTGTTCTTTTTCACAATTGGCTTAAAATATTTGAAAACAGATAGTCAGATTCTTCCCAAAATTGATGATTGGATTTTGATTGGAAATTTGTTGAATTCAGATTGATTGTGTGAAGTTCATAAGGGAATCCTACCAATATTCATTTTTAAAAATTGAGAAATCATAGATTTTTCTATTTCCTTTCCCTTTTTCCTTTCCACATTGCCTTTAACATTTGTGGGGCCTAGAACAGTTTAAATGGAATCCTGCATCTCATATGTCATAGTTAAAAGTTATAAATCAGGCTGTCACTGTGATTTCTCAGGTTATCATCCTTCAATCTGAAGGCTAAAGGAGTTTTTCCCTCCTGGGGCCCACCTTGATAAACCTGAAGGTAGTTCTGTTCTGCTTGGTAGGAAAATCCACCCTGAGGCAGGGCTGACAAAATCAAACTCTAAGGAGAAAAGGGTGGGCATGGCCTCTTCTCTATATCTCATTTTTCCAACTCAGGATTTCCAGGCAGTTCTGGGCTTTTCTAAGCAGAGTGTGGGGAGAGAGGGAACTGTGCTCAGACATTGACTCCAGGTGATTGCAGATTGATGACTTTAAACAAAAGCAGCCACACCATCCTCTGATTTTCTGCACCATCTATGGATTTTTAATCCATCCTTGCCTTCCACCCTTCCCCCCACCTCACCAGCTAGTCTCACACTCTCTTCTTGTGCTCTGTGGTCAGTTCAGTGCTGTGTCTCTCTCTTTCATTATCCTTGGATACTGAGCTTTCAGAAATCTTTCTTATGACCTAAAAAGGAGTAGAAATGAGTTTCTATGAATGCGATATGTGGGTCTTCTTAATCTGGTCTAAAATCAGAGGTGCTGCCCTTCAATCCCTCATCAATAAGTCCTGTCCATCTACCATCAAAACATCATTGCAAGGAGTATCTTCTTTTTGAAGCCCTCATTATCTCTTCCTTAGACTTTCACAGTGACTTCTATCTTTCTGGGTCCTCCCTTCCTATTCACAGATGCTTGAAATCAATTCTCCAGACCACTGAAAGGGAACATTTTCAAAGACAATAAGTCATACCTCTCTTTTGATTTCAACCTTTCCCGTGATTTTTTTTTTTTTTTAATTCTTTCAATGAAATAAAAACTCCCTGCATTGGCTTATAAAGCCCTTAGCAGCTATGTCCCTGTTTATATCTGCAGCCTCGTTTATATCACTATATCCACACTAAGTGCAGGAGTCAGCTAGCAATGAACTGTGAGAACCACTTGTTAAATTTGCAGATATTTGGCATACAGTTGTTAAAACCAACTTTTACAAATAGTATATAATCCTACAATTAAGTAAACTGCCTTACAAGCAAATGAAATACATTCTCAGAGCTCATTACTTTCTAATCATTTTACCACCTTTTCCTGTTATCTGTGCTCTTGTTTTGTGTGTGTGTGTGTGTGTGTGTGTGTGTGTGTGTGTGTTTATTCATTATGTTAAATGTGTATGATGGAAATACTGTATAATTATTTGCTCCTGTATAACTCTTTCCAACTTCATATACAGTGAAGCCATGTTGGTAGCTTGGAATTAACTCTACAGGGAATATTTATATCATTGATATTGGTAAACATTATACATCAGGCTTTACTTACTGTTTTGATGATTGTCTAAACAGAAGACATCGTTGGAGAAAACTTTATTAATGCAGAGTAAACTTCACAGTGGGTTGTGCCTAGCCAGTTACATTTTTATTTTATGTTTTTAAATTTACATCCAAATAAGTTAGCATATAGTGCAACAATGATTTCAGGAGTAGATTCCTTAATGCCCCTTACCCATTTAGCCCATCCCCCCTCCCACAACACCTCCAGGAACCCTCAGTTTGTTCTCCATATTTATGAGTCTCTTCTTTTTGTCCCCCTCCCTGTTTTTATATTATTTTTGTTTCCCTTCCCTTATGTTCATCTGTTTTGTCTCGTAAAGTCCTCATATGAGTGAAGTCATATGATACTTGTCTTTCTCTGACTAATTTCACTTAGCATAATACCCTCCAGTTCCATCCACATAGTTGCAAATGGCAAGATTTCATTATTTTTGAATGCTGAGTAAAACTCCATTGTATGTGCTGGGCATCTTTTGTATCAGTAACATACTTAAGGTATGTTTTTATATACACACATGTATATTACTAGAAAGCAGTTGTTAAACATTTATCAGCACATTGCTGTGCTGCTCTTACCCTCTAAACTGGCTATGCTATTCTTTGTTTTTTTCTTTTTCTGTTTTCAGCAAACTTTACTCTCACTTTGGACCTTTCCATTAGATATGCCCTCTGCCTAGGTTGTTCTTCCTGGTTATTTTTGCATGGGTATTTCCTCTGCAATCCTCAGTTTGTTACTTTTCTAGAGACCTTCTCTGGCAAAAAAGCAAGATAGTCTATTGCATCATTCTATTTTAATTCACTGCAGAAGACTAGATGGTAGTAGTAGTAGTATTTATTGTTGCTATTTGTTATCTTCCTCCCAAATTTTACCCTGCTCCTCTTGGGTGTAAGAGACCATGAGATTTGTAAGAGACCATGAAAGGTAAGAGACCACACGTGTTGTCTGACTTAGTAACTGCTGCTTTCACACGATCTTAAACAATGTCTAGCATTTGTTAAACACTAGGGAATATTTTTAACTAATCATTATAATTAAAACTAGATAGATCCTGAATCTGATTGTTAATAAATAATGTGGCTATTGAAGAAGTTGGCCAATTTTATTTTCTTCCAGCAATATAGTGATACAAGCTTAAACTTAGCCATAAATTCTTATGTTTAAATGCAGTTCTCTGTGGTTTTTTCTCCCTCTTTTTTATCATAGAAGTTTACATTTAAAGATTGCCGTTTGGTTTTTAAATTACATGTAAAATACTCAAATATGGCAATCTGTGACAAATCTAATATTGTTTTGACTTGAGAATAATTGTAGGGTATAATTTCATCATATCAAAATGGTATGGGAAGAAAGAAAAGTATTTACCTTTCTGGCAAAACAGCAACACCATGAAATAAACCATTTGAAGGGTTATTCTGTTTTGGGCTGTAGAAACTGTATATATTTGTTGTGGAAGAAATAAACTACACAGGAAACTCTTCCTGGGCTTTAAGTACATGAGATATGTTTGCTTCATTTTCTTCATACAGTATCTTCATTTTTGCAGACAGTAGTTTTGATCAAAATAATTTTACTTTGGGATTCAGTTGAGGTCTAGAAAGTTAAGTAGATTCATGGAAGTAGACTGTTTTCCTTTTGTGGTTTTTAGGATGAGAGGACTAATTGGCATGTGCTGAAAAAGACTACTGTTAATAATGACAATCACCGTGATAAAATAATTCACCTCTCTTAGAAAAGATAATTTTGAAATTTGTGTACTTTCTTAGAAAGAGGCATGCCTTGCTTGTAATTACTTGTAGTAATTCAGAGATGTATGCATGCATGTGTATGTGTTCTATTTGGATGTAACCATAAAATATTATGGGAATACAGATTATTTCACTGTCATATAATCTTTGTTGATTCATTTTATGGAGCAACAGAGAACATTTTTTAGATACTTTGCTATGGTGAGTGGTAAATCAGTGATACTTGCAGTAGTCAAGGGATAACAAAGGAAGGAATATAAATTTGATTCCAGATGTATTCCTACTTGTAAGGCTAATTGATTTTGAGAGGTTGGCTAATGCTTAGTTTTAGAGCCATGATATATTTATTAATTTATGGGCCATTAATCTTGGGAGCTGGCCAACTAAGTAGTTGCCCTGTTAAATAATGACACAATAAATCCAGGTAATTCCTAAATATTTCACTATTTACATTATAAATTGAACTAGTCACAAGATTTTCAGTTCTCTTGTCAGCTTGTGTGTGAGAGTGACTAGGCACTTGTAAATTTTCACTTTGAAGATATTTATCACATTGTAGCAATGCTGTCCTTTTCTCTTAGGATCTCATCTGTTAGTAGGTTGTTGCTAAACACTTGATCCAAGGGTCACTGGGTCACTGTGCATAATCCTTCTAGATTAAACTAAGGATTCTGAGGCTATTTCTCCAGCACAAGGCCTTGACACAAGTGTAGCTATGCAGTCATTCTTCAAAATTGGTGTTCATATGGACACTATGGACATCTTAATGTTAAGTATTTTGGTTATTTTTCCTTATTTTGCTTTTATCATATATCAAAAATAAGAGTTATAATTCTAGAGGAGACTGAAGGACTTGATAACTGAGGAAAGCCACAGCACTGTATTCATATGAGGTAGGGTTAGCATGTATACAGTCTGTGAGTGCATTTATACTATATATTCATGTCAAACAAATATACTCATGCCTGGATTACTGCAAGGAATCACTGAAAGAAACAATGATGAGGAGTAACTAAAATCTGAGAACATGATTTTTTAAAACCTATGTTGGCCATCACAGAAAGAAAATAGTTTGTAATATTCTGAAAATGCTGAATTTATAGAGATACTACATGGAACTGTTATGCCCAGAATTCGTGATCCCCAAAGACCACTAGGGAGCCGAGTCCGATGCAAAAGCAAAAGAACCTTTATTCGAGCTAGCTCGAGCTCAATCCCCTACCTGCACCGACGCAGCGGTGAGATACCAGGGAGAGAGAGCGAGTTTCAAAAGCACAAAGGTTTTATAGGGGTCTAGGGGCAGTTGGTGAGGTAATGGCTGTGGCCTCAGCCGATTGGCTGGGGAAGGGTCGTGGCCTCAGCCGATTGGTTGGGGAAGGGTCGGAGTCCTGTTACGCAGGTCGCTGGGCGTGTTTTGATCAGAAAGTTTGAACGGGTGAGCGGGAGGTTACTCAAGGGGAGGAGGCGCAGTCTGAGGTTTCTGTGAATTTCCCGGAAAAGGGGTCATGTCGGGGACATAGTCACTCAAGGTGGAGAACACAGAACAAGATGAAGTCGGCCGGCGTAGGCCCGCCCTTTCAGAACTACATATTGTGTATGCATTGTTTATACACTTGTATATACACTGTATACACATTGTATATGCACTTATACAGGTATATATATTTACACACCCACATATTATATAATATGTTATTATATAACTGTAATATTAATCTAATCATAGATATAGATGCACAGGTGGAAGAATAATTTTCCCTCTACCCTTCTGAGTGATTGGCTGAGGCCTCCTATAATAAAAGGCAGATTAACAAGAGAATGGCAAAAAAGAAGTTTATTAACATATACATCTCATTTACACATGGGAGATACACAGGGAAACAGGAACAACTCATTGTGGTGGCCTAAGCCACCACCTAAAATACCATTCCCAGCTAAATACAAAATAAACATATAGGAGGTCAACTATGGGAGTTTACCAAGGAAAGCAAGATAAACAAAGGTAAATTTTGTTATGCAGATTTAAGTTAGTGCTTTGATAAGATTCTCTTGTTATTTAATCATCCATCTATTCCTGGTAAATGAAGATTTTCTTCATTAATGTAAATATCCCTTACAAAAGAGGAACTTCTCTGCTTTCAGAGCTTCCTCCATATCTTCTATTTCTCAAAATAATCTGCTCAAAATAGCCATTATGCCAAAGAGACATATTTGGGGTGCAATATTCTGGAATATTGCCAACCCACTAAGGGAGAAACGAAACCACCATTTTTGTTAGATGGATTAAATTATTTAACACCATGAATTTTGGGGATAATTATTTTAAATGTTTATGATACATATTGATTAGAAATACAGAATAAATGACTGTCTAGGGAATAGATGCAATAAATATAGGAGCAGCAGCTTAGTAACATTAAAAGGTTCATATACGTCCTTACTCATTAATTCATTCAACCAAACTGAATGCAATTTGAATGAACCTGCTATAGTATCATTCATTATAATCTTGTCTCTCAGAATATATTACCAATTGCTTTCTTAACTTTCTAATCTGCAGTTTAGGTAACTAGTTACAAATATTTGATTCAGACCTTGTAATTTAAAAGTATTTTTTATTAAAAAAAAACACAAAGGCAAACCAACAAAAAAGGAAATCCTTAAAAGATTACTAAACTTTGCATCACAGGGTAGTACTACCAAACTGAATCATATTTTCCTTTTAATCTGTGGAAGGCTTGTGTCACTTGTCTTTGTTATACAAAGGCCATAAATATATTATTAGACCTTGTATGCTCCTCCCCCCAATTCCTTTTCTGTCTAGCTTCTTCCTCTGTTTTCTTGTTTGTTCTTCATATTCTATCCTATATTCAAGCCCTATCTATTTCTATAAATATTTATGAAAAGTCTGTGAGGGGGGAGGAAAACATTTTACCTTACCCTTCTAGGTTCTTTTGGCTGGTTTATTAATTAAATTGACCTACAACAGATTAACAGGAGAAAAACAAATTTAATTGTCTACGTACAGGAGTCCCACAAAGACATGAGAGGCTTTAAAGCAGTCAGACAATTGAGGCTTATGTGCCATCCTGCACTAAGGAGAAGGGGTTAGGAGTCTGGGGTTTCAAAGGGAAGAGAGACCATTCACAGGTAGATGGGAAGAGTAAATGTTTGGTTAACAAATGTTTGTCATGCCAGTCAGACACAATGGGACACAGAGTGGAATTTGAACAAATATGAGCTTCTCAGCTTTCTGCAGCTTACCACCCCCTAACCCATACTCATTGTATTATTGCTACTTAGCCCATACTATTTGTAGTTATCGCTGGTGACAGTGCCCTTCCTGGACCAGGCCCTCTACTTAAATTCTCAGAAGCATTTAAGGGGAAGGTAGAAAACTCTTTCTGAGTTTTTGGGCCTTGATTGTTTTCAGCTCAAAATAATCCACATGCCAAACTGGCACATTTTGGGAAAGCTTATCCTGAACCTCTTCAAGTCTATAGTGTATCCAATGCCATGTCAAGCTCTGGGAAACAAAGATTAATCTGTCTCTATTTCTCTCTCTGTCTCTGTCTCTATAACTCTATGTCTTTCAATCTTTGCCTAATAGGGGGAAGCAATAATAAGTATTTTTAATTTGATTTATTTATTGATGATGGTTATAAGTAATTTTGTAACTACACTAAGGTGAGTTAATTCCCTGGTAAGTCACAGGTAAAGACTATACTAGGTAAAGTTGTCACAAAACAGAAAATTTATTTGCAGCAAATAAAGAGATCATGGGGAATAATGTCCAAAGCTGTAACTCTCTGAGCAGGAGTGAGTGGGTTCCTTATATTTAGGGTCAGGATGAATATTCAGAAAAAGGAGTTTTGTCGTCATAGGTGGGGGGGGGGGTGCATAAAGTTGCCTATGTGTATTCAGGAAACATGTCTAATACATGCATCCTATGTTATGTTAATGAGGTTTGTGCTCCTAATTGGACAGAGATTTTTAGCATTATAATGAGGCAGAGACAGCTATGGGACACTCCGTTGTCCATCTGTGCAGGTGTGAGTTGGTGTTCAAGCTCAAACTGGTCTAGACCAGTAGGAGTTCTTCCTGTTTTTTGCTTCTAAAAGATAAAGTCAACCTTCCTGTGAAAAGGAAACAGGGTTAGTGGGAGTCTTGCTTAGTGACAATTTCAATGCATGTTTAAGGTCACTGGTTTATTGCACCTGTGCCATTTACAGTATAGGCTGCCTTCAGTCATTTTTAGAAATGGGTGTAGGTGGGGCACCTGGATGGCTCAGTCATGGTTCCACATCGGGCTCTGTGCTGACAGCTCAGAGCCTGGAGCGTGTTTCGGATTCTGTGTCTCCCTCTCTCTCTGCCCCTCCCACGCTCATGCTCTCTCTCTCTCAAAAATAAATATTAAAAAAAAAAAAAAAAAGAAATGGGTGTAGGTTATGGGTGCATATTTCACATTGGGATATGTTACTATGTTCCCTGGACAGGTCTCTCTTAATCAAAGTGTATATAAATGTGCTGTGATGGACATGAAACAGCTTTTACTCCTTTGTTTTCTCACCCTCCTTTAGTTTGAAATTCCAAAGCCAAAGAAAGCATGTCTGTGCACATAAGCATTTCTGTACTTACGACATATAACCCAGATCAAAAATAATAATAAAAATAAGCATAAATAAGTTTTCAGTGCAATAGACAAAATGCAAAACATATTTTTATGCAGAAGAGAAAAGGAGTTTTTAGCTGGATAAAATAACACAACTATTAATTATGCTCCCATAAACATACGGTATGTCCCAGAATGCTAAATAAAGAAAACCAAACAGTGTAAATTATTTAGCATTAAAATAGATTTGACCTCTCCAATTGATTACACAACTGGTTGGTACTGTGATTTTTGAACCATTATTTAATATTTTCCCCCATATGGACTTATTGATTATTGGTGACCTTACAATATAATGAAAGGAATGATTATTTAGCTACAAAGAATAATTGTGGGCATAAAAGGAAATTGCAATCATTCTAATTTATTGAGTGTTTTTCTTTCAAGTGCTTAGCCTGTTGTTCTAAACATCTCACCAGTGGAAGTATTTGGTTAATCAGTGGCTAGGCAACAGGATGTTTTCTAGACTTGGTGGAAATTTTCTAAACTTCTCAATTAACTTCTACAATTGACATCTTTGGGTTTTCAGATTTTCAAGCTCAAAGTAGAGTTAACAGCCCATTTTAAATTAGCTTATGCAAATTAAGAGCATTTGAGCTGAAGCAATCAGAATTTGCATATCAATGTTATGTGGAATTTTCTTTAAATTAGTACTAGGGCATTGCCTCTACTTGATGGAAGACTGAAGAGAATGTTTTTGAGTGAAAGCTGTTCAAAGAAAAAAAAAAGTCAATTTTGTCAATCTTTGTTTTAGGAATTCATTGTAATCCTCATTAATTCATAAGATTATTAAGATATAGTTTTAGCCTTCCCCAATTTGGAATAAAAGGTCTTTAATGAGAATCTCAAAGTTATATTAGTTATAGACTTTAACTGCAAACTAGACTTGGAACGTTTTTTACATTTTAAAAATTTGATCCTATTTGATTTGAAGGGGCAGAAAAAAATTTCCTTCTTCCTTTCTAGATTCTTTGGCTGGTGAAATTAAATTGAAATAAAACAGATTAATAGAAGTAAAACAAATTTGTATGTACAAGAGCTCTAAAAAAATATGAGGCGCCAAATGCAGATTCAGGTAATTGAAACCTCTATAACATCCTGAGCTAAAGGAAGGGGTAGGAGTCTAGGGATACAAACAGGGGAAAAAGCCATTTGCAGGAAGACAAGAGGGGATGAATTGGAAACAAAGTTTGACCTATTATCTCTGGTAATAGCCCTCTTTCTGGGAAGGTCCCTCTTTCCAATATAAGTTTAGACAGTTGAGGGGGTAGGTAAAGAGCTTTTTCTTAATCTGGAGTGCCTTAAAAATAATGAGTCTATATAATCATTATGCCAAGGAGACATATATTGGGATGAAAAAAGTTGGTTCCTTTTGGTCCCACCTTTAAAACTTGAAATAAGAAGTTTCAAATTTTTGTTTGTTAGTTTGTTTTTGAGAAAGAGAAACAGAATGTGAGTGAGGGGAGGGGCAGAGAGAGAGGGAGACACAGAATCTGAGGCAGGCTGCAGGCTCTGTCAGCACAGAGCCTGATGCAGGGCTTGAACTCACAAACTGTGAGATCATGACTGAGCTGAAGTCATAAGCTTAACCAACTGAGCCACCCAGGTGACCCTGACATAAGAAGTTTCATAATCCAGAAGCTAAATTGGTAGATATTTCCATATCCTATAAACTACTTTTGGTCTTAAGAATAGGTCAGCACAATGAAACATTTTGTGTTTTATTTTGGGAGATGCCCTTGCAGGTGGGCTCCCAAAGTTAGGTTTATATTATCAAGCAGTTACCATAAGGCATTTATATGGAAACAAAAGAAAAACAAAGATTGAATAGTTGGAACAAATTATAAGTCCAGTGTCTGAATCCTGAGAGTTGCCAGTCAAGAAGATTTATAGATGTCAGACTCAAAGCATTTTAAGATGGAATGAGAGCAGACAGTGGCAATCTGCTAGATTTTCCTTGTTTGCAGTTTGAATTCTCCTGGTGATCTTTCAGAGTGGCCACAGAGCAACAGGCACAAAGACTGTCCACATATAAGCTATTGTGGTGATTTTTCTGAAACTTCTATCAAATTGGCTAGCTCCAGTTTGCAGAGCTTCAAGAAAAGGGGCAGCTTTAGTTCTCAATGATTCCACATCAACGGGAGAAAATTGGAAATGTTAATTTAGAGATTTACAGTCAGATAAGGAAACTAGATGAATTTAGGATCCAGTCCAGTTTATAAGTAAATAATAAAACCTCAAGGACAGTTAACAGAACTAGAATCTGATACCCACAAGTGTGTACTATAATTTTTACTGAAACATAATTTTTGTCTCTAAAATCACCCTCATTTCTACTGAAGATAACCGAATTAATATTACTTTTTTGGAAAATAATTTTTAATTCATTAAATTTGACTTGATCATTTATGTAAGTGCAGCAAAAATAGTGACTGATCATACAAGCTCTTTTAACTCTGCTATACTGAAACTTTTGATCAGGAAGAGATAGGACTTTTAAAAAGTCTCTTGAGGATCAGGAGGCCAGGCAATGGCCTTGCCATCAGACTTACCCTGTAATATCTATAGATTTGGTAAATTACTCTTTTCTCCAGGTCCCCAAAACATTCTGAGATTCCTGCATCTACCAGGAAGTGATCTTTATTACTCATCTGGTTAGGGTGTTGGGAACTGTGTAAGAAAGGTACCAGGCTGGTTTTTCCTCCCTGACTCCCAAAAGGCTTTATTGGCTTCATAAAGTCAATCTAGTCCCTTAAGACTATCTGGCATATCTGATTCTATGTATATTTTCAAATATGACATTCCAGTCAAAGCCTTGATAATATAACCAGTTTCTGTTTGTGTCCTGTTAACAAGAAGACCGATACTTATTGAACATAGGCAAATAAATATATTGTCACAAAAAATAAGAGTACTCACTCACCACAAGTTCTAAATTCTGGAAGGATCAGGTAAGGAGAAAATTGGTTTCATTCTTGTTCACAAAGATATACTTGTTCTAAAGTTATATGTAGCTTAAGAGAAAAAAAATCCTAAATCTGGAAAAATAAACATGAAAGAACCAGGAATGTTTCAAACAAAAAGTCATAAAGAATTATAATCAATCATCATTAATTTATTCAGTCCCATGTAATTAATTCTTGCTGATCTTGATCTGTTGTTAGCAGTTTCATGAATCCAATTTTTCTATTAGAAAATTTTAAAATTCTTACCCAGTTCAATGGTACGATCTTAAATTATCAGAAATCTGTACTCAAAGTTCTTTCCATGAATCTCAATAATGATAAAGCACTTTTACAAAAGCATCAGAGTAAAAAAACTGTAAATGAGAAAAGAATTCAGAGTGGCCATGATTAAAGATCTGCTGAGTTCATTTTAATACATTTGACAAAGAATTTTGCTTATTTCTGTGACATCCAACATTTTAAGATAATACCTAGAATTATGACTGATAACATTGTACCAGGACACATTAGTTTTCCAGGACTTTCATAAAATTCTTAGAATACTTACATTAGTAACCTATATTCACACAAATATAATCTAAGAAGGTTTAGAATCACTTGTTGGATAATGCCTCCCACATAATTTCACATATCAAGTAAGCCTAATTAGTGTAACATCTCTTTTTATAAACAGAACAAATCTTTTGAGATGTTTCAGGGACCCTCTTGAAAATCCTAAAGTTAGTTACATGTTCAAAAGACTTTATTTAGAATTTAATTTGGAGAACTTTGTCAAAAATATCAAAAGATTGGGACACTTGACTAAGTGAAGACCACAGACCATTATGAAACAATATTTGATTATCTAATTAACCAAAGTGATGATAAAAGATCTCAGTGACAAATTCAAATTGTTACATAGTTGTAAGCAAAACTTACTCTTTTAATACTGACAAGGCTCAATTTTCTTAAGTAATCAAAGGCCTGTTTAAGACAATAGGAAATTATTTTGGTAAGAAACAAAATCTTTGCTTTCTAGACAGATTACTTAAAAAGTAAAGGAAAACCTTTCACAATATCTTAGTATGAAGAATGGACCAACAGTAGAGGAAATCTTTGTCCTTTTAGCAGTTAAAAGGAAATTGTTTTAGCTTTATGTTAAATACACTACTAATTTTAAAGGTTAATTTCTTATAACCCTTTTAATAAACTCATTCAATTTTAGCCCACTTGATTACACATGTAAGAGTCTCTCTTTTTCTCTCTTCCATACTTTCTGTTTAAATTTGTCCTTTATTCTTCCCTTTCCCATTTTTGAAATAACCACTTTTACTTTAGGACAAATTTAGTTTCTTTTCTCTTAACAAAAAGATATCCTTATCTCATACCTTTTTTTTTTTTTTCACCCAAAGACACATCCAAGTTGTCTTGTATATAGATATTCCCTTTTTATTTCTAATAGTTTTAATCACATGTATTAGAATCTCAACTCTTAGAAACCTTAATTTCTAACAAAACTGAAGAAAAAAGTAAGTAGTTGTAAACTGTTATACCAGCAGCCTTTTGATTGGCAAAATTTTTAATACATATCACAATTTTTAGAAATATGTACTTCCTTGTAGTATCATCTTTTAATGGGGCACAAGGTATATATACTAATAGGCTCAAATGTTTTTCATTTCTCTGTAAGAAGCAAGCCAAAAGTAGATATATTTATGTTCAGTAATTAGTTTAGTAATTAATGTTTCACTATTTTATTTCATTTGCTAATAATCTACATATTTGATGAATTTCTCTCATTTCACTCAGCAAAACTCTAACATTTCAAGTTACCAAAAACTAGTTTGGAAGCTATTTTTAAGTATGCCTCCCATAAAATGTAATTATACTAAAAAGTTCACCAAAAGTCTTATCCCACTTATGTCTACCTAAATCACTTTCTCCCAACAACTGTGTTTAGATGACACACAAAACCTACATGAGACATTAGACAAAGTCAGCTATCATCCTAAGCTATTTTTCTTGCTAACAAAATTTGAAGGAGATAAAACATGAACTTATTTGGCTAGTAAACCAGGCAGAATAAAAATTGTATGTCTGTATTATGTTCAGTGTTGATAAATCTAGAGATATGTTTGTTTTAATTAAAACAATGAACTTTAACTTTAGTACCTAATATTTTTTTTCCAGACCACATGAACCTGAAAAGCATTTCCTTTAGTTTCTGAGAACTCTAGGAATAATTAATTTGTAAGTGCTTGATTTTAAGCTAATTAAATAAAGCTCTTTAAAAATTAATTTTACTCTTTCTTTCAAAACAAATAAACTTAAAAAAAAAATAATTTAGAAAAAAAGGGCACCTGTATGGCACAGTTGGTTAAGCATCCAGCTCTTGATCTTGGCTCAGGTCATATCTTGCATATCGTGGTTTCCAGCTCCACATTAGGCTCTGCGTGGATGGTGTGGAGCCTGCTTTGGATTCTGCTCTCCTTCTCTCTGCCCCTCCCCTGCTTATGCACATGCTTTCTCTCTGTCTCTCAAAATAAACAAATAAACAAAAAAATAATTTAGAAATCGGGCACCTAATTGTCTCAGTCGGTTGAGTGTCCAACTTCGGCTCAGGTCATGATCTCACGGTCTGTGAGTTCGAGCCCCACGTTGGGCTCTGTGCTGACAGCTCAGAGCCTGGAGCCTGCTTCGGATTCTGTGTCTCCCTCTCTCTCTGCTCCTCCCCTGCTCATGAGCTCCCCACGCTCATGCAAAAATAAATAAACATTAAAATTTTTTTTTAATTTAGAATTTAATTTTGGCGATACCATTCAGAAGTAGAAACATGTCACATATCTATATACATATATAGACACTCATCAATTTAGAAAGAGATATAAACAGATCTTACAGTTTCAAAATTTTAGCCATGAGACAGTTATAATAATGCAGAACTTGGGACACCTGGTTGGCTCAGTCAGTTAAGTGATCTTACAGTTTCAAAATTTTAGCCATGAGACAGTTATAATAATGCAGAACTTGGGGCACCTGGGTGGCTCAGTCAGTTAAATGACTGACTTCATCTCAGATCATGATGTCATGGTTCATGAGTTTGAGCCCACATCAGGCTCTCTACTATCAGTAGAGCCTGCTTTGATCCTCTGTCTCCCTCTCTCTCTACCCTTCCCTGCACGCTCACGCTCTCTCTCTCTCACAAAAATAAATATTTTTATTAAATAATGCAGAACTCACTATTTTATACAGTGAGAGAAGACAAGTTTAATCCAAACTATGTTTCTGGCAGATGGAATAAATTAAGGTTACCTATTTAGATAGTTGAGGTTTTTACTAATATTTGTGGAGAAGACATTTAAGATTTTTTTTAACCCAGTTTTCCATCTGATGCTAATTCCTTTCTAAATTTGGTAGGATCTTCTGAATGTCAAGGGGAAAGGGCTTTATAATTTAAAAAATCTGCTGCTGTCCAAGGGACATGAGTTCTTTTGGTGAGGCTGTAGGATATATCTACAAAAGACATTGCATAAGAAAGCCTGAAGCTCGCAGAGCTCTGGAAAGTAGTAGTTGTAAGAAATAGCAATGTGAGCCTTAGTGCCTATCTCAGGTATTTCTGGTATTTAGCATGTATGTGAGTAACCTTCATATCCTGGGCCTGGAGATCAGGTTGGAGTGCTCTTTGTGAATCTTCTAAGAAAAGGGAAGCTGAAACAGGCATATGGGACTGGATTTTGAGAAGGGGGACTTACATTGGATGTGAACATTAATTTTTGCTTAAATTCTAATTTCTGTTCTTTCACCTTGTTAAGGGAGTCCCTAAGGCTGCCATTATACTCGTATGTGTGTGTGTGTGTGTGTGTGTGTGTGTGTGTGTGTGTGTGTTTTAATTTGGTGTTAACATAGGTACCAATAAATAATTGTTTTCTTTTAAATGTAGTCACTTCACAGGATCCATTGTCTATGTTGCAGGATTTTTTTTTACCTCAATACCCAGGTTTTGTTGTCTCCCCAATTTGAAGAATGAAGAGGTGGACATAAAATAAAATGAGCAGAAGATAAAAGCTTATTAGAGTGTAAGATTAGAAAGTAAGAATAGTACGAAAATTTTCTTTGCAGAGAGGGATATATGAAAGTGAATGCTCTGACTATAGGCAAGTGTCTTTGTTTTATAAGGTTCTGGTAACAACCCCCCTCTTTTCCCCTTGTTCCTTCTCAGTTTCTACCCTTATTGACGGGATAACTCTGGGTACTGGTTGTCCATTCCTGATGGGCTTCTTTTGTATGAGGGGTGGCTATTCCAGACCTTTCCTTGTGGGTCATACGTTTTAAGGTCCACTACTTATTTTTAGTTGTCTTTTGTCAAATTCCTAAGGGAAACCTGAGGGGAAGTGGGTGGTGTCTGTTCCATTCTTAAGAGGAATCTTAAGCCTGAGGGGGTTTTCTGTGGTCAGTGGCTCCGGCATTGTTCCAAAATAAGTGTTTTCCCCACACAGGGACCTGGGTCCTAACTTTTCCCTCTCCACCCATTTTATTTTGTCTTTCCCTGTCATATCTGGACATTGACAAGAAGGGTCTTGTGTTAATGTCAGTGACTCAAACCATTAAATCTTTTCATGGTTCAACCATGTCCATGTGTGTAAGAGGTATCCTAAATGGGAGTAAAAAAGATGCAGTTGTCACAAAATCCAGAAATTTCACTTTCAGAATTAGCCTAAGATAGAAAAGAACTTCATTGTCACAGGCATTAAGAATTGTATAGTGAAAATGGTGTCTCTGGTCTCCCATGATAATACAGGTTTCCTCTAATCACAGACCTGCTAATCTGTGATACCAGGCAGGTGCTATGGAATGGGAATTTTCTAGCACTAACAAGATAAGAAGGTTGAAATGACAAGACCCCTTATGATGAATTCCTCTGAGAGCTGGCACAATTGAGAAAGAGTGTACTTGAGATTTCGTGTCTCAGGGCCTCTGTAGAGTTGATTGGCGACCGAGATGCATGCCAGTACATGCACCTTCTGGCTAGTGGAGACCAGAGAGAATATTCTCACTGACCACAAAGCCTAGCTTGCTAGATTAGAAAAAGATAAAAAGGAAAACCTCATCTGTTCTTTCTTTCTTTCTTTCTTTCTTTTCTTTCTTTCCTTTTCTTTTCTTTTCTTACCTTTTTTTTTTTTTTAATTCACTTTTTAAGAGCTTTTAAAAGCTCTTAAAAAAAAAAAGGAGACCCAAGATTTTGGTCTCTTGGAGCCAAACTAATACCTGAGAGGGATGTGCTGCTGGGTGGGAATTGTGAGATGTTTTAAAGAGTACCTTACTGCACGGACATTTTCTTGGGGGTGGTGGATGACCTAGTCTCAATCTAACTCATTTCATGACCAATTTTTCTTAACATGGGAGTCTTTGAGTTAGGTGGTGAGTGCCATAATAGCTTTTAAGTGCTCAGCCTCTGCCTATCAGTTTTCTGCCTTTGGCTTCCAAGATGTCCCTTAGCAACAGCCTTTATCTAATTTGCACATTAACCCACAGCAAAGTTTATCTAAACAGGTGCTGGTCTGGTGACAACAGCTCCAATAATAGGCTTATAGGTTTACATGCCTGTGTTCTACACTGTGGTTTTCCTTCTAATGAGAGACATCAGACCGACAAAGCAAAATGGTGACCATCGTCAGAAGGAAAAAGATCAGTGAAAACAGGAGTACACAAAACAAATCTTTATCAGAGTTGTTGTACCCAAGAAACTAGTTCCACAATTTTTTTTTTGTTCCAGCTAATCTCCATTAGAAAAGGAAAATGGGGAATGTATAGGACTCTCACTTCCACTGGACCTTGCAGGCAGAGGTCCAGGAAACTGCTGTGGTAAGAATTCTTACCTCCTGCCAGCTTTGTGTTAGGAGTCCCAGGATCTTTGGGCTGCAGTAGCCTCAGAGTGAGCAGTGTCTAGTCGGTGAAGTTAGTCCCTTCCTGGTCACCTACTGTAGGGACAGAAAAATTTTCCATTCTTCACTTCTAGGGTTGTTTGCTGCTCTAATTAAATTGATATAACACAGGTTAATGGGGGGAAAAACAAATTAGACACATACAGGAGCCCCATACAAATATAAGACCCAAAGTGTAGCCACCAACTGAAGTTTCTACAATATGCTGAGCTAAGGAAAGGATACGGGTCTAGGGACACAAGGGGGCATAAGGTCATTCACTGGAAAGGGAAACAAGGTGTTTGGAAAACAGAGGTTACCCTGTTAAACAGATAAGAGTCTTAGGGTAGAAGGTATTTCTGGGAATAGCTCTCTGGTACAGGCCCCCTTTCCAATGTAAATTTAGGCAATTGAGGAGGAGGTAAAGAGCTTTTTCTGAATCTGTAGTTTCTTAAAAATAATGAGCCTAAAATAATTCTTATGCCATAGAAATGTATATTGGGGTGACGAATTCTGCTCTACTTTAACTTACAAAAATTTCTCTCCTAAATTTAGTTGTTTAGTTCTCTCATTTATATTGATATTTTCTACAAGGAGTGTCCTAACCACCATTTGTGTGTGTGTGTGTGTGTGTGTGTGTGTGTGTGTGTGTGTGTGTGTGAAAGAGCGGTGGGATGAGAGAGGGAGAGAGAGAGGAGAGCGCGCGTGCACAAGCGAGAAAGGGAGAGAGAAGAAAATTAATTTTGTATCTAAATGTATAAAATACTGTTACTGGGCACACTGACTTAAATTTATGCCAGTGTAGAGGAGGCAAAACTTCGCTCTCTTAGATTCAGAAGTTGGAACCTCTGAATTCAGCTGGCAAAAGACAAGATTAGCAGGAGAAAAGGTTTATTTCACATGCACATGGGGTATAACAGAAACAAAGTGACAACCTCAAGGAATGAATTAGACCTGGGGCTAATATTGCATTTTAACAAAGCAAGAAAAAGTGTGGCAAAGACCCCAGGTAGAAGAAAAGGGTGTTCAGACTTCTGGGGCAGGGGTAGTTGGGATAAGGTGAATAGAAATGTAGGTAAGGAGGGTCCTTTATGAAAAGGCGTGTTATGCAGAGTCCAGTAATCTCAGGTGATAACAGTTGTTCCCAGAGTTCTCTTCTTCCTACAGTGGGAGAGGAGGATACCTTTACAAATGGAAATTTCCTTTACAGATGTAAATTTCCTTGACAAAAGGGAAATTTATTCCCTGCTTTTTATGTGGAAAGTAGGAGGGCAGAGAGCTCCTCCTGTGTTTGCTATTTCTTAATTGCCTCAGCTCAAAATAATTCTTATGCCACTGTGGCATATTTGGGGGTGATGTATGCTGATGCCTTTCATTTGCTTTAGAATTTCATTAAATGTCCACTAAGAGAACGGTCTCCCAATTTATGTAGCCATGTTTTAATTTTAATGAATTGTATGTCTTTATTTCCCAAGTAAAAAGTAGCAGGCATCTTTGTCTTGGTGAATGCAAAAGACATATGAAGTGGTTTAAAAATAAATAAATATAATCAAGATTCTACACATTCTGCCTTTTTTCAATAAACATTGAGTACCACTGCTGCAGGAGTTGTTTTAGATGGCAGAGAACAGAGTAGGATAGAGGTGAGCAAGGGGCAGAATATTCTGCTCCCATGAGAAGGCATTCTAGGGAAATGCCTAGCAGACAGAGGGATAAAAAAGTTGAAAATATGGTTTAAAAATATGGTAATTATATTGATGAAGTTTTGGGATGCTGGTAGGGTTCAGGAGGTCTTGAACTGATGGCCAAGAAGAAATTCTTGAAGATGTCTTTGGTACAAAAAGGTGATTTTATTAAAGCACAGGGACAGGACCCTTGGGCAGAAAGAGCTGCTTTGTAAGTGTAGGGGGTAACAGTGTTACGGAATCTGGGAGATAAAGTCCAGAGGTAGTTTCCAGACAGACTTTCACACTCTAAAGACTTACTAGTAGCCTAGCTATTGTCAAGCTAAGGTTGTTTTTATTTCTAGCAAAACATTAAGACAGTAGGGAGTTTCTGGACTTTAGGCCATTCATGGGATTGCTTTTTTCTGGTAAACTGGTGTTATCAGTTTAACCATCTGTTTTTTGTCCTCACCCGTTTTTGGGTAGCCAAGAGTGTTCAAGGAATATCACACTTGTCCCACATGGGAGGGGGGTGCGCTTAGCCTGCACTTTGCCTTCATCTTGCCCCATGTTCCCTCATTAATGATGAGGTTTTGGGGTGATGGTGAGGTTTCAGAGCGGACGGCCAAGAAGGAATTCTTGAAGATGTCTTTGGTGCAAAAAAGTGATTTTATTAAAGCACTGGGACAGGACCCATGGGCAGGAAGAGCTGCACAGGGGTTGTGAAGAGTGACTCCTTATACACTGTGCGCCTGGGGCAAATAAAGTCAAGAGGAGGTTTCTTAAAGGAATTTTCCATATGTTAAAGACTCACAGGTTACTGGAGATGTAGCTATTTTCAGGGTAAGGTTGTTTTTCCCTCTGGCGAAGCATTAACATTAAGACCATAGGGAGTTCCTGGAGAAACATTTTACTCTGCCTGCCTCAAGTGTTTGTCAATGGGCTGCAGGTTATAAAGAAATTTAATTGTACCTGTGATTTCTTTCTTGCCGTTGTTCCCCACATCACTATGTGATGTTGGAACTCCAGGACACTGAGTCTATAGGTTTCTGGATATTAGGTTATTGATAAGATTGCCTCTTTCTTGTAATTTACTAAGATATTTGTAAACTGATGGAAACTCTATCAGTTTAACCATTTGTTTTCTGTCCTTCCCTTTGTCCTTGCATAGCCAGGAATGTCCAAGGAATATCACACATATTTCACCTGGGGTGATGGTGTGCTAGCTTGTACTTTGCCCTCTGCCTGCCTTATGCTCCCTCATCATAAGTGCTGTGCAGAAGAATAGGGCAGGGGAGAGGGATTGCAGAAATATGGGGAGGTTGCAAGTATAAAGTATATAAACAGAGTATCTCACTGAAAAAGTGACTTCTGAGCAATGGTATATCTTGGTGTTGCAGGATTTTTTCTTTTTTTTTACCTTAATACCCAGAGTTTTTGTTTAGCCACTTCAAAGAATGAAGAGGTAGACACAATAAAATGAGCAGCAGGCAAAAGTTTATTAGAGATAATTTCATAAAGTAAGAATAGCATGAAACCTCTCTGTATAGAAAGGGAACAATCCAAAGTTAATACCCACAGACTATAGGCAAGGGTCCTTGTTTTATAAGGTTTTTGTTGGCCCCCTTTCCTTCTCCCTTGTTTCTTCGTAGTCTACCCTTATTGGCTAAGTAACTCTAAATGCTGTCATTCCTTTTTGTTTGGCTTGTTTCTGTTGTATGAGGGGTAGTCTATGGCCATACTGTTCCTAGTGGGTCATACGTTTTATGGTCTACTTATTTTTAGTCCAGTCTATTGTCAAATTCCTAAGGGAAACCTGAGGGAGAGTAGATGGTGTCTATTACATTTTTAAGAAGAACTTTACACCTGAGGAAGTTTGCTGTGGTCAGGTACTCCCGGCATTGTTCCAAAATATGTGTTTTTCCCCACCCAGGGACCTCAGGTCCTAACCTTTTCCTCTCTACCTATTTTATCCTATCTTTTTCCTATCATTTTGGGAAAGAACATTCTAGGCAGAAGAAATAAGAAGTAAAAAAAGGCTGTGAGCCTGGAGTGTGGGGGACAGCAAGGAGATTGGTGTGACTAACGTATACTGAGCAATGAGGTGGGTACTGAGCAATAGGAGAGTTTTGGAGGTAGGAGTGGTTGTGTGTCAGGGGGATTAGATAGGGCAGAGTAAAGGCTTTGGATCTGAGGCAAATGAGAGCACTTTGAGCAGAGCAATCACATGATTTGATTTTCTCTTTTCTAAGGATTCTTCTGCCCTCTGTATAGAGCATCTATTGCAGTGGGAAAAGACCTTCCTTAGGTTGAATTTAAGAGTTTTTAATTTAAGAATTAAAGGTTTTGCTAAACGCCTTGAACTGGACTCAACAAACAAAGATTCCTACAGGGCCAGGAGATCATGTGAAATAGTAAAGCTAAGTGTTGAAAGCAGCTGGGGATTAAGATGAAAAACAGCAGTAGGTAGGTAAGCCTCAGTGATGAAGATTCCAGGGAGTTGTGAAGGCTAGGTAGGTCAGTTTGAGGGAGCCCAGTTTGGAGAGGAAGTCATTTGGTCACCTTCAGTTTTACAGTGTAGTAACCTGGGCCCAAGCATTGCTAGGTCTTCATATTTTTTAAGAGAAGCCAAAATGGGAATTTTTTGTTGTTGAATCTCCTTATTTTTAGATGTATGGACACTAATATATTTAAAGCACTCTGCGGTCCATTACTGTTGGGGTGATTAAAGCAGTTCTGAGGGTAGGATTTACCAGAAAGCTTCCAGTTTGCATTTTCTAATCTACAGCAGGATAAAGCAGATAGTTTCAACACTGAAATAAGAAGTAAAATGAAAAGAAAGGGAGAGAGATCAGTCTCTAAATTTAGATCTTTTCAAGTGAAAGGCTCATCAAAATTTTCTTCTCAAAAATATTTAGTCATAATCCGATAGTGAGTATGACCTAAATTAAAGCATTTTTGTCTCAATGATTTTTAATACGCTATCAGATTAAAATGATTCTTCACACATACACATTCTAGAATACTTCATTCTTAAATAGCAGGAACACTCATACACATATATAATCTAAAACAGATCTCCATTATGTATCCTTAGTGGATGCATGGTACAGTTGTTTTTATTACAAACATGTCATTGATTCACAGACGTCAGGCACCAGGAATTGCTGGAGTTTGTAGACTCACTATGTGGTTTTAGTAAAAATAAAGCAGTAAAAGTCGATAACCCATTTATTATCAATGTGTACCCTCCACAGAATTGGGCATTTTAATGATGGCACTGCCTGTTCCAGTGGACAGAGCTCCTTACAGTGTCATTTATAAGTCATTACTTGTAAAATTCTCCAGCAGGCTGACTGCCTGTCTTTCACTCTATACGGCTAAAGTGCTTTAGGTCTCTAGAGTTGGAATTAATAAGAGCACTCCAATCTAACCTTAGGAATCTTTCAAAGGGTGTAGTTTATTTAGTATAAAAGTGTATACGTTGGTCATTTTACCTTAAGTCATTGAACAGATTTTCAGGGTTTTTTTTTTTTCAATTTTTAATTAAAAAAATTCATTTATTAAGAACTATGATGAAGTGCAGCAATTTTTCATGAGAAAGGAATAACAGGTTACTTGGATAAGAATATTTACAAAACTGGGGCGCCTGGGTGGCTCAGTCAGTTAAGCGTCCGACTTCGGCTCAGGTCATCATCTCCCAGTTCGTGAGTTCGAGCCCTGTGTTGGGCTCTGTGCTGAAAGCTCAGAGCCTGGAGCCTGTTTCAGATTCTGTGTCTCCCTCTTTCTCTGCCCCTCCCCTGCTCATGCTCTGTCTCTCTCTGTCGCAAAAATAAACATTAAAAAAAAAAATTAAAAAAAAAAAGAATATTTACAAAACTGTTGTTATAATATGGATCTTTACCTTAAAACCTTGTGTAGAACTTATGGGTGAAACAGCAATTTTGATATGTGGCTTGTGAAATATGATTTAAAAAGCATCCAGAGTTTTGGGAACGTCAGAGTATATATCTTGCATGTTAGTGCCTCTATTGAGTTAGTTCAAAATTCAAAGTTATTGATTTATATTCTGTTCTATAACAATATCTTGGATTTTCTGGCTACAAAAAGTCTGAGTACAGTTGAATGGAGGTTTTGATAGAATTGAAACACTTTTCAATCATTTTTCTTACATGTTCCTGGCTTCCTTGTAGACTTTTCTAGTGTGCATTGGATGCCTATTTTATTTTATTTTTTATTTTTTTTAACTTACATTTGTTTATTTTTGAGAGAGAGAGAGAGAGAGAGAGACAGAGTGCAAGTGGGGGAGGGGCAGAGAGAGGGAGACACAGAATCTGAAGCAGGCTTCAGGCTCTGAGCTGTCAGCACAGAGCCCAACGCGGGGCTTGAACTCACACACTGTGAGATCATGACCTGAGCGAAGCCGGACGCCCCACCAACTAAGCCACCCAGGGGCCCCCCCCATCTTTTTTTTTTTCTAATTTATTTTTTATGTTTTATTTTTGTATTATTGGATGCCTATTTTAGAGGCTGAGTAAGAAAAGATAGCATGCTGACATTTACATTTAGCCCTTTGGTAAACCTGTAACCCATAATGTTGTTACTGGTGCTACTGTCTTTTAGGGGTGGTGATGGTGGTGATTATGATAAGTAAGGAGCTAAGACAGAACTCCCTGTTTTTCAAGAACTCTTGTAGGATTCCTCCCATGGGACCATTTTATTATAAAGCAAGATCCTGTTAAGGTCCTGGTAGAAATGGGTACCTTTTTCTAGGCCACGAAGAACATATTTGACATATCCAAATCTTTTTTAAGGTATTATAGTGACTGACTTAAACTTTCTGAGTCTTCTTTTCCCGTTGGTAAATGTAGATTATAATACCCTTTGGGTTATATAAGAATGAAAGAAGCCTACTGTGTGTAAATGATCATTGCATTGAGGTTTAAATAAGAATAGTGCTCAGCACAGGTACTGTTGAAGAATGAGGGCTTAGTCATACTTAGGCATTATTATTATCACCACATACTGTGCTATGTGAAGAATAAATGAGAAAGATACAATACATTCGGTGCCGTGTTTGGCACAGAGGAAGCTGTCTGCGTGGGCACTCCTTGATTATCATCATCATCACCATCATCACCACCCAACCGCTGTCACTTTCTCACTACCTAAAATTCCAAATGTTATTCTTTGAATGATAAATAAAATGATTTGTAGATAAATGGATCCATGGCTATGAACTCTTTTTCAGTCCGCTTCATTTTTTGCATGATAACTTGAATGTCTTCTGTGAGCTGCCCTCCCTTTGCCAATATAAGCTGATTTTGTTTATGGCCTGGCTGGATATTTAAATAAAAATTAGAAAATGAAAAAAAGTTTAAAAATAGAAGCTTGGATTGTACCCACCATGGCATTTAGTATGATTAGACTGGATTTGGCTCTTACTTGTACACTAATAGTCAGTGCATCTGACACATTGGCAGTAGGTTTTTCCAGCACAAATGTTCATGCTTTATAATATTTTGTGCTTAGTGTGTGGACATATTTGTTATGTGTTACTTTTTTTTCTGGCAGTACCATAAGGGGATGAAAGTGTGACTAAAAACGTAGGAAACAAGAAAAGCAAGAGTAAAATATTTGTGCCTTTTTCCCAATTTGCTTATGTCCATATTCATGTGCATAATTTGGTGACCTAAAGAGGAAATAATAAAGTATTTATGCACAATCACAATCATGTTATTTTTTTAGTCTAGCGTTATGCATATTTTATGGAACAAAATTAGTTTTGAAGGAATAGAATATGAAACTCAGTTCACTTAGTGCTCTGTGAGCATGCCGTATTCATTCATGTGTATTCACTCGACATGGAATCTTCTTCTTTCTCTTTGATGCTTAACCATCCCCCTCTGATTCACATGACAAACTTTTAATTATCTTTGAAGATACAGCTTCAAGACTCATTACTTCCTAAAGAAGCCCTCCTGTGCTATGACTCCTTCCCTGGCCAGACAACATTAGAGATACCTTGCTGCTCCCGTGGCCTACCCTGCCAGGCTCTATTATGGCATTTACCCTATTATATTGCTATTGATTATTTGTCTAGAAACAAACCAGAAGTACAAACTGGGGAGAAATGCTGGATGTGTCTTTGTGTTGTTATTTTAAATCGCTGGTGCTTAGTATGGTGACTAGCTTGTCATTTGCAATAAATTCTTGTTTGTTTTATGAGATAATGAATGTAATAATGTAATAGTTAATAGGGTGTCTCTTATCTATCTAGAAATGACTTGGTATATAACATCATTCTTGTATATTTCAAAGTAGAAGTTGTAAAAACTAATGGTAATCTGATTATACTTGACCTGTAAGTCACCAAGAGAATCTCAATTTCCAAGGGTCAAATTATTATATCCTGAAATTGTGATGATTGTGATTGTCTTTTGGGAAATGGTGGGATAATCTGAGTACCTAAAATAATTATGGTGACCACATGCTTTTGGAGGTCACTAAGTGGGCAGGGATAGAGAAACCCAGTACTACCAAATTGGCTCAGTTCTCCAAATCCCATTGAAATTTTTTTTAACCTTAATTTAAAGACATGGGAGATAATCTACCTCTTTATAACAACCTATAGAAGTTTTTTTTCATCTTCATCTGGCTGATTCCATATGGCGTCCCCCACTGCTTAGGGTCTGCTATACATGAATCTCCTTATTGTGGCAGTGAGATGGTGGGAAAGAGATAATAAGCCTGTTTGCTCTCCAGTAATAGGTTTGTTTTCATTGTCACCAAAATTCAGATCTTCTGATTTATTTAAGGTTGTAGCAATTTTCTTTAAGGTAAAATGTCATGGTTACTTGGGTTGCTAATAACTTAAGTATCTGGACTATAGAGAAAGATATACTATCATATAACTAAATAAATAAACATGGTACCTTTTATTTTAACTTTCCTTCAAGGTTCTTAAGGAGTATGAGTGTGCCTTATTAATAATATTGATCAGTACTTACTATAAACTCTCACAACAAATTTTTTGCCATCCGGGGAAAATTAATTCTGCCATTGAAGACTCATTTCTACTAGGATGCGTGTTGAATCACTTATTTGGTAGTAGATAAAAGAGAAACTAATTCTGCTTATCTTCCATTATTTAACAATGCCATTTTAACATAATTTTGAAAGAACATTTCCAATTCTCTGGTTTAGGAAAATTGTTGATAAAGTAATGCATGTTTTGGAAGATGATAGACCTTCTAATTATCAAGATGCAGTTATTTCAACCTGTATCTCATTTGTAATCTCATTTAACTCTAGGTACGTTAGGTTTCCTAACACCTCTGCTGCAGGAAGAAAAATGACTGATTTACTGCTTTTTTTAAAACAGATGATTCAGAAGTCTGGGAAAGGAGGAAACAGAAGTCTCTTCAGGGTATTTGACCTAACTCTAGAAGAATTTTTGAATACCTGAAATTTCCACAGCCTTATGCTAAGTAAATACTGGTCAAGTTCTTGCAGGAAAGGCAAATATTCTCTGCATGTGTTCCTCTCTATTATGAAACACACTAACTGTTGTTCTATTTCTTTTTCATGGAAACTTATAAATTATAACCAATAAATTTCATTAAAAATCTATCTATATATATATGAATTCTTATTTTAATTCTCACTTTAGAGAATTTAATTCTTGACTTTAGAAACTATTTTTAGCTGGAAGATCCCATTTAGTGATATATATATATATATATATATATATATATATATATATATATATGGCATAATGTTTATTCTTATCATGCCATCTATCCTATGGTTTGCTAATTCTAAACACAGCCTTGCCTGAGTGAATTTATTACTCATAAGATGGCCCTAGCTCTATATTAGTGTTTTAAGTAGACTTAAAATTTATATTTAAATCATATTTAATCACATATTATTTTGGACTACTAATGATAATAGAGGATAATAACTCTTGCTGAACTGACAATATATTGGAACTAAACTTGTCATTTCCTCAATGTGCTTTGATTGGGGGTCTATTAATATTAGCTGTAATACTGCTAAAATGACCCTCTTTTCCCCCCAATTTGCTTGACTTCGTATGAATTATAAACTGTTTTCTTGAGTTTTATAATTTCTAATTCATAGTTTTGAGGGGGAAAAGTCTAAAAGTCTATTGATTCTTAGAAAAGGAAGATGAGAGAATTTGCCCAAGAACTATAGGAAGTCTATTAGTTTGTTAGGGCTCCTGTAAAAAGCACCTCCCACTGGTGGCTCAAACAACAGAAATTTATTTTCCCACAGTTTCAGAGGCCACAGGTTCAAGATCAAGGTGTTCACAGGGTTGCTTTCCTCTAATGTCTGTGATGGAAGGGTCTGTTCTGGGCCTCTCTTCTTGGCTTACACATGACTGTCTTCTCCCTGTTTCTTATGCAGTCTTTTCTCTATGCATGTCCCTGTGTTCAGATTTCCTCTTAGAAGGACATCAGTTTTACTCGATTAGGCCCTATCCTAATAATCTCATTTTAACTTGTTTATCTTTTTAAAGATCTTGTCTCCAAATAAGGTCACATTCTGAAATACTGGAGGTTAGGACTTTAACTTAGGAATTTTGGCAGGAGACACAATTCAACACATAATAGGAAAGTTGAATTTTAGTAAAACAAAACAAAAAAAAATAACTGATTTTCTCTTTTCCCAGTAGGGCTATACCTGCTATTTCAAGGTATTTTTTACAATATAAATGTTTTCTCTTGGTATCTGTGGTATATTAGAGGAAATTTACAAAATATGTTTTGGCATAGGACTCAATAGTTTTAATATGTCTGGTGAAGATAAGATAGGTAGGATTCCTAAGTACAATTAAGTATTAAATATAACATGCAATAGTTTATACAGGAAAGTTTAACTTTACTTAGACAATGTTTTTAAAAAATAACTTAGTGTAAAATTTGTGCCATTTTTACTGTCATTAGCAATACATGTGTACCCATTTTATTCCCTTCGATTGTTAAAATTAAAATTTTTTTCTTTGATGAAAGCTGATCTATTTGCTCAACAAAAATACAATATCCTAATTTAGATAACATGGACCTGCCCATATTGTATCATCAATCACCTACTCAACTTGGGCTCTAAGCTTAAAGAACATTATTAATCATTTACTTTACTTCCCATGTTTAATGATAAGGAAATAGATGCCTGAAGCAGAGAAGGGACTTGCCAAATGCTATGCAATTAGTAGAAAATAGAGGGCAAGAACCCAGAAATTATAGAATAAAAATTCAACTAATTTTACAACTTTAAATGACCTTTGATTTTATCAACTCTGTAATTTTCCAGATGAGGGAACTAAGGCTCAGAGAAGTTAAATAATTTGTCAAAGTCATACAGTTAGTTCAGTTGTAGAGTAAATATTAAAATGCAAGTTTAACTGGTATACTCGTTTCTAACTCAATTCAAGCAAGTTCAGTGTCAAGGAATGTTTTATGGGCCTTTAGGTAGCCTGATCTTCATCATCCCACCCCCCAGATAACACTTACTAAAGTGCTTAGATACACTTACTAAAAATATTTAAGCAAATGCATACATAAATGGGAAAAATAGAGTATTTGCAATCTTCAGACTGTTTAGTCACAGCTTAATTTGTAGTACTATTTGAGTAAGTAGCTGCTTATTAGGAAGAAAAACTACATTAAAGTTTAAGGATAAGACTTCTGTCTTTCCATCATCTAAACATCTAGCTAGATTGCTGCTCCTTAGCCCCTTCTGGTACTTTCTACCGAATTCACTGATGTCTTTGGTATACCATTCGCGTCGGGGCAGGAAGTCAATTAAGTCTAATTACTAATTTGTTTTGTTGTGGTTTTCCACTTATCATGGCACTTTATATATTTCCTCAGTACGTTTTCATGTATCTTTTAATCTACCAAGTTATATTATTAGTGTATTATCTAACTTTATTTGAAATCTTTCTTCTCTTTCAATATATAATCATTTCCTTTCATTTTTAATCTTCTGGCATGGCCTCACACCAAAAATCTATAAACGTTTTTAAGCTTTCTTAGCAAGACATGCTGAAACAAACAAGAGAATAGACAAAGTAAAATAATAATGATGATAGTTTCCAAAAGTGTATACCATATACCCTATCCTCTTATACATTTTCTCCAACTCATACTGATAAATTTGTAACTGAATATATTCTTTATCTTTAGTGGATCCAAATTCATGTTTTCCTTTCTTTCCTCCTATTCTATAGAACCAGTTCTTGATCAGTAGATGAAAGAATTGTGAAATAAATCCTAACATTCATATCTGAGGCTATAAGGAATTAAGCAATACATTGATCATATATTTAAAAAGTAATGAAGTCAAAATTCTATTACAGAGAATTTCTACCCTCTGTATATTAGCCCCACTCTAATGTACTAAAGCAAAGGGGTTAACTAAACGTCTTATGCCGGAGTCCAGCTCCATCAGGTCCAGGGTTCCCAAAGGATGAACGGCGTCGGCCAAAAAGTGAAAATAACAAAACTAAAATAAAAAACTAAAATAAAAAAATAAATAAAAATGGACACAGACAACACCAGTGTGTTGAACTGGCTGATTTACTGTAGTAAACGTGGCATTATATATGCTAGTGATTTCCTTGTAGCATACGTCATCTATGTTTTCTGGCATTACCCAATTCTAAAATTGTTCCTTTGTGTCATCACCCAATAAGGAATAACATGAGTGTTTTCTCATAACGTTCCCTCCTGCCCTTTGCTTATTGATTAGTTTCTGTTATTGTTTTTATTATATATCTATGTTTATCTATAATCTATAAAGTATTTGCTTTGCTGTTTTCATGAAAGGTCATTTATCTCTCAACACCTCAAGTGGAACAGTTACAGGGACATGACCTCTTAGTTGTTTCCCTGAACCATTCATGGTTTTGAAGAACAAAAGTGTTTGCCTGGGTCCGAGGTGCCAGGAGGGGGCCAAGAGGGCCTTAGAAACCCATGCCTCATACATTCTCAGAGACACAATGAACCTAGGAACCAATGAACCATTTTGTACCTTAACCGACTAGGTTCAATCATCATCTGGAATGCTTCCTGGGGGCCAAGTGGGCCTAGGGGTTAGAGTGACCTGCGTCCATAGATACACTACTTAGTTACTGGAGTGGGGCTTTCAGATCCATATGTCTCTCTTTTGTTGGCCGCCTTTGCTGGCAAATGCATGAGGCTATCCTTCCTGTAAGTAGAGGAGTCTCCATAGGGGATGGCAAGGGCTAAACGTAAGGCCGCTCAATTTCTTGGGAACCTTATTTTCTTTCCTAATGGTTCTTTTCCCAGGGGGCCTGTCGAGGGCAATTCCCCAACAGACAATACCCCAGGTTGTTTTAAGGCCGAATTACCTAAAAGCGGGAGTGCAAGAAGCTTCCGTGTCGGTGGGCCGCCTTGCAGTCACCAATCCGTCCACAGCCCTGGCCTTGCCACTCAGGCTGGGATAGCTTGGCTCCAGCAGTCTTAGTCTTCTTGGGCTGCTATAACAGATATACCATAGATTGGGCGATTTATAAACAACAGAAATTAATATTTTACAGATCTGGAAGCTTAGAGGTCCAAGATTAAGGTGCTGACAGATTTGTTGTCTGATGAGGGCCTGCTTCCTGGTTCATAGCCATCTTTTTGCTGTATTCTCACATGGTGAAATGACAAGGAATATTTTTGGTGTCTTTTTTTTTTTTTTAACGTTTATTTACTTTTGAGACAGAGAGAGACAGAGCATGAACGGAGGAGGGTCAGAGAGAGAGGGAGACACAGAATCCGAAGCAGGCTCCAGGCTCTGAGCTGTCAGCACAGAGCCCGATGCAGGGCTCGAACTCACAAGCCGTGAGATCATGACCTGAGCCGAAGTTGGAAGCTTAACCGACTGAGCCACCCAGGCGCCCCTTTTGGTGTCTTTTTTGTTAGGGCACTAATCCTATTCATAAGGGGTCTGCCCTCATGACCCAATCACCTTCCAAAGACTACCAAATACAATCATATTGGGGATTAAGAATCAACATATGATTCTGGGGGGACACAAAAATTCAGTCTATAGCATTAAAGTTAATGGCCGTTTTTAGTCTTTATCACTGAAAATTTTTCATGATCTGATATTGATTGCTGGTTCCTTCATGATCCTTTTTATTCCATTTGACTCTGTGAAGCATAATGACCGTTCTCCTCTTATTTCTTTAATTTCCCTTTCTTTATCTTTCACTATTTCTTCTTCTATTTTTACCTTGTTCACCAAAATCATTCTCATCTTTCAGATAATCCTCATCTATGTTATTATCTTCTAGAAGATGTTTTTCAATCTATGGATTATGACTGACGATTGAGTTACAAAATTAGTTTAATGTATTGAGACTAGAATTATTTTAATGAACTACAATAGAATTGAATGAACCTTATATAGTGGGTATTGGTTGGAGAGACTTTTCTTTCCATTGTTCATTTGTGTGTATGAGGTTTGTATTGGGTTAAAGATAAAAATGTATTTATTACTATAGGATCATCGTTAAAAAAAGTTTCTGAAACACTCCTCTGTTTAGATTTTCTATTTGGCATTAAAAAATAATAGCTTTATTTAGATATAGTTCACATACTATAAAATTTATCCTTGTAAGTATACAATTCAGTGGTTTTGGTATGTTCACAGAATTGTGCAAGCCTCATCACAATCTAGAAATTAGAATATTTTCATCATTCCACAAAGAAAAACTATAATTATTAGCCATCACTCACCCCTTTCCCTGAAACTCCCAAGCCCTAGGCAACCACTAATCCACTGTCTCTATAGATGTGCCTATCTGGATATGTCATATAAATAGAATAATATGATATGTTCTGTTGTGTGACTGACTGTTTTTACTTGATGCAATGTTTTTAAATTTATATATGTTGTGGCATGTGTCAGTACTTAAGGTTTTTTTCCTTCATTTTAATTTGTCTGTCAAAGTCCAAGTCACATAGTATAAAATTAACTATTTAAAATTACACACTTATATGACATTTAATATACTGGCAGTGAGGTGCAGCAACCACATATATCAAGTTCTAAAACATTGTTGCTGAAAGATATTCCATTGTATGAATATACCATGTTTTGTTTATCCATCAATTGATGGGCATTTGTGTAGTTTCCATTTTTGGCTATTACAAATATTGCTACTATGAACATTTCTATACAACTTTTTGTTGGCAATCTTTCTTAACTTATGGACTTTGCATATCATTTGTAATTTAGATAACCATCATTTATATTTCCCCAAGACTGATTTATATATGTGCTTCAGATTTAAGTGCTAAATATTTCATTAAACCTTTTTATATGTGAAAGTCTTATCTTTAAATCTCTAAATTCTCTCATGTCCATCTTGCTCTTCTCATGCAGATTATTCTTCCTAATATGCAGTTATGTACCAAATCAAGACTTGCCTCAGAGACAGCAATGCCACCTCTTTGAAACACCTCCCTACCTGCCCTCATAGTCTATGCTCCCTTCATCCTGACTGTATTGATTGGTATTGGTACCCTTAGCTGGGAACACATGAGGTGCTCACTTGGGCCTGCATTACTTGTAGTGAGCGCCCATAGACATTTCTGCCATAGGGGTCAGTGCTGTGGCTGAACTGGCCCTTGTGGTTCTTACTATGATCCCAGGACACACTTCAGAAAAAAGAAAACAAAACAAAAAAACCTATCTGGGAACTTTGGGGAACAAGATTGATTACTCATAGGTCCTAGAGGGTACACAGCATACCCGAGGGCCATACACATAGGCTGCAGGTAGAAAGAAAGAGCATTGGCCTGGGTCTCTGCCTCCATTTGGGTCTAAGGGTGGGTGTCTATGGTTTTGTTGTTTCACTCTTTATTGGCCAATATAAAGCATAGGAATGGGAATTAGAACTCTGGAAGGGATAAGGAGGGTCTCTCCAGGACTTATTTATCTGGGCTACCCAGGGTTTTCTGAAAAAGGGAACGTCACGACTGTGGGTGGCTTAGGCTTGTTTGTTTTGCTAGTAGCTGTGCCATACAGCTGGCAATGTTTATTCAAGACGGATGTTTTTTGAAATGGATGTCTCAGCAATCAAAACTTTAATGGCAGGCACTTGTACTACAATCAGAAAGCTTAATGTCAGGAACTTACACTATGGTCTGTTATGTTTTTCACCATAACACTTACAACTAATTGGCACAACATGAATTTATGGCTCATTTTTTTCTCCTCCACTCAGAAATTAAACTCCATGAAGGTGGAGATTTTTGTCTGTTTATCCCTGTGCTCCAGCTCTTTGAACTATCAGCAGGGGCTCAATAATTATTTGTTGAATGAAGTAAAAACCAAACCTTGGGATCTGTTCAACACAACCTAATATATATTTTCACTGGTAAAATATATCATTTCTTGTCTTTTACCTATAGCTATAGCAAATATGACAAATTTGTTGCCATTTCCTGAATAAACCTATATTTTCTTACTGTTTGTTTAAGTGAAACCAAACGGAGAAATGGGTGAGCATGGAAGAGACTGAGGCTGAGGATTAGAAGGAGGGTTGATCAAAAAGGTTCTGAAATCAAGAGTCTCTCAAAAGACGTCTTTAGGTAGTGAAGACACAGAAAAGGACACAAGATTTGGTCTGAGGAAAATCATAAAATCCAAAGAAGATTTACACTGAACTGGAGAATGCAGACAGAAGAAACTACATATGCAGATATCAAGGCAATTAGTGGGCTCAGGCCAGAGGAACATGGATGTTTAGGACAGCATGGAGGCAGATAGTTATTTTACTGGATGCTCTTAGAAACCCCAGATGGCTCTCTATGCTTTTATACCATTCCATCTCCTAGGAATGATTTTGTATGTATTTCTTAAATACACTTAAAGCCCTAGCAATATCAAAACAGACTAGATACGCAACTTTGATTGAGCACTTATTATGTGCCTGGCACTATGGTAGACAATTGATTTAATTCCTATGAAGGAGGTTCAAATTATTATCTTCATTTAATACAGAAGAAAACTTAAAAAGTTTGAGAAAGTTGCTCATGAATAAATAGCTTTTGGATAAGAACCATAACATTTATATTCATTACATTCATATTCATCTCCCTGAGAATAAAGCTTATTTCTTGGCATATAATAAGACTCAACAGCTGTTTGTTGAATGAGTGGTTGAATAGATAGATAAATAAATTGTATTAACTTACAAATAATAAGAGGTTTACATCAGATGATTTTTCCCAAAATGAACTGTTTGCGTGTTTTTGAAGATTTTTAATAATATTTGTTAGGGAGTTTTCGGAAATTCTGTTGGCTTCTTTTAAATCCTTTTTCTTGGCAAAACCTGCTTTAAGAGATTTAATGTTATGGTAAACAAGACCATAAACTATACAGAACACTATAATCATGCAATTCATCACTTTTTTTAGAAGTGCAAACATTATTCCAGTGGGCCTACAGTTCCTCTACTGAACCAGTTCATAGGACCATAAGTACAGAAGAGACTTTAACTCTGTCTTGTGTAGTTATTCTTCCTTGGGTCATCTTTTTGCTTCACTGAAAACCACAATTTATTCAACTTCCCATGGTCTTCTATTTTGCTCTGTGAATCAATTTATAGCTCAATCTGCCCTTGAACTCAGAAGTTAAAATTCTTAGTTTACCCAGATGTAATGTGAGAAAAGAAGCACAATTTTATATGTATATATTTTTTTAATAGAGCAATTTATGAGACAGTATGAATTATCTCAGAGACTAAGATGAACATATTCTTTAATACATATTTCGAAAAACACATTATCCAATCATAGGAAATTTAAACCATGTAACTAGTGGTGTTTATGGCAATGTGGTATCTCAAAAACCTATAAATTAAGTAATATACCAGCAGCTTGTGATTAATAAAACCTTACTTACTTATGTCGCAATCCATTTTCCCCATAAATAGCACTGCATTAATTTATGTCATGTGCAATTACTGCAGAGATTTATAATTATTGCAGATGTGAAAGTTCCATGTGTTTTCAAGGTCCCATTCTGTGATATGACCTCATCTTTGAGACCACCCAAATAACAAAATGCTTTTGGTACTTTGAATCTCCAAGCATCTTTATGTAAATGATCACCTTTTGCCAAAAATTCATATTTTTTTATGTGCCAAATTCTTAGTGCATTTCTGAAATAAGATTTATGGGTCTTCTGAGTGAAATCATGGGCCCAATGTGACAGTTATTTATTAGTGCAGAAAACTAGAGATGTAAAGACATTTATTTATTCAATAAAAATTGAGCACCCACTGCATGCTAAGCAGTGTTAGGTATTAGGATCCAGCAGGATCTGTTCTGTCATATTTGAAAATATAATTCCATAAAATAAATATGATGTATGGTATTACTTGTATTGGCCCCAATATTTTATACTCTTGAATTTTCAGGAAAGATTCAGATTTGCTCTAAGTTTTTGCGGGTTTTTTTTCCCAAATAAGAGCTATTAATTAGTTAAATTGGATTTAATTTTTATTTTAGTACACACTTTAAATATATTTGCATTAATCTTAGTCATGGCTCCCTGAATAGAAAACATTTTAATTTCATTGTCAAACTTTCAAGTGCCTAAACATATTTCATGCACAGTAGATAGACATTTAATGCACATTGAGTAAGAGTGACTGAGTGAACATATATATGATTTCTGCTTCTTCCCATCTCCCCATTCTCTTTCAGGAAAACCTCTATATCCATTATATGATGTAAGGGATTTTCTTTTCCCTAAATTGACATTCATGTCGTATTTAATTACATGTCTGTGAATAGAAGTCAAACGATTCTCACTTTCTCATCAATTTATGAACTAGAATAGGATCTCTTTTTTGGAGAGACTTTGAAAGAAGAGGCTGTTCAATTAAAACTGATGAATATAAAAAAATAACTTTAAAGAAACCTCTACTGGCTTGCATTCAACATGTATCTATAAAAAAACTGCTACATTGTATTCATTATGCTATGGGCTTGGACAGATATAAAACATAACCAGACAAAAGCATGTTAACTGTGGAAAACTAGGTATTATTCTCATTTTATTATGGAATGATAGTTGATTTTTTTTTATAACCAAGGATCTCTTTTTCTTAAAAGTTTATGTGGGAGAAGAAAAAACACATCATTGGCCAAGTAAGTTTAAAAACAAGAAAAAATTAAGAACACTGAAAAAACACATTTATGGTTATTTTTTACTTGTTTGTTTAAAGTGAAATATGTTCATTCTTAAAGCAAGTGACCTCTGTGATTCAGCCTAACTCTGTTTTATGACTAAGACATATCTGGTAACTGGTCACCTTAAAAGCATACTTGAAATCAAAATACGAGAAAGAATATGGCTCTGTCAGATTTAAACCATCAGTAGTAGTAAGAAAATAGGTTAAAACTGCACATTTTCATAAAGCAAATATATGCATGTATGTGAGTATGTGATTTGTGATTCTTCTACATAAAAAACAAGCATAAGTGGGATAAATGCAATGAGGTATATACTTGTCATTCATAAATATTTGTCAATGTATCAATTTAGAAATTTAGTAATTAAGTTGAAATTTTAGTTTTAAAATATTAAAGTTGGCAAAATGCCTTCTGGACTCACTTTATCAATTTGATGGACAAGTTAGTTAAAAAAAATCTTCTTCAAACACTAAGAACAGAATCCTTTTGAAAAGTAAGGAAATACATCAATAAGAGTCAACATTAAATGAGGATGTTGGAAATACTAGAGGATATCCAAATGAAAAATGAATATGAAATAGTTGATCGGCAAGATATAATTAAAGTTCAGTTTAGTGAATGCAATATGGTTGACAGGAAAATGTGTCAACTTAAGAAATAATTTTAGATTTATGTACTTATAATAATGTATTTATGTCTTGGAGTTGGGCAAATTTCTAGGTATTAAAATGATTCATTAAAAATAACTTTCATTTTACCTTGTAATCCTGAAATAATAATTTGGGAACTTATTAAAATCTGTAAGATATCTTTGTTCACATAAATCTTTTAGAAATAGCGTAGCAAACTTGTTTTAGACTACCTCAGTATATAATTTATTATTAATATTAGAAGGCACCTCTATATTATTTATTAAAGGTTACATCTTTTCATAGCTACTTTCTTAAGAATATTTACGACATTCTATGCCAATTAGATCAAATATTTGAAAATCTACTTATAAATGAGCATATTCTTTTATTTATTTTTGAGACAGAGAGAGACAGAGCATGAACGGGGGAGGGTCAGAGAGAGGGAGACACAGAATCTGAAACAGGCTCCAGGCTCTGAGCTGTCAGCACAGAGCCCGACGTGGGGCTTGAACTCCCAGACCGCGAGATCGTGACCTGAGCCGAAGTCGGCCGCTTAACCAACTGAGCCACCCAGGCGCCCCATGAGCATATTCTTTTTATCATGTTTCTTTAAATATTCTTACAAAGTGATATGGTTTGATTGAAGTAGGGAAATAAATACAATTTATCTCTTCATTTATCCTTTTTTTTGCTATGAAGTGCAGAAAGCCATTTGTGACTGTAATCATCCTTTCTGCTCTCTCCTTCAACAACTACTTGATTCAAGTAAATGTCTTTTCATAATAATACATTTTCAGCCTCCTCTACTAAGGGTTTGAGCAAGTATAATAATATGTACATCATAGAGATCTCAGAAAAGAGATAAGAAGACAAAATTTTATTTGAAGAAATAATAGCTGAAAACTTTCCCAATCTGGGGAAGGAAACAGATATTCACATCTGGAAGCCACAGAGATCCACCCCGCCCCCAAAAATTCTGCCTGAGGAGGTCCACAGACACATAATAATCAAAATGGCAAAAAATAGTGATTAAAAAAAAAAAAGACATACAAAGGAAGCCCCATGAGACTATCAGCAGAAACTTTGCATGCCAGAAGGGAGTGGCATAATATGTTTAAAGTTCTGAAAGGGAAAAAAAAAATCTGCAGCCTAGAGTCCTCTATCCAGCAAGGCTGTCATTTCAGAATAGAAAGAGAAAGAGTTTCTTAGACAAACAAAATCCAAAGGAGTTTATAACCACTGAACCATCCCTGAAAGAAGTATTAAATGGGACTCTTTGAGTGGAAAGGAAAGACCATAAGGGAGAGTATGGAAAGTAAAAAACATAAAAGCAGTAAAAATAAATACTTCTACAAAATAAGTCAAGGGATTTATAAAATAAAAAGATGTAAAATAAGACAGCACATACCTAAAATGTTGCAGGGGAAAGGAATAAAGAAAAGGTTTAAACTTAAGCAGCCATCAACTTAATATAGACTGATATATACAGAAGATGTTACATGGAAAGCTACCTAATGGTAACTGCAAATCAAAAAACAGTAACAGATATTCAAAGAAAAAAAAAGAGAAAGGAATCCAAATATATCACTCAAGAAAACCAATAAACCATCAAAGAGAGCAAGAGAAAAAAGATCAGAAAATCTGTAGGAACAACCACAAAACAAATAACAAAATCTCAATAAATACATATTTATCAATAATTACTTTAAATGTAAATGGACTAAGTGCTCCAAACAAATAATATAGGGCGATAGAGTAGATAAAAAGAACAAGATTCCTCTATCTGTATGCTGCCTAGAAAAGGTGCATTTCAGACCTAAAGACACCTGTATATTGAAAGTGAGAGTATGGGGGGCACCTGGGTGTGTCAGTTGGTTAAGGATCTGACTTCTGCTCAAGTCCTGAAATGACCATTGGTGAGTTCAAGCCCTGCATCAGGCTCTGCACTATTAGTGCCTGGGATTCTCTCTCTCTCTGTTTCTTCCCCACTTGCATACATGTTCTCTCTCTCAAAATAAATTAAAAAAAAAAAGTGAGGTTATGGAGAAACATTTACCATGCAGATGGACCTCAATAGAAAGCAGGTAGAAATACTTACATTAGACAAAATGGACTTTAAAATACAGACTATAACAAAAGACAAGTGCACTATATAATAATAAAGGGTACAATCTAACAAAAGGATATAACACTGTAAATATTTATGTACCCAACATGGAAGCACCCAAATACATAACACAATTAATAATAAACATAAAGGAAATAACTGATAATAATAAAATAATAGTGGACTTTAACACTCTACTTACATCTATGGACAGATCATTCAAACAGAAGAGCAACAAGGAAACAGTGGCTTTGAATGACACACTGGACCAGATGGATTTAACAGATAGAACATTCTATCCTAATACAGCAGAATACTCATTTTTTTTCAAGTGCACATGGAACATTTCCCAGAACAGATCACATAATAAACCTCAAATCAAGTCTCAACAAATAAAAAAAAAAAACACATCAAAGTCTACCATGCATTTTTCCTGACCAAAATTCTATGCAAGTAGAAATCTACCATAAGAAAAAATCTGGAAAGAGCACAAATACATAAAGGTTAAATAACATGATACTAACCAATGGGTCAACCAAGAAATTAAAGAACAAATTAAAAATTACATGGAAACAAATGAAAATGAAAACGCAACAATCCAAAACCAATGGGATGCAGCAAAAGCAGTTTTATAAGGGAAGTTTATAGCAATACAGACCTACCTCAAGAAACAAGAACAATCTCAAATAAACAACCTAACCTTACACCTAAAAGAAGTAGGAAAAAAGAACCCAAATCCAGCAGAAGGAAGGAAATATATATATTTGGAGAGAGAGAGAGAGAAAACAATGAAACCAGAACCTGCTTCTTTGTAAAGACCAACAAAATTGATAAAACTCTAGCACAATTCATTAAAAAGAGAGAGAGAGAGAGAGAGAGGACTCAACAAAAATGATAACCAATACCATGGAAATACAAACAATTATAACAGAATATTATGAAAACCTATATGCCAACATATTATACATCTTAAAAGAAATGGATAAATTCCTAGAAACTTATAACCTAACAAAAACCAAAGTGGGAAAAAATAGTAAATTTGAACAGACGGAATACCAGCAAAGAGTTTGACTCAATAGTCAAAAAACTCCCCAAAAGCAAAAATCTAGGAACAGATAGCTTCACAGGCAAATTCTAGCAAACATTTTAAGAGTTAATACATATTCATATCAAACTATTCCAGAAATTATAAAAGGGACAAAAACTTCCTAATTCATTCTATGAGGCCAATATCACTCTGATACCAAAACCAGGTAATGACACCACAAAAAAAAAAAAAAAAAAAAAAAAAAAGAAAGAACGAAAGACAACTATGGACCAACATCTCTCATGAGTAGAGACGCAAAAATCCTGAGTAAAATATTACCTAATTGAATCCACAATACATTAAAAAAAATCATACATCATGATCGAGTGGGATTTATTCCTGGTATGCTAAAGGGCGGTTCAATATTCACAAAACAATCAATGTGATCTGTCACATCAATAAAAATAATAAAAACCATATGATCATTTCAATAGACACAGAACAAGTATTTGATAAAGTACTACCTCCATTCATGATAAAAACCCTCTGCAAATTATGTCTAGAGGGAACATATCTCAACATAATAAATTTAAGTCTCTTAAAGACTCTCCTGTGTGGGATGCCTGGGTGGCTTAGTCAGTTAAACTCTTGGTTTTGGCTCAGGTTATGATCTCATGGTTCATGAGATTGAGCTCCACATCGGGCTCTGTGCTGACAGCATGGAGCTAGCTTGGAATTCATATTCTCTCTGTCTCTCTCTCTCTTTCTCTCTCAAAAAAAAATATGTAGGTATCACAATTTCAGATTTTAAGTTATATTACAAAGTAGAAGTAATTGAAACAGTTTGGTACTGTAATAAAAATACACATAGATTAATAGAATAGAACAGAAAACCCAGAAAGAAATCCACAATTATATGGTCAGTAACTCTTCAACAAAGGAGGACTGAATACACAATAAGAAAAAGACCGTCTCTTAAATAAATGGTATTGGGAAAACTGGACAGCCACATGCAGAAGAATGAAGCGAGACCATTTTCTTTCACCATACACAAAAATATACTAAAAATGGATTAAAGAGCTAAATGTGAGACATGAAACCATAAAAATCCTTGATGAGAACACAGGAAGTAATTTGTCTGACATTACCCATAGCAATGTTTTTCTAGAAATGTCTTCTGAGGCAAGGGGAATAAAAGGAAAAATACTACAGGGACACCTGGGTGGCTCAGTTGGTTAAGTGTTCGACTTTGGTTCAGGTCATGATCTCTCAGATAATGAGTTCAAGCCCCATGTTGGGCTCTGTGCTGACAGCTCAGAACCTGGAGCCTGCTTCAGATTCTATGTCTCCCTCTCTCTCTACCCCTTCCCTGCTAACACTGTCTCTCTTTCAAAAATAAACATTAAAAAAAAATTAAAGCAAAATACTTTTTCAAAATAAAAAGTTTCTGCACAGCAGTGGAAACAATCAACAAAACTAAAAAGCAACCTACTGAATGGGAGAAGATATTTTCAAATGACATATCTGATAAAAGGTTAGTATCCAAAAACACGTAAAGAATGGCTACAACTCAATGCCCCCAAAACAAATAATCTAATTTAAAAAACTGGAAGAAGACGTGAACAGACATTTTTCCTAAGAGGACATTCAGATGGCCAACAGATGAAAAGTTGCTCAACATCACTCATCATCAGGAAAATGCAAATCAACACTACAGTGATATATTGCCTCATACCTATCAGAATGGCTAAGATAAAAAACACAGGAAGCAACAAGTAGTGTCAAGGATAGGGAGAAAAAGGAACTGTTGCACTCTTGATGGGAGTGCAAACTGGTACAGCTCTGTGGAAAACAGCATAGAGGTTCTTCAAAAAATTAAAAATAAAGTTCCCTTGATCCAGGAATCACACTACTGGGTATTTACCAAACAAACAAACAAACAGACACCATAAAAAAACATGAATTCAAAGGGATACATGCATCCCTGTGTTTATTGTAACATTATATACAATAGCTAAACTATAGAAGCAGGCAAAGTGTCTATTGATAGAAGAATGGATAAAGAAGAAGTAATACACACACACACACACACACACACACAAACAGAGTGGGATATTATTTAGCCATAAAAATGAATGACATCTTGTCATTTGCAGCAACATAGATGGAGGTGGAGAGTATACTGCTAAGCAAAATAAGTCAGTTAGATAAAGACAAATATCATATGACCTCATTCATATGTGAAATAAAAAAAAAAAACTAATGAGCAAATTAAAAAAAAAGAGGGAGACAAACCAAGAAACAGACTCTTAACTATAGAGAACAAAATGATGGTTACCAGAGGGAAAGTGGGTGAGGAGATAGGGGAAATAGGGGATGGGAGTTAAAGAGTACACTTATCGGGGCACCTGGGTGGCTCCGTCGGTTAAACATCCAGCTTCGGCTCAGGTCATGATATCATGGTTCGTGAGTTCAAGCACCGCATGGGGCTCTGTGCTGACAGCTTAGATCCTGGAGTCTGCTTAGAATTCTGTGTTTCCCGCTCTTTCTGCTCCTCTCCTACTCATGCTCTGTGTCTCGCTCTCTCTCCTTCAAAAAAAAAAAAAAAAAAAGAAATAAAAATAAACATAAACCATTAAGGAGTACACTTAATGAATTAAAAAATTAAAGAAAAAAGAGTTTGAGCAAGACTTAATGATGTAATTCATTTTGAATAACAGCATTATGAGATTTTGAACTTGTGCTTTAGTAATTTTGAAAATTCTCTTGTTAAAATCATTTTGGACACTCTGAACTTTCTTAGGTACACCAGAGACAGACATATTGTTCAAGCTAGCATTTGGTGACACTGCTATTTTCTCTCAGAGTATCATATTTTGTTCTATTTCTCCATCATGGTTCGCATGGTTATTTGGGGACTTAATTATTTGTGTATTTATTTAATGTTTATCCCTTGCCCCCATCTATATTGCAAATTCCATGAGGTCATGAATCAATGTTTTATTGACCATTGAATACCCACAACCTGGAACAGTGTCTGACACTGCCCTAGTGCCCAATTTATGTCTGTTGAATGAGTAAATGAAGTTAATCATTGATGTGGAGAATTGATATTGATCATTGAGGCATAACAGAATGTGTTTCTCAACCATCACTTTGAAAATGCCTGTTTAGTTCACAATTTATTTGTCTAATGATTTGAGGAAACATTGGGGAGGATGTTTGTAACTTTGACTTTAACCTATTTCAAGAAACTTGCTTTTGTCCCTGAAAATGTATTCTACAAAGAATTTTAATTAATTTTTTTTTGTATGTGGGAAAATATGCTTTACAAACCTCAATGGTATATTTTGTGGTTGAGATGAACAAATATACAAGTGTGCTCTGTATGCCCTATGTCATTTCATGACAGTTTTCTTACGGATACAAATAATCCTTGGTCTAGCTTTTATCACGTATTTCCTGTGATTTTTTTTTTTTTCAAATGTGGTTTGGAAGTCAGTTTATAAGGCTTTAGAATCTTAAGTGTGTGAGCTGCTTTTCTGCCTTTCAGGATATTTGTGTTGTTTTTATTGTTGTTAAAAAGAAGATAAAAATGTGTGTATCCAGAGTGTTTCTGGTGGCTTTGCCTCAAAATGGTGGCAGGTGAGAATTCATTTTTGAACTAGCCCAAAGAGATTTCACTTTCACTTAAAAGATCTTCACTTATTGTCCAGAATTATCCAGTTTGTGCTGTTTTTGTTTGTTTGTTGTTTTGTTTTGTTTGTTTTGCCTAGCATCTGTAGTTTCATTCTGGCTAGGCTTTTTCTCATTCTATTTTCTTTCTGTTTTGGATAGAAAATTGTCATCGGTGTTTATGAAAAAAAAAATTAGCTGGCTACCCTTCCTATCCCACAGTTTGAGTATTTGGCAAGGAACTGGACGTTTTATAGGTTGAGAGATTAGGTTGGTTAATACATTTCCTCATTTACTGATGTTATTAAATATTTAGAGATTCCCAGTCTTTAAGACAGGATTTACTTTTACTATTCAGTGTGAGTCAACTTCTTAATGAAAATCTATTTGCTTGAAAACATTGCTAATAAATATTTTCACTGGGAATAAAATAAAGGATAAGCATTTCATTCTGTAAGCAGCACAGTTAATTTTCAAATACTTATTCCCAACAAATACATTCCAGTGGCATGAATGTTAACTTTTAGCTGCTCTAAACAGATGATCCAGAAGTTTGGTTAGAAAATGTAACAGTGTTGAGCTAACAGATTTGGTCAGGCTCTTTATGGCTAGGTATAATGTTCTACTTCCAGGTGGATTACATAGGTACTAACAGTTCAACACTGGGTGAGTGGATATATATATATATATATATATATATATATATATATATATATATATATATATATATATATGCTGTTATAGAGCTGTGGGTGAATGATTTACATAAAAACTGTTGTATGTTTTTCAGTGTTGAAGATTACCCACCAAGAGGTTATTACCAGGGCTCTTCTGCAGAAGATTTATGCTGCTGTGTTAGAAAGAAATGCCTTAGTATTATTCCTCTTTAGGATAAAACAAAAAATTATAAGCTACTGAAATCTCTTTATCCTTTCGGGTGAATTGTGTGGGGTGGGATGGGGAGGAGGGAGCCAGTGGAAGTGCTGCCTATGTATTTCTGAATGGTGTGTGCTGTGACCTAGAGCATTTATTCACTGTTTAGGAATTCTTTCCTTCAGAATTAAATTTTGCTCCGTTTTAATCTGTGACATCACTGTTCATTCAAAATTTTATGTTTACCCTTCACTAAATTTCTTACGCATTTCTTCTGTCAGAATCTGTATTACTACAGATTTCCTTAGTTGTAATATAAGAATAACATGAACTTTGGGGCGCCTGACTGGCTCAGTCAGTTAAGTGTCCGACCTCAGCTCCTGTCATGATCTCACAGTTCGTGGGTTTGAGTCCTGTGTCAGGCTCTGTGCTAAGAGCTCAGAGCCTGGAGCCTGCTTCGGATTCTGTGTCTCCGTCTGTCTCTGCCTCACCTCAGCTCTCACTCTGTCTCTCAAAAATAAATAAACATAAAAAAATAAAAAATAATAAGATAAACTTTAGGTTTGTTGACTTGAAATAAAGAACATTACTTATTTATATGCTGCAGTGAAAGTAAAATACTACATTTGAAAATTAATGCCACATTTTAAAATTAAGTAATGATTTTCTATCTTACTGCGGTTTTTACACAAAGAAATTTTCATATTAATTTTTGTGATATAATATCAAAGTGTTAGGAAAGAATTTCTTAGAATTGTCAGAATAGTAATAGTAATAATATGCTATTATGTTTTATGCTATTTAAAATAAAACAAACAAAAAACATTGCTAGGAACAATAAATAGAATATTTACTTTACATTTTATATTCAGGAATTAGACTTCGTGTCACTAAAACAGTGAGAATCTGTGAACTTTGTATTACTGATTATTAGGGTGATATTCTCATATTGCCTTATGTATTTCCTAGGAGAAGCCCACTTCCTTTGTTTTTTCTGTGTGGCACACAAGGAGAGTCATTGCATCTGTTACCTACATAAGTTTCTAGTCATCCCTCCCATCCTTACCATTTTTGGCTAAGCTGCAGTTTCCTCGTGTATAAATAGGGATGATAATATTGCCAAGCCTTTATTGTTTGGTTTTGAAATGCAATGATACTTTTAAAGCACCAGCACATGGAAAGCACTCGATAAATGTCAGCAATTATCATCATCATCTCACCCTTATCACAACATCTTCCTCATTAATTGCACACTCTGTTATCTTTCTTTCTACTATCTGGTATCTTTTACTGTTTGAATAATCTATTGGCTAATGCTTTTTAAGATTAATTATATTAATATAGTTATGATATCATATTACACTGTAATCTAATACTGCTGTATATAATTTGGACTGTATTCTGAATCTGATTTTAATGCTCTTTCTGATTTGACCACTGCTTAGTTCTGCCATCTGCTTCTGATTCCCTTGTGAATGTATCTTCTTTCTAACCCAGCTTTATTGATATATAATTGACATATAATATTGTGTAAGTTTAAAGTGTACAGTGCATTGATTGATGTACTTACGTGTGTAAAATGATTACCACAATAGGATTAGTTAATATCTTCATCTCCTCACATAATTGCCATTTATTTTTCTGGTAAGAACATTTAAAATCTACCCCAGCAACCTTTAAGTCATAATACAGAATTGTGAACTATAATCACTGTGTTATTCACTAGATCCTAAGAAGTTACTCATCTTAAGATTGGACGCTTATGGATTTTGACCTCCGTCCTCCTATTTCCTTCATTCCCAGCCTCTGGCAATCACTGTTCACCTCCCTGTTTCTATGAGTTTGGCTTTTTTAGATTTCACATATAAGTGTGATCTTTGTCTTTTTTCCGTCTGACTTATTTCACTTAGCACAATATACTCAAGATCTATCCATGTTATCACACATGGAGGGATTTCCTTCTTTTACATGACTGAATAATAATTCATTATGTATGTATATATGCCACACCTTCTTTATCCATCTGTCCATCAGTGGACACTTAGATTGTTTTCATGTATTGGCTATTGAGAATAATGCTGCAATGAACAAGGAGGTGCAGATCTTTCTTTGAAATCCTCTCAGAACTCTGAATACCTCTTTATTTACTCAGAATTTTGATCTGGATGGAATATTTTGTTATTTCTCCTCCTGTATTCACATATTGTTTCATCTTTAATGTCCGACTCAAGTTTGCTGCCTTCAAGAAATCTTTTTTAAGCACCCAAGCACATATTTATCATTCCGTTATTTTTTAATGGGTTCTACACAATTCATTGTGCTTTATGATGTTTTAAGCCTTGCATAGGTGTGTGCATTCTCTAACTACAAGCTTCTGGAGTTCTCTGGAGACACTTAGGAAGATTCTCAGTACTTTTGCTCTAAATCCTCTGCCCCATCTGTCCTCCTTGCTCCAGACTTTTACTCTTCTGGTCTTGGTGTCATTATCCTGTAACCTTTTGTTTTTAGTAATCATGGATACCATCTCTTGGTTTTTGTGACTTGCCACACTCGTTAGTCTGTGTTTTCCAGATTGTTTTCCAACCATATTGATGAATAAAATTTCTGAAACTATAACATTTTCTATATCACAATTATCCATATAAATGGATCCATATTTAGGGGTATTATATGTGTGTATATGTTATATATATGTGTATATATGTGTGTGTATAGACGTGTGTATAGACATATGTGTATAGATGTGTGTATACACATATGTATATAGACATATATAAAGATATATATACAAAGATATAGATGTATATAAAGATACAGGTATATAAAGATACACATATACACACACATTTATATTATATTATATTATATTCTAATATATAATATTAATATGAAGAGATTTATTGTGAGGGATTGGCTCATGTAATTATGGAGGCTGAGAAGCCCCGCATGATTTAGTGTTTGCAAGCTAGAGGCACAGAAAAGCCAGTGACATAATTCCAGTCCAATTTGTAGGCCTGAGAACCAGGGAAAGCAGTGGTGTAAGTCTCAGTCTGAGTTCAGACGCCTGAATCTGGAGAGCCACTAAGTGTGCATCCTGGTCTGTGTCTAAAGGCCTGAGAACCAGAAGCATCGATGTCAGAGGGTTGGAGAACATGGTTATACCAGTTCAAGCAGAGAACAAATTCATACTTCTTCTGCTTTTTTGTTCTGTTTGAGCCCTCAGAAGATTAGATGATAATCCACCTAAATTGGTAAGGGTGATCTTCTTTATTAACATACTTTATCAAATGCTCTTTTCCAGAGACATACTTGCAGACACACCCAGAAATGATATTTTACCAGTTACCTGGGCATCTTGTAGCCTAGTCAAGTTGACACATAAAATTAATCATCACACACGTGAATTTTCATCATTTTCTTGATTTTATGTGATAACTCTAAAGCTCCTTCTACCAGATTTTTGGAATCCCATTCTGTGCAGAACCACTCCTTGGTCTGAGATAATCCCCAGTGTGGAGGAAGAATTTAAACAACACCCATGCCTTATGGTTAATAACTCCTAGCAGCCACATTGTAGGTGATCAGTATGCATTGAGAATTACATTAGCATATCTTCTTTATTTTTTTTTAATTGTGTAATTCTTTCCACTGAGTTTTTATTTATCTTGAAATTATAAATTGTACTCTTAAGAACGTATTGAACAGCCAGTTTTGAGTTTTTGACATTTAGAAAAAGATTGGAATAATTGTTATAGGTGAAATTTGACACAGTTTTAGAAATTTTATCCCTCATGAATATAATTGGAAGATAGTGTGGAATATAATTTTATTGAATGTTGAAAAGTCATAACAAGTAGATATGAATTCATTTATTCAAACAGTTGCTAAATTTTTAGACATTCTCTGTGTGAACAATTTCACTTGAAGACCACCATTTTGTATATGTATCCTCAAAAAGCACAATTAATGTTACCCTCATGCTAAAGCTCCTTAAGTCAAAAGAATAGCTTGACATTCATTAACTGTTTTATAATATTCCATTCAGTAGTACTTTTTTTTTCATGTAATTTCAGAAATTTTAAATTTCATGTTTTTTGGGGGGTTTGTTTATTTATTTTATTTATTTTGCTTTGTTTTGTATTTTCCATTCAGACCATAATTGTCTTTGGTTATTTCTTTAGTTTGTTTTTAATTAGTTTTGTTTGTTTATTTATTTATTTATTTATTTATTTATTTATTTTAAATTTTTTAACGTTTATTTATTATTGGGAGACAGAGAGACACAGAGAGTGAGCAGGGGAGGGGCAGAGAGAGGGGGAGACACAGAATCCAAAGCAGGCTCCAGACTCCGAGCTGTCAGCACAGAGCCCGACATGGGGCTCGATCTCACAAACTGTGAGATCGTGACCTGAGCTGAAGTTGGTCGTCCAACCAACATATATATATATATATACATATATATATATATATATATAGTATCTTCTTTATCCATTGATCAGTCAATGGACATTTGGGCTCTTTCCATAATTTGGCTATTGTTAATTATGCTGCTATCAACATTCTGTCCACCCCCCCCCCCCCCGCCCCCCGGCTGCGAATCAGTATTTTTGTATTCTTTGGGTAAATACCTAATACTACAATTGGGTCATAGGTCGTTCTATGTTTAACTTTTTGAGACACCTCTATACTGTTTTCCAGAGTGGCTGTACCAGTTTGCATTCCCACCAACAGTGTACGAGAGTTCCCCTTTCTCCACATCCTTGCCAACAGCAGATGTACTTTTAAAGAAAGTACATGATAGGTTGATATTTCATTGGGTTTCAAATGTTATTTTTTGCTGCCAAATATTTCAGACTTGACTTTCAGAGCACATTTTTTAAAACTTGCATAAGTGTGCTGGCATGTAAAATGGTACAGAGAAAATACACATACTTAAGAAAATTATGTCATAGGTTCTCTTGAAACTTAAAATTGGACGTATTTGCTTTGGGGCAGCGTGTAAGTAATGACTTTTTTTTTTTTAAGTCATTGGTGATAAGTAGAAACTAACCCACTTTCAGATAGTTGTGTCCCTCTCCATAATTAAGAAACACCTTTAAAATCATTAACCGTGATTTACAAATAGTTTTACTTTTTTTCTTATAAGAAACCGATCTCTTTCCTTTTTAAAGTTTTCAAAAGAGCTCCCCCCACCCCATGATTATTGACATACGGGGGAAAAATATTCTTAGCACCTAGTAATCATCATTTTTAAGTGCTGAAAACCGTATGTGTGTGTATACACATTTATTTGTATATTTTTTCATATAAATTAAATTATAAATAAAATTATATATGTATATATATTTAATCTGGTGGTCTAAGTGATCATTTGAGCAAAAGGATGGTAATATTAGACTGTCTGTGTGGGTCATTCATCATATTTTTCTTTTATTGATAATTCTTCAATATCTATCTACTGGTTTCAGGGTCCACCTTTTAAACATTTCTTCAGTGGCTTGAAACAATAAGCATTTAGCATCTGCTCTGGTTTTTTAGGTTAGGAATATGGGAGTAGTTTACTTAGTTGATTCTGGCTCAGTGTCTCTCATAGAGTTGTATTTCCTCAAAAACAGGATTTCTGGTATTTGGAGGACCAACCTGCCTTGCTTGGCTGTCCTCTCCATTGACCTCACCATTGGGCTGGTCCAGTGTTCTCAAGATGTGGTGACTGGCTTTGCACAAAATGAGTGATCAAGAGAGAGCCTCAGGCTGCAGTATCTTGTTAATGAACTACTTTTGGAAATCACACACTCATTTCTACCACATTATGTCCATTAGAAGTGAGTGCCTAAGTAGTGTCCTTTCAAATGAAAAGGGAATAAAAATGGAGAACTGTCAAAGAATTGTAAACATATTTGAAAACTGCCATGTGGACCTCTTTAAGAAAATCTGTATTTCCCTCCCTAGGTTATTTTATCTACTGCTCTGATTTCAGATACCACCTTACAATTTTCAAATTTATAAAGATCTCCTTTCTGAGTCATTAACCTGTATTCAACTTCCTACCAGATTCTGTTCATGACACGATAATCTAGCCATTTGCTTATGCCAGAAGCATGGTAGTTATTTTTGTTACCCTCCCTTTTATTCTTCTTGTTCAGCCAATCACCAAATCATGCAGTTTTCTTTTTGTTCCTAAATATAGATCAAATATGTTCCCTGTCATTATTCATTGAAAGCAATCATCTTGTCCTTACTGCCACAAAATAGCCTTCTATTTTGCATTCTCTTATCCATTCTTAAAAAAAATTATTTGGTAGATTTAATTCTATTTCAATACACAGGATTTGGGTTAAACAAAGCACAAAGGTAAAGGAATGGAAGATAAACACAAACATAAGCTGTTTTGCTAATATTTTTATATTCATAACAAACATATAGAGCAGGCTGAAGATTTCAGTCTCTGCTAAATGCAGATTAGTCTACAGGCTTTATTTTTTTGAATGGGTTCTTAAGTATGTGGAATAATTCATGGAAAATCCAACCAGCTTTAAATAGGGCATTGAAGACTTGACCTGGGGAAATGCACACGTGCTTGTGCACGCATGTGCATGCAAACACACACACACACACACACACACACACACACACACACACAGATTCATCTGTCCTATAAGTAAGTTTCCTTATCCTCAAAGCAGTGGTAAGTGGTAGGCAGCTTAGTCTGTTTAATCAGATTCTTCCTTGAATAGATCCACAGAGCCTCTCTCTGTGGGACTTTTCTCCTCCTTAGTGGCTATGGATATTCCAACTTCTGCAGCCATTCCCTTCTTCTCTATAGCTACCCAGTACACCACTTCATGTCCTTACCATGGTTTTAGCCTGTATTCTTCTTCTGAACCCAATTAATAGTTGAAAATTTTTTAATGTTATTCTGACTTCTTAAATTCACCACGTTTAAAATATAATTAATTACACCGGGTTATGCTCTCACTCACCTAACTGGCTGCTTGCCTCTGTGTCTGTGTTTAGCCTTATTCTTATTGACAGATATCCTGTGCCCTAAAATCCTATGTCTCAAGTAACATCCCCTTCTTCGAAAGCTCCCCTCTAAAACCCTAAGGTTCTCCTAGCAGGACTCTGAGCCCCATACTTGGTTGGGATCCATAAAGAATCATTTGACTAGTATTTGGCCACCAGCTTTTACTCTCTGCCTTCACCTCCACCTCCTGTCCCTAGACCGGTGTCTTTGTTATTACCATCCACAGTTCACCAAGGACTTAGGGCATTTTGAGTCAAACGTCACCAAGAGGGCTTAACAGTAGAAGAGAGAGGCCAAAGAGAGAAAGAAGAGGTTTCAACAACAGAGTGGTTGAGGCCTCAGAAAAGCAAAACATGAAAGTAGTTTGTGCTGCAAACAAGTGAGCAAGAAGAGGGGGTTTCTTCTCTTGTTATTTAATCCCTGGTCAGGAGCACTTTTCATTAGGTGTGTGTTTGCCATGGAACGCGGGCAGTTGCTGAGTTTCTGGCCATCTTAGAGGAGATTGATTTCATCCATGACTCCTTAGTTCCATGGTCAGTGGGTAGTTCCATAGTATATACTACATAGTACCCGGTTATCAGATTTTACATCTGAAATTTTTCCAGTTTATTCAGCTAATACCTATTACACATCAAATTATAATACTCTATTTTTTGTTATAACAGATTAACAAATGGAATAAAAGTGAGAAGGAGTTCTAGAATATGCCTTCTTTGCCTCACATTATTTTTCCACAGCCACTTCACAATGCCCAATGTAACATTACTCTGATACGGTATGTAATAGATGATTTCACGGACTCTCCTGCATTTGAATTGTTGACATTTTCCATGTCTTAATCTTTAGGGAAAATCTGTCTCTTGTTAGCACAGTAACTGAATAGTTAAAAAACAAGAAACAACACAACTTTTAACTTAAAGCATATTTTCCCCCATTGGACTTTCGTTGCTGATTAAAGCATTTAGCAACATAATTAAAAGTAATTTAAATAGCTAATTAGATAATGTTATAGTTTCCAGTAATACATTCCTTTAAACAAAGCATCCATCATTTAGGAGTGCAGTTTATCACTAGGTTACTGATACAAATGCAATTATATGTTAAATGGAAGAAAGCATCCACAAATCAACTCTGGCTCTCTGTAAAAATTGCCATATATATATATATATATATATATATATATATATATATATATATAACTTTTGCATAATTCTTACAGGGTCAAAAGAGATACATGGAAAATCTTGGCCTCCACATTTTAGTTGACTTTGCAACTGTCTAGTGTCTGGTTCTAAATCATATTTTTGACAGTTGAGAACCAGAATAAAGCTATGTCTACATACACATGTTTTGACAAAAATTGATGAATTTAATTAACCAAATTGTCCACTTAGTCAAACAGATGCTTTGACTGTATGATTTGCTTATTTGTTTTGTTTCCTTGTTAAATTAGCTTGTTTTTTTTTTAAACTTAATTTAACTTAATTGTTTAAGTTAAAATATAGCCAGATCAATTCAATGTTTGGAAGCAGTTTCAATGGTATTTTTTAAATAGTTATACTGAAGTTAAGAAACAAATTGCCTTTTAGCAAATGCTAAAAAAATTACTGGAAATTCTGATTTCAAAACGTTTTATTAAAAACAAAAAATAAAAACACCAAAGAAACAAAAACAACCTCTATGATTCCATTTAAATTGACCAAATCAGGAAACTGGATTGCCAAATTGGAATATTTTTATCATTCAATGATTCCATTACTTAAAATACTAAGTACAGTAATGAAAATATCTTTATCCTTAAAAATAGAATCTCACTATTAAAAAGGACTTCATGTTTTAACAGCCATCTAATTTCAGAGTGATAGATAAACAAGGATATTTTATTTTAGAAACAATAGAAATGCATTGTCTCTCTATTGTGGGAATACCCTGTCAAAATTTTGGCTCAAGACCAAATGTTAAAAATAATGTTACAACCAACCTCTAATTATGTTAACTCTCCCATGAATGCTGTGGATGTGCTAGATTCTTGTGTGTGTGTGTGTGTGTGTGTGTGTGTGTGTGAGAGAGAGAGAGAGAGAGAGGACACAAAGGAGATGTTGAATGACAACCAGAATGGAATTACCTGTGTGTGCTTCTTGAGAACTTTAAGTGACCTGCTCACAAGTTATGCATGGGGTGTATGGTAAAGTTATAGCTTTTCCAAAACATTATAGAAATGAGGTAAAAACTAATGTCATTCTCAATTTTGAAATAATAGTTATGGTTTCACAAACCAAGTATTTCCTCTAAGTTTCAAGTGAAAATATTTATAGAATAAAATTTCTCTCTTACCCACCTCTACTCTATTTTCACTTCCTTGTTCCTCTCCTCCCTTCCTTTCCTTTCACATTTCGTGCTTAGTAAGAGAGCCACAAGAAAAGTTGCATATATTTATTTAAATACATATTTTTATATATGTACACATTAGTGAATTAATAAAATATTAATGCATATTTATACTTCCCATTTATCTCCATAATTAATTCTTTTATGTAGAAATCAACTTATTAGTTGGTAAACAATTGAGAATTTCAATTCTATGCTTTTAAAAGAAAACCTGAGTTATTACAATTAAACATTTGACTTTCTTCCAATAATATACTAATTATGTTCACAATCTGGGAGTGGGAAACTTAAACTTGACATGAAAAGATGGGAAACTCCCTGTATAAAGATGAAATATATATGTTCAGCAAACATCTAAAATCAAACAACAAACTAAAAGAACATATTTGCCACCAATATGAAGGATATTTTTAAAATTTTCTTGCTATAAAAAGAACTTTTACAATAGCAAACCATGTATAAATATAAGCAAACAATTCATAAATAAAAGGAATATGAAGGGTTGATAAACATATGAAAATATGTTTCATTGTACAAATAGAATACTGAAAAAATTTAAAAAGGACACTGTATCATTCTTTGTCTACCGCATTGGCAAAATTTAAGGGAATTGGTAATATGTAATTTTGAAATGAAAAGTGATCCTGGTAGAGCTGTACATATTTATTAAGTTTTTTGGATATCTAGTTGTTGACATTTGCCAAACTTGAAATGTATTTCCCACTTGATCCACCAATTTCATTTATGGTATAAAATATACCATAAAATATATTGGGATAACTATATTTTTTTCTAAAATACTATAGCTAAGGTATACAGATATGTTTATGCTTTTTTGCAGTATTATGACTAAAACACTCGGACATTCCCAAATGCCCATCAATATAAGATCAATTGTATAATGTTTATAGATATATATAATGCAGCCATTAAAACTGAGGGCTACAATACACAGATGAAAAGAGATATCCATTAAATTAATAAATAGATAAAGGTATCAGACAACATGTGTAGTGTGCTATACCTGAATAAAATGTAAAAAGGAGTAGGAGGAACCATACAATGTCTATTTGTTTTTTCTGTAGAAAATTCAGTAAGAGAGTCATCACAGTTCTAACTGGTTATCTCTTGACGGTGGTGGGGGCTGGGGAAAGTGTGTGGAGGGAGCTGAAGGAAAATTTATTTTTTCTCCATACAAATCTCTATTTTCTTGTAGAACACTTATTATCCCTACAATTAAATCATAAAGTGCACTGATTATGTTAATTATTACTGAAAAATGAAAACTGTTTTAAAGTCGAAATAGAATACTTAAGACGATATGACTCAACAAAAATGCAATTTTGGGGTAATACTTTCTATAAGATAAAAAAAAACACATGCATGATACCCCTGAGATTTACCTGAGAATCTTTCTCTACAAACTGGATAATATTTTTAGTGGGGGAGAGGGGGGTAATATTTCTTTATAGTCTTTATTTCATATAACAGCCAAAATTTTAGAAAATCCAGAGGGTTTTTTTCCCCATGTATACGAAAACTGTATTAGATAGTATTTTTAAGAAATATCTGTTATTCTTAGATTTTTAAAAATCCTGTAAAGTTATTGAAGTGAGAAATACTCTATTTTAGTTAAAATTGTTAATTGCGCCCGGTTTGTGTTTTTTGGTGTTACTTTATCTCAAACACTGGATAGGCAAACACGTGTACTTCTCCTTTGTGCATAATAAAGACGACTTACATTTCTTCTTCCTCCTTCCTGTAGCTTTCAGCCGTGCCCCAATTCCGATGGCTGTGGTCCGCAGAGAGCTCTCCTGTGAGAGCTACCCCATTGAGCTCCGCTGTCCAGGAACAGATGTCATCATGATAGAAAGTGCCAACTATGGGAGGACTGATGACAAAATTTGTGACTCTGACCCTGCTCAGATGGAGAATATACGATGCTATCTGCCAGATGCCTATAAGATTATGTCCCAAAGGTATGATACTTCTAATAATCTTTTTCTTGGACACATTTAATGTAAGCTCTCAGACTGCATCTGTGTGACCTATTGACCTTAAGTAAGAACACAAATAGTATGTGTGTTTTAGAATCATTTGAACTACTTTTTCCATATCAAATTAGTTCCCCATATTACTGAAATGCTAGTATTAGAAATTGCAAATGGCATTTGGACGTTATTAAAATTTATTAGATTAGTTATTACGTTGCCTGGTCTACTCTGAGTGCTTTGGAACTGGGCTGATTAGATGAGAAACTAAATTTATTTTTCACAGTTTTCAAAAACAGACTTTTATGTAATTTTCTTTAGAAGCTACAGAAAAATTATTTTAATGCTAATAAATATTTCCTTTCAGTGTAGGAAAAAGAATAAAAATTAATAAGCAATTTTTATAGCCATTAATCAAAATGTAGCAAAAGACTATTGATTCATGATTTTTTTGGCCTTGAAAACAATGAAAAATTATTTCTTTATTATTTAGTTTACGTAATTCACTTAAACTAATCAAAATATTACCATATTCAAATAAGGTAAGTTAAGGTATCATACGATATCACTGGAAAAGGAAAAGAAGGTCTTCAATTCTGCAGAGACTGTTCAATAGGAATCCATACTGTAAAAGGTTTAAATTATACTAAAATTTCTTGATAAATTGGCTAAATATTACATATCTTACAAATAGTTGTTCACTATTACTATGATTTCTCAGAAATTAGTGAAGTCATTAATTTACTATAAGCATTCATACTTTCTGACTATATGCTCACAAAGTAATTTTTAAATAATTAATCAAATGACCTATCTAGTGAATTTTTTTCATAATTTTTCTATTTAGACACTTCTATTATTTCAAGTGTTCTTAAAATATAGGGGAAATCATAACATATGTAAAAATAAACAAATTTAAGTACATAAAAACAAAATCAATAACTTTAACCTTTTGTCTTCTCGATGCTTAAAATTCTGATATCTATGTGTGTGATTAATAAATTGGTAGAATCACTGTCTTATTTTCTATAAATTACTGTTATATAGGTTATTAATTGAAATTACAATATGCCAGGTTTTTGAACAAAGCATCTGTATTACACTTGAAGGATAATGGTCTCTCTGAGCAAATCTGATGGCTTTTGTTTGTTTCTAAAACCTAAGTCATGATAAGGTGAGTATTAATGAGAAATAAAATTTTTAAATTAGGGATTCCTCTTGATATAAGTTCATTTGGTTTCATTTGGTTCTTCATGTGTTTCTCTCTCATTGTGGATCTCTTCTTGTTATACATTTGACATGCCTCCAACTATAATTAAATTTTCTGATGATCTGCTTAAAAAAGTTGAATTATCATCGTGCGCAAGGTGGTAACAGGTCTGTCCTGCCTGGTTTTCCATGAGTAGAATGAATGGGCACTGTGACTAAATTGTTATTTTATTTGTTTGTGTCAGAACAACATACAAAAATGGATTCTTTGAATCCATTTGAAGTGTGGGTTGAGGAGGAAATTCTGCTTTTCAGTGGTTATTAGCTTTTGATTTCAATGTAGCAGAAGCATTAACTTCACTAGCTCTTTGATCTCTTTATGATTTTCATTGAAAATGTTTTAATCCTTTTATTGATATTATTAATGGCTCCCAAAATAAGCCCTTAATCTTATAATTATTGCAAAAAAATAGTTACAATGGATCCTCTCAAGCGGCTGAATTAGATGGGATGTGTCTGGAAAGTGACAAATCTGCAGAGTGAAATGGCTTTAAGCACCCTGAGTGAGTCATTTGTGGAAGCCCCCCTGGTGGTTTCTCAAAGTGAGAATTGTCAGCTGAAATAACTGTGGTTAATTTTGTGTGGAGGCAAGTTCCTTGGTTGTATCTTGACTATTAAATGTACTACATTTACACTTGGCCAAAATAAATGCTTTTGACTCTTGGATAGATGAAATTAGGTTCCATCTTGCAAGTTCCCGAGAGATGAGATGGCCATGTCTGTTTAAGCTGCTTTATAATTAATGAGCTTTCACTGTCATGCCAGTGACAGCATGTTAAATAATGCTAATAATTTCTAATTACGATATGGATGTATCATATTCATAATGATATGTACAGTTTAAATAATGCATTTGAAACTAAAATTATGAGGAAACTTTTTCTAAAAAATATCTTAGATAATTATTGTTTTCTCTCATTTAAATTTCTAGAAAGGCATTATATTGGCGTCTAAACTTTTTTAAGCATGTCTCTAGATTGGAGGATTATTATTACAAAATGTGAAAGGTTTTTGTGTATCCTTGCATAACCTTGTTAAAAAGGTTTTGTAACTTACTTCAGCCTCATGAATTAGCTGGATGTCACAGGCAAGGACGGGCATGAAATATTATTCATGTAGATGTTTGAATACACATTGAACAAATACATACACAAAATTGTTACTTTTATGTATGTATCTATAACAATAACTGTTAGTTATTTTGATTTCCATGTTTTTCCCCAGGAAAACTATGCAGTCTGATATCTGCTCCAGGAGAGCCAGATTCTTCTTATACCATTTTGCCTCATCCTCTCTGAAAGTTCTGAGCTTTTACCTCTTCTTTCATTATCCTACTTAGAAGACCTCTTAAACTGTCAGAGCACATTTCTTTATCCTTCTTGGAACTTCTAATCTCACTTGCTATTATCTACATCCTTCTTTATTGCATCTAAACATTAATAAACCCATATTATCACATCCTAGACAATTGCCTTGTCTAAAGTAAATTGTAGGCTTCTAGAGGGCAGACTTTCTGTTGGTTTTACCTAAAACTAACTTTTTATGTTTAATGCTATGTAAATGAATAAGGAAATCTGCTCTCCAATTGTGTGATGCCACTTGGAAGCTTTCTTATTTCTGAATGATTTTTGTTTCTTTTTGTGTTACATTTACACACTTCAGTGAGTTTTAAAAAAATGGTATATACAGCTTTAGAATCTAAATGTGAAAATGACTGTTGGCAACTGATAACTGCAGAAATTTTACATTTTGAATTCAGCTGAGGTTTCATGCTATCTTCAGTTATTAATAGATGTATTTCCATTTTTAACTCCACTAACACTTGAAAATACACAACATGAAGTTCACCATGACAGCTTTGGAGTTTGGTGGATAAATAAGCTGGGCATGGTCCCTGCCCACAAAACTATAGCTCTTTGGCAGATAAAAGTAAACAGCTAGATTGTTTGCTCAATATTTTATTTTTATCTCATTTACATTTATTGAGGAGTTCAAAAAAAGGAAAGCTCTTTCAGCTAGATAATATTAAGGAATGTTCATTGAAGAGAGAATGTTAAGCTGATCTTGAAGGATGGCAGCATTGGTGGAACCAGAAGAGACCAAAGTGATAGTAGATATATAAAATATGAGTGCCTGGGCACCAAAAAAGAACATGAGGAAACAGATTCCCTTCAATAACACTTCATCCATCCTGTTCTGCCTTGGCTTCAAAAGCTTATTGGTGTGGGTGGCTCAGTCGGTTAAGTGTCCGACTTCGGCTCAGGTCGTGATCTCACGGTCTGTGAGTTTGAGCCCCACGTCGGGCTCTGTGCTGACAGCTCAGAGCCTGGAGCCTACTTCAGATTCTGTGTCTCCCTCTCTCTGACCCTCCCCTGCTCATGCTGTGTCTCTCTCTCAGAAATAAATACATAAACTTTAAAAACAAAAAGGAAATCTTAATAATATGATGATAAACTAACTTGATGCTATCTATCCCCTTGTCAATACAAAGTCCTATTGGAGTTACTCTTTATAGTTGGACATAAATTCCATCTAAATGTGGGAAGTTTGAATATTGTATGATATGCTCATCCCAACTCTTTGGACACATATTTTGAGTATGTGGTATACAGTCTTACTTTATGCAGAATTGCTTACACTTTTCAAATTGAAAAGGCATTTGCAAACAGGTATATATGTGTACATAGTGTATATTTATTGAGGTATAATATACATATGGGAAAGTGCACAGATCATAAATATATACAACTTAATGAATTTTCACAAACCCAGCTCATCTAAACAACAACCAGCTGAAGACACAGAACATTAATAGCACCTCCAATGTGGCCCTTTCTGCTCTGCACCAGCCATACTCCACATCCCTGTGTTTTGCTGCTACTTAAGTCAGTTTTGCCCATTTTATAATTTAAGTAAATGAATTCATATAGTATATGATTTTTGATGTCTAGCTTCTCTCATTCCTTGCATTCATTTTTATATATAACTTTACTGAAGCATTTTTACACATTGTATAATTCCCTCATTTCAAGAGTATGATTTTTAAAGTAAATTTACCACTTTACCAAGTGATTCGATATCATCATAAATCAGTTTTAGAATATTTCCATCACCACATTGAGAGTCTGATGCCCATGTGATAATCCCCATCTCCCTCCTACCCCATGCAATGACTAAGGTATATTCTGTCTGTATGTCTGTTCTTTTGTGTGTGTGTGTGTGTGTGTGTGTGTGTGTGTGTGTATTCTTAAAAAAAAATTAATGTTTACTTATTTTTGAAAGAGAGAGAAAGAGAGAGACAGAGTGTGAGCAAGGGAGGGGCAGAGAGAGGGGGACACAGACCTGAAACAGGCTCCAGGCTGTCAGCACAGAGCCTGACGTGGGGCTTGAACTCACCAACAGTGAGATCATGACCTGAGTCAAAATCAGACGCTTAAGCAGCTGAGCCATCCTGGTGCCTCTATATATGTCTATTCTTAATGCATTATGTTTCAATCTAAAAAGTGAATATTTGAAATCAAGTGAGACTTAGTGGGCATTTCAGTGGGGACAAATCAAAGAAATAGCAGTTATTTTTGGAGGCATGGATATAAATATGTTGCTTGTATTCTGCATTCTCTTGGAATCAAAGATCATAATCTAGCCATTTAACAAATACCCTCTAGAGTTTTCTACCAAGTAGAAATGTTAAATATATAAAGTAGGATGATTTTTTTTTTCTATTTCAATGAGTGATCTAGGTTTTACTTTTCATCTTCTACCAGCATTTTAGCAAGATTACATTTTCACATGTCATATTCACATCAGGAACATGAAAAAAAAAAAAGTCAGGGAAGGAGTGAGGAAGGGAAGAAGGGAGAGGGAGAAAGCTGTTTCTCACCTTTCTGAAAAAGTTATATTTCAGTTTATATCAGTACCACTGCAGGGGATTTTACAGCTTACAAAAAGATCTTGGCTTTTGTTGTATTCTATCCTGGTGAAGTTAAGAACTCTTTAAATAGCAGTCAAAGAAGAAATGTCAGTGGCAGTTTTTATGTGTATGTAACTGAGTAAATGTTCTGCAATAACTGTGTATACATACATGAGTTTTTCAATTGAGTATTCTCCTTTGCTCCTTTCACCAAATTATTACATTATATCTTGCATTTTTCTTCTGAATTATAACAGATCAAAAATAATCCCTCATATCAGGTACTTTTCCATTGAATGCACATTCTATGCAGTAAAAAGAACTGTTGAGTATAGAAACTATAATATGTAACTCATTGCCTTAAGGATTACTTTTTGTGTGCATGTTTAGTAAAGAAAAAAAAGTAAATGAAGGAAGGAAGAAAGGTAATTATCAATTCCCAAACGTAGAGAATATGGAGAAGTTGGGAAATTCCTTTCTGGAAGCCATTTACCTCCTTTTTAATATTTCAGCCTATTTCAATTCTGAGAATATATTTTGGGAATGTCCTACTAAAATGCTTTCTAGTACTTCTTGCTATTCACATTTAATTTTGAATGAAATTATGTTATGAAATTTGAATGAATTGTGTTTGAAATTTAAGAGTTTAGTAAATGATGAAAATATCTCAGGATTGGTTAAGATAAAAGCTAAAGGGAGTTATGTTGTCTGTCTGTTACTGGCCATGGGGAATGTTAACCCTTTGTGCAGTCATTCCCAAAGTGTGGTTCATGGAAATTTGGAATTCCTGAGCTCTTTGCAGGGATTTCTGGAGGGCCAAAACTATTTTCATAACAATACTGACTTATTATTTGCCTTTTTTATTGTATTAGACATCATGCCAAAGCAGTGGTAGGTGAAACTGATCCCATCTTAGCAGGGATAAAGACAGTAGCAATAATGTACTTTAAAAAATTTCTCAGTTTTAATTGCTAATATGGCACATAATAATATAACTCATATAAACCAATAGTCTTTTAGAATCTTAATAATTCTATGATTTAAAGAGTGACAAAGGGTAGGAGAATTGATACTTAGCAAATATTTTTTTCACTTCCACTTATGGCTGAAAATTAGTTATATTTTGTCTTCATTATGTTTACATTGCATAATACTCAATGTATTTGTTTTAAAATCATCTAGAGTTTTTTTCATGAACTAATTATTATTTTTTAAATCTTTATTTATGAGAGAGAGAGAGAGAAAGAGAGTGAGAGCGAGTGTAGCAAGGACAGAGAGAGAGAGAGGGAGAGAGAGAATCCCAAACAGGATCCGCACTGTCAGCACAGAGCCTGACACAGGGCTCAAACTCACAAACCGTCAGATCGTGACCTGAGCAGAAGTCAAGAGCCAGATACTTAACCTACTAAGCCACCCAGGCACCCCTCATGAGCTAATTATTATTTATATTGAAGTATAGTTGACATATAATATTATGTTAGTTCCCAGGTGTACCACATCATTATTCAATCATCCTATACATTATGAAATGCTCACCACGATAAGTGGATGAACCATCTGCTACCAAAGTCATTACAATATTATTGACTATATTTCTGTTGTATATTTGATTTATAAAGTATAATATTTTTTAAATATATATACTGAATGAGCACCTTAATTGTTTCCCCGCCTCCAGCTCTTTAGTTATTTTTACACTTTGTGGTCAGTCTGAAGAACTTGACATCTTGTGGAAAATATTTAGAAGGTATCACCATGGAAAAAAGGATAAGTTTCTGAAAAGGAGAGTATATAGGGTATAAACACTCTAGTAATTATCTTTAGTATAGCTTAAGTTTATAAGGAAAAGAACGAAGCAGATTATGAACATAAATTCTGTCACTGATTTATTGGATACCGCAGGACTCTGGAGAAAACTAAGTGTTAGTGATATTTAGCAGCCATTCAGTATGATACTTCAGTTGCTCTGTCATTAGTAATTTTAAAGATTGCTGAGGCTACTGAGGGAGTGAGTCTCCAAGTATTTTGACTACCTTCTAGGTTTCATTTTCCTGATGAAGAGACTGAGGAACATGGAGTTTAAAAAGTCACCTAAAATTATTTACTATACAATGGCGTAAGCATGGCTGCTCTCTTTGGGTATGTAGCCCATGATTTTTTTTTTTTTTACTGTTTTTTTTCTTCTTCGAAGATTCTAAAAATAATTTTTGTTATCAGAAAAATTCTTTTCATTTCTCAGTACATCAGAAGAAGCCAGTGAAAGTTTCAAATCCATCCACAATTTATAAATTCAATTAATCTGTTGGTTAAAGAAGAGTAAAGTTTTAATAAGAAGCCAACCTTACAAAATTGATCGATATAGCCATTGGGTTAGATTTTTAGGAAAATATCCTTTCCTTGCCTGCTGATTATTCAGGAATTTTACCTTTAGCTGTAGTTTTAATATTCAGGGTATGATGTGCTTGTATAAATAGGAAATACATTCACTTGTTACTGGTGATAATGATACTTATTTACTTTTATTGTGTGCTTTGTATTTGCCATGAACTCTGGTAAAGAATTTACCTTTCATTAGTTCATTAATATTTCCCCGTAACACTAAGAGATAACCATTATTATCATTCCTATTGTACCAGTGAGGTAGTTAAAGCACATAGAAATTTTCTTGATGACGAATTTATTTTAAGCCAATGTACTGTCTTGCTTGAGAGATTTGAGGCTTTGTTTATTGTCGCAAGGGTGATAAAATGATAAAGTATCAAAAAAAGTTAAGAACTGTGCTCCTGATCATGATCATGATGATAAGAAAAGAAACTCATTTTCTCTCATGCAAACATTCAATCAAACTTTGGAATTGGTTGACTCTGGTTTTATTAATATCCAATTACAGCTGTACACACATTTTTTATTAAAGTCTTGGGTAGAAATAATTTAATAATTGTGAATCTGAAATCCTCCAGACTCTAAACCTCTTTTTTATTTGAATCAATTGTGCTTATAAAGTGTTTTAGGTAATGTAGTGCTTCTTGGAAAAACAAGCATTGATAGAACAGAGCTGATTGTATTACCAATGCTAAATATTTCTAGCTATAAAAATATAAAGCGAGATGTTTTGAGAAGTTCCTATAAGCTAGACAATGTTCTAAGCACTGTCTGTGAATTGACCAATTTAGTTCTTCCCTCACTCCTGTGAAATGGATACTGTTGTCTTCTTCACTGATGGAAGAACTAAGGCATAGAGAGTTTAATTAACATCCAAAAGGTACATAGTTTCCTATAAAGCTTTCTTTTTTAACCTAGGCAATCCAGCTCCAAAATTCAGGATAAATATTGCAATCCATCACCTTCTGTGCTTTGTCTAAAATGTGCACTATTTTTGGGTGCCTTGGTGGCTCAGTGGGTTAAGTATCCATTTTTTGATGTTGGCTTAGGGTCATGATCTCATGGTTTGTGAAATCAAGTACTGAGTTGGGCTCTTGCTGAGTGTGGAGACTGCTTGAGATTTCTCCCCCACCTCTCTCCCCCCCCTGCCCCCTCCCACTCATACCACTCTCTCTCAAAATAAATAAACATAAAAAAGTTAAATAAATAAAATGTGTACTATTTTTAATAAAATAGACTAAATGAAAAAACAGTTGTGAACCAGTCGCTAGAACTGAAAAGAAAATATACATGTGTGTGCGTGTTTGTGTGTGTGTGTGTGTGCGCACGCACACGTGCATGTTCATCCCCCACACACACATATGCTATTAGAGGTTGGTTATCTTTTACACATCCAAATAATGAAAACATGGCATGGAACTTATTAAATCATGTGGCATTTATTTATTTTCTGCCTTAGGATAAATTTTCAGGCAAAAACACTTAAGTACTTGTAATGAACATGTTCAGTTAAAAAAAATCTGTGAGATAAGATTTTGTTTTTAACATTTTGGATTTCATGGTGACACAATTATCTATAGCAATACTTCAGTAAAAATGTACATATTGTTTATAATGGGTATTAAATAGAAATTTGTATGGTTCATGAAAATAAAGGAAAATGAATGTCACTTCATATATAAGCTATGGAAGAGGGCAGGCTCATGAGTTAGAAAACTAAATACATTACATGAGTACTTTGAAATACTTGCAAATGAGAAAATGTATCATGCCAGCCTTTCTTAATTAAACTTGAATATAAGGAACAGAATGCTTTAAAATTTCCAATGTTTTGTATAATGAGATTTTAGATGGCATAAATGTTTACAAAGCTTTTGCTAATAAGTCATAAAGATGAAATCGGATCTTTATTTTTACTACACTATAGTTAGTTTGTTTTGTTATATAATCAGTTTATGCCTGTTTAATATTTTTGTTTTATTTTTCATATCCTCTAAAAATTCAGTTATGCTAAAAATATTGCTAAATTTGCCTCCACGAATATTCTACTGGCCATAAGCTTTAGTTGATTCATAGTTTCTTTACTATTAAGAATATTATCAAATACAGCTAAATGTGAAAAAAACTACAAAAAATATAGTTAGTAAATCATTCTTGGTAATACATTGTGAATCTTCCTGTTATGTGCTGATGTGAGAGTACTTTAACTCTGAGAGAAATGTTATTTCCCAAGTTGTTGCATAATAACTAAATCCCTAATATTTGTTAATGTGAAAAATTGCATTAATTGATGGTTTCCATAAAACTAGATATTTACCTTATCACATGTGTATCAGAAATATATTTATTTGTGATTAAGTTTACCAAATGGCAAAAGCAAAATATGTTTTTCATGTGTATGGAGTAATTTCAATAGATAAATATATGTATGTGTGTTTTGGCATGAAAAGACTTGAAGTCTTTCCAAAATGCTATTACCCATAACTGTTAGTACCATCAACCTTATGAAAATAAACATTTGGAGCTATTTCTTAGACTTATTTGTGTATTGAGGAAGTAAATGTTTCAAAATGAATAGAAGTCTACAGGAAGATTGCAATAAAAAGAGGAAAACATACTTCAGAAGTAATAAAAAAGGCAAGAAGCAATGGGTGTTACACAAGGAGGAAACTAGATGGCTATGGGTTTGAAGGTGAGTAGATAATTGAAATGAGGAGAACCTTTTCAGTTAAAATTATTGATATTGTTAATTTATTCAGATACACTTTGAGGTTCCCAACCTTTACCACTGATCATCTAAACAAGTCTGGATATTTTACATTTAATTAATCTACTTCTGAAGATTTGAATTTACTTATCAAATATAGTATATTAATGCTTTGTAAAAGATTCATGACAGGCCTCTATCAATATGAGCATCTTATCAAACATAATATTCTAATATTATTTCCTATTTTGGTAGCATTGACTTGTTTCATAATAATAGGAATTTTTATTTTCTTTTTAGAATTATACTTGTGAAACCCACCAAAGCCTGGCCGTAGGCAACACATCCTTCAGGCATGTTACCTGTGTACTTCTGATATATGTTTATATCTATGAATTTTTAACTTATATACTAAACTCTATTATATTTCTCTACCCAGACCACAAATATTTTTCTTTTCATTATGGTATAAAAATACCTATGACCAGTTTCATCACTTACAACCTTCTAGAATGTGGGAATTATTTCTCTGTAGGTATTTTAGAAATTAGGGTCAGAAAAATGTACTCTTTTTTCACAAATTAGTCTCTGCAAAATTTGTCCTAATAAAAGGCCTTTCACCTTTCCAAGGAATTCAAGTATATCATCCTTGCCTGAGGAGATAGGCTTCTGAATTACTTTCCAACTTCATTTCTAAAGAAAATGTAGAGTCCTTCAAATGACTTTACATTTAATTATTTCCTCCAATAGCATTTCCCTGCTGTGACATAAAAAAAAAAAAAAAAATCTGCAACTATAACAACAAACATTATGTGTGGTATAATATTTCAATGAAAGTCATGGAAGTGGAAAGGAATAAATTAATAAGAGCAGGACAAGCTCACATGGATATTGGAATGAGATATGAGCCTCCTTCTGCAAACTAACCAAAAATGTGTCTCAGTGAACGTTGTGAGGTGCAAACACATATCAAAAGTGTTACACGTTAGTGCACACAAAGGAAAAGGTAATCCTTCCTGCGATGTGGTTGGATGCATATGGGATCGCTGTAATTGTATTACGAAAGCATGTCAGCAGAAAATGATAAAACGAAGCTGCAGCATAAAATCTTATCTCCTAGATTCTTTTACTCTGTTGTGTCACAATTTCTTGCAGAAAATAATTGAAGAAAATGTTGTTTTGATGGGGATGGCATGAGCTCAGTGTATCCTTAAAAGGGGCAACTCTGAAAGTAGTAGGCCGAGCCTGCCGACATGCTTGTGCCAATGCGCGCATGCGCACACGCACGCGCACGTACACACACACACACACACACACACACACACACACGACACAACTTCTGAGATATAAATGTATAGGGTATTTATCATGTGTATTGCTAAGATGCGGATGAATTTCAAGAAAAATACCATATATTTACCCTGGAATCAAATAGTTAAATTATTATCTCATGGTTTAAGATATCATGTTTACTTTTTCTCTCATTTATTAAGAAGTAAAGGAATATGTTTCTGATCCATTTATTTTATTCTTATGTTTGAAAATATTTATATTTTTGTTAGGAAGAGCGTACACAATTATTTTACTATTGACAGTATTGATGCTCACACAGGCAAAGTGATCCAAGGTTAAATGTGACCCTGTGCTTTTATTTTAATTATATAAATATGTTTTCAGAACTAGTTTCTTTGGAAAGCAGAATAATTGGTATTTGATATTATAAAATATTCTTATTCGTTGGCAATATAGAAAACTTAGCTGAAATCATTAGACTTTACAATTTAAAAATATGTTTTTCTAATTATAACAGGAAACACATTGGAAAGGGAATATTCAACAATTGTCTAGACGCTATTTAAGAAAAACAACGTCTTTTGGAGCTCCAAAATTGTTCTGGTTTTGTGAGGATGTTTAGTAAATACCCCCTATTCTTCAGATATTTATGCCTCATCTTATCTGTTTGGTGCATACACTTTAAAATCTTTGCAGTAGACTTTGGTTTGAAACCCAAGCCCTGCGTCTTACTACATGTTGTCTCACTGAACAGTTTAGAAGTAAACTACTTACCTGGAAGACTCATAATGAAGATAGTAAAATCTATGTTTTTCCACATGTGTAGCAGCACTGTGCTAATGTGGTTTTTATTTACTATTCCTGGAGATACGTGGTTTTCCATTATTCTCTATTGTTGAATAAGAGGTGCCATTCTGGATTTTGATGCTTGTTTTCCTGTGTAGGTCGAAAGAGAAGTGTTTAAAGAATTCCTGTCTCAGAAAAAATCTCCCCAGTATGACTTCAACAATACATCAGTTTTATATTATAAAGATAGGTGTCATGATGTATTTACATGCGTAAATATTTTTCTTGCTCTACTTATTTTTAATTCTTTTATTTTATGACTTATGGGTAAAAAGTTCTGATTCTGGGAAAATCCATGAAGCACATTAAGTTTACCTTTGAAAGTCAAACAAGTTTTTATTGGGGCGCTCTCATTTCTTTAACTCCTGGGACCTCAGGTCTCATGTCTCTCGTATGTGCAGTCTGTCTTTTCCACCCTACTTCTTCGGCTTCATAGTCCTAAGTAAGAATGTCATCACCGTCTTACTTTAAAATTGTCTTTGGACCTATGAATGATTCCAGTCTCAGGCAAAACACATGCCTAAAAATGAGGAAAGAATGCTCATCCAAGGTACATCTGTTATGTTCTTGGCAGAAAATGAGAGAAATGGTTGTTGGGGAGATAATCAAAACTCTCCATTCCCTCATCCAAAGATAATTTGGTATTGTATTTGAAACATCGCAACAGGGTTCACCCTTTAGTAGAAATAACAATGCTAGGCATCATCCTGTAGATTACACACATAACCAGGGCTATTAGCGTCTCTCCAGAGTGTTTGCCTTACACTTAGGAGTTCATCTACACAGCAGCAAGAGGCTGTGTTTTGAGCTGTGAAAATGTCACTAGATTGGTAAGAATGTGGCTTGGAAGTGTCTCCACAGATCATTCCTTTAAGTTCGAGATTGAATAATCAAGTTTTATAAATTTTCTCTGTTTTCTTAAAGATAGGTCCCAAACAATAACCTTCATAGGTTTTTAGAGAAAAGGAGGTCTTATCCTTGTGAATTTTGTCTCACCAGTATCATGCCATTCTGCCAGTGTTGTTGAAAACATCTTGATAGACCACATAAGGAACAGTTACCCACATACTGTTTACATTAGTAATTAACAGAGAATTTTAGGAGAGATTATAGGCATTGTCACCACTCCAACATATTCCTTTTAATGAAATAACAGGCACAGTGGGAAGCCAACTGCATTTAAAACCCAGCAGGTCAAATTGTGGAACAGAAACTATTAAGTGTTACAAGGGTTTGAATACAAAGTGTGCTACTAGTAAAAATGATAAGAAGTACTCTTGCAAGGAGATGCTTCTTGGACAACCCAGTCTAGGAGTTTAGAAAACTTTAGGGTTCTCTCAAAATATATATTACCACACATTTTCTAGTATAGCTGGACAATGTGTAGGCTAACAAGCCACAAAGCCTAAATAGGATCAGAATTCTCCTTGCGAAGACCCTCCTCCATAAGACTAGAGAAAAAATTATTTAAGTAGGCTCTTTTACATAAGCTCATGGATCTGGGAATAGTGTACCCATCTCTCAGCATTCAGAATCTTTTCAGAAAGAAAAAATTAACAAGAAACAGAAGCTCTTTGAAAACCCAAACTTACTCCCTTTCCTCTTAGTTACCGCCCCCCCCCCCCGCCCTTTTTCCTTCTGGCATTCAGTTTAATGGCACCATGGCTAAGCATGATTCTAATCCCAGGCAAAGCACATTCCTAAAAATAAAGGAAGAATGGTTACCAAAAGGAAATCTGTATGTTCTTGACAGAAAATTAGATAAATAGATGCTGGAGAGATCATGAAAATTCTCCATCCCGTACTCCAAAGGCAAGTCAGTGTTTTAAACAGAATATCACAAAATGGTTTACCTTTTACTACAAATAACAATGCCAATGGAAGCCTCAGACCCTCAGAGTGTTTGAGGTCTCTTCAGTACCAGTTCCCCCCACAAAAACCAAACCAAACTAATAAAAGAAGGCAAACATTTTCCCCACGGTAGTATTTCAGCATTGAAAGAAAGAAAACCAGTGCCTTAGTTTTAGTCTTGCAGCAATTAGAGTGTTGGATGCTCCACCATCTGACAGAGATTCTGCAGGAAAGAAGAAATGTTTGGTACTAATTAAATTTAAATTTCAAGTTTAGTTTTGTTACAAGGTGGAATCTCAGTCTTTTGCAAATTTTCCCTCTCTTTCCATCACTGGTCTGTGGAGACTAACATGGAAGCTTTGGGCTGGTACTCTCCCCTGAACATGAGCCAGTGCTTCTGAGCTGAGACCTGGACACGTGTCTGTGTTGCACCTGCTGTGTTGCAACCTGCTGTGTTGAACCTCCACTTCAGGTTGTGGAGGTCAAGCTAATGAAAGAAACTGGGTGTGGGATCATGGACCAGACTTTATAACAACACAGCTTTTAAAATTACTTAATGTTTTAATCAATGGTATTTTCCCTCTGAAATAAAGTGTCCAAAAAGTTAAAAAGAGAAATATCATCATAGTTTGCTCATCGGAATGAAATAACCATGAATTCTATTCTGAATTTTTTCAGCTGTTGAAATTGCATATTATGTGACAGCACAAAAAAGTCTTAAAACAATGTAAAATCTCAAATGATCCTTTCTTCCCCTTCCTCTAGTTCAAATTGCACTTTGAAACTCGATGAAACAATTCCATATGTTCTACTATAGAAGTAATTGCTGCAGTTTTACAGAGTCCTAACATCTTTTGTTTACACCTAGTAAATGAACCATTGTTAGATATCCCACAGCACATGGTATGATTCATTTCTAACAGAAAAAGTATATGTATATATATATAATATATACATACACCTATATACACACACATATATACATATATTGCTATTAACAGTAATTATCACATTAAAATTATTTACTATTTAACTATGAATTAAAAAATTGTAAGTTAATATTATAAACACATGAGGTCTATTAATCTACAAAAAAATAGAACATTTTCATTATAGGAACAAACTACCATGCACTAAAATGGAAATTAAAAGTTAATTCCATTTTTTTAAGTTTATTTAGTTTGAGAGAAAGAGCACAGGGGAGAGACAGAGAGAAAGAGGGAGAGAGAGAATCTCAAGCAGGCTCTATGCCATCAACACAGAGCCTGATGCGGGTCTCAAACTTACTAACTGTGAGATCATGGCCTGACCTGATACCAAGAGTTGGGTGCTTAACCGGTTGAGCCACCCAGATGCCCCAATTATTCCATTTTTTGGAAGCCTTTAAACTTGTTTCATCATGAAAAGACAAGAAAGTAGAGAGTCAGATATTAGAGGAAAGAAAAACATGTTTCTATCCAAAGCTCTGGTCCTAAAAGAATGTTACTGAGTATCTACCTCCAAGGTGTCAGCCTTGGTATCTGGCCAAGGTTCTAAGCCAGAAAGGGAGAAAGGTCATGTGGGTTTCTTCACACTAAGGAGAGGATAGAAAAGAGTGCTATATATAGGGCAGGACCAGAGAGGCAGCTTCCGTTTGCTGTGTGTGTCTGGCCTGGGACTAGTGTCCACAAGAGCCAGTCTTCTGCTTGTCATCCTTCACCATTTGCCATTTCCCCTCTAAGGGATTTTAAATCACTTTGATGTCAGGCTGAAGTAAACAACCTGCAGGGTTTACATTTATCATAAAGGTAAAATGATACCTACCAAACCAAAGTGCAGTTACCTGGATTATCTGTTACTTGGGTAACCAGATGTTCACAGAAGATTGGGTCAAAAGACTGTAGTTTATTGAAGACATTTCAGTTCCTCCTACCACCTGAATAGGATTTTTGTCTAGATTTTCCTTATTCTTTTGCCTTAACTGTGATCTGTTATGGCAACATGCTTTGGTTGTAAAACATAAAGGACAAAGTATCCACCAAAGTGGACGAAAAAATAAAACAGAGAAAAGAAAAGAAGGAAGTACATTTTGCAGAATTTCGATCTTCAAAAAGTAATCTTTTTTCACCTTTTATGTGTATGTATTGGGTGAAGAAGACTATTATGTTTTGTGAGAGAGAACTTGACCTTTACTCAGAAATAACAGTAGCAACTGAGTATCTGCAACAATACTGAATAGGTAATGTGGTGCTACGTCTTAGAAGCATCAAGCTACTCCACTTGAATAGGTCATCATAAATGCAAGAATGTGCACTCTGTTTAGTAATTACATATTCTGTATTAACACTGTGATGGACATGTAGTGCTACTTGTAGTCTGGAGATACAGTTAAATTATGAATAGTTTAGGATCCTTGATTTCAAACTGAAAGTAAGAAAAACCTAAAGGCTATTGTTTTGTTATGTCAATAAAATCACTTTGCTTTAAAAAGTTCAAGTTTCATTTTTCAAACATCTGACAAATATCCAGAGTTTCTGTGTTGCATAGACATTTATTAAGAGCTTATGTATGTGAAATGAGTATTGAAAACTGATGCTGAGCAAGTCCAGGCTTGATAGCACAAATTGACTCAAATTAACAATAGAGATAAGCTATTACTAAAGATGCTTCCACATAGGCTGCTGGGTCAGGAATCATGCTAAATGCCAGGAACTTTAACATGACGAAAAGAGTTCCTCACTATAAGGGTGCTTAATGGGAGTTGGGGGGAGGGTTGCATAAACAATTACATCGACTCAATGGGGCCGATGCAGTGAGAGTGATGTGGATAACTTAAGGACTAAAATCAGGGGTCCTAGGGTAGCCTGAGGTGTACTGGGAAACACAGAGGATGAAATCTGAGCTAAGTCTTAGGGTGTATAGGAGACAGGCATCAGAAGGACATTGGAGGCTAAGGGGCTAGCATGGACATGGGGAGAAGTATGGAATTGCATAGATGCTGTTCAGTGACACTGGAAGTTAAAGTATAAATGAGAGTGTAGTAAAAGATGAGGCATATAGAGGCAAATAATGGCCTTGACCATTATTTTCAGAGTATTAGATTTTATAATGACTTTAATCACTTGCTAGGGCTGGCATAACAAAATTCCACAGACTGGGCAACTTAAACGACAGAAATTTATTTTCTCGTAGTTCTGGAAGTTAGAAGTCCAAGATCCAAGTGTTGGGAGGTTGGCTTTCTCCTGAGGCCTCTGTCCTTGGCTTTCAGATGGCTTCTGTGCATCCTCACATGGCCTTACCACCGTGCATGTGCATCCCAGGGGTCTCTTCCTCTTCTTATAAGGACACTTGTTCTATTGGATTAGGGCTGTCCCCTCTGACATCATTTAATCTTAATTACTTCTTTAAAATCCAAATCCATAGGGGCGCCTGGGTGGCTCGGTTGGTTAAGCGTCCAACTTCGGCTCAGGTCATGATCTCACGGTCCGTGGGTTTGAACCCCGCGTCGGGCTCTGTGCTGACAGCTCAGAGCCTGGAGCCTGTTTCAGATTCTGTGTCTCCCTCTCTCTGTGACCCTCCCCCGTTCATGCTCTGTCTCTCTCTGTCTCAAAAATAAATAAACGTTAAAAAAAAAAATTAAAAAAAAAATCCAAATCCATATACATTGGAGATTGGCGCCTGCACATGAATTGGTAGGGATACAGGTCTGTCCATAACAAGCTTGAAGAGGCACCACTGAAAGATTTTAAGTGAAGAAGTGAAATAAAATCCTGCGTTAGAAAAATTTGTGTCTAGGTGCATAATGAGGATAGATTTGAAGGGGAAAAAGAATGCAGGCCTGAGGACCAGTTAGAAACATGTAACAAATTGTCCAGATATGAGACTGTTCTTGGCAATTGTGGAATGAATGGAGAAAGACTGAGTCCAGAGAAATCCATCATTAATTGGAAGCGGAGGGTGAGAGAAGAAATAAATGAAAAGATAAATCTCAAGGTTCTGTCTTAGGAAAATAGATGATGGTACTACCACAGGAGAACAGGCCTACATGAAAAGGGATTAAGTACCCATATAGCCTTTACAACTGGATCCCTCAGTGTACACACAGCTTTGCCTTTTTGATCTTGTCTCTTTGCTCCTTCGGATCCCGCCATGATGGTGTCCTTGAACATGACAGACACAAACCGCTTAATGATGCTATTCGTTCTTTCATTGACCAAGTTAACAACACATTGTTCCCATTAACTTAATGTGAAATGCTGTAGACAATTTCAAACGTATATACAGAGAAATAGAAAAACATGTAAGTACAGACAGCATTATAAAATAAACTGAGAAAGAAAACACAAAAATTCCAAAACAATCACACAAAAACTGAGGCAAATATTAGAAATGTAGAAGGGAAAACAGCATTTTGCAAACTCATTCAATTTGTGTTTATTTATTTATATATTGAAGTATAAAGATAAATTCTGATGGCTTTAGGGGGACTAATGATAAGAATTGTGTGAAACTGAAGATATGTGCACTGTTTAGAACGTTTGCTATGTTGGAGTGCTATCCATGTGCAGTTAGATTTTTTTTTTTAAATTATTATTAACAAGAAGCCAGAAATTGGATTTTTATGAAAATCTCTTAAATTCTTAAATTTGCACCATTTAAAGAATGCATTGTAGTTCAAACAAGTTAAATTTGAAGAAGAGATTCAACTTGTATTTTACTTCTAATATTACTGTAATTTACTGAATCTGAGGATAAAAATATGAATTATTATGAATGATGGTTACTTTAAGAAGTCAATGAATGGGGCTCCATTTAATTTTTTAACTTAAAGTGCAGTTCAGCCATTCAGGGGTCTTAATTAGTATAAGCAATCTCTCAAGTTCAATGGACAATCTCAGAATTTGTTTCAGTTTACTTTGAAAATCAGAGCATGCAGTTATACTCCAGGGTTATTTTGGATAGTGGTGGTGGAAGGAGGAGGTGGAGACCATCGGGGTATAACTTTGCAGCACATACTGGAGTCCTGTCAAAACTAGGTCCTCATAATTGCATTTGGTCAGAGCCAGATAGTAAAGTAATAAATTATTATAGCCATATTAGAAATTGTTTTCCCTCAGACATGATGTCATTAGAAATGGTATGCTTTCACTTATTTGTAATTTGAGAAGATGTTGCTTAAGTAAATCAAATGAACCAGGGCAAATGATCTTTGATTTTTCATAGTTGAAAAATATAGAAATATAACCGTGACTTTCAAAATATGACTTATTCAGGCACCAGACACCCGAGATTTGTTACTTAGCTATTCTTTTATTTATTTCATGCTTTTGCTGGCCTTTTCACATACTTTACCTCATGTGAACAAGGAGATTGTATGAGTGAGAAAGAGGTGAACTTTTCATCCATTAGTTTCATCTTTTAAACATGTGACTGTTTTATTTTTATGGGCATAGTCTTTTATGGGAAACACTACAAGGTCATAGGTATATGGAATTTATCGTGCCTTTTATTTATACTATTAATTGGGAATGTTCTATATGATTGATATATACGACAGCATAAAGGTATGAGATTAGAAATGCACCTGAGGGTATTGCTAGTGGCATCCAATCAGCTCAATCATGTGAGAGTGTTTTTGAAACAAGGTTATTATCTTTTTGGGAAAATTAATATTTCACTGACTATCTGTGAATTTATTTGGAATTTCTTAAGATTAAGGTGACAGGTAATAATGTGTGTGTGTGTGTGTGTGTGTGTGTGTGTGTGTGTGCGTGCACGCTAAAATTGTTTCTTTTGGTTTTTTTACAGTTTAGCATTCTGTTAGAATGTATGATAATGCTTATTTGTTTGTGTTTATGTAGATAAGCCTTATCAACTGTGAAGCTATTAACTGCATAGAGGAAGTCACAGCAGGGATAAGGCAGGGAAATCATTGCCAACAATTTCTTATTGGTTAGTCCATTTGCCAATTTTACATGGAAAAAAGATATCTGAGTTCCAAACTGTTTAATGTTGAGATTAATTAAAATTTACTCATCAGTATTCCCAGAGAAATATAGGCCCATGTGTTACCCTTCACCTTCTGAAATAATAAATTCTATCTGTGCAGACATGTGCGAATATATAATTAATAAGCAAAGTACAATATGCTGTATATACTATTTTGGACTACACCCTAAAGACTATTTTAAAACCTTTATTAGGTTTCATAAAGTCATTTATGAGTAAGAATGTGTCTGATTAATTTTCATGGCTATTAATATTTAATAGTTTAGCTCTTAAAATTGAAGACATAAACATGGTTCATGGCAGAAAGACCCAAAATATTTAGGATTCATTTTTGAAGAATTGTTTCGTGCCTTAATTGATATTATTTAGTTCAGCTTCTCTGTATTTCAATAGTTTAGAATTCTCCTTCCTGCATTTCCTTTCCTGTATTTATATGTGCAGTCCTGATTATGCAATTCAGCTGCACCTAATATTGTTATGTCTTAATCCTTTCTTCCCTGGGGTATGCCCCGTGTTATTTTCAAATGTGTAACATTGTGATAACAAATTTATCAAATTAGGACCCTCCAGCTTCTGATCTGAATTTAAAAAATGGCCCATGAGTAGTTGGTTTTCATATACAGAATAAAATGGGCATAAATTATCCATGATTTCTTTTGCTGCTTTCAATAAACTCCCTCCAAAAAATAAATTGAAATGAAACAAATATATAATAGTTACCAAAGGTGTGTCACATGTAGGATGATATGTATTTTTATCTAAACAGAGACACTTTTGAAAGCGAAGGTGGGCGGTGTTAGTAATTACGTCAAGATTATAGATGTGTACCAGGAGAGACCTGGCCTAAATGGCATGTGAATTCTAGCCACCAGAATTAATTATATCTTTATGAGCACTTCATGTTAAAATAAGGGAAATGATACCTATGCCTCTTTCATAAAGGGAAACTATTTCATTTTTAATGTAAAGGAATCTATGATGCAAACATTCAATATATAGGTTTATTGACTAATTTAGTACTCTTCTTTGAGATAGTTGCCACATTCCTGAAAGCCATTCTTAATTCTAACCTTACATGAGTAATGCATTGTTTCTTCATCTCTCATGGGTTCTATTTCCAAAGATTGCCCAGGGGCAAGTCAGCAACCTACAGTTTAGAAGATGTGTAATTTCAAATTTAGACATGATAGGTCACCTTACAGCAGGACTGATCCTTAAAGGACATGATGGACAGAGAAAAATTACTTCCAACTTAAGGTACATACAGCCTAATCTTTTGGTAGCGTAAATGATCTAGCAGATTAAAAGAATAACCATAGTCTAAATATTTAAGGGAAGTCCTTTAGAAATAACTTCACAGAGATTATAGTGAGATGGTCAACAGATCAAATTTTTTGCTGATTTTTAGTAAGGATATAGGCAAACGTTCACATGTTATTCTTCTAGCATGTTATCTGCTTGTTAGTGGTAAGAAAAAAGGAAAAAAATGTTTTAATCAGGGGAGCAGAACATTACATTAATACATTGAAAGTGACAGTCTTTTTTTATTTCTTCTAAGTTAGAAATTCATTTCCTAGAGGTCAAAAAGACAAATAATGACTAATGTATAGAGTAATATATAGAATTCTTGAATCGTATTGTATACCTACAACTAAAATAACACTGCATATTAATCATACTTCAATAAGAAAAAAATGTAAATAAATACTGAAGGGATAGTGAGGTAAAGAGTATTTGCATATAATTAGCATTAGTAATTTGACTAAAAAGTGACAACTACTTATCAAGATCTTTTCATATTCTTAGGCATAGGTAAAATATTCTTGTTGTTGTTATTGTTGTTCACTTCAAGTCTGTTATGTTAAAATGCCAATATACGTAGAACCATTCTGTATCAGGGAGGTTCAAGACACTTTCATAGGTAAACCCTGGAATTTTAGTGGCTAAACTCACAGAAGTGTATTTCTTGTCCATATAAGACTTCACAGTTGATGCTTTGGCAGGTAATTTTCTTTCATATGGTTATCAAAGAACCTGGATTCCTTTAACTTGTGATTTCCTTGTTCCCAATGGCCTGGGAGTCCCCTGCCTGTTGGGAGGGCAGACATGGGCTAGATGCTGAGGATCCCTTAACAGCTACCGGAAACCCTGGCCTTGGAAAGGTCACCCATTCGCTTCCAATCACAATCCTCTGGCAAGAACTAGTCACATAGCCACTCCTGATAAACATGTTCGGTTCTATGGTTTCTTTGAGCGGCCACTCCCCACATTTTGGAATAAACAACACAATTTTTATTTATTTATTTATTTATTATTTTTTTTTTAGTAACCAGCTGTCTCTACCATAGTAACTGTGGTAAATTTAATTTGATAGTGAAAGTCCATTTGAAAGATGAGTATTAACAAGCCGTCAGAGTAGTACTTCTACGGAGGTGAGCTGGGCCTCTGAAGGGAAAAAATACCTTCGGTGAATACCCTTTTTACATTTGGAATTAATACCATATACATATTTTTAAAATATTTATTTATTTATTTTGAGAGAGAAAAAGAGAGCACGAGTGGGAAAAGGGCAGAAAGAGAAAATCCCAAGCAGGCTCCACACCGTCATCACAGAGCCCAATGCAGGGCTTGAACTCACAAAAGGTGAGATCATGACCCGAGCCAAAGTTAGACGCTTAATCGACTGAGCCACCCAGGAGCCCCAAGATTTTGACTGTATTTTTAAATTTGTAAGTGTAAATTTAATGGAAAGGAATCTTAGTAATCGATAACTCATCTACCCTGCTGTTTTAGTATAAACCATGTACATTTCCTATTCACTTAGCACATTACAAGATGGAAATTTGATCATTTAAAGAGAATAAAAGTTGAAAACATGAGAAAGGGTTTGCTTAATTTGCCTGTTGGAAAAAGTTCATACTAATTTACAAGCTGAAAGAAAAAAAAAAAAACCTTTTATTCTCATCAAATTGAAATGCAACCATTTTAAGCATATGATGAATACAAGAACTTTAGAAACAAAAGCAAATATTGCATAATACATGGCATGATTTTGATATCATTTTGTCTTTCTGCCATAAAGTTATTGTGAATTGTATCAAATAAAGCATTTACTGGTGGGAAGCTTGTTCTCTTCACCTTTGAAAACTTTCCAGGTGATACAGCCTGCTAAAAGACTCATTAGAAATCAGAAACAATAGTCAAAGGCACCCCAGACTGTAGTAGTGAAGAGTGATGGTCCATTCCTGTGTTTTGTCCTGAAAATATATACCCTTACTTATTTGTTGGATCAACCAAAAATATGAAGTTTTTTTAAAGTAGTTTCTAAAGAGTTCACCTATGGCAATAATCTTCTCCTTGCTTTCAATGACCTCTGGTAGATATTGTAACACACCTTGAGAGACAATGTAAAAGTAAAGGTACTTTTACAAAGCCCTTAAAGGGGAGCCTGGGTGGCTCAGTTGATTAAGTGTCTGTCTCAGCTCAGATCATGAACTCATGGTTTGTGAGTTTGAGACCTGCTTGGGATTCTGTCTCTCCCTCTGCTCCCCTGCTCTTTCTCTCTATCTCTCTACTCCTCCGCTGCTCTCGTTTGCTCTCTGTCTCAGTCTCTCTCTCTCTCAAAAATAAAAAAATAATAATAAAAATAAAAAGCCCCTAAATACAAGCATCAGTTTCTTCTTTTATTAATGGGAAAATGGATTACACAATGTGTACACATTGTCATACACATGGATGTCTGAAATGTGAAATAGCGTGCTCGCCACTTTAGCCAGTTTGAGCATAAGGTTGGTAGCCCCACATGAGGTTTTAAGACATGTAGACCCCAGGGCATGACTGGGAGCTGCTGTCTACTTCAAGGGAGAAAGGGAAAAAGACATTCTTAAGCCTCTTTATATCTTAGGGTGTATTCATTTTTCTCTTCTTTTTTTTTTTTTCAATCATTCCAATTCACTCAATCATCCCATTTCATATTGATATGAAATGATATGATATGATAGTCCCTATCATCATGGAGCTGGAGTAACTTAAACATGTTAAAGGAATAGATTCCCTCTTAAAATTAAATAATCATATTTTGTGCCTTGCATGGCCTTGAAGACTTAATATGATGTGAACCCTCAACTCCTGTCTGACTTCATCTCCCACCGTATTCCCCCATTTTCACCAAATTCTGCCCACACGTTTAGGGTCCTGGATATGTTCCTTCATTATTTGTTCTTTATATTAGGTGGAGGAAGCTTTGAAGACAATGTAAATGAGAACATAATTTTTATGTGTCTTGTTTTGAATATTTTACTATGAAGGATGATATATTTCAGGTCTAGGTGTACAATCCCGGGTTCATCTGGAAATTTTCACTGATGTTTCTAAGAACTGTTATATATTTAAAAAACCCGTCAGGAGTGTGTCCTACTTCCATGTTGCAGTAGTAGATTTAATGGTAACAACGGTAATACAATGTTAAATGAATTGGATAAACTGAGATGCAAATGTAGGAAGATATCATGTACAAAAATGAACCCTGTCACAGCCACGTCACAGCTAGACACAGTTGAGTGCAAGATTCCAGCTGTAAAGAAAGACGTGTCAAATTCCTAAATGGTATGTATCAGAATCATCCATGTGAATTCGTCCAAAACTTAGTAACAAGAATGCCTTATGGATAATGATCAACTTTTAATAGACTTGAAAAAAGAAGTATTTTATAACAAAGAAAATAAAATACCTAGAGCTCCAGAAAATACTACAAAGTAAAAAGGTACTACTGCTCATTGTATTTGCGATATTCACAGTCACCAACCCGCACAGAAGTTGAAAGTTATCACTAAAAAACCCTCAAAGGCTGCCAGCATCCTACTCAATACACTACTTTCACTAATAGCATTATGCATGCTTACATTGAGAATGATCTCAAAAAAATTGAATTTATCCCAAGTGGCGAACTTCAGAAGGGTCTCTTTCCAAACTTTGTAGCATGCAGTTAAGAAAGTGATTGATCTTGTTAAACAACTGCTGTTGTCTGCTATGAGGCAGCTGATGCTTAAGGTCACTGCTTATTCTCTGTGCCATTCATCCCTACTGCGAAAACTTTCACTGCAGGATGTGAGCCATCAATCGGGATCCTGATGACTAAAATATAAAGGCGAGTCTCTGATAGTTTCAACAAGCCACACTGGATTTGAAGCACCTTTTAGCATAGTAATCACCCTATTGCTAAGAGAATTAAGGTAAATTTGTCAAGTCTAATAGAGAAAAAAATCCAGGGTGCCAAGAAAGGACATATTGCACATGGCATGATGCTCACTTAATTTAGTCTCTGCTTAAACTCACCTCATAAAAGAATTCTTCCTTAACTTCCCTGTCTAAAATAGCAATCCCTCTACCCCACACACATCATCAGACACACTTCTCATTCTGTCTCCTTCTCCTGATTTAATTTAGACATGACTACCAGTCAATGTAATCTATTTATTTTTTTTTTTTTCTTCAGTTTTTTTCTTCAGAATATCAGCTCTGTAAGGATGGGGACTTTGTTTTTTTGCTCATGGTGAGATACCAGTGTTTAAAATATTGGAATATAAGAAACATTAAAAAAAAAAACCTTTTATTTGAGAGAGAGAGAGAAAACACGTGTGTGCATGCATGTGCAAGTAGGGGAGGGGCAGAGAGAGAGGGGGAGAGAGACAGACTCCTAAGCAGGCTCCACGCTGTCAGCACACAACTCCATGCCAGGCTCAATCCCATGAATCATGAGATCATGACCTGAGCTGAAATCAAGAGTTGGATGCTTAACTGACTGAGCCACCCAAGTGCCCCAAAGACATTTAAAAAAAAAATTTTTTTTGAATGGTGTGGCTAAGAAGGAATGTACAGTATTGTTCTTCTTTCTCACTGGAACAAAAGTAAGGAACTTTCTATAAGCAATGTAATAATATAGAAAATGTTTTATAAAAAAAAACTTTTATGATGAAAAGGAAACTATTCATTTATAGGCCAATGATAAGGGGAAAAAAAGTGCAGTTTGAAAGGGAATAAAAACTAACATGAGGCATGTATAAGGATGAAGATATTATGAAATCTGTTGTTATCCTGAATTATGACTGCTAAAACTTGTTTGTAATAATTATTAAATTATCTTTAATGTGCCTGACATTGCATTAGACATTAGGCATAAAAAGATTAGTAGAACACATGTCTTGCCCTTCAGGTATACAGTCTAGAGAGGGTTGAAAGCAACTAAAAAATATTTAAATTAATACTGTGTGTGCTAAAATGGAAGCTAGTACAAGACTCTGGGAACAAAGTAGGAACAGCCTTGTAATGTAAAGGGAAAACTTTGAGCAAGAGGTTCTATTTCAATTGGATGTTGAAATATGAATAGGGTTGTGTTGGTTGGTTAGACAGAAAGACAAAAAGGAGCAAAGATGTGAGAAAGAATTTGTGTATTCTGGTCGGAATCATGTATGTGTTATGCGACAAAATAGCAGAAGACTCTGATGGAAAAAGAGAAAGGGAGAGAATTATGGTTTTGAATACCAGATTAGAGAATGCATTTTTGTTTTGTTCTCTAGGTGATAGGAAGCTGGCAAAGAATTTTAAGCTGAGGACTATAACTTGAACAGGCTTGGGTTTTTAAAAAATTGTTTCTATGGCCAGAATGTGGAGAGAGACAATATGACAAGGTAGGAGATGGGTATTTCAGCTCTCCAGTATGTCCCAAAGTTTCAATCAAACACTGGTTTTAGGTGGTGTCCATGGAGAGTTTGTGAAAAAGGATTGCACAATGTGCCATGTTTTAGAAATATTAAGTCAAGCAAAGATAAACAGGTTTATTATTTGTATTATTGTTAGTGCTGTTCTATTATTATTATAGAACTTGTGAGAAAATTCAGTATGTTTATGTCTATCATGCATCTCTAAGATGGCGGACGTGTTGTATGGTTTTTTCCAAACATCATGACCACAGATCATCTACAGTCCCTCCTCTTGTCAACTGCCACCTGCCAAATTTTATATGACATTCTTTTGAATTTTCACTAGGGCTACCATTTAAGCTGAATTTCTCAGCTAGGCTTTTGTGAGAAAATTAAGTCCTGTAGAAATTTATTTGAGTGAGTCTTGGAAATTCTTCCAAGCGTGATCCGTGGGTAATACCATTCTTAGATGCATAAGAGAGAAGCTATTTTCTTACATACACTGAATGTCCCTGGACATCAGAGAAACGATGGGAGATAATAAATTATGAGGGCTTGAGCTAAGAGCAATAGTAGTGTCAATAAAGTGATTGTCTGATACAATTTAGTGACTCATTTTGTTGTTGTGAATTTATGACTTCTGTTGAAAGCTGTTTTCATAGATTTTCTTTATTGAAAATACATAAATACACTAAAAAGAACCTCAAATACATATATATATATATATATATATATATATATTTGAATTTATCAGTCTGATATTTTTCTTCATAATTATATGCCATCAAGGCAGAATTTGTTCAAAAATTTTTGAAGACACCTTGATATAAAGGACAAATTTGTTCTATAGAAAATAATATGTGGAGAGAGTTTATAACTCAGAGAGTCTGAAAATACACATTTCAATAAAACTGGCTATTTTATTTAATCACAGGAAGGACATTGGAAATATAGTAAAGATCACACTGAAAATTACGAGGGAATTAGACACGAATAAAATGCTTCAAAAGATAATTATTTTAAGAGGTTGGTGATATAAGGGGTAGGAAGGAAAAGGTGGACTTGAATAAGTTATTTAATCAGAATGATTAGTAGTTACATAATTACTGCAACTTAGGGATACATTGGAAACCAAAACGTTATTAGAAATAAAAGTTTTTAAAAGCAGTGTGTTATTAAAAATATGAAAATGTGCATGGTGGATGCCTAAAACTCACCCAATTAACATTTTAAAGTATAATTTAAGGGCATTTTTATTTTTATTTTGAGAATGAAAGCTATTGAATAGTTCAGTGGGCAAAACAATTTCATCACTACTGGAGATTGATTTTTACTTCAGTAATCAAGAGAAAAGAATTTAAATTTTGCGGTCCTGAATAGATGTCGTATAGAATTATAAGCAATATGAAGAGAAGGCTTGTTTTTCACAAACAGCAGATTTTTTTCTTTTTTTTTAAAGCAGTGCTATTTTACCAGTTGGATAAATTGTCTCTATCCAACTATTGACTACAACCTCCCACATTGACAAGGATTTCCTTTATAATTTTGATTGATTCCTGGAATAGGAAAGGCCATATTTCTCATACTAATTTGTGACTTTCACTTCTGTTCTCCATACTATACCATGTGACTAATGATAATGACTAAGCTTTTATATGATAAATAAGTTATATTCACTCATGTTGGTGTCCAAAATTTTTTTTAAGATATTAATTTGGATGGATTTTTACTATTTAAACATGATTCTATACTTTATGATTCCTTCGTAAAATAAAATCTTTAAGATACATCAGATATTTCTTATGTTTACTACATTTCAGGAAACTCTGGAGTTGCACAAGTACTTTTATAGACATAGTATTAATTGATTTTGAATCCTAAGGGATTTGGTTACAAAATGCAGATAGTCTGTGTTGTTCATTAGAATGAGATTTCTTTTTATTTTATTTATTCTGAGGAAGAGAGACGGAGAGAGAGTGGGTGCAGACATATGTGCACACATGAGCGAGGGAGGTGCAGAGAGCGAGAGGGAGAGAGAATCCCGAGCAGACTCCGTACTGACAGCCCAGAGCCTGACATGGGCTCGATCTCACAAACCTGTGAGATCATGACCTGAGCCAAAATCAAGAGTCAGAGGCTCAACCAATTGAGCCACCCAGGAGCCCCAGAATGGGATATTTTAAATATTTTGAATATGTGAAAATATAACCTTAAACAGCATAGCATTTTTATTTAATATGTTTATCAGTTTTGATGTGTATGTAACTCATGACAAATGTAGGCCTTCAGAATTTTTGGTGATTGATTGAATATATTCATATTTTCATTTTTTTCCCTTTCTCTCTTCATTTTAACCTGTTACACCATATACTTTTTTTAAACTTCAAAACCCAAAGCACTTACTTTCACTAAGCCGTTTCGTGAACACTTTCTTTCAAGATCTTTAATTTCTCCCATTATTCTTGATGATCACTGACCGGTTCTTCCACCTCTCACTTTTTTCTGCAATTAGTGTGAGGGCTTCCTTTAAGGCCAGCACCTCCGCTCCTCAATCAGAAAGAGCTTTCTCCTACAAAGCTGCTCCATGTTTAGAACAGGCAAGTAAGAGGGAGCAAATACTTCAACATCGGCCTCAACTCAAGTCACGTCAGTGCTTCTTAATAACAGCTCTACTTTGTATTTCTTGAACTGTGGATCTTATTGACATAGCTTGAATTCTGGAAGGCAGCTATGCTCACCACTATACCACCAACACTGCACAGCAACATAGCTTGAACTCTGAAGACACGCTTGGAATCTCCTTATCACAGAAAAAACCTCAACCTGCTCAGTATTTTTGTTTTTAATAAATTCTAATTGAATCATCTACCTACATCTATGACCTACCTAGGGTCTCTCTGACTGCTCTGTATCAGCCAAATCTGAGATCTCATGCTAGTAAACTCAGCTCAATAACATAGATTCAATATCTACTATTTAAAAATATTGAATGCCTGACTGAATATTAGAGTTTCAGTGACAATGAGACATCTTCCTGCTTTTGAAGACTCTAAAATCTAGTGAGAGGAAAAAAGGTACATTACTGGATAATTTCAATATTGTAAGCCCTGGAATTGAGGTGTGATCGGGTTCTAGTGGAATCCAGTAAGAAATTATTGGACCAATCTTGAAATTGAAAGATATCTTCCTGAGAAAAATTCTATCTTGGAAAAATAAGCAAAGTAGGAAGGTATTTCTAATAGCAGAAGCCCAGAGATGTGAAACAGAATGAATATGCGAAAAAACTGTGGTTTACATTCTTTAAATAAAAACCGTTGTTTATTTTTTTTTTTAACATTTTTAATTTATTTTTGAGAGACAAATTGAATGGGGTTGGCTGGGGGGTGCAGAGAGGGAAGGAGACATAGAATCCAAAGAAGGCTCCACGCTCTGAGCTGTCAGCACAGAGCTCGGACGAGCTCAAACCCATGAACTGTGAGATCATGACCTGAGCCAAAGTTGGTTGCTTAACTGACTAAACCACCTAGGCACCCACAGTTGTATATTTTTAATAATTGTTGCAAAATATTTTTTATCCTTCTGAATTTTAGGCAAACTAAGATAGTGCCTAAAATTATTCTATCAGCTGTTCCTATTTAACAATTCGCCCCAAAACTTGGGATCTTAAAACAATAAGCATTTATCAAATCCACAGTTCTGTTTGTTAGCTGTGTAGGTCTTCTGAGATGATCTGGGCCTGCTAGGCTGGGGCTTAATGGCCCAGGATGGCTCTCCCCATATATCTAGTGGTTGGCAGAGTGATTTGTTTGGTTACTGGAGGGATCAAATAGGGCTGCTTGTCTGAGCTTTCCTTAGTCTCTGATTTCCAGGCTTTCTTTTTATTTTTTTTATTTTTGGAAGAGTGCAAGACGGAAAGGGGCAGATAGAGGGCTGCCCCAGATCTGAAGCAGGCTCTGAGTTGTCAGCACAGAGCCCGACGTGGGGCTTGAACTCACGAACTGTGAGATCATGACCTGAGCTGAAGTTGCATGCTCAACTGATTGAACCACCCAGGTGCCCCCGATTTCCAGGCTTCTTTATACAGTGATTGTTTTAAAGTTCCAAAGAGCTGCAAGCCAGAGAAAAGCCCAATGCACAAGCATGTCTCAAATCCTTGCCTGAGTCTTTTTTTTTTTTTTTTTTTTTTTTTTTTTTTTAATGAACCATTAGGCAAAGCAGTCTTATTGCCAATTCCAGAGACAATTTGTGGAGAAAGGAACTCTACCTTTTTAAGGGAGTAGTTGCAGTTCAGTTTACAAAAAGATCATTTATACAAGGAGAGGAAAACTCTCTGGCTGGCTTTGCAATCTACCAGTCACACTGTAGGCTTTATAAAGTTTTATGATCTTTTTCTTTCTTTCTTCATTGTATTGCTTTCACTGAGAAGCACATTCCAACTTGCCTTGGGGCCAATAATTAGTTATAAATTAGAACAAGAAGGGCCAGTCTGTTTGTTTGCTTTTGTTACTAATAACTGAATACATGTTATGTCCTAGTACATCTCCTCTGTCCTTTCTACTTAGCCTCTTTATTGTAATCTTCCATAAACAAATTACCCAAAATACCTTTTTTCTCTAAAAAATCAAAGGCAAGAAAATAATTATTTTCTTTGAAAGGAGATATTGACATTATTTTTTAAAAGACATTTCTGTGCACTCAGATCCATATTTGAAATATTCTGGTTTCAATAGCTTGATCACTAGGCTTTTGTAGAAGGTGTTACAGATTTATTTTTCTGTCATGCTTTTGGATTGATAGCAACTTTTATAATATTTTTGATCCAGTTTTTCCTTAGGGTCCAAGGTACTCCTGGTTAGTAATTGAAACTCCCAAGGGTGCTCACTGCTGCTTTTGGGCCACCAGGGTGCCATTCAGAGCAGTTCACACTTAGAAATTCAAGGGGCTGAACTTAGCTCATATTTTTCTTTCTGTCTTTACTCAAAATATACCAACTGTTTCAAGAGAAACACATAATTTACATTTGGGGGAAGGCAAATTTAATTTCTGAAGGGAACTGCTGACTAAGCAAAAATTCACTGGTACTCATCTTAGTAAGAACAAATAGTTAAAATTTTGTCTGCATTAAGTTTCTGGTGAACTTGAAACCAGGGTTAAGGTTAGGAAGAATAGAGCAGTGAAAAGAAATAGAACAGAGCAGAGTAAAATTATAACTGAAAAGTACTTAAAAGCTTTCTTAAATAATTCAGGATTCTTCTTTTCATATTTTAAGAAGTATATGCACATATTTATATAAAAGTTTGTATTTATACATTTAATTTAATAAATAACAAATTTAAATATATGTAAATTAAATAGGGGTGGCTTTAGGATTTTTTCTTAAAGAAAGCAGTTGGGGGTTCTTAATACAGAACATGAACAAAAACACTTCCCAGTAAATGTAGTCTGTTTAACTCAGAAAACTAATGTCTCTACCTTCTGAAACCCATAGTAAACTGAGAGTAAAGGGTTTTTTTAAGACATAAATTCTACAACAATGGGAAGGATGGTAAAGGAAACAATAGCTAGAGGATTTGGGAAGCTTGAAAGTAGATGGGTGAGCATACCTGAGAAATTTCAGTTCTAAAATGACATTGTGGGGAACCTAAAACCAACTGCATCTGCAGGGATTGATAGTACCAGGTCCTTCTGTCGGTGGACAATAAAATTAAAATAAAGTTACTTAATAAGCCAGACTCTCAGAGAAGTCCGAGTACTTGAATCCACACGAGTGTCTCTTAGATGCCTTTTGTTCGCTTTCCCTCATCTCTTTTGCAGTAGTAGACAAAGAAACAGTTGAGTTGACTGATGCCCAACTCTGGTGCATTGTGTATGTCATATAAATTATGACGTGCTTTAAAATAATTCAATTTAGTAACTCTTGTGATTTTTGGGGTTTATTGTTTTTGTTTTTGTTTCTGTGTTTCTCTTCCTTTTTGCTTTCTTTTTGTTTTAAACAAGAAAGTCTCCTTAGGACTCTGGAGAAGTTCCCTTATCCCAAGAGTTGTACATTTATACTGAATACTCTTCTGGTTTGATTTAATTTTGACTAATGCTTTTTTAACCTTTTCCCACATATTTTCTTACTTTTTCCTAGCTGCTTCTTTACCTATATTCCTTCTGTATTATATAATTTATTTTAACAACATGGATCGATTGAAGCCTGAAGATTATAATGAAATTATCACAGATTAAGTTCTTGTCTGGAGTTGAACAATAGCAATGATGATAAACGCATAGTAATAACTGATCATTTCTAAGAAAGATGTTGTACCCCCTGCTTTTTCCCCAGTGGATCTCACCTCACGATGTAGTGAGCTCCCCAGAAATGTTAGCATTTGTAGTTTTGAGAGTACGTTTCATGATGTTAGTAACACTTAATGGGAAAAAAATTGCTAATTTTCATTTTTTTCATTTCATTTTTTAAAAATTTTTTTTTAATGTTTATTTATTTTTGAGACAGAGAGAGACAGAGCATGAACAGGGGAGGGGCAGAGAGAGAGGGAGACACAGAATCTGAAACAGGCTTCAGGCTCTGAGCTGTCAGCACAGAGCCTGATGCGGGGCTTGAACTCACGGACCGTGAGATCATGACCTGAGCCGAAGTCGGACGCTTAACCGACCAAGCCACCCAGACGCCCCACATTTCATTTTTTTTAATGTTGGGATTTTATCGTTTGTGTTCCTTTCCTCTTCCCTCAACTTTTTAAAAAAAAATATTACACTCAACATTAATAAAATCTTTGTATGTGTATTAATCATTCCCAGTATAACCAACATTACTCTTTTTACTTAATGTTTGCTTAGTTCTTCCAAACAGCTAATTTTCCTTTCACTTACTGTCACCAGGATTAATTAATCTGAGTACAACGAGGCAATTTTTAGGGTTTTGTTTGTGGTTTTAATTTTTTTTTTTAAGAATTTTTTTTTTTAACGTTTATTTATTTTGAGACAGAGAGAGACAGAGCATGAATGGGGGAGGGTCAGAGAGAGAGGGAGACACAGAATCTGAAACAGGCTCCAGGCTCCGAGCTGTCAGCACAGAGCCCGACGTGGGGCTCGAACTCATGGACAGTGAGATCGTGACCTGAGCCGAAGTCGGCCGCTCAACCGACTGAGCCACCCAGGCGCCCCTGTGGTTTTAATTTTTGCTGTGAGGAGCCTCTGGGTGGCTCAGTCGGTTGAGTGTCTGACTTCAGCTCAGGTCATGATCTCAAGGTTCCCGGGTTTGAGCCCCACATCGGGCTCTGTGCTGACAGCTCAGAGCCTGGAGCCTGCTTCGGACTCTGTGTCTCCCTCTCTCTCTGCCCCTCCCCCACTTGTGCTCTGTCTCTTTCTGTCTATCAAAAATAAATAAAAAATTAAAAATATTTCTAATTTTTGCTGTGAAATTTAAAATTAAAGAAAAAGAATTATACCTCTCCTTTCCTGCCTTAAAAGGGGAAAAAGCCAATTACTCTCTACCTCTAGAATTTATTAAGTGAAGACTAAGGGTGGAAAAAATTGCTGTTTTCATCTATGTCTATACTTATAAGCAAAATTTCAGTCAGACAGTTAGACCACAGTGCTAATTCATCAAGAGGTCCCTACATGTCTGTGGCTGCTGTTGGTGTATTTATCTTAAAATGATGTCGCTTTCAGTGTTTTCTGAGAGTTTACAAAGCCAAGTTTGAGGCATGTGTACAAAACAAAGAAGAATTTGGGACTGCATCTCTTTTAAACATTGCAAAATAAGAAGATAGTCTTTTAAACAAAAATTATGTACAACCATTGACCTGACATCAGTGAGCCAGATCTCTTCATTTTAATTTAAAACTTTGTGTTAACCCTTCCATATTCAGATTGGGGATATTCTGTTAAACGAAGATAGTATTAATCCAAACCAAAATTGATATTAGTATTATGGCCATCAGATTTAAAAAAAAAAAAAGTCCATGTAATTTCCTTCCTGGGTGTTACAAAGGACTCCTATCTTCTCACCATTAGCTTCCATTTCCCCAAAGGTTTTCTCACAAATCAGTCTGATCTGTTAAGGTATCATCTTATTTTATTTTAAAAGTTTATTTATTTATCTATTTTGAGAGAGAGAGAGAGAGAGAGAGCGCATGCAGGAAGGGCACAGAAAGAGGCAGAGAACGAATCCCAAGCAGGCTCTGTACTACCAGCATGGAGCCTGATGTGCGGCTCAAACTCACAGACCATGAGATCATGACCCGAGCCGAAAATGAAGAGTTGGACGCTTAACCGACTGAGCCTCCCAGGAGCCCAAGATATCTTTTTATACATGTGGTGGGATAATGGTAATGAAAGTAACACTAATAATGATAAAATGATGATAATGGTGGTGGTGATGGTGGTAGGGTGATCATGGAGAAGGATAGTTAACATTTATCATTTGCTGTGCCTGACATTCTGGTATGCACGTTACGTTATTATTATCTCATTCAATCCTCACAAGGATTAGATAAAATTTTGCTTCCATAAAAAAAAAAAACAAAAACAAAAAAAGTGACCCAGAGAGAGTTTAAAATGTTCCCTAGAGTCACACAGCTAGTAAGCAGTGCAGTTCAGTCAAGCTAGTCCTTTACTGGAACCCACTCTATCTGTGGTAGTCTTTTTCCCCTTTTCCTCCTCCACAGTGACAAGTTTGGTCACCTAAAGTACCTATGATGCCATTCTTCTGAGGAAGACTCAAGCAAAAGTGGAGAAAACCAGCTGGTTAGTCTGCAGTTTTTTCATCTCAAAAGGAAAAATAAAAATGAAAAAAAAAATTTAGTATCTTACCATGGTCATGTTAGTAGGCTAGTAAATAGGTAAGGATTTGGAAAGCTAACATGGAATTGTTGCCTGCTTAACAAATTAATGCTCCTTCCCACACAGGAGCCTGGAGTAGCATCTGAAATTTGAGGAAATGACCCAGTCTCCTGTTCTTCAAACCTTACTCTGCTGTTCCATTTTGTGTTTGCCACCTGTCTTCCTCTCCAACTTAAGGTCCTGAGTTGTTCTTCCCTGATGCAGTGGTATCCATTCACACCTTTCTGATAAATTTAGTCCTTACTCAGCCATGTCCTCATTTTCCAAGAGACTATTCTGATCAATATGCCTTGGTCCTTTCAAAAGTGGATAAAACAAAGGCAAAAAGTAACTTGAAATAAAGAAAAAAGAAGAGGGATTATGTTCAAGCAGATTCATGTGGTCACAACCCTATAATTTGAAAAGACTTTAATATGAGTGAATCAGCAACACAAAATACTGTATTATCTTCTTTTATGAGGTTTGAATTTAAGAAATACTCCTAGATTTCTCCAAAGATAATACACATTTATCTTTCAGGTACTGATACAGTCTCTTTCATCATTCCCTGTGCTCACCATTAATGAGTGTTCATCTTGTCCCTGATCTTAATTCTTGCAGCAAATATTTACTGTGTTCCTGGTATGTGTTAGGCACTATTCTAAGTGATAGGGAGAACATAGTCTCTATTAAAGAAGACAATCGAATAATAACTCCAACAAGTATATTATTAGTCTGATATAAGTGCTCTGAAAGATAGGAGCACTATTCTGTAAGTGTTTAACAAAGGAATCTAAGCTAGTTTAGGGAGTAAGGGCATGTATGCGAAATCACCCTTAAAGAGAAATGAACTGAAATACAGGAGAAGAGTCAGGAGGTGTGTGGTGTTCACATAGGAATAGTGTTTAAAGAAGAGGAAATAGTATGGCTAAAGGCTTTTTTAAGGAACTTAAAGACTACTTTCCAGTGTGTGACTGGGGCTCAGAGTGCAAGGTGGTGAATGAGTACACAGTGATATTAGAGATGCAAGAATGTGTCATATCATGCAAGGTCTTACTGGCCACATTATAGCATTTTGGTATAAACCTAAAAACATTAAAGATTTGTTGAATGGATCTAAGCAGTGGTGCAAATGAATCTGTTAGGTTTGCATTTTGGAAAGATCTCGCTTCAGAGTGGAGTTTGATGAGAGGCTATCCAGGTTGAAGTCAGAAAACAGCTCTTATTAGGGTGCCTGGGTGGCTCAATCAGTTGGGCATCAGTTTCTTGATTTCAGCTCAGGTCATTATCTCATGGATCATGGAATCGAGCCCTGCATCAGGCTGTACACTGACAGCACAGAACCTGCTTGGCATTCTCTCTCTCCCCCCAACCCCTCTCTGCCCGTCCTTCTCTCTCTCTCTCTCTCTCTCTCTCTCTCTCTCTCTCTGTCCCTTTGTCAAAATATAAAGAAACTTAAGAAGAAGACAGCTCTTACTGATTAGAGTCTAAAGGAAAGGCAATAAGCAGTTGGACAAATAGTAATGGAGAGGATATAGTAATGGAGAGGAACATTGAGAAATGTTCAGGATGACTTCTGTTTGTTGTTGTTGTTTGCTTGTTGTTTGTTTATTTTGGCTTATATTGCTCAGTAGATAATAGTAAAGAGGAAAAATTAGAAGACAAGGTTTGGGCAGAAGATTGATTCAGCAAATATTTATTGAGTGCTTACTCAAGCTCTACCCATCCGGAGTTTCTTGAAAAAATTAAACGCTAAATGCCTCATAAAGCATTTGTTGCATATAATGAATTACTATTTTTCTGTATGTCTAGAGTAAAACTAATCTTGTACCTTCCTTGGAAGAAGTTGAGAAGATAGCCAATCAAGTCATTTTTCATAAGTTCTTTTTTTTTTTTTCAATGTTTATTTTTGAGAGAGACAGAGGCAGAGTGCAAGCGAGGGAGGTGCAGAGAGAGACAGACACACACAGAATCCAAAGCAGGCTCCACGCTCTGAGCTGTCAACACAGAGCCAGACGCGGGGCTCGAACCACAAATGGTGAGATCATGACATGAGCCGAAGTCGGATGCTTAACTGACTGAGCCACCCAGGTGTCACTACATAAGGTTTAATTATCTTGCAGAACTTCAGCTGAGAAAGACCGAGTTGTTACATGCTGCATAGCATTCTACCTATGTTCTGAACATAATGAATCAGAGATGTCGTTAAGCATTTGATATGAAGAAAAATCATTCCCATGACAAGATTAACTACAGCAACTTAATTTTATCTAATAGTTAGGATACCTCCAAAGCAGCTTACATATTTTATTATAGGCAGTTAAGAAATACATTTTAAAAACTTATAAAACATCTTTTAAAAATTACACTATGGTAGTAGCTATGTATCATTAATGTACCCTTTCTCAGATACTTTAGAGCTGAATTTTTGTCTTCTACTAAAAAATGCAAATGTGATACACTTGCAATTCTTTTTGAAGTATGCATAGCTTATTATTTTTGAAGTAGAAAACTAGAAAGTATTTTGGAAAATTTCTTAGATGGTGATAAAGATCCCAAGAGAGCCTTAAATGTTGAAAATGAGATGTAGGAAGTGAAACAGTGCCACCTGACTTTGACCCTAAGTGTAATTACATTAAGGTATAAAGTATTGTTTTTCATCCGTTTAATATTTATTTAGTGTGTGGTATATGCCAAGCAGTGTTCATGGCACTGGGAGAAATCAATGAACAAACCAGATAAAATATGTTTTGGGGATGGTATAGGCCAAGTTGCTCTACATATAAGGTGTTCAGAAAAGCCCTTCTTAAAAAATCATAAGCAAGATCGTATTTGTTACAAAAAGTACATCAACTTAATTTATAAACTTCAAGTATTTTCATGATAATGTTTTGTTCTTTTTGGGTAGTAATTTTGAGTGCTAAATGGAATAAAGCCTATATATATATTAATTGCTTTATATATTCCTACATATTAGTTACACTGTTAATTTAAAATGTTAAAAAATGCTATGTGCATATATCACCCCAAACCCAAATGTTTTCTACTCTTTAATTTGAATATTTTTGAATTAGAAAATAGATCAGTTGTTTCCTCTCAGACCTTGTAGTTTTAAGGAGAAGTCAGGCAGAACAAGATGTGCAATACAAAGCTAAGAACGTGGATAGGATTAACACAGGGTGATAGGAGATCACACTGGTGAAGCATGTGATTCAACACTGTGGTGAAGAACACTTCACAGAGAGGATACAAGCTACTTGAAGGCAGAATAAAGCCAAATAAAGGCGTGGCTGTGGGCATGCTACTCATATCATTAAAACTGTGGGGTTTTTTAACAGTAAATACATAAAGGAAAGATACTGCATTGATTGACAGTATTTTCTTTTGCTCCATGCTTTATTCTTTGGCTGTGTACCATTGAGCAAGGATCAAGCAGTTCTGCAAGTGTGTTAACTATTTATTAAGTAGAAATCTAAGTATTTGTAGTTAAATGCCATTGACTTATATTTTCTCAGCATTTTACAGCTTAGAATATGCTAGCATGGTCTTTTATTTGGTCTTCATATCTAGTAAGAAAACTATAGATAGAGATATTAAATACTTTCTCAGGGTTTATTTTTATACAATTTAATGATTTATCCAGAAATCTTACTTTGATAGTGATTAAATGAATGTGTTACGCAGAATAACTTTTTCTCTTTGTGTCTTGAGCTCTGTTTCCTTTTCTGTCAATGCCCATATATTTGGATGAAGCCACTTATCAACCACTTTGGTTTATACTCTCATATAATTCAAAATTCAGCATATTTCTTCAAACATAAAAGCTAGGTAAAAAACAGGAGTTATTGACGATATGCTATTTACATTCTCTTCAAACTTCTTAAAAAGGCTATTTTTTTTCCCCTTTGGACCTCTCTTATATTATCCTGCTAGTATTTTCTACCTTCTGGCAGGGTTGAAGTAGTAAATTTTTTTCTTCCTCAAGAGGGATCAAGAGCAACAACAGTATAATTAATCATTAATTAAAAATTATATTTTAGCTCTAATGATATGTTTTCTTATTTATGCTTACAAATTACCTCCTTTTTAAATTGCACACTCTGTTACCTTTATGAACAAAAACACTAGAAGTAGTTTGGTCTGATGGAAGAACACAGGCTTTAAAGGGGTATGTGCCTAAGTTGCATAACAATTTTTCTTTATCAGTGAAATTCCCTTATTTTAATCTTCCTGGTTTTTACTCTCCTCAATCCTAAAATGGAAATAATATCAAATATATAGCTTTTTAAAAAATTGAATGAAATATCATATACTAGTCACCCTGCAATGTATCTGTCATAAAAGATAGCGTACAATTATATTTCCTTTTGACTTCTTGTCCTCCTTTCTTAAATTCATTGGGCGCCATTATATTCGACCACCTAAAACAATCATATGCTGCATCAGTTCATGATTTTAATCTAGATATTGCTCTTTTCCAGATAAATTAGAAAAACCTTCTACTCTGGGTTGCTTCTGATTAATTTTCATAATTTTTAGTATCGTTTCCCTCACATATCAGGAGGTATTGCAATTCTGCTGTGCTGCAGAATTTTGCATCTCGATCTCTATTCATTTTGCCTTATTTTCTACTTATAGCTTATGACAAATAAAACCCCTCTTTTCTGAAATGTTCACATATTTTCCTTCAGAGCTGGTGCATTGATCACTATTAACAACAGATATTACCTCAGTATATTGGATTACAATAGCAGACTGCATTTTACAAAGTAGAATGAGTCATGCTTCAAAAGGGACAGTTCCCTCAGCCCACCCTGCCTGTGTATAGTGCCTTAATTTTCCAATCATTTATACCTTTTTTTGCATTAATTTTTTTAATAGGAACACATTACTTTAATGATTATCTTTGAGTCATTGTCATATCTTTTGTGATTGGGTATGATAGGGATTAAAGAGAAGAAAGGAAATGAAGAAACAAGGGCATAATGCTGGGAGCAAGGCTGAATAACAGCGACTTTTGGGCCAAACTGGTGCATATTACATGGAAGCCCTTATTGGAATTAACTTAATTATATGGTAGAAAGATGTATACAGTATACTAATAATGGCAATAATAGTAGCTAATACCCACATAACATGGCTATTGTGAGGCTTGCTATCAATTTAATTATTTCTATAACAACCCTTAAATATGAGTACAATTACTGTCTGATACTATTTTATCAGAAAACTAGCACAGAGAGGTTAACTCACTTGGACAGTTATCACACAGCCATCAAGTGCTGAAACCTGGATACCAAGCTAAGCAGGTGTGCTCCCATAGTTTCTCTGCTCTTAACCATGACCCCACACTGCCAATCTGATGAGACTGCCCCAACCTACTGCTAATAATGTGGTGACTTAGTAATCAGTAGGATGAAAATAAAGACAGTTGATTCTTTTTTTTTTTTTTTACAGACTGTTCTTTCCATTTTGTTGTTGTTGTTCTTGTTGTTGAGGTTTTGAGGGCAGTATTTATTTCTCAAAGAGATGTCTGTAAAGTTAAGGAACTGCTTTGCCGAAACTCAACTTTTCTTACTTCAAAATAAAGTTGAGGGACAGGCCTGTTTAAGAATCTTAGTATCGGGGCGCCTGGGTGGCGCAGTCGGTTAAGCGTCCGACTTCAGCCAGGTCACGATCTCGCGGTCCGTGAGTTCGAGCCCCGCGTCAGGATCTGGGCTGATGGCTCGGAGCCTGGAGCCTGTTTCCGATTCTGTGTCTCCCTCTCTCTCTGCCCCTCCCCCGTTCATGCTCTGTCTCTCTCTGTCCCAAAAATAAAAATAAAAAACGTTGAAAAAAAAATTAAAAAAAAAAAAAAAAAGAATCTTAGTATCAAAGTAAATAAAATTAGATGTTGTTCTTTTTGACAGTATATAAAACCCCCAGAGAGTAGGTGCTGCCAGGACATGGTAGTGATACTTTCTGTTTACATGGCACCTCTTTCCTACAAAGCAAATACAGCTTTGCCTGCATGAGAGCCTCTAAGTCTCTGGAGTGTGAGATCTTGTGACCTCACTCCACTAACAAATCAATGCTGAGAAGACCAGTGAGACTTTGGTGAGAATGATATGACTTGCAGATCAGTAAGGTGTGAATGAGTGCAACTTACCTTATGCAGTGGAGACTCACTTTAGGAACCTTTTTGCCTTAAAACTGCTTTGGAGGAAAAAAAAAAAAGATTCATTTTTCATTTTCTGAAGGGACAACTTGTAAGTCACTAGCAACGAATAATAATGATAGTTATAGGGATAAATGATAGCTTATCCCTACAAATGATAAATAATGATAGCTTGTGGGGATAAATGTATATCTCCATATCAACCTGATAAGGTTAGTTATTTCTGCCCCCTCCCTTATTTATGAGCTTATATTTGAATTTTAACACATATGTGTTTTAACTTTATTCAGGGCCATCAGTTATTAGCACTGAAGCTCTATTAGGTGTTTTTCTTCCATTTCTAAGAAAATCTAAATAATTTGGATTTATCAAAAAAATCACAATACAGATTTCCAGAATCAGAGTCATTTTCACTGAACATGTGTCCTAATTGTATCCATGTGTTGGCATGATATTCTGTAGAGACTAATTCTAATCAATTCTGTCTAAACATTCTGTATTTCCCATCAATTACTATGCTAAGTTGTTGACAGAATTCCTGCCAATCTTTGGGCATATGCCTCCCAGTACTGCCATTTTAACACCCCAGAGTGAGAGCAACATGACAGATTTCTTCATCTGTGTATTTTGCATACCCACCTTGTTTAAACGTGAAATATTAATCCTGTGAAATCAGTACTTAAAGGATATTGTACTTTGCATGGCTTTCAGGGTGTTGTATAGATCTGAACAGTTTTCTGAACTGAATTGGCTATTAAATTATTGTAATATGTGTATACACATGTTATATTTCAGGCATACGTTAACCCTCCTAACTAATATAATGTGACTTAAAGGTGAAGTAATTTTTTTTCACTAATGACATTATTAGAATTTCATATATGTACTATTATGCATGACATTTCTGTTTTAATCATAGGTCTTTTAACTGCAGATAATGGGATCTGAGTAAACAATCTATTGGTTAAAAAGGAATTTTTTTTTTGGAAAAGTACTGTGCTGTCAACTGACTTCACATCGCTCTATAATAAAGAATTATAAAGGGGTGCCTGAGTGGCTTAGTCAGTTGAGTGTCTGACTTTGGCTTATGTCACTATATCATGGTATCATGGTTTGTGAGTTTGAGCCCCGCATCGGGCTCTGTGCTAATAACGTGGAGTCTAGAGCCTGCTTTGGATTCTGTGTGTCTCTCTCTCTCTCTTTCCTCTCCCCCACTCACACTCTGTCTCTCCATCTCTCTCTCAAAAATGAAAATAAATAAACATTAACAAAATTAAGAAAAGAAGGAATTATAAAGACATCAGGAACCCAAGAGTTACATTTCTTTCCATATTCTCCCCACTCTCTTTCTCCCCCTTACTTTCTCTCTCTTTCTTTTTCCACTCTATTTTTCTCATTGTTAAAAGTTTGGGGGTTTTTTGGGGGGAGTTGTTTTTGTTTTTGTTTTTTTTTACAGCTAATATGTGTGCATGGCTAAAAAGTCCCATAGAAGTCATGCAGTTTAAAAAACCAAACAAGGCTGGCTAGCCAAATACCTAGGAACAAACCTACCTAGGTTAGATTATAAATCTCAGCCACAAAGTAGATATATGAATACATGCAAAGTGCATATATAGACATGGAGCCTTTTTATTGACAGGGATGTTGACAGTAGTTCTGAAAGATGAAGTAGGCAGACACACTGCCTATCGCTTAGACGAGATTGTATCAGTTAGATGAGATTGTAGTTTGGTCATTAAGCTATAGCTTACTGAAAAAAGGATAATTTTTCCTTCACAGGCCCTCTTCCTAGTCTCCATAATTCTGAGTGCTACATAAATATTTACTGCATGATTAAATAATTGAACTAATGGAAATTAGACACAACTATCAGAATCTCAATTTACATCAATAATTCCATTTTTTTCCATCTCCTAAGCTAAACACCATGGCAGTTATCTTTGACTAGTCCTTCTCTCTAATGCTCTTTTACAACACTCTTAGAGGTTTTTCTTGTAGTTATTGTCATTTCTTTACCATACTTAATGAATTTACACTTTTCTAGGCATTTCCAATGGTATCTCCCTAATTCTGATTTCATCTATCTCAGCACTTTCTAAATTCAGTTTGGTGGAATTGTCATATCCACCAAGATATTAATGAGTGTTCAGCAAAAAAAAACAAAAAAAACCAACCACAAACATTTCTAAGGTCAAATTAATTTGGTCAAGCTGCATATTCTATCACTCCTTGGAGATTCACAGTGTACATTAGTGATCTGAGAAGTTCTACAATAAAGAAACCTGTTTAATGTTGATTATCCCAGCATTGCTTTAAAGCGTTGGACCAATGAATCCTTTTATCATGGAATATCTATTGGTATCTCATGAGACTCATGTTCTGTAGATCAATGTTTGGAAAACGCTGAGGTCGACCATTAGAAGGGATTCTTAACTGCTTTCTCTTTGTTTATTATCTTTCTGAGCCTCTGCATTCTACACGTTGCATTGAAATAATTATGAAATAGCACTATGTAGTAGGCATATAGAAAATGGTTACTAAACCTCTGTGGACTAGACTACCTAGAGGAAGAACACGAGTTTAATTAAAATCAAATTATTTGCTAAAATATAACATATGTTGGTTACTTTTAAAATAAACAAGTTAATTTCAAAAAAAAACGTAAAAACTATTATATACATACGTATATCAGGAAGGTGTCTATGAGAGAACTATGAAACAAAATATCTATACAGCTTTTATAACACACATCAATTCCAAGGGAATAATTGCTGATAGTTAGGATAAGTCAAACCATATTAATTTTGATCATTCATTCCTTAATTTTTATTTGCCTATATCTACATATATGATTTTATTTAAAATGACAATACCAGGAAATGTTTTCCATTTTTAAATTGCTGTCCCCCAAAATATTTAACTTTGTGTACTAGAAATTTTAAGGCCATAATAATTTTTATAAGTTCAAGAAAATGTCTATATAAATATTATGAAAGTCACATTAAGAGTGAGAATATGTTATTGAGTCTTTAAATCTCCATGAGGATTAGCTTGTTCTTTTAAGTTAATGAAAGGAAGCAATAGTCATCATCAAAGCATATATTGTTTAAAAATCAATGAGAGAACTGCCCTCTGTGTTGCTCTTTCTACTTTCAATTTTTTCCCCCCTCTGCCTAGAAGCTTAGAAAGAGTCTTTGTTCAGCCTTTAGATGTAGAGTCTGGTGTCATGCCTGTTAAGTCCATGATAAAAATGATCTAGATACTGGTCCTTGATGTTTTTTATCAGGAAGCTAATTATTGTCTCCCTTTTCAGAGCCTCATTACCCCCAAACAACTTCTCTGTTCTCATGCTTATTTTATTTCTCTTGCCAAGGATAATTGCACATAGTTCTTATTACTTTCCTTAAAAGTGTAAATATAAATTATCAGTACATTGTTACTATTGGCTGAGGTAAATGACCTCTCTGGTTTTCCAGAATGTTTTTCACCTTAGTTGATCTACCATTTATGGGTGGCATTGATGTACTATATACAAGTTTATGTTATTGACATTTTAAAAGGCTCATTACATTTTTTGAGGTTTTTTTGTTTTTGTTTTTAGGAAATAACATTGATAACTTTTAAAGTTTGGAGCTTCCCAGTAATAACAGTGATGTTCACCTCTTACAGGTTTTCAGGTGTGCCTGCACATGTATTATTTTATTTGGTCCTTGCAGTAACCCTGTGAAGATTATAGATATTATTATTATTACTTATAACTGAGGAACAAATTGCATATTGGAGAATCAATTACATTGTGTACTCACACACATAGTAACTTTTGGAGTGGGACTCCAAAGCTAGTTTTCTTCTTCCTTTATTCCTGATTTAGTAACTTGATTAAACCGGATTCATACTGCAGTTTTGGGTTTTATAGGATGGGAAATTACTTGGCATACACACTTAGGCTTAACAGCTATTTCGTATACAGTTCTAAGTTTATCTTTTATGTTCCTCTTTCTAGTGAATAAAATGGAAAAAAAAATAAAATGAATGGAATCTCAATATTAATACTGATTGCAAATCACTTCTCAGTTGCAATAGTCTGTAAGCATATGATTTCCCATCTTCTAACGGCACAGAAAAGAAACAAGTGCTAGTGTTCTGGGAAGTTAAAAGTCTATCAGTCCGGAATTCCTTATGGAGTCAGACCATCTGGGTTTAAATTCACCCCTTTTAAGCTCTGTAACCTTGCCCAAGTTACTTAAGACTCATCTTTCTTGCCTGTAAAGGGGGCAGCAGTAAGTATTTTCCCTATAGAGTGGTTCTGAAAATTAAATGGCATAATATCTGTAATGCCGTCAATACAGTGTGTTTACTTAGTGAACACTTGGTAATGTTAGCTATGAAAAAAAAATAGAATGAAAACTTCAAACAATATAGTGACCCCTGGAACATGAAAACACACAGCCAGGAAGAAAAGAGAAGAGTGAGGGGAACAGGGAAATGAGAAAGGATAATTAAATATAAATGTGGTGAGGCTGCTGTTTCTATTTAGGATGTAGAATTTTGCAAGAGAACATCCCTCCCAACCTAACCATAAAAATAAGCCAAGTAAACAACAAGATCAGTTATTTTAGCCCATCAAAGAGCCAGGCCCAAAGCAGTTGAATAAATCAAAATCCAAGATTTGACAAACCCTTCCTAGGATGTATAGTACCCATGGCTGCTTTCAATTTTGAGATGTGGGAGGAAGAAGTCACTATAGATGCAGTTTAAAAAAAAATAGCACAGCTGAACTTTGAAATTTTTAAATGCCAAGTGTAGGCAGGTCTAGGAGTTTAGAATTCCTAGGAGTCGAAGATACAAGGAGAATCTTTACTTAGTCCCTTTCTCTTTTCCATCAGTCATCACTGGGAGCTCATGAAAGACATTGGGGCAAGAGCAAGGGAACTGAAAGGGCACTGGATGAGTTGCAGGCACGCTAAGTGGCAGAGTGCGGAGAATGAGAACTAATGTAACGCTTTGCAGTCTGGGCCTTCTGTTGAACAAGTGACAGAGAGATTGCCCCCATCTGAGATGCATACACACAAGGCTGGTCCTTAAACTGAGTGCTGGTGGGAAAGGGCTAGGAGAGCTGAGATTTCCCATGCAGCCTGCTAGTGGTTGAGGGCAAGGGGAAAGCAAAGGACCCACAGGGGTCTCCCTTGGGTGAGTCAGTGTGTGTCTTCCATCAGGGGAGGGAGCGGAGAGTTGAGAGAGAAGTCTTCTAAGTCACACATGGCACAGAGCCAGTTAAATGAAGATGGGGCAGAGGTGGCTGCCAGTACCCTGAAGGCAGAGGTGGGAACTGAGAGAAACCCCATAGGCACTCTGGGCCTTAGCACAAGTACCAGAAAGGGGCCGTGTCTCCCAGGGGTAGGGAAAGGAGAGCTGAAATACACCTCTGAGGCATCCAAAGACAAAGTACAACAGCAACGGAAAAAGACACTTGGACTCCAAGTCCTGATAAAGAAAAGTTTTGTATTTTGCTCTCATAATTAAAGCCAGTGGTGAACTGAATTTAATTGAAAGGACAAAAGGGTCCAAACCCATTTTATTAGTTTGAGCTATGCCAGAACAGACAGCTAGAAACTGAGTGGCTTAAAGAACAGAAATGTATTTTCTCATGATTTTGGAAACTACAAGTCCTAGATCAAGGTGTCAGCAGAGTTGGTTTCTTCTGAAGCCTTCTGCCTTGCCTTGTAGATGGCTGTCTTCCCCCTCTGTCTTCACATAGTCTTCCTTTTGTGTGTTGATGTGTATAGATTTCCTTTGCCTGTAAGGACACCAGTCATATTGGATTAGGGCCCACCTTAATGACACCATATGACCTTGATTACCTCTTTAAAGACCCTATTTTCAACCACTGTGAGTGGTAGTGGGGATTACCTCAACCTATGAATTTTGAGGTGACACAGTTGAACTCATAATAATCTATCTACGCTATACACTAGCTTGACTCAACCAGCTATACTAACAACCAGCCCAAACAAGAGATGTACACTTCCTGTCTAAATATTATTTACCTCAGTCTTTATTGTTCTTTTGCACACAAGGTTACAATCAGAAAATCACAATACACAAAAAAGCAAGAAAATGTGCTGCCCTGCCAACAGAGCAGTCTTTGGCAGGACCAGATCCAGACACGGTCAAGATATTGCAGTTATTAGATGGGATTTTGAAATACCTATAAGAGGGGCGCGTGGGTGGCTCAGTTGGTTGGGCGGCTGACTTCCGCTCAGGTCATGATCTAGCAGCTCATGGGTTCGAGTCCCACGTCAGGCTCTGTGCTGACAGCTTGGAGTCTGGAGCCTACTTCAGATTCTGTGTCTCCCTCTCTCTGCCCCTCTCCTGCGTGCGCTCTCTCTCTCTCCCTCTCTCAAAAATGAATAAACATTAAAAACATTTTTAAAGAAAATAAAAAAATACCTATGATAAATGTATTGAGGAACTTATTTAAAAAGATAGACCACATATATGAACAGATGGGGAATTTCAGCAGAGATATAGACACTGTGAAAAAGAATCAAATGTAAATGCCAGAAATGAAAACTACTACATTGGAGATGAATAATTCTTTTCATGGACTTAACAGTAATCTGACACCTGAAGGATAATATCAGTGAACATAGCCAAACACAAGACAATAAAAATTTCCTAACTTGAAACACAGGGAGAACTATTACAGAGTAACTGATTTCTGTATGATTATATTTAAATTGGAATCCTAAGAAGAAAAGAGAAAAATAATGGAAAAAAAAATACTTGAGTAATAACTAGTACTTTTCCAAAATTCATGAAAAACATTGACCCACAGATCAAGAAGTCAGGTAACTTCAAGCAGGGTAAACACAAAGAAAGACATATCTAGGCATGACTTAAAGAAACTCTGAAAATCAAAGATAAAGAAAACTTGTGAATGCAACCACAGAAAAAGGACACATCAGATATAAGGCAAGTGATATGAATGATCTTTTGTTACTCATCCAATGCAGTGGAAGCCATGAAATAATAGAATAGACCTATCTGTCAACCTAGAATTAATATTCCACAAACAATATTTTTCAAAAAATAAGGTGACATGAAGAAATTTTTCTAAATTAAAAAAAAAAAAGCTAAATTTTTCTCTAAGAGTAGTCCACTACAAGATATGCTTAAAAAAAAAAAAATTGGTTCAGTTCAGGGAATGATACCAGTTATGTACCTGGTAATCTTCTAGGTGAAGAACACCTCAAAGATTCACATGTCAATAAATATAAAAAGGAACTTATTATTATATATGGATATATAGAGAGGCACATACAGGAATATCTCTACATAATATATGCATGCATATTTTTATACAATAAAATATATACACATATTATTAATCTTGTTAAAGATATTCTCTGATTAACAAAAAAGAAAAGCAACCTAATACGTTTATAGCATATATAGAAGTAAAATATAAAGTAAGTAAAATATAAGTAAATAAAATAACACAAATGATGGGAGGGTGATTATTGGAAATATACTATTGTAGGTTTCTTATATTTCTTATGAACTAATTGAATATTTTTTGAAAGTACACTGGGATGAGTTCAAGATATGTGTAGTAATGTTTTCAACAACAACTGAAGTCAACGCACACAGGCATTGTTCTAAGTTGAATTCTGTCCCCTCCTCTCAAATTCATATGTTTAAGTCTTAACCCAGTACCCCACAAGGTGACTTTGTTGGGACATAGCATTATTGCAGATATAATTAGTTAAGATGAGGTCATGCTGGAGGATCATGGAACCCTAATTCAGTGTGACTGGTATCCTTATATAAAGGAGAAATTTGAACACAAACAACAGGAAGAATGCCAAGCAGAGATGAAGACAGAGATCAGAATGATGTTTCAATAAGCCAAGAAACACCAGTGATTGTCCACAAATCACCAGAAGCCACGAGGAAGGCATAGAACAGATTTTTCACAACATTCAGAAGAAAACAGTTTTACTGACACCTTGGTCTCGGACTTCTAGCCCCCAGAACTGTGAGACAATTAGTTTCTATTGGTTAAGCCACCAGTTTGTAGTACTTTGTTACAGCAGCCCTAGCAAACGAATGCAGGCACAAATGAAAAGTCAGTAAAGATAAGAGGGAATAAATACTGAAAAGACTGGATTTACCCATGCCCAAGACAAGGCAGAAAAGAGGACAGAGAGACAAAACACAGATTGGATGAAATGAACTCAAACACCTGGATAGTAGAATTAAATCCAAATATTATAATGAATGCATAGATATAGTCCGATTAAATAGTCTGATTAAAAGGCAGAAATTGTCAGACTGGATAACTGGTTGCCATTTTCTCATAAAAATTAACATGCATCAACTTAATGACCCAGTAAATCCAATCCTAAGTATTTATCTGGGAAAACAGATATCCAAAAAAATAGAAGATGTTCATGCTAGTTTTACTGATAGTGGCCCCAAACAGGAAATGGCCTATAGTAGTTCGTCCATTGGAGATTGGATAAACTGTTGCATATTCCTACAATATGAGATTACTCACCAATATAAAAGAAATTACTGATACATGCCACAAAATTAATAACTCTCCAAAACATAGTTGAGTGAAATAAGCCAGACACCACAAAGTATATACTGTAAGATTTCTTGGTAATAGAAATCAGGTTTTTTTTTGTGTGTGTGCCAGCCAAGTGGGGATCCAGTAGGAAGGCATGTGAGGGAACTGGTATAAAGGGAATATCCTATGCTTCACAGTGGTTTGGGTTAGATGAATCTAGGCATTTGTCAAAACTGATTGAAATACATTTAAGATCTCTTCATTGTATTTATGTAACTTGGAAAATAAATGGGAGGGCTGCCTGGGTGGCTCAGCTGGTGAAACATCCAACTTCACCTCAGGTCATCATACCTCACCTCATGGTTCATGAGTTTGAGTCCCTCATTGGGCTCTGTGCTGACAGTGAGGAGCCTGCTTGGGATTCCCTCTCTTTGCTTCTCTCTCTCCCTCTCTCTCTCTCAAAATAAATAAACTAAAAAAAAAAAAAAAAAGGAAAGAAATTGGAATAAAGAACACCCTCACATTTCCTTATTCTGGCATATAGTTTTTGGTGTTTTGTTGTTGTTGTTATTGTTTTGGAGTTTATCAGTGGGCTAATGTACACTATGTTTTAATCTAGTAGTATCTTACTGCTATAAATTGTATTACTGCTTATACTCTGAGTTTAGGTTTACAAAGTATTCTACATACATAGTATTTTATTCAGGCTTCAAAACTACTCTGAGTTAAACAGGAAAGGCTCAGTATGATTTCCTTTTCTTTATAGAGGGAATAATGCCATTCATGCTTATTTATTCAGAATCATTGAGGCAATCAGTGGCCAAGATTCTTAAATAACGGTATTTTGACTCTGACTCACTTCAGTAAATTTCGTCTACTAAAAGCTCAGTAGTATGTAAATTTAGTCCCCCCCCCCCCCCCCGCCCCTGCTTCCTCACTTAACTTGCTTGTTCTTCTGTCTAATTTATGTACAGGAGCTCTCTTTGAGCTTCCAGGGGCAAAAGGCTTGGTGACTTTTTGAACTGACCATTTGCCCTAAGCTGGTTACATGGCACCTACATGTCCCTCAATGAAAACCTACTTATTGAAAGCAGCCAGGACACCAGAGACAAGACTGGGCCTATTTCCTATGTATATGCCCTAGGTCCCGAAGTAGACAATACGCCAACTCGAAGTATCTTTATGCTCTAAAGTAGAAAACCCATTTTTTAAACTGTATTTTTCTGCCATCTCCTTTGCCCTACTTCCCCAAGGCTGTTATGTGTGTTGTGATGATTATTAAGAGACTTTAGGTCTTTACAACATTCTTAAGAGGAGGATAAGACTTGGGAATGAAGTTTAATGTATTATGTGAATAATTTACTCCCTTAATAATAAAATGATCGTGCACAATTTTTTTTTAATTAGAAGAACTCTCTCCAAAAATAGAATTAAACATTAGTGCTGCGTTCTGTAATTGGTTATCAAAACTTACATCCTGATGAGATTTCAAAAAGGACATTCAAGAGTTACATTTGCAACTCAACATAGAAAAGGGTGAATATAAATTAAAATCTCTCTGGAAAGTAGGTTTGTCATCTAAAATAGGACTGATTCATTAGGGGAATTTATTTTACTCAATTAATAAAACATATTATAATCTCCTCCTGAAAACTCTACTGAAGCAAGTCTAAACTGAAGTAGCAGAGAGGTCATAAAATCTCATTAAAAAGGATTTTAAAATCGTAGTCTCAGTAGTGGGTAAAATTAAAGAGAATGAGCCCACACATATTTCTCATTCAGAATTATGTGTTCATAACCCTAATTTTTAAACTTCAGTTACATATCCCATATTAAATCCTAATTAATATTGACCATCTTTTCAAATCATTTTAGTATCCATCTAGATTTCTACTTCGTCCTTCATATTACAGATTACATGGAAAAACAATTGAGACCGTCTATATTTCAAAAAGGCTAACCAATGCTCACACTCATTAAAGGAGAACAGAATTGTCTGAATAAATGACTTCTGACTTTCCTGCAACAGCTGGGATCTGGGGAGCAGTTCAGAGTATAATATCCTTATCTCCCTAAGCAAGAAGTGTTCAGAATAGTTAACACCTCTTGCTACTTTTAGCAGACTAACTACTCAGAATCATTTAAACTGCTGTGGCCAAATAATCAGATTAGATCATGCTGCTGCCAGCCAAAGCTATTAAAACAGAATATGGCAAGAGGAATTAATTGAATATACCTTTATTTTGAATAGACCAAAGCAAGACAAAAGTAATTAAATACTAATACTATGTTTTTAGCAGGTGTCATCTTTTGAGAATAAGGTACAGAACAGATCATTCTGACACAGACAACATCCGTTGGAGACCATCTTTGCCTTCTGTGAACTGAAGTGAGAAACTTAATGTTGCCTTGCAGAAGATTCCTATATACATACATGGTTAGGCATAATTGCCTTTTTAGGGCATTATCTGGGATTTTGTGAGCAAAATATTGTGTATTCTCCATGTGACCTTATATTTGTGACACATTTCCATCATCTTTGATTTGTCAATATCCATCTTTTCTCCATAGAATTAATCCTATGAGTGTCTGCCTATCTATCTATCTATCTATCTATCTATCTATCTATCTATCTATCATAGTGATCCCTGGCTCAGGACTTGCCACATATTTAGGACTCAGGTATTTGTGTATAACACTTTTTTTTTTTTAAGGAAATCTGGGGGGCGACTGGGCGGCTCAGTCATTTAAGCATCCAACTCTTAATTTCGGCTCAGGTCATGATCTCATGGTTTGTGAGTTCAAACCCCGCATCAGGTTCCACACTGACTGTATGAAGCTTGCTTGGGATTCTCTCTCGCCCTCTCTCCGTCTCTTTCTTTCTCCCTCAAAATAAATAAACTTAAAAAAAAGAAAATTTTGTTGACTTCTACCACTTCATACTTAGACCTATTTTTAATATTCTTTATACATATTGATCAGTGGGTCAAATTGTTATTCCTGTGCTACACTTGGATGGGCTCTTTATGTTCTTTTAAACAAAAATGCTTTGTGTTTCTATGTTAAATTTATTTTCCTTTGTGAATTAAATAGAGTTTGAGAGAATGAGATTCTGTTTAATTTTCTCCAAATATTCCGTATTCTGGATTAAATGATACATCTTTCAAAATTTTTTGACTTTATTATTTTGTTAAAACAGTTTTAGTGTTACAACAAAGGTGAGAAGAAGTTAGATTTCCCTGATACCCCCTGCCTCTACATATGCATAGCCATCCCAGTTCTTCATCAGAATCATATATTTTTTACCAAAGAATTTACATTGACACATCATATTCACCCCAAATCCATAGTATACTTAAGCATTCACATTTGCTGTTGCATACCAGATCTGTGGATCTGGAAAAAAAAATATAAGGAAACATCCATCATTATAATATTATACAGAATATTTTCACCTCCCTAAAAACCCTCTGTGTTCTGCCTGTTCACCCCTGCCACTGACCCACCCTTCACAATTATTGATCTTTTTTTTTTATTATGTCCATAGTTGTACCTTTCCCCAAATGTTATATAGTTAGAATCCTAGTGTATAATCTATTAGATTTCTTCTTTCACATTTAAGTTCCCTCCATGTCTTCTCATGGCTTGATAGCTTTCTCTCTCTCTCTCTCCCTTTTTTTTTAAGATCTGAATAATTAATATCTGTTGTCTGGATATACATGGCTTATTTATCCATTCACCTATTGAAGACCATCTTGGCAATTATGAATACAGCTCCTATAAACATCTGTAGACATGAGTTTCAGCTCCTTTGCATAAATACCAAAGTAATTGCTGAATTTTATGGCAAGAGTATGTTTAGTTTTATAAGAAGCCACCAAACTGTCTTCCAAAGTGATTGTGCCATTTTACATTCCCACCAGCAATGTAGGAGAGTTTCTGTTGCTCTGCATCCTTGTTTGCACTTAGCGCTGTCAGAGTTCCACGTTTTGGACATTCTAATAGCTGTGTAATAGTATCTTGTTTTAATTTGCATTCCACATAACATATAGGGCAGAACATCTTTTCATGTGCTAATTTGCCATCTGTATATCTTCTTTGGCAAAACGTCTGTTAAGATCTTTGACCCTTTTTTTAATTTTGACCCTTAATTTAATTGTTTTCTCATTGTTGTATTTTAAAAGTTCTTTGTATATTTTGGATACTTTTTTTTTAATATTTATTGTTGAGAGAGAGACACACACAGAGCGTGAGCAGGGGAGGAGCAGAGAGAGAGAGAGAGAGAGAGAGAGATAGAATCTGAAGCAGGCTCCAGGCCCTGAGCTGTCAGCACAGAGCCTGATGTGGGACTCAAACCATGAGATCATGACCTGAGCCAAAGTCGGATGCTTAACCTACTGAGCCACCCAGGAGCCCATTGAATAATAGTTCTTATGAGATATATCTTTTGCAAATTCTCTTCTAGTCTCTAGACTGTCTTCTCATTCTCTTTACATTATCTTTTGCAGAGCAGAAGTTTTAAATCTTTTATATTTAATCTAGGGTTTTAGTGAGTACCTTTTAATAGTTGAGGAATGAAATCTGCATATAGTTCTTCAATTGATAACAATCTTACAGAGTGTGTTTCTGTTCAGCTATGTTGGAATGACACACATTCCTTTCCTAAGTGATTAAAACAGTCAAGTTAAGGATTTGTCTCCATTGTCATTTTTATCAGTAACAGGTAGCAAGTTTTGTATTAGAAATTTTTTTTGTTTTTGTTTTTGTTTTAGGTTTTAAAAAAGTCTTTCCCAATGCTTAATAATCTTCTTTCTAGTCTGTGAAGCTAAATGTCTAATAAGCTACGTTTCTATTCTCTAATTAGAGGAGAAAGAACAGTCTACAATATGAAACATTATTACCCTTCACTAATGAACAGGGAGGAAAAGTAGCAAATTGGCATTCATGTAGTCGCTGCTACGTGCCAGACATTGTTAGGTACCTTACATATATCATTTCAATTACTTCTCATCTAATCTGGTCATTTAGATATTGTTCCAATTTTATTGACAAGGAAATTGAGGGCTAATGGATCTGGTAATTTTAAAAAATGGTCTTACACCTTTAAAAGTACTAGGTACATCATAAGAACAGTTTCCTGTGACTTCATTCTTCCCTTTCTAGTATTCCATATGCTATCTTTCCCTCTTTTAAGTTCTTTAAATTATAGAAATAATATTCCCCAACACCAAATCCTAATCCTTAAAAGGAACCACTTTAGCAGTCATGTTTTCATACTACACATGTTTATTTCATACTACACATATCCCCTTCTACATATAAAGGGATCTTGCTATGTATATTGCTCTGCAATTAGGTATTTGAAATTAAAAACACATTTTGGAAGTGCATGTTAATAAATATTGTGCTATCTTGTTATCTGTGGATGTGCAATCACTTATTTATTAATGAAAAAATCAAGTTCATAAGTTTTTATACTACGATAACAAGATATGCATCCCTGTAGTATTCAGTATTTTATTAATAATATGCAGATCTATAATTAATTCATCCCTAGTAGCAGCAACATCTAAATTTGCCAAATAAAAAATTTAGGGCTGTAGTTTTCTCTTTATTCTCAGAATATATTTATCTTTTATGCCTTCAGTCCTCAGTGAATTTATAGGTTGAACTTTGCTTTGCCTGTTTATACTATCCTTTGTTTTCTAGAGGTCTTTTATTTCTTATGCTAGATTTATAGTTTATTTATGTACTTTTTCGAAGGGTTTAGCATTCTGTCACATTGTTTCATTTTAAAGATCTATACTTTTTGTAAAAATTTATTTAGCACTTAAGAAAACATAGAGTCTTTTCGAGGCTAATCCTGAAGATTGATTGTCTTATGATTTTACATCCTTGGTTGTTAAAGATGAAAATTTTAGAGAGAGTCCAATCCCCTTATAGATGAGAAGATTTTCATGTATCTGTCGCACTGTTTGTTCCTCAACCTATGAGGAGCAAAGTCAGGATGAGAACAAAGTACCTTTGGTGCAGCTTCTATGTAAATTATTAGCTCTACAAAATACTCACCTAGTGTATGTGTGTGCCTTTATGCATACGAGTACGCATCTCAGTTTTCTTTCCTGTTATAGTGATCCTTCATATTTTAGGAGGGAATTCTGATTCTTGTTACACTAGAAGTGACAAAAATTTACTGATCTAGTCTTGTCTAGCCTTCACTGTGACCATTTTCAGGATGGGCAATTGGAGTTAGAACTATAATCCACTGTGTGAATGGAAGAGTCTTGTGACCCAGGTAACAGAGATATCTATACATCTATATGTATCTATCTATATCTCTACATATCTATATATATAAAGTAAGCATCTGGCAATGTGGAAGTAGAGAAGCAGTTTAGGGCAACTGAATCTACCAAGGAAAATATCAGCTTTAAAAAAATTTTTTTTAATGTTTATTTATTTTGAGAGAGAGAGAGCTCATGTGCATGAGCAGGAGAGGGCCAGAAAGAGGGAGACAGAGGATCTGAGCAGGCTCTGTGCAGTGAGCACAGAGCTCTATGCAGAGCTCAGACTCATGACCCATGAGATCATGACCTGAGCCAAAATCAAGAGTTGGCCGCTTAACTGACTGAGCTGTCCAGGAGCCCCAAAATATCAGCTTTTAGTATGTGGCTTGAACAATAGTAAATGTTGTCATATATCTTCTTATGTTATCAGGATGTACCACGCAAATTCATTAAGCAGGACAATCAATAAAATAAAATACCATTTTATAAACTATAATCAAAATTAAACTTTGAAAAATTCTCAAATATTTAATACTTTTTAAAAAGTAGATTGTAATTGTTATCAATACATACTTAGTAAAATTAGAAAAAAATGTATCGAATAGAAACATAGATAAAGCTTCCAAAGACTTTATCTGGCTCAATATTCAATCATTATTATTAGTACTCTTATACTGGCTAAAGTTTTTCCATTGTATATTTTTTGTGATGATATATTACTAAAACTTAAATAGTAAATTTCAATTTTATTGTTTTTATCACAAGTTTTATTTAAAAAGCTGTGAATACTAGCCTTCATGTTTTATTATTATTTTTTATATTGTTTATATTATATTTTTTATATTTTTATATTGTCTTTTTAATATGTTTTCTAGGTTTTTTTTTTTACATATTTTTTAATACTATGACCTAGATCATCATGAATTGGAGAGGAATAGCTTGACTATCTGCTACAAGGTCATGATAAAGATCATCCTTCACCTTAACCATAGTACATAAAGTAATTTAAATAAAATACAATATTAAAATAATGAAAGTTAATATGGTTCCTATATTTATATGTGAAGTAAGAGTGAGTTGGCAAAATCCATGCTTATTTTGGACAGTGAGTGGTAAATAATTTTAGAAACTTAATTTTTGAATATCTTTTTGATTGCCTACTTAAGTAAAACAAAAAGGAGTAATAGAAAAATATAGCCAAGGATCAGTGGAAGGACAAAGACATTTATTTAAATAATATGATCACCTCATCGTTGTGTTTCTTGGACAAAATGAATTATTTTTTTCTGCTAATTTGATAGTTTTAAAATGTTGGGAGGAAAGGTTTTAGTTTATGGAGGCACTTTCCATATGAGAATGAGGTTAGAAATCTTAGCAAATCATTAATGGTCCATTAGAAAACAGATCCTTTTTGGATCATATTGCAAGGGTAATTACAGTCCCCAAACAATGCAAGTGGAGTGATGAAAATGGGTAAGTGTGCACAATGAAAATAAATCCTTGATATTTACACTGTTTCCAAAATTACTAAAATATCACTAAACATATTTATAACTGTGTTTTAAATAAGTTAAAAATCACTAAATTACTTAAATTTCTGTGTCTTTAACTGCTAAATGAGAGCACTTCTTATACACAAAACCCTTATCCAACAAAGGCATTTTTGAAAACACTTTTCAAGTGATAATGCTTTTACGATTTGGAATGAGAACTCTTCAGAGAGACTAGTATTTCTTGTGGGGAGGGCTAAAACATTTATTGGAGTAATATTTTTCAAAATAAATTACTTTTTAAGATAAGTTTTTAAATAATTTAAAAAAATAAAAATTTATTTAAAAATTTTAAATGCTTATTAAGTCAAAGAAGAGGTAATTAGATTAAGTATATATGTATATATGTATGTATTTTAGCCAATCTTTCTGACAGAGTTTGTATATACATATTAATAAAGAATGTCTTTAATGCCCTATAACGAAACTGGAAAATTTATAAGAGAAAACAATTTGTTTTCTATGTTTTATCAAGTATCCATGGGATGGCCGATAGTACAGATAATTTCATCAGAATATTGCAAAATATTGAAGTTTTTTTTTCTTTTAGATACCAACGTATGAATGGAATGCGTAGCTATATAATTAAAGTGGGGTAATTTTTTGTGTGTTATTTAATGATAGAATGCATAAGATTTTAATAACTTTTTCACCTTAATTTTTACCTGGTCTAAAAGTTAAAGATCACTATTATTATCGAAATAAAAAATGACTGATTAAACAAAGCAGGGGACAGCAAGCAAAAGGCCCTCCTTCCGAATTAGGCCTGTCGTAACACAACTTACTTATTTGTGTCTCTGTGAAGGCTTTCTTTCTGCAATGGTAACATGTCATCTGGCTTGAAGGAAAGTCAACAATTGAAGATTCCATTGCAAGGAGCTCAATCAAGCCTAACTTAAAATGACTCACAAAGAAATTACTCCTTTAACTGAAAAACCCCCGGTTTAATTGACTTTAGGTCTGTCTTCATCCAGGAGCTCTTAGGATACATCAGAAGTCTGTCTTTCTCCACTTCTCTTATCCTTTGTGTTGGGCATCCTTTTAAAGGTATCAGCACATTGGCACACAGCGGTGCCAGGCTTATGTGCTTGATCTTTTAATTTCAGTTTTAGGTTACCAGCCATCTTTTTTTTTTTTTTTCCCCAGGGTTTTCAGCAAAAATTCCAAGTTTGGACATTATTGACTAATCATTGTGACCAGGGAGATGAATTAGGTAGGCATGGTAGACATGCCCAAATGGCTTGAGAATATGGGCAAATGATTCTACAGAACATACAGAACAAAATCCAGATGCTCTTATAGGGATAGGTGCTAGGTGAGCAAATAGATGTCAGCAACAGTCAATTAACATGAAAAGTTGTTCTAGAGAAACTGCAATAATGCACTAAATCCATATACTTAGGATTTTCTACAGTAATGGTAAAATTGTGAATTTCTCAGATTATGTACATCCTGGTAGTTTTCAAAATTGAAACTTTCAATAAATTTTTGTTTTTTATGTCCTTGATAATGAAAATTTTTGTAATCTATGTGACTTTTTTTATTAAGAAAAAATTTATATCTGAACTTTTTCTTAGTACCAAAATTTCCCAAAATCACTATAAAATTTCTGAAAATCATTATAGAATGTAAATAAAAATATGATGTGATTTTTATATTAAGTTCAATTCTCTTACTATTACCTATGTGCTGAGTTTTAAGCATTTTCAGATGAATATATACAATTTTTAATACACTGTAGGATAAATCATTGACTTGCAAATTAAATAGTAAAATGATTTTTACACCTTTGTACTTAGAATTCTATTCCATGTCATGTTCTCTTATTTCCTGAAATAGAAATGATTCTATAATTTGTATTGTATAGTAATAAGACCTGAATCTACTTTAAAGAAAACTTTATTCTTTAATTGTTGCATATGTAAGTATATAGAGATGGGAAGGAAACAATGTTTTAAGGATGTAGTTCTCCAAGAAACATGATTTTTCTTTTTATTTTTTCAATGTTTATTTTCGAGAGAGAGAGAGAGAGAGCAAGCAGGGGAGGGTCAGAGAAAAAGAGAGACACAGAATCTGAAGCAGGCTCCAGGCTCTGAACTGTCAGCACAGAGTGTGATACAGGGATTGGACCCACAAACTGATAGATCATGACCTGAGCCAAAGTTGGATGCTTAACCAGCTAAGCCCCCCAGGCGCCCGCCCCCAAGAGACATGTTCTTTCTAAGTCAGCTGGCTTTTACTATTATTTGTTGTATGGCTCTTATCATCAGTACCATTGATACCTAAAAGAAAGTGTCTTTTTTTGTGAGCAGGAATGTACTTACACATACTATATGACTTGCCTCTTTTAATTGACATGGGAACCCCCTGAGGTGTGGGTGCAATCTGTATTACACAAATGAGGAATTTGAGGCTTAGAGACATTAAGTAACTTATGTAAATTATAATATAATAATAATAGCTGATATTGATGGACCCAAGATTCTTTTTCAACTATGACTAATTTTTAAGCAAGTGTTTTTAACTTATGCAAGGATGGCTTCTTACCTCTGTTATGTAACTTAAAAATCAATATAATAAAAGCACTTATACACATATAAAATCTTTGCTAGCAAATATTTTATGATTGCATGTAATAGTATTTCCTCATGCTTACAATTGAGTCAGTATTAACTAAGATAAATTAAAATAAAAAACAGGGAAACATCTTTAAAATATTCCTTTACAAGAGGAAAAAATTGGCCTCAAGTTTGTGTTGCTTTTATGCAAATACCTGTCTTTCCTATTTAGCATTTTTGGCTCAAGACTGAGGTGGTGGTTATTAGCAACTGACACCTTCATTTTTCTTTAGTTTTATGGATTCATTCAAAACCTTTTCCAATCAGCGATTTCTGTACGCTGACTATTGAAGTAAATTGTGGTATAAAATGGAAACTAAGACCTCTGAATGAGACAAATTCTCAAATAAGACTTATTTTACTTTTCTTCTTATGGAATGCTAAATATTCAGTTAACTTTAATTAAATTAAAACAAATACAGTGTTATGATTTTATATTTTGAGCAAAAACATGTATTTCCTTTGGATTACTGTGATTCTAGATAAATTTGGAATATATTTTACTCATTGATATGAAAAAAAACCTGCTTCCTTGTCAAAGTTGAAATTCAGGATTGGTGACTGACTTAGTCCCATCTGTTTGATTTTCTCCAGTGGCTTTGGATGCACTTTTGCAATCGTATGTTTTTGTTGTTGAAATAAAGCATTAAATGTTCACTTTATTGCCAAAGGGGAATTTGTTATTTTAGTGAAGCAGACTTTCCGTCTTTCACCACCTTTCTTTTGATGCCATCGCTTACATGTATAACTGTAAGACAATATCTTAAAATGTTTTTAAAAGATTAATATGAATCGTTAAGTTAGTTTTTCTTTACGAATTAAACTTATATGTGACCATTTGCCAGCGGGGGGAAAAAACGTTCAATAAAGTTATATGAATTGGTTGAAACATACAAAAAATGTACTCAGGTACACTTTATTTCATTTGCTGCATGCAATCAACTCAGCAAGACCTTGCGGATTAGAATAAGTATTCACTGAAACGTATATACCGTAATTTTGGAATCTAAATCTGTGAACTGCATGTTACGAATGACTGTATAAATGAGTTATTTGGTTCCTCGGTGAAACACAAGTCAAGAAAAGGGTTTTTATTTTTTAACATTTTGTCTTACCATTTTGTAAATTTTGGCAAGTTGAGATGTGGTAGTTGCATGCCACTTTCCTAGAGTAGTCCCACACTAATGTCAAGAAAAGTCATTGTACTCTCTAAATGGAGAGTTGAAACAGTACATTTCCTAGCTTTATCCACCTTGTCACACAGCGTGTACTGTCGTACTTGCTAGTTGACTGTTTGTCCACGTCCATTCAGACGTTTCAGGTCCAGTTAGCCATTGCAGCTACTTAATTTTTATCCCCTTCTGTTTTCTATCTTTGCTAAACTTCTACTGGGTTTCTAAGTTGGCGTGCTATTAATGGCAGTCTCCCAGTATTATTTTCCCTTAGCAAAAGCAGCAAACAAATCCGTTAGTTTGCATACACTTGCCAAAAGTCTGTCCTTTTGATACTTTTTATTTGTAAAATGTGTTTACTTATCAAGTGGATTAAAATGCTTGAAATGTGGTAACCAATAAAAAACTTATGTGTTTTTTTTCTCCTTTGCTCCTGTCCATTCTTATACTTTGCTTTTAGGCTTCTCCATTTTCTTTCCATCATTTTTATGTAACTTGCTTCCAGCCGAGAAGCCAAGAGAGTGGCTTTCACTCAAGCTGACGCAAGTATCCTATCGCTCTATAATTAGACCATAGGGATTGCTGCAGAAAGAAACAGCCACCTATTCCCTGCCTTTAGGGACTGTCTGTCATCTCCACAACGCACTCAAACATCATAACCCTCCAGAGCTAAATCTACAGATATTTATATATGCCTTAGGAAAATAAAAGTTTGTTCATAATTGCATATGTTCAAAAATATATTGCTAACCGATGGTAACTCAAATCAATATCTGATGATAGGAGAATTTTATTCACATAGGTATTGTTCTCTCTAGAGACTCATTTCTTTAAAACGTAGTGTAAAAATTCCCATTTAACACAAGACTGAAGAAACCAGGTTCTCCTTTTCATTCTGTAGCTGACTACTTAAACCATGTCTTGTAATTGCTTTTCTGAGAAATTCGAGTCTTTCTGGCTAATTTGGAAATGGTTCTTTCTTTGGAGAAAGCACAGACAACAACAAAATGTGATTACATAAATGTGTGTGTGGTTTATTGGAAATTGCTAAGTATTTCAGACTATCTATTAAAAAACCAAAGGATGAATACCTAAGTTCTTGATTTTGACATCTGAGATTTAGGTTTATATCTTAATCTCTTTGGGGACAATAAACATCGAAGAGCAAGGGACAGGAGTCTGTTTAATAGAGTGCTGTCGTCTGCCACTCTGCCACGTTATAGTACAATATAGCCGAGGAGTGATTTCTTGCTGAGGGCCACGGGAAGTTTATCAGCAGCCATTCAGAGCTCCTATTGTGTACATATCAACACAGAACCAGTACTCTGTCACCTTCTAATGTAGATCTACTGTAACTTATGCCCCCACATGTATTCTCTGTCTTAGTGTGTTGCACCACCAGCCTTTCTGTTTCCAAAGCCTAGAATATTCCTTGGTTCCTGCCTCCTTTTAATTCCTGGCATTCCTACCGATTAGGAAGACCTTCTAATTTTACTCTCTTGAATACTTCTTCAGTTCACCCATTTTCTCCATTTCTGTTATGAGATCCCTATGTGTGTAGGCCTATCCTCCACAGATTCATTGTCTACAGAAATCACAGATTAACCTATATCAAAAGCAATAAGAGCTTATTAATTCCTTGTTTATAACACATTCCATGATTCCACTTAACCAAATAAATCAAGTCTAGACTCATTTAATAAGCAGCTGGACAGCATTTACATAAATCACATGGATTCTCAAAGCCTGGGTTTCTCACTTAACGCATGTGCACATCTCCATTAGGGTCATTGTAAAGATTGCATGCAATATTATACCTAAAGCACTTTGCACAGTGCTGAACACAGAGAAGCAATCAATACATGTTAGCTACTGTCATTTATGAACATGTTATACAAAATCGCTATATCTAAACCTCTGGTCACCTTTCTAACCTTTCTCTTGTCAGCCTTTGCTTCTATTCCAAGAGCACCAAATGGCTTCTAGATCTCTACATTACCATGCTGTTTCAATTCCCTTTCTGTTTTTATTTGCCTGAAATTCCTTTTCTAGTCTCATTGATTTAACTGAGGTGAGCGCTCTTAGCACTCAGTTCTGGTGTCACCTTCTCCAGGTAACCTGCCCTAATCCCCTTTATTCTGTCCATGTTAACTATCTGTGATGAGTTTTCTAGGGGTGCCATAACAAAGTACCACACACCAGGTGGCTTAAAACAATGACATGTATTCTCTCACAGTTCTGAAAGACAGAGATGCTGAGAAATCAGCAGGGGATGCTGCTTCTGAGACTCTGGATAGAATTATTCTTTTCCTTGGGGTGCCTGGGTGGCTCAGTAGAGTAAGCCTCTGACTCTTGATTTCAGCTCAGGTCATGATCTTGAGAGCTCAAGCCTTGCATGGGGCTGTGCATTGACAGCACAGATTCTACTTGGGATTCTCTCTCTCTCTCTCTCTCTCTCTCTCTCTCTGCCCCTCCCTTGCTCTCTCGCTCTCTCTCTAAATAAATAAATAAACATCAAAAAGAGAAAAAAAGAATTATTCTTTGCCTCTTCCTAGCTTCTGGTGGTGGTTGTCAGGCCTTGGTGCTCCTTGGTTTGCAGCTACATCTGTCTAATCTGTGCCTCTGTCATAAGTTTTTGTTCTCCCAAGGTGTCTCTATTTGTGTACACATTTCCCCCCTCCTGGAAGGACACTATCACATTGGATTAAGGACCCACCCCGCCCCACCCCATCTGACTTCCTCTTACCTGATTATATCTGCAGCAAGGCTAATTCCAAATAAGGTCATGTTGTGAGATACTGGGGGTTAGCAATTAAACATATCTTTTGGGGGGACACAGTTCAACCTAGAATAGTGACTGTATGTCACCCGATGTCACTGTGATATGCTTGTACGTACATATGTCTGTCATTGCACTTAATTCATCGTATGTTAATAACCTGTTGAGGTGTGTATCTCTTCTGGTAGATTTCAAGCTCTTTAGAGCATGAGCCATATCCAATCTATCTTTATCTTTTAGCACAGGCACGTAGTAGGCTTTCAATACATGTCAATTAAATGAACAAAACATCGTTCACCATTTAAAAAACAGGTCTTGTAATACAAAAGATTACAAGGATTGATAATGTCGCATAATGCTTAACAATCTGATTTATATATTCCTGTTGTTACAAAGAGAAAGGAAGTAGGAATACCTTGGATCAGGAACAAAGAGAATTTAGTTATTTTCCCAGGGTCCTATATATGTCATGTTTGAATTTTCACCTGGAGGAAATGAATAAAGGGTCATCACTATCAAGTGAAGATTTTGAGAAAAGGTGAAGAAGCACTATTGAAGCTGGTTAGGAGGGGATCCTGGAGATGAGGGAAACACACACAGGGTTCAAGGCTGATTGGATGTTAGGAGGTAGGGAGGAGAAAGGGATTCAGGAAGTATGGTTGGCAGAATCTGTTGAAAACCTTATCAAATGCCAGGTATTATGCTATAGATACTGGAACCTAAACTTTCCAGACTTCAGTAGAATGATATTTTTTGATCAACACAAGAGGCTTTACATGGTTTTCTCTGTGTTAAGTGTGTATCAGTGAGACCTCTATTGAAGTGACTATACCTTGTAATTATAAAATATTTACATTTCCCTCACTGTTCCCCACTTTTAGTACCTTTGATGTAGGGAAGTAAAGCTGTGCTACATTTGTTTTACACATGAGTAGAGTAAAACTCAGAAGGATAAATGATTTGCTTCTATATTTATTAAAACCGGTCTTTTCAGAATCTTTCTTAAAGTAAAGCATATATGTAATTTTAACCTTACTTTTTTTTTTTTTACTATATACATATAGCCCATTTTACTAACTACTAAAACTCGACAGATATTTCTTAATCATTATGTATCTTCGGGGATAGAGCTACCGTCCTGTAAAGTCAAAAAATACTATATGTATTTGGAGATGAACATGGTTTTAAAGTGGAGCACAATTGTCCCAAACTAAATGGTTTTCTATTTTTGTCTCTGTTAATCAAGAGCATTTTAATGAAGCTGTTCATGAATAAAATCTGATGGCGTAGTGATGTAAAGGTCACTATGTATTAATTTTAGTTCATGGCAATCCGGTGTGAAGGAAGAAAACTGAGGCACATAGTACTAAGTGGCTTCTTTCTACTAACATTTCTAAGTTGAACCCAGGTGATCAAAAGGGAGACCACGAGGCTTGAGGTGGTTTTATTTTACTTGGAATTCCAAATGAAATACTTACAAGAGGCTTTTTCTCTGTTTTTCTCTTTTTTTTTGAAAAGGTTATTTTATTTTTTGCCTTTTTTAATTGTTTAACTCTATGTTTAGAGTTATTATGTTATTAATTCTCTGTAATTAACTGTCATCCATCCTCAATTCAGTAACCTAACATTTGTTGAGTGCCTACACCATCTCAGGTTCTGTGCTGTGTTTTCCTACACATTATTGCTCTGAAGCTCAAAATAATCATAGATTGTAGTTACAAATAAGCAGAAATTGAGGCCCTGAGAGGCTATGTATCTTGTCTTGATTTTTGCAATAGTGTAGGTTCAAATGTAAGTTCGGAGTTTAATTCTAGGGCACTTTCTATATCACGAGGGGTATCTAACCATTTTAAGTATCTTAATATTATTTCACATTCAAGCATTGTCAATAACCTCAATACTTGGTATATTTTGTATATTTTCCAAATATGTATATAATCCATTGTGAATTATACAATATAAATCCATTTAACAATAGCAAAGATAAAACAATCACTTTGATTACAGACTTCTTCAATCAAAATCAATCAATCAAACTGCAGCTACTATTCTGTACTAGAATCATATTTTTCTTAGAAAAGGAGGGACTATATTTTCTTTTTTTTTTTTTTAATTTTTTTAACGTTTATTTATTTTTGAGACAGAGAGAGACAGAGCATGAATGGGGGAGGGTCAGAGAGAGGGAGACACAGAATCTGAAACAGGCTCCGGGCTCTGAGCTGTCAGCACAGGGGCCCGATGCGGGACTCGAACTCACGGACCGCGAGATCGTGACCTGAGCCGAAGTTGGCGCTCAACCGACTGAGCCACCCAGGTGCCCCAATATATTTTCTTTTTTTTAAAAAAAGACTCTTGGGGTGCCTGGGTGGCTCACTCGGTTAAGTGTCCAACTTCGGCCCAGAGTTCTAGCCCCTCCTCGGGCTCTGTGCTGACAGCTCAGAGACTGGAGTCTGCTTCTGATTGTGTGTCTCCCTCTCTCTTTGCCCCTCCCCCACTGGTACTCTGTCTCTCAAAAATAAATAAAAACATTAAAAAAATTAAAAATAAATAAAAATAGAAAAGGACTCTTTCTTGAAAAGCTTGCTTTACATTAGAGCAATCTTTATGTGTTAGAATTTAATTTATGTGTTAGAATATATGTGAATAATGAATCTAGTGCATGATAGGCACATAGTAAGTACTCATAAAAAACCTTAGTTTTTATTGTGTGTTTGCTAGTTGTCAAGAGTACTTATGAAACTTTGTTTCTCTAAAGGAAACAGTCTTGAAAGAATAATGTAATGACTATTGAATAATATCAATATTCATTGAAAAAATATAGATATTAATTGGTATTTTAGCTCTGTTTTAAGGCAGAGGGTAATGATTGTGTGCATTTCATTATAAGTTTTTCTACAATGGTGCATTAGGCATTCTATTACATATTTATATTTCATATTTGTGATTTCATAATCACAAAGGAAACTAATGAAATATAAAAGTGTTTAATCTTGTTTTTGTTCAGTAACGCAAAGTTCTTTCACTTGAAGCTCAAATTGTATATTTGAGATATTCAGTAAATTATCTATCTTTCTATCTATCTATCTCTTCCAAATATAGGAAGAATGTCAAGCATTGAAAATGGCAACCAAGAAAATAAATACATTATATTTACCTAACGGTTGCTTATTCTCTTTAAAAAATAGCTTGTGATACTAGATTTCCCCTTTTTCTCTTTCACCGCAAACCTTAAATTGTTGGTGGCTTTCTCAATCATGCATATATTATGCAGCATGTGTCCCAGATAATTCATTGTGTTGTGTTGAGTAAGTATTACAACTCCACTTGGATATAATTCTCTAAGTTATGGAACAGGTCCACAAGTCTGAAAAAAACAAATATGAAACACTCCTGAAGACTTTGTCTATTCTCATGATAAGATGTCATAATTGTCGTCATTCTAAGGTAGATTAACATTGTTATCTTAAAGCCTTTAGCAACCATCACAGAGATGTAAATGATATGTACTAGCTTGCTAGGTATTTGGCAGCGTTGATTTCCATTGTGCCAGAGTTCCTAGGTGACTTACATCTTTTAATTTTCTCTAGAAAAAGGCTATATCTCATCTCAATATAAAAAAATAATTGTAATGCTTTAGAGATAGATGTGCAGTAAGTCTCAGAGAAACTTTTAGGGAAATTTGCAAAAAAATAACTTACATGAAAGCTGCATTGTTATAGGTGTTATTACGTAAAATTTTAAGAGTTGAAAGTTATCTAAGAATGTAAAATAATTAATATGGATAATCCTGAAAGAGTTATCATTGCCTTTAAATTTTAAATATGCTTTGAAATGATCATGAAATAACAAATGTTCACGCTGTTTTAAAAGGGAGAAAAAGTACTATGGACCAAGAAATAACAATTATCCTACATGTCAGTGATAATCACTGTTGCTACAAGTCCTTCAGAGTTATTCTCTACATTTACACATACATACACCTATAAAACTATTTTTTAATGTTTTCATTTTAAATTTTAATGTAGAAGATTTTTTTCAGGTTAGTAAAGGAAGAGTTACTTCATCATTTCTTTCTTTTTTTTAAGCTTTTATTTAAATTCCAGTTAGGTAATAATATACAGAGTACTGTTAGCTTCAGGTGTACAATACACTGATTCAGCAGTCCCATACATCACCCAGTGCTCATCACAAGTGCCCTCCTTAATCCCCACCACCTATTTAACCCATCTCCAGACCCTCCTCCCTTCTGCTAACCATCAGTTTGTTCTCTATAGATAAGTGTCTGTTTCTTGATTTGCTTCTCTCTCTCTCTCTTCCTCTCCTCCCCTCACTTTGCTCATTTGTTTTGCTACTTAAATTCCATGTATGAGTGAAATCATACGGGATTTGTCTTTCTCTGATTGACTTATTCTAGCTCCATCCATGTTACTAAAAATGGCAAGATTCCATTTCCATTCCTCAGTTTCTCTTTCTGCTGCTTCATTATTGGTATATAGAAACACAACAGATTTCTGTACACTGATTTTATGTCCTGTGACTTTACTGAGTCTGTTTATCATTCCTAGCAGTTTTTTGGTGGAGTCTGTTAGGTTTTCTATATATAGTATCGTGTAATCTGCAAATAGTGAAAGTTTTATTAGTTCCTTGTCTATTTGGATGCCTTCTATTTCTTTTTGTTCTCTGATTGCTGTAACTAAGACTTCCACTGCTATGTTGAATAAAAGTGGTGAGTGTGGCCATCCCTGTCTTGTTTCTGATCGTAGAGGAAAAACTCTCAGGTTTTCCCCATTAAGGATGATATTAGCTATAGGTTCTTCATAGATGGTCTTTATTTGTTGAGGTATGTTCACTGTAAACTAATGTGATGTATCCATTGATTGATTTGCAAATAACGAACCACCTCTGCAACCTAGGAATAAATCCCACTTAATCGTAGTGAATATTTTTTTTAATATATTGTTGAATTTGGTTTGCTAATATTATGTTGAGGATATTTCATATAATTATGTTCATCAGAGATATTGGCCTGTAGTTCTCTATTTTTGTTGTGTCTTTATCTAGTTTTAATATTAGGGTAATGCTGGCCTCATCACTTTTCATGGCTGTCTATCATCCAATAATAGAGATGCATTTTAATGTATTTATCCAGACTCTATACATCACAGTATTTATCCATATTCTTTCAAAGTAAAATGCTGTGTTTAAATTTGAAAAATACTTTCTTATATGTCTCTTCTTTTTAGTAATTGTGCTATAAACTTTATAATATCTTAAATATGAGGTGTTTTCACTAGAGAAAGAAACTGAGAAAACGGATGCTGTTGTTTGCTTTCCAAAAATCCATTCTCTAACCACTCCCCCCTTCTTCCTCACTAGCAAAAGGTTGATTTGTTCATTTTCCTGTAAAGAGTGCAGTCCTTCAGAGAATTCTGTGTGCCCCTCTGGCCCTGTGATGATGAACCTTCACTGGGCAAACCAGTCATGTGGATTTCATTTCTCTTGTGTGACTCTTTTAAGCACAGGCATGCTGACATACGCATAGGCATTGGTTACTTTTGGCTAATGTTCTGTAAGAATGGTGGTGAGTGGCTTATGTATATAACATCCTTACTTTTAAAATAAAACAGAAGATAGGACTTACTTTTTTCAAGATTGTATCATCTCTGTGTAACACCTGCAGATGCAAGTGGTCATCTTAGGACCGTAAGACAAAATCCAACAGAATGTCATAGAATTCAAGCCACGGTGATGCCTGTTAAATCTCCGAATTAACCAAGTTGTAACAAACCATATTCTAATTTTCAATACGTGAGATGTCGCAAGCCTTATTTTGAAGCCACTTTTATTTATGTTTGCTATTTTTTTTTCAGCCTAAAGCATTCTGATACAGAGAAATGTCATAGCATTTATCTTGTATTTATAGCTTTCTGGTGATACCATAAATCAAAGCAGGTAAGAAAGAGATATGCTTGACATGTATCTCTATCTATGCTTGACATGTATCTCTATCTGAGGTCATGAGTGGAATTAATAGAGTAAGCCTAAGAAGCCCTGCTGCCAGAAGTGAGAGATGAAACATCTAAGGGGAGAGGAAAATTATGAAAATTATTGAAATTGAATTATGAAAATCATGAAAATTATTGGTCTTCAATCACTGGCAGGTGTGGGCTTTCTTTCTTAGTTACTGTGTACCATGTCTGTTAACACTATCTTTACAAATTATGAAGACAACTAAAATTATTTTTATGTAATATAAAAAAAAACACTATTGAACTCTTCAAAAAATTTATAAGGACAGAGTTAAACAGAAAACATCATTTCTCTCTGCTGTGTATTCCTGCTTTGGAAGTCTTGTTTTTAATATATAAATGTTGTGTATACTATTGGCATGCATACATATGCACACATTCACACACACAGGTTTTCACTTGCTTTCATTTAGCACTTTATTAAAAGCAAATGTGAGGAAGCCAAAGGCATTGTTCTCAGCTCATCTTGATCCTTTTATAGGCTTTCAGGTTAACTCACTTCAGTATCCAATGTTACTAAAATTCCTTTTTTCTTTGCAATTCTCTTTCTGAAGTTTTATTTTATATATTTTTATTGTTCTCATGTATAAACAGTTTGATTTAGAAATGCCACATATTGAAAAGAAAAAAAAACAGATTTAACTATATGTCTCAGGATAACATTCCTTGTCTTAGCCCAGTCATGCAGACAAGACCTTTTTGTGGCTCATGGAGGAAAAAAATGCCTTGCAAAAGTTTGAGGAAGTATAATGAAGTAAGTCTGTCTCTGACTTAAAAAGAAAAAAAGAAAAAAAAAAGAGAAAGTACAATAACATAAGTAGTCTTGGAAAAAATATATAGAAGTATCCTAACTAGCTCTCAGTAAAGTGGACATTGTCTTCACTTAAGAAAAACATGCATATAATATATATGCATATAAAATATTGTTCCTCTTTAGTTAGGAGAAAATGAGCAATACCACTGTTTGGTGTACTTTCAGATAATGAATGCAGACACACACTGATTTATTTGGTAACCATACATTCAGGTAAAGAATGTTCAGCTCTGAAATGCTGTCCTACATAGGTGGTAATACACTAATACACATGCAATGCTACTTATTTTTAACTGAAAAGGCCCCTTATAACTTTATATTGTTACAGCATTCCCATTGTTATAACATTCAGCTACAAGAAGATTATAGCTTAGAAGTCATTGGTACAGAACGGGACTCAAATGTTTTTCCAAGCAATGTTTGTGAATATGTTAATTTTAAAAGCATATTTCCATTTATTATGGGTGTATGCCTCTATGAATTGTACTCATGTGTCTGACATAGCTAATCATTTTATTTTTGGAATGGGCTCCATAAATATTCTATGGATGTTGACTGATGATTATGGTAATTTGTTCTTTCAAATATTACCCAGAAATATGTAGAACATTGGGAAATTGGACTTCCTTATAAGATTACCACATTTTCAAATGTATTTCTATATTTTTAGAGTATTATTAAATCAATTTGAAAAATTCCCAGGAATAAGCCCTTAAGGTTCATAAGTTTGTAAATTTGTATTGTAGGAAGAGAATCTGAAAAGGCTTCTATTTTTTAAATTGCTACTGGTAAAGTTTAGAACATAAGAAAGCAATATCTTTTTAGTGTAGTAGAGAATTATTATTTTAAATTGGGTTTTGTCAAAATAAAATTATTTCAGTCCATAAACATGAAATAGTCATTTTTTAATTTGTTTATAGAATGGCATAGTAACACAGAATCATAAATTCAGTTTAATATGAACCAATGGGCTTCATTAATAATTTCTTAGTGTTTTTTGGTACTTCATATTTTATAAGGTTTTATATAGGTCCAAAGTCAAACTACATTCCAATTTCTGTAAAATGCTTTAAAAGTTTGCCTCTGTCAAGTAATATAGGTTAGTTTCCCACATCTATTGCAACAAGATTTATGCACTGAGAATTTCTTGGTGATCAAAGAAAACAAACGCTTAATATGATGTCTTTTAGCCAAATTATACTAAAAACATTTATTTGTACTGGGAGATAATATATGTAAGTGGAGGCCTATTCATTCTTTTAATAAATAAAACTGTTCCTTATGGAGACAATGAACACTAACTTAGCCATGCTCTACTGCAGTGACATGCATCTTATTATGTAAGACTTCTTGAAGGTGATCACCTCAGGAGAGAGTTTTCAATATGTTTTTTTACTTAAGTGCTGGCAGGCAATATGCTGAACTGGCATTCTAATCCTTATAATTTAAGAATATTTCCTTATATGGATAAAGGAACTTTCCATAAGTGATGATATTCAGGCTCTTGAGATAGGCAGATTATCTTAAATGTAATCACAAGGGTCTTTATAGGGAAGCCAAAAGGTCAAAGAGGGAGGAAGATCATGTCATGTCAAAGTGAGAAAAGGTAATGTGATGTGGGGCCCAAGCCAAAGAATGAGGGGACAGCCTCTAGAAACTAGAAAAAAAAAAACAAGGAAACAGGTTCTTTCTAGAAACTGGAAAAAAACAAGGAAACGGATTCTCTTCAGAACCTCAATAGGGCACCAACCCTGCCAACAGCTTGATTTTAACCATATAAGACTCATTTTGGACTTCTGATCTGCAGACCTACAAGAGAATAGATTTGCATTGTTTTTAAGTCACTAAATTTGTTATAGATTGTTATAGTCCCAGAAGCAACAAGAAGACTAATACAGTATCCTAGTTTCTATGCTCCTCACTAATCACTTTGGTCTTGTTTTCACTTGCTTGTGTCAGATTACCTTTTTCTAATGTAAAGGAATGTTTGTGAAATTCAATGTAAAGGAATGTAGAAAATGAGAGACTTGAGGTTAGGCAGTTACCTTGCGAAGTGCATACAGTATCAACTTGTGTTCTATGAGATCTTGCATTATTTTTAGTTTATAATTTAGAATAAATTCCTCAAAAATGAAAACACCAAATTAGGGGCCTTATCACTTTCCTTACTTCTTAAATTGCCACTTAACTCGGCCTCTGGTCACACCCTAGTTGTGAGAATGAGACCAACCCAAAGAGCTGACATAGAAGTTCAAAGGCACAATTCCTTGTTGTGGGAAGAGGTGCATTTGCCTTCTGTTTGTCACTTCCTAGTTGCAGGATTTTAGATAAGTTATCTAAGCCTGCTGGGCTTCAGTTTTCTCATGTGAAAAATGGGGTGAAAAATAACTGATTCAAATTACTATAAAAATATAAGTAAAATACAAAATAGGCAACATGAGATACATATAATATTTAAATATATAAAAATTAAATGAAATTGTAATACATAAGGGGTGCCTGGGTGGCTCAGTCGGTTAAGTATCCAACTTTGACTCAGGTCGTGATCTCTCATTTCTTGGGTTTGAGCCTGGCATCCAGCTCTGTGCTGACAGCTCAGAGCCTGGAGCCTGCTTGGGATTCTGTGTCTGCCTATCTCCGCCCACTCCTGTTCACGCTCTGTCTCTACCTCTATCTCTCTCAACATTAAGTAAACATTAAAAAAATTTTTTTAAAAAAGAAATTGTAACATATAAAAAAAAAAGTAGACAGCATTGCCAAACTGTTTTGTAAATGCTTAAGTGTATGGCTACAATGTAAGAATTAATTTTTTTATTTATTTTGAGAGAGAGAGAGAGAAAAGAGACAGAGGCAGAGAAAGAGAGGGAGAGAGAGAGGATCCCAAGCAGGCTCCACACTGCTAGTGCATGGCCTGATGTGGGGCTTGAACCCACAAACAGTGAGATCATGACCTGATCCTAAATCAAGAGTTGGATGATGCTTAACCAACTGAGCCATCCAGGCACCCCAGAATTAATTTTTTTTTAATAATAATGATTGATTTCTTTCTCTCAGACTACTTAGTTCTCTTACCATTTGAGATCTAGATGATTTCTTTATGACATGTATATATTCATATTCTGCCATGAAATAGTTGCCTTCTCATTTCCAGGCCTCTAAGTTCAAAATGAATGCCAGATCAGCAGGTCCCTGAGTGACAGGCAGTGGAAAATAAAGAATGTGTAAGAGTTGTTCTGTTGATTGACATTGAGCAAAATATTGTTGATGCTCACACATTAATCTGTGCATTTTTATATTGCTACATTCTATCATGAGCATTTAAAAAATTGAGTTACTTGATTACCTAAACTGTTTTCATATTTTAAACATTAAAGTATTATGATGGTGGTGTTTTGTTTTGTTTTTGGCATAAACCTATCTCTAAAATATTTTCCTCTTAGAGAATAGTGTTTTATATGATTCAGACACTGATCTGCCATATTTTAGATACTGGGAAATACTTGGGTCTACTAAGTGTATGTGTGTTTCTTCACATACATGCTTTTATATAAATGCTGTTTGAAAAGTGATAATGTAAATTCAAATGACTAATTTTGCTAACAAAAAGACACAAAGCACTTATTTTTCCACTATCATAGCTTATCATTGCAGTGATTTTCAGTGGAGTTTTACACATTTAACACTTACATGGGTGAGGCATCATGTGAAAAGTTTCTTAACATTCCCGGGAATGGCTTGTTTGCACACACTGGTTAAAAATTTTTTTTAGTGTTTTTATTTATTTTTGAGACAGAGAGAGACAGAGCATGAGCAGGGGAGGGGCAGAGAGAGAGGGAGACACAGAATCCGAAGCAGGCTCCAGGCTCTGAGCTGTCAGCACAGAGCCCGACGATGTGGGGCTTGAACTCACAGACCATGAGATCATGACCTGAGCCGAAGTTGGCCGCTCAACCGACTGAGCCACCAAGGCACCCCTGTACACACTGATTTTAGAGTGTAATAAGAATATGTGGTTGAAGTGATTATTAATGGAGAACACCAGTGGATTAGACCCCCAGTACATAAATACAAAATTTTACTTCAATTACTAGAGCTGTAGAAGCAACTAATACCATCCTTGTATCTGTTATATTAGAAGTTTTAAGAAATATAGTTAAGGATCATGTTTATATGCTTAACCTATAAATATGTTGTAACCAAACACGAGACAATAGCCACTGATTTTTTTTATTTAAAAAAATTTTTTAATGTTTATTTATTTTTGAGAGAGAGAAAGAGAGACACAGAGAGAGAGACAAACAGAGAGAGAGAGAGAGAGAAAAAGTGGGGAAGGGGCAGAGAGAGAGAGAGGAAGACACAGAATCCAAAGCAGGCTCCAGGTTTTGAGCTGTCAGCACAGAGCCTGATGCGGGGCTCGAACTCATCAACCCGTGAAATCATGACCTGAGCCGAAGTTGGTTGCTTAACCAACTGAGCCACCCAGGCACCCCAGTAGCTGCTAATTTTTATCTGGGGTATTGAAGTTAAAACAAAGATAAATTTATTGTATTTAACAGAAAATAGGCTAATTAATTTATTTTATATATAATAAGAACTTATCTGAATAGGTGATATACACATAAACTCAGCAATATCATTTTCACTATATGCTGCCCTAGCTTGCAAATAGAGGAATTTTTTTTTCCCCAGAGATGACTTCTTCATATCACACTTAACTAATTTTGTTCCTGTACTGTTCTTAACCATATCTGAATGAATTAGTAAACTGTGAATGATCTGAATGAATTAGTAAACTGTGATGATTTTGTATCCTGTTGCTAGCCCTGGAATTATGTATGTCTTCCCTGGCAGTCATCATAACACACTATTTTAAATTAAACAATATTGCTTTAAGATTACTGCTAATAATAGCATCCAACATATTAAATAACATTTACTAAATAAACCTGATCAGTAGATGGCACCTTGAAGGTTTATATGTGGGTTGAATTAAAAGGACATGATGTTGTTCTTTTCTTTTGGAAACATCTGAATAAATATTCATTCATCCTTTCTTCCTCCTATGCTCAGAGATTGATCTTTCCAGTTGCTACATACCAATTTGGATTGCAGGGGCCTGGTTGTGTAATGTTAATTTGAATTCGGGATCTCCTTGGAATGCCTGATGCACATCACGACCAAAGGAATCCTGGGCCACTTAGATATTTTACGCCTGGTCTGTACCTCATCGGATCATCACAAGTACTCCTGAGAACCTATCAGTGAATTAAGTCAGTTTCCCAAAGTGACCATGAAATGCATGACTCACAGTCTCAGAAGACAGCAGTCCCATGGTTTTTGGGTCACTGTTCAGCAGTCCAGTAACCATGATTTGAATTCTGAGAATCTGAAAAGTCATTTAACATTTTCAAACCTATTCCCTCCTCTGTGAAATTGGAGGTAATAATATTCATCTGATAAAAGAAGTGACAAGTAGGATTTGTGTGAATATGCTTTCCAAGTTTGAAAGGTTACACAGATATAGGGCGTTGTTACTCTACATTTTGGACTTAGTATGTCCTAGGTAAAGTAATTTATGTATAACTAATGATCTGGCTTACAGTTTTGATTTTTTTTAAATGGGAATCTACTTTTCTCCTGTTTCTACTCTAAACCCAAATAGTTTATCTGCTTTTTTGTGTGCTATCTCACTTGTACTCTAAGTTCCTCTCAAAAGACCCAGTGTTTTGGAATGAAGTATTATTAACCTATCCTGAAACAAATGGCTAATGTTAGTCATAATAATAGTTGTGCTATGACAACCAAAAGTATACTTTGTGCATATATATGGTACTTCACACTTTTTCCTAATGAATTTTTATAAGCATAGCAACTTTGTGTAGTAATTAAATAACTGGCTCCATGTTATATATGTGAAAAGTGAAACTCTGAGAGATTCTGAGAATTCTGTCAGTGCCATCTGCTTATACTTGACTGTCTTCTCTTAGCAACTTTCAAATGTACAGTATAGGATTATTAACTAGAGTCCCAGAACTGTACCCTGTATCCCATGACTTAATTATTTTATGACTGGAAGTGTATAAGTTTTGGCCCCCTTCAGCCATTTATCCTCAAAACTATTGTTGGAGTGGATTTTTTTTTTAACCGCATAGACTTTCTGATGAAAAAATTTTGAAACTTTTATCACTGTAAATAAGCCTTAATACTTTCTAAGATTATGATGTTTTCTCTGTGAATATTAGTGGATTAGGATGCTTTAACCATATTATGGCAGTCTTTTCTCATCCTTTATTGTGGGTTATAGAAGTATCTTTAATATCAGGAATACTGAAAATCATTTTTTAATTTATATGTATATTAAAAGTAAACAATGAAAAAATCTGAGTTTAAAGCACATGAGAACATTTGATTATTTCACATTTATCATCTTTAATATTTTAGAATGAATTTACTTTATTTTTTATAACTATAAAAGTACTCTCACTGGTGTAAACTGTTCATTGTTCAATAATGTTTAATCAAAAGTATAATTAATTTCATTTTAATTTATAGTAACTGATGTCATACAAAAAGAGAGGACGGGGGGCACCTGGATGGCTCAGTTGGTTAAAGCTCTGACTTCAGCTCAGGTCACGATCTCATGGTTTGTGGGTTTGAGCCCCATGTCGGGCTCTGAGCTGACAGCTCTGAGCCTGGAGCCTGCCTCAGATTCTGTGTCTCCCTCTCTCTCTCTGCCCCTCCCCCATCTGCACTGTGTGTGTGTGTGTGTGTGTGTGTGTGTGTGTGTGTGTGTGTGTGTATGTGTGTGTGCCTTTCTCTCTCTCATAAATAAATAAACATTAAAAAAAATTTTTAAACAGAAGACAGAACCATTAAATTTCTGTTTTTGAAGTGTAGTTGGTCTTCAAGCAATCAATGTTATAATGTATCTTATACAAAAATAATATTCTAGAGATTGTCTACCTGTCTCCCTGATTTTTAAGAATCTTAACTTATAAAGAACATTTAATATAATGCAATATAATATACTAATAAATACTAATAAAGTATGTAATTATTTTGAAAAGTTAATGTTGTAAAGCGTTGTTTGATCCAGAACAATGATGATAATGACTGCAAATATATTATTGATATAGCATGTTTTTGTTTATATACCTCTTCAATATACTATCTCATTAATTAGAAGGCTTACTTGGCTTATTTTTACAGCAAATGGTCACTTATTTTAATTTTCTTAAATATGCATAAATAAATTATATTTTTATATCTTAAATAATAAGTAGTATGAATACTGTTTGGTGTGCATGTCTAGATAGATAAGTGGATAGGTGGATTAGAATAGTGTTCATATTATATTTTTTAATTGAGACTCTTCAAACATAACCATGTGAAATCTCTGATTCAAGACCACTTTCTGTGCAACAAACACTTCCATAATTATAAATTTTAACTTTTATGCCCTGCTCATAAATAGGGCATAAAGTAGTAGGGCATAGAGTAGTAATCTGTCTTTTGATATAAAACATTGATTAAATAATAAAAGATATGTAGTTGCCCTTCTGTATCTGAGAATTAGAAGAATAGACACAACTTCTAAATGAACTTTATTATATCAGCTGTAGAAATCAGAATGAAAGGTTGATAATAGGGTGTAAAACAAGAGTAGACCAAGAAAGCCGATGATTTAATAACTGCAGATCAGAAATACTACATTTACAAAATATTTACATCTCATTGAATTTTATGATGTATACTTCTTTCATTATTAACTATTACTACTTCAAATGCAATCCTGATGATAACTTTCTTTAACAAATTACAGAAATAACTAAGTTTATATAGCTGCTCCTTTTATAAACATCTGAGATAGATTTATGAGTTTTTTTCCAGGTGTGATATGAAAATTGTATGCCTTAACTGCAAAGAAACATGTATTTTGACTTTGAGACATCTCCTTCCAAAAGATTTTCTTTGTAAAAGGGAAGTACTCCAATTTTTTAAAGTCTGAGTACACTAAAATGGCAAGGTGTCTCCTTGCCTCTTATGTGTGAGGCCAGCCACATTTACATTACCGTTATTACAATCATCCTTAGACATTAAATCTACACAAGAGAACATTAGGGACATGTTGTTCCTCAGGATTAACTATCATGCTAAATTGCATAAAAAGTATAGAATATTGGCTTTTATTAATCTTCCACTGAAAGCACAGAATATATTTTTCACCTTACAACATTCACTAATGAATCAATTTTAATTTAGGTACTAAGAAAAATCCTCATTAAGGCCAACAAATGGTAGCCTCAAGCAAACCCAAGGTATTTTCACAGTAAATCAGAATGAGTTCTTCCTTCGGTGCTCCCTTATTCCACCAGTATGCAAACAATGATTCAGAAGTATTGGTCATTTCATAGAATAAAGCATATCTTCAAGTAGATATAACAGAAAATTCTAGCCATGAGGTAGTATATTTCTGAGATGAATAAACAAGAACATAAAACAGGATAACTGTAGAATGCCTCATCCTGTACACTTAGTGACAATATAATAGTTGGAAAACATTTTTTTTTCTATAGAAAAATGTACCTATCAATAAATTATTGAATGTAGACAATTTCTGAGTAAAATTTACCTTAGCAAAGCCACTCCAAATCAAAGAATCAATTTCATTATACGTATACTTACCCATGATTAAATCTGGGTAGCCCAGATTTGTTTAGCCGAGTTGCCACAAAGGATGCCTAGTGTATATTTCTATTTTAGTAGTGGTTTTTGGTTATTCTCTTTGGGGACTCAAAGTTATTTTAAGTTATAGGATATTGGTATTTGTGAACAGCCATCTGTGAGGTCAGTGTAATTATTTGGCCAAACACAAGGAACATGAGAATCAGTTCATAAAAATGGCTTTACTTATGGTGTTAGTAATATATTAATTGATATAAATTAAATTTTAAGAGATTTTAATACTCAAATATTAAATTTTTATTGATTTAGGTTTGGCCAAAGCATTTCCACATTATATTTTGACTGCCTTTAAAATGGATGTCATGATAATCATTGAATGTATTTTACATATTTCTGATAAAACTCTGTGGTTATATTTTTTCAATTTTTTTTAACAACGACAGTGAGTGATTCCTACCAAACAGTTATTTGTATTCACGTTGGTGCCATCCTAAGAACCAGTGTTGCTTAAGCAGTATTTAATTTCTAACTCAAAGTTGCACTGTGTTCACTGAAAAATCAAATTCGTTAGTATGAGTAAACCGAATGAGTTGATTTTTATTTCTAGGTTTGTTTTTTTTTCTTGAGTATACTACAGATATTTCCTTCCAAAGTCTAAAACTCTAAATTGAGCAAAACCATACTTAAATTTTTATAACAAGAAGCAAAATAAATTCAGCACTGGTATTAATCATGATTTCACTTCCCATAAGTTTATTATTTCTTCTTTTTTATTTTTTTGATTTCAGGTGCAATAACAGAACACAGTGCGCAGTGGTGGCAGGTCCTGATGTTTTTCCAGACCCGTGTCCAGGAACCTATAAATACCTTGAAGTGCAGTATGAATGTGTCCCTTACAGTATGTATATTCCTGTACTTTTCTTGTGAAAAGACATTAAGCATTGTTTTGCGTGCATTGACCAAATATTCTCCATGAAAGTGTAAGAAGTATTACATACATTTTTTTAAAGACTTAAGTTTTCAGGATCATAAATCCTCCCACCATTGGAGGAATTAGACGTTGCCTGAATGATCCTGAAGTATTCATTTTGACTATACATTTCTGTATATCCATACTTATTCTAAACCTTTTCTTAATGCAAGAATATAAAATGTTTAGAAAAGTGTTAAGAGAAAAAGAAGGAGACTGCCTCCCTCTAGGTCTAAGCAAACAAGCAATGAAAATGAATACTATCTTGCATATTATATTATATAAGTATTATATATATAATATAATATAATATAATATAATATAATATAATATAATATATGGCTGTCTATATGATATATATTATTATACTTACATTAGTGGTGTAGAAATTGATAAATTTTGAACTTTGTAGAAGTTGTATTATCTAATCTATAAGTGCTGTCAACATTTGGAGGACTAGAAATATATTCATCCAGAAGGAATAAACTGAAAAGAAATTACAAAAGTTACATGAGCTAAAGCACTCTTCAGAATTTATCTTTTGCAGCCTCAAGAAGTTTGTCTTTGCAGCTTTTAAGTCAGATATGGTATATGCCAACAACATCATTTTTTTTCTTCAGGAGTAATGAAGGATCAAACAATCAAAACTGGAACATTTTTTTCTGACTTTCCACCCAAAGGAAGAATCACCATTTCATAAAAATATTTTTGATCTGGCAGTTAATTGTTCATGGGATTCTTTAGTAAAGATTGCCTAGGAAATCCTACATTCTCATATTAGATAATCAGTTCATCCACAAAGTTCAAAACACCTGGGGTCACAAGTAAATCCCAGGTTCCAACTTCCTTTGACATCTCAGAAGGAAAGTACCTGAGGATCAACAAGTTTGTTGTGCTAAGAGATAGTTGTCAGCTTGCCGCATTTCTGCTCATTTAAGAAGCAACACATTACTCCTAAGCTGTAAGTGTGCATAATCCAATAATAGAGAGCAAATTGGCCAGCAAGAAATGAATTGAAATTTTAAAATAATAATGAAAGCAATCAAGAAAGAATTTCATTTTTGCTTTTAGTGTGATTGATTAGAGAAAGTTTATCTAGTGATGTTTTATAAGCTAATTTTCCTTGTTATGAAAACAGCATGAGTGCATAGGTTTTGTTGAAATCTCAACTGAATTTATGCTTTGTATATATTGTTATCTCTAGGGACCCTTCTATGAAAGTATAAAGCTCTTCCTGACCAGTTATTGTTCATTAGGGAAATTTTAAAAAAGAACATTTGTAGTCCTTTTTGGAACTTCGACAATTATATTTGGATTATATAGTAAGATCTTTGTGAATTATATAGAATAGCTGTTTCCAAAGGCATTTTATAAAAATATACCATAAGGAATACCTCATTTTTAAAGACAGTTTGAGGAAACTTTCAATCATATTTTTGAAACGTGAAAGCTGAAGTAGAAACTGTCAAGCTAGATTTTTTCACAATTTTTAAATATTAAAGAATTTCACAGCTGTCTCTTCAATTTTCTGTATTTCTTCAGAATTTCTTTGAGGATAGTTCCTCCAAAATCCTCTGCCAAACTTATCTTGAAAAATCATTACTTAAATCATTTCAATATAAATAAGAATTTGTTCATATGCTTTTGCATAGAAGGAGTGTGGTTTACTACACATTTCCCTTCTCTCTTATAAATCTTCAGAGATAAACAATTTGATTCCTGAATATCCTATCTATACAGGTTTCTGATAATCCTAAAAATTTACTGGTTGTCTAGTAAGGATGTGTATTATATTAAGGTATTTTTCTGGTTGTTTCATTAAATAAGAATTATAAACTTAGGTGCAGCCACTCGCCAGTTTATATGCTGGTTTGATTTATACGGTGTAGCATGATTGTGTTTGTTTAAATTATCTTCAGTTAAAAGTGTAATGTACAAATAGGCATTCACTTAGTAAATTTAAAATGATTTTATAGGAAAAAATGCAAAAGAATATATAAACCATGAAATAAAGTATAGTGACTTATTTGAAAGGGAGGTTTATTTAGTAGAAAACGACCAGAGATCAAGGAGCGTGGGTTCAGAATATGGTCTGGTTACTTAACAAAAAGCATTAGTCCTTAAGCTGAGAAGCTATTAAAATTTTCTGGATCTCACCTTGTAGACCTATTCCCTGATCTGTAGTAAGTTGTGATTTAGACCAACCCTAAGCTCTTTTTTCTTATCTGTAGCATAAAATACACAGACTTTTTCAATGTTGTAAAAAAAAATCACTTACTTAAAATAGCTACCATTTTTTGGCACTTACTACATCTCATTTACCACATGGGTTAAATGTTTACATACATTATTTTATTAAGTTCTCACAATATCCTCCTCCCTGTTTGGTATGAGTATTGCTCTTCTGAAGAAGAAACTGAAGCACAATAGGATAAGCTAACGTTTCATGTAAAACAAAGAATAGCTGGATAATGACTGAGCCAAGAGTGGAGCCTGTCTCAAGTACCTGTTCTTAAGGACTCAGCTTTGGTTCTCCCCATAGAGTTTCCCATTGATATTTTCATGAGTTATTTAATCTCATTCAGTATTTAACCATTATAATTGTTATCAGTACAGCAATGGCACACGATGAAAACAAATGCTTCAAGAGCCTAGAGTTTTTTTGTTCTTTTGCTACTTACTTTTAAGAGGTTTTAATGCCTTTCTTCAGGCCGCTGAATCACTGCAAACTTCCATTTCCTCAAACACGTAACAAAGCATAATGGCAAAAACTAGTTTGTGCCGTTAAAATGCCACCCACAATTTGGAATGAGGCTCTTATCTAAGTAGTACCTTAAGAAGAAGTTATTTAAACCAATTGTATGATAAGAGAAATCCTAGTACTTAATATGCTTATTGAAATATCCCTAATGTATGATTAGAAGGTAAACTTCAGATGTAGGATTCATTATTAGTATTTTAAAACTTTCTACTTGGACAACTGAATAAACAAATTATGGTAGGTTCTATTTGTTATACAATTCAGTAATATCCATTTTCATTTTTAATTTAAGACAAAAAACTTCACTGTATATAAGCGATGCATTTGGTATTTATGAATGTTTTCTTCTTAATATTAACCTATGGAAAAAATGTTAGTATTGGTATTTTCTTTTTTTATATATGTCCTGTGTGTGTGTTCCCATGGTAATATTGATTTTTTAAGATGATATTTCCCCATGGAAAAACATAGAAAGAATGAAAATATAGAAAGAAATATAGGAAAAAATATGTGGGAAAGCGTATAAATAATGATATATAAGCATATTACAGGTAATATAGATAAAAATTCAGCAAAATTCTTTGTATCACACAAGGAACGTGGAGTTAAAATATCTAAAGTGAGCTTGCAATAAATTTTGCACAGAGTTTTAGGAGTCAGTAAATACGTATATGGTTAAACAATGACAGTTCTAGAAGAACCTTAACCTGAATCAAATGGTATGACTTTTTTTTTCTTTCTTTCTTTCTTTCTTTCTTTCTTTCTTTCTTTCTTTCTTTCTTTCTTTCTTTCTTTTAGATGCTGATGGGAAAGAAAATGAGAAAAAAATAGTGATTATAAACAATTTTGTGAGGCCACTTTCTTAGAGTGTCTTGTCAACTTTTCTGAATCACTAAAGTTATATTTAATTTTTTCTAAATCTCAATTTCTCCCTCCAGTCTGTATTTTCTTATTTCGGCTCACAGAGACCCTGTTTGTCACCAAATTTGGGACAGATGAAATCAATACTTTTCTCTGTTCTTGTCACACCTTAGTTCCAGTGTGACTTTTACAGCTTTCGCATTTTCTTTTGAGGTTTTTCTTCCTTAGTGATTTTTTTTTTCTTCTCCCGGGAGATGACCCAGATATTCCAGAGGTTAAACCTCTGCGTTTACCGGGGCCACACTTTTGCTCTCCCCCCCCTTCTTGCCTCACTTCCATCCCTTTTGGCCTGATTGGGGATGGAAATTGTGGCATCTTCCAGTAGATTTACCCTTGTTTAGCAGGTTTACAGGGAAGATTTGTGTTAGGGAGAAAACAATAAAACAACTAACCACCTACGTGGAGTATTTTTTCTGAACAGAGAATCTTTACTTTGTATCCTGCTGACAATTTGTCTTTCTTCCAAGGCATACAATTTCACGCGCATTACACTCACAAAGTGCTTGTCTTCTCTCACAAGCCAGCTTTTCTCTTCAGTTCTTTGTCTCTTCCTTTCAGGAATACAAAGCACTTATTAGTTATTCTAGCAATCTTCTCTCATGGTGGATTTTCTTAGGAAATGGGGGGAGGAGGAAGCACACGATTTGGAGAGCTATTCGAAATGAGTGTTTGATTAAACCAATCATGTTATATAGCACTTGCAGGCTTTCTCACCATACACATTAGCCATCTGAAGAGTTATTTGTGGTCGTCTATGGAAAGACAAGCAAAATGTATCTTGTTGGAAAATCAGTATTTACAAATAATTTCATAATCTGTTAGTTTCATCTCTTTTACTGTAAGAAAAAGTGCTGCGCTTTTCTTCAGCATTTGAAACAGACCAATTCTTTAATTATAAATAACTAAATATATTTTTGCAACTAATGGTCAAATCAGTTCATTTTTAATATATGCATTCTTTGATTCTTATCATGTAAAAAATACAGATTTTAAAGATCATGTGCGGAGGGGCACCTAGGTGGCTCAGTCGGTTAAGCACCTGACTCATGATTTCAGCTCAGGTCATATCTCAAAATTTGTGGGTTCGTGCACCACATTGGACTCTGATGCTGAAAGCATGGAGCCTAATTAGGATTTTCTCTCTCTCCCTCTCTCTCTCTCTCTCTCTTTCTCTGCCCCTTTCTTACTTGCATGTTCTCTCTCCTGCTCTCAAAAATGAATAAAGTTTTTAAAAAAATTTAAAACTCATGTGCTGAAATTAACCCATATGTTTAATTTTTAAGATATCACAGAAATGTCAAGATATAATTTGAATAACAGTGCTTCACCACCTTTTTGAGTTTCTGACCTATAGGAGACATTCAAGAAATATGTATTAAATGATTGAAGAAAAAAGAAAATTTAGTCAAAATGGCTCCTTCTATTTATTGCTCTAATGATAAATTCAAGAAGCTCTTATCTACAGAAAATACCTTATTAGTTCAGAGGGAAGATCTATGGTAAAAATATAGATTATATGAATTTTAGTTCTTCCAAATTGGTGATTGTATTCCTCAAGAATGCTAATAGCAACCCATTTGTTTTTCACATTATTCTTCTCTATGCCTCCATGCAACATAGCAAGTATTGTCCCATAAATATTATTCCATCTGTAAGAGCAGTTATCTAAATTCTCTTTTTTAGAATGATATTTGTAACAAAAGCAACCAAATTCTTCCTTTCTTTGTTTTTCTCCTTTTGCTCCCCCCCCCAGTTTATTTCTTTCTCTTTCAAATAGTTTTTCTTTATTTCACAATATCTTGTACCTAACAGATAATCCATAAATTGTGTGCTGATAGTTAATTTAAGTTCTGCTTATATGCCTAAAAATTGCCCTCGTTGGTACAAAACAAGAAACTTAGATGGACTGTACTTTCTTGGAGGTCCTAATCCTAAACTCTCTCATACCTCTGTCTATCTGCTCATATGTTTATGGAAATTATTCTCAACTAAATGATGTCATTTGCTTTGAAGACCTCCCACTTATCTGTCGTCACTCAACATCTGTGATATACCTGGCATTGCTGCATATTAGCATAGAAAACTCTGAAAAAAGATTCTGTGCTCAAAGAATTTAGTCCGGTGGGGCTCAAGGTCCCCAAAGTTACAATGTCATTAGTTCAGCAAAGCAAAGGAGCATTTCACGTTAGCAGTGTACAGAGAAGGCACGCCCTTCCCATAGCGGCTAGTATGGGATGGGGATGGGTATCTTCCGGGAAGGTTTTCTAGAGGAGATGACCCTTGAGCTGAGTCTTAAAGAATGAGTAGACTCCAGTGAGAAGGACAGTCATTTGTTTCTTTGTTTGTTTTAATTTTTTTTAACATTTATTTATTTTTGACCCAGAGAGACAGGGCATGAGCGGGGTAGGGGCAGAGAGAGAAGGAGACACAGAATCCGAAGCGGGCTCCAGGCCCTGAGCTGTCAGCACAGAGCCTGACGCGGGGCTCAAACTCACAGACTGTGAGATCATGACCTGAGCCGAAGTCGGACGTTCAACCGACTGAGCCGCCCAGGCGCCCCGACAGTCGTTTTTAGCAGATGGGACCATGTAAGATAAGAAACTGTATGGTGAATGTAAAACCAAAAGTGTTTGGTGTTTTCATAAAATACAGAACATAACAGTGACAGGAGATGAACCTGTCGATTGGCAGGTGGAAATCATGACCTCTGTGTATGCTGTGATCCCTGTGAGACCTAATTACTTATTGCAGTGTGGATCACAGAAAAGACAGTAAAACTATTTCTGAAGGCAATTAACTGATATGTTAATAAGACATGCTTGCAAATCTTTAAGAAAACAGTTTTGACTGGTTTAAGTTAAAAAAAAATTTTGGGGGTTGGTGGGGGATACAAAGTAGCAGTTCCAGAATCAGGTAACAACCAGGTCCAGAAAAATAAGATCCCATGAGCCACAGAACAAGAACTGGTGGAGAGTCTCTTAAGGGCTCTATTATGTTCAGATGAATTAGTTCCAAAAATGTTTCATCTGGTGTAATTCCTGTAGTGATCTAGGTTGGGACATTAAGACTGCATGACATCTAGTATCAAGGTGGTGTTTTCATACAAAGACAGTGGGGCTGGAAAAGAGCCTAAATGTGATCAGGAGGACCAGATCCCTCCATAGAATCGGGTGCAAACCTGTCCTGTAGTGGCTCTGGGCCAGCTTCAGCCTGCAGAGGGATTCTGTAAGCCTCTCAAACCCGGGAAAGACAGATTTAACATAAAGTCTGGAGCAATACTGGGCCTGCATTTCCTTGGGCAATGATAGACTGAAGCTGGCTGGGGGCTGCTCCCTCTTAAATAAGGGGCAGCTGGGTGGCTCAGTTGATTAAGTGTCGGACTTTGGCTCAGGTCACGATCTCATGGTCTATGAGTTCGAGCCCCATGTTGGGCTCTGTGCCGACAGCTCAGAGCCTGGAGTTTGCTTCCGATTCTGTGCCTCCCTCTCTCTCTCTGCCATGCTCTGTCTCTCAAAACTAATAAATGCTAAAAAATTTTTTAAACATAAATAAGGTCTGTTCTTCTCTATTTGTTGTATTATCCAGCATTTATTGTATTTTATGTGGTTCACTATAATCACTTAAAATGTCTCCTGGCTTCTGAAGATACTTAAATTTTGCAACTCTTGTTCTAGAGTTTGGATATAATCAGTGCTAATACATGTAAAAGCACTCTAAATTGTTACTATATTTCTTAATTTTCAAAAGATAGTAAGTTCTTATACCAAGAATAATTCTACCAACAGAAGGTTTTTGGTGCCCAGTATGGGTCCGTCCTTATGTTAGGTGCTGGGGAAAAATAGATTTCGGCCCTGTGAAGCTGGCAGGCTTGGGGGATAAGGCAAATAAATAACACATGAACCAGTACATACAATCATCAAAGATAGCAATAAAATGCAAGAAGAAAATAAACATGACTGTATGATAGAGAGCAGTGAAAGGACCAGCTTATTATGTAAGGTGTGGTAACAGACTTCTCTGAAAGACCTGAAGAGTGGGGATAGGACAATCAGACAAAGAGCCTGGGAAAGAACTTCCAATGCAGGGAGAGCAGCAGCAATGAAGACTGCCAGGTGGGGAAGAGGTCAGGCAGCTCTCATACCTGATAGAAAGTTGGTGTGACCACAGTCCAGTCAAGATGGAGGCCAGTGGATTGGAGAGCTACAAGCCTGCAATTAATATTGTTAATAACATTGCTAGTGAAACAGAAATTTCTTTGAAGATTCTAGGATTTATTAAGAATCAAAGTATGTTTGCTGAATGAAATTAAACTGGCATTCTCTTTAAAGTATATATTGTGAAACATATTGCATGATTCTACAGTAACATAAAGGTAAACTTTCATCAAATAAGCCAAATGTCACATGGCATCAATACCGAGGTAAGCTTTGTATATAGTTAGAGTAGATTAATATTATGTAAATGTATGCTTAGATGCTGATTATAAGGGACGAAGATAAATTGAGGGTATTAAAGAATTAATTGCAATGCCAGAATCAGGAAAAGATTTGGTTTAGGAACTACAATGTTATATAGACATAAATAAACTTTGAGAGGTTAGCTTAAGTATGTTCATTTGCTTTATTTGAAATAGTAAAATTATAGAGCTTGTGCACTTAAACTTAATTCAAAGAAATTTTTATAAGGTGCTCTAATTGAATTGCATAAACATGTAGGATTAAAAAAGACATGGGATATAGCATTTTGTTTTTAAAATATACTGCATATGGGAAGAAAACTAGTGAAAACATGTGAAGGTAAGGCTATTTTCCAAAGTATTTATTGCTAAAAAGGGTTTGTAGCAAACATCATGATGTATTTTACCTGTGGAGTTAGTTGTCCAGGTATTTTTTTTCTAAATACATGTAAAATCAAAATACTATAAAAGCGCCTAGTTATTTTTTTTTGTATTTTAATCATTAATTTTATGAAGCTAGAAAAATTGAATCAGTTGGTTTGAAAGTATTTCATTCAAATATTAAAATTTCAGCACAATATCTCATTAAAATGCTAAAGTGTTGATGCTCCTGGGTGGCTCAGTCTGTTAAGTCTCTGACTCTTGATCTCAGCTTGGGTCTTGATCTTAGGGTCATGAGGTCAAGTCCAACACTGGGCTTTGTGCTTGGCCTGGAGCCCACTTAAATTAAAAATAAATAAATAAATAAATAAAAATAATAATAATAAAGTGATAAAGGTAAAATATATGTAAATTTTAATAGTTTTGTTTTATTTTTGAGAAACTTCTCAAATGGTAGGATATCACAGTTCCTATGAATGCTGTAAAGATTTTTAATTGCTTAATAATTTTTTAAAACCCTTCTGTAAGCCCAAAGACTTTTTAACAATTAAATTCTTATATGGCAGACTCAATAATGATGCCACCCCAAAAATCTATATCCTCATCCCTAGAACCTGTGAATATTTACCTTAAATGACAAAAAGGGGCATTGTAGAGGTGATTAGATTAACAAGCTTGAGTTAGGGAGATTATATTAGATTATCCCAAGTAGATTGACTGTAATCACAAATGTCCTTATAAGAAGGAGGCAGTGTTAGAAGTAGGGATATATGACAACAGAAGCAGAGTGAAGTACATGAAGATACAGAAAGGGGTCACTAGTCAAGTAATGCAGGTGGCCTCTGTGAAGCTGGAGAGAACAAGGAAATAATTTTTCCCCTAGAGCCTCCAGGATGAACGTAATTCTGCTACCCTCTTTTTTTTAAGTTTATTTATTAATTTTGAGAGACAGAGAGAGCATGAGGTGGGGAGGGGCAGAGAGAGAGAGAGAGAGAGAGAGAGAGAGAGAGAGAATCTGAAGCAGGCTCCATGCTGTCAGTGCAGAGTCCGAGGTGGTGCTCAAACTCATGAACTGTGAGATCGTGACCTGAGTAGAAACCAAGAGTCAGATGCTTTAACTGGCTGAGCCACCCAAGTGCCCCTCTGCCACCCTCTTAATTGCAGCCCTTAAGACCCACACCAGACTTCTGACGTAAGTGTTTGAAACTACTACTACATTTGTGGTAATTTGTTACAACAGCAGTAGGATACCAATAAAACTTATTATAATATTATCTTTTCCCTAAAATTATTAAATTGTTTTTTTAATTGTTGTTTACTTAGGATGTGGACTAACAAAGACATAGTTTTTCTTTCTAAGTAAAGATTATCGTATTTTTCTCATATTTTTATTTTTTTTATTTTTTTAATGTTTATTTTTGACAGAGAGAGAGAGAGAGAGAGAGAGAGAGGGTGAGGGGGAGAGAGAGAGAGAGAGAGAGAGACAGAGGATCTGAAGCAGACTCTACACTGACGGCAGAGTGCCCAATGCAGGGCTCAAACTCACAAATCATGACATCATGACCTAAGCCAAAGTTGAATGCTTAACTGATTGAGTCACCCAGGTGCCCCTCTCATGATACTTTTAAAGAAAACCATTTAAACTTTCTGTAATAGACTTGCTAGATGTAGGATATGCAGCACGTCATTATAAACAGACAGAAATCATGTTACTTCTTTTTATAAATGTATCAAACCCTAGGCAATCCCAAGTCAAGTTGGTATTTAGTATAATTAATTTTGCTATATTACACATATCTACTATTTATATGAGGCAGCAAAAAAAATGAATTCAGTAAATAAGGACTTGATTGTGAATATATGAACTACATAAATAGTATGAATAAATGTAGTGAATTTCCATGTAAATTTTCTTGTATCTTTAAAGAGGAATTTCTCGCAATAACTGACTTATAATACTTGAATTAAGCCCATATATATGGCCTTCCAAGTCTGTTCTGTATGTATTAATATAATTTAGTTTTACCAACATTTAATGAAAACCTAGTTATCTTCAAAATATTGCACAGTGTTCAAATGCCTCCAATAATAATGCCTCCAACTATGAGTGGTTCCTAACCTCCAAGAACCCATAATCTCCTCACCATTCTGTCCTCCTTCAAGTAATCACATCAATGTAGAATCAAAGACTGGCAAGGAAACTCAATACCATTTAGTTTTTATTAATATGTATTATAAACATATTATCTTCTCTCTATGCTTATTGCTTTTCAGCTTCAATTAGAACAAAAACCAGGGCAGAATAGAATAGTAAGTGATACGGAAGAAAAAGAAGTGGCTGTTTCTAAGTGCATCTCTATGGCAAAGACATATTACCTCTGCTCTTTATCAGTTCCTACCACATTTTCCCTGTCTTCGCATTACCAAGTTCTCTCAAGCATTGGAGAATATAACATAGTGGTTAAGAATGAGAGCCTTAGAATTTACGTTCTGATTTTGTCAATTACTAGCTATGTCCTAATGACGTTGTTTTACTGCTCTGTGAACGAAACCCTTCACAGAGAAAATAGGGATGATAATCAACTCACAGAGTTTCTGTGAAACTTAAAATTAAAATGAAATATATGTTAAAAGCTTTGTACAGTGACAGCCACATTAGAAATGCCCAGTATATCGTAGCTATTCAGCTTAATATGCCTGGTGCCTTTCAGCCATTTTCAAAGTCTTTTGACAATCAGTACCATCATGCACTGCGGCTTGAAATTATTTAATGCTGTTAACTTATCCCAGGATTTGGGGAGCCCCAGGCATTGTAGAGTTACATCTTTCTCTAGTTCTTTGGACTACTGGTATAATTTTCCCAGACTTCTGTCTTAATTCTCCATTTTTCATTTCAGATCACCTCTGGATTTTGAGTCCTTCTCAGAGCTCGATCAGGGCATCTGGCATATGCTTTAGATTTTAAACCAGTTCTTTCTTATGGGGATATTCTTATTAATCCCAAAGTGATAACTAAGACTTGTCCAGCAACTTTTCTGAATCCACATTCAGCCCACTGGGTTTCTGTGAGTTCTTTTATCACCTAAATTTCAGGCTCTGCACCTCTTTGGATTTGACTGCTGGTACTGGCAATTGCATAAATCACACCAAGCTTGCCGTGGAGTTTGGGCATAGTATCTTTTATTTTCATACTTTTATCATTGGTGTTAGCTTTTACTACCAATTAATTTATCTCCAGCCCTATTTCTTCTCATAGACAGCAAGAGGTACGGATGTATCAATGTACTCAAATGTGTCCAGATGGATCCTGACTACATTCATTTATTTCATTCAACAAATATTGGTTGAGCCTCTATTATATGAGTCTTCACATACTGTCTCTAGGTAATAACAGTGGAATTCAATTTTAAAGCAATCTAAACCCATCTTTAATTTTTTTTTTTTTTATGGGTGAAGAAACTGAGACTCAGAATAAGTAAAATAATCAATGTTTATGTAGTTAGAACTTACTGGCTCTTGATTGTCAGTCAAGTTCTTTTTCCATCATGCTACTCTATTTTTTTTTTATTTCAAGTAGTCTTTCTGTAGCTTAGAGATGGAAGGAGTGAGTAAGCTTACCTTCAAAAATATAAATGATCTGAATATATCATTTTTAAATGAAATTTGGCAGTCTAACCCAGTTCCTCATTTTAATTCAAATTCTTCCAGAAAATTTTTAGAATTCAAAATGGTCCTAATGTGACTGCTTGATTATTTGGTTTTTGTTTGCCTTCATATAGCCCATAACTAACACAATTAATGATGGCATGCTGAGATATCAAAAAATCCAACTTTCTCCATATTATAAAAGGATAGTCTTTTCTGTGAAAGGAGCTAGATTTTAAGCTGCATGGCATTCCTCATAAATTTATTTCAAAATCACCTCCAGAAAGCCCCTGAGTAAACATTTTTAGAGAAGGTTGGCTGTCCAATTTGCTTTAATGTTCGCTATATACCAAATAACTACACACTAACCATTTGCTTTTTGAAAGCCTTCAAATAGGCATCCAAATTTGTGTGACAAATGTTTTCTTGTCTTAGTTTTTAGAACAGTTTGAAATAAGTTCAGTGCTCAGTAATAGTGAAATTTCATAGATGTCAAAAACTATCCACAGTTAAATGCACACACACACACACACACACACACACACACACACAGCTAATGGGATTATAGAAGAATTAATCTCTCCCCAAAAACCAGAACATAAGGTTTCCTTTACTATTATTTTCCTTGACTTATTGTTCCCTTTCCTGTTCTCCTGACCTCTTAGAGAACTCATTGAGTTAAGTTCATCAAGATAACAGGAAAGTCTCAGGAGGGAGATCATATTCAACTTTGTTGGAAACAAAATGCATTTATTCCTACAACAATGAATCCATTTTATTTCTTCTGGATTCATTCTGATTGCCCAAGTGCCAGTAGAACTGATAACTGCCTACTTGTGTGTATCAAAGTCTAATAGAAGGCTGTTTTTTTTTTTTTAATGGCAGTATTTTGGTCTTATTCTAATCTTTTATTTACCAAGAGATACCTAATAAAGCATAATTAAAAAAAAAAAAACTTCCGGGTAAAAGAATATTATTGGGTATATTTACAAGTCAGAGCTCTAAGAATTCCCCATCCCTTCTTTATCATGAACTCTCTAATACTCATATTAAATGGGTTCAAATACCAAGCTTGAATCTCCTAAATTATGAATAACTGGCCTGCAGCAGATGACTTGTTTTACTCTTTTTAAGAATGAGTGATAAGTGTAAAGCAAGAAACATGTTATTCTGTGAAGCAAGAAACATATGTTATTCTTTGTCTTTAGGACTCAGCAATCCTCATTTATCAATATTTGCCTCTCAATTTGTGAGGAGCCCTGATTCTAATATAAAATCCGAGAGTTTATGATGAGTTATATTAGTTGATTGGATACCAGCTGCTGCTCCTTGTGAGAATAAGATGATATTTTCTAAAATGATGAAATACCTTATCTTTATCCCTAGGCAGTATCTTGAACACCAGTAGGAGCTATTCACTAAAAATCCTACTTATCATAGGTTCTAACTGTTGAAAATCCAGAGTTGATAGGAACCAACATGGGAAGACCATGATTGTCATTTTATTTAACTTACATAGTGGAAGGCCAGGACTTATTTTTAATTCTATGTTGGATATTAGGGTGAAGAGTCTAATTATTTACTAGACATCTCCAAATGAATCTAATGCTTTTGAAATGTGATTTATATCTTCAGTCCAAACACGTCAAGGTTACTTTTACTTAAAATAAGTGATATACACAGTAGAATTAGAGTAAAACGTTGGATTGTGAGTAACTTGGTCTACAAGTGTTCTGTGAGATGACATTTCTAATAAATTTTAACTTGATAAACGAGCGATGTCTTGCAATACAAGTAGTACGTGATGCAGAATGTCACATGATCACAACTGAGCCAATGGTTATTGAAATTTGTTTTGGTATACAAGTGCTTTGGATTACAAGCATGTTTCTGGAATGAATTATGCTTGCCAACCAAGGTTTCACTGTAGTTTCCAGCACACAATTAGCACTCAATAGGAATTTGCTATTGTTATTTTAATGTCTTCCCTACCATATAGATATTTAGCTTATTGTTGAAAACACTGTGCCATAAAACTCTGAATACCAAGAGATAAAAAATATTGTACCCTCCCAATATGAGCTTTTGAGATTATCTGGGTGTGTTTTTAAGAGTTAAAATTCTGACATTGACTAGTATTCATCTATCTTTGAATCCTTTTAGTAGATTATAGACTTGTACAGAGACTCTGATCTAATTTTATATTAGTGGTGGTTGCTAGGTAACTCTCTGATGCAAATTAATCATTAAACATTTAGCAGCTCATTCCTGATTGGAGTGGAAACAGGAATGACTTAGAGGCTGACAACCCAGGAAACAACTGATTGAAAAAATAATATATTGAGGTGTTTAATAAAAACAGACTATAACTCCTCAACTTAATTTCTTCCTCTTTGTCCTAATCAAAAAGGAAAGAAAAATTTCAGAAGAAAAATAAGAGCTTTTTTTCTGATAATAGATACGGTTCACTGAGCTAGTACCAAGTGTCAATATTACATTAACTACTTTGTGTAAAATATCATTTTTTCTCACAGCAATTTGTTTATTTAGGTGGTACAATTCCCATTTAAAAATAAGAGTGTGGGGTAAGTTGCCTGTATGGGTCAGTTGGTTGAGCATCCCACTTTGATTCAGGTCATGATCTCACAGTTCATGAAGCTCTCTGCTGTCATTGTGGAGCCCACTTTGGATCCTCTGTCTCCCTCTCTCTCTGTCCCTACCCTGTTCACTCGCACATGCTCTCTGTCTGTCTGTCTGTCTGTCTCTCTGTCTCTCTCTCTCTGTCTCAAAAATAAACATTTAAAAATAATTTAAAAAAAATAAAAATAAGGGTGGTACCTCAGTGGCTCAGCCGGTTAAGCGTTAAGTATTTTACTTCCCTCTATTCTGGTGCCTAAAAGGTAGCCTTGTGCTTGACTTTATTTTTTATTTTTATTTTTATTTTTTTATTTTTCAATATATGAAATTTATTGTCAAATTGGTTTCCATACAACACCCAGTGCTCATCCCAAAAGGTGCCCTCCTCAATACCCATCACCCACCCTCCCCTCCCTCCCACCCCCCATCAACCCTCAGTTTGTTCTCAGTTTTTAACAGTCTCTTATGCTTTGGCTCTCTCCCACTCTAATCTCTTTTTATTTTTTATTTTTTTCCTTCCCCTCCTCCATGGGTTTCTGTTAAGTTTCTCAGGATCCACATAAGAGTGAAACCATATGGTTATCTGTCTTTCTCTGTATGGCTTATTTCACTTAGCATCACACTCTCCAGTTCCATCCACGTTGCTACAAAAGGCCATATTTCATTTTTTCTCATTGCCACGTAGTACTCCATTGTGTATATAAACCACAATTTCTTTATCCATTCATCAGTTGATGGACATTTAGGCTCTTTCCACAATTTGGCTATTGTTGAGAGTGCTGCTATAAACATTGGGGTACAAGTGCCCCTATGCATCAGTACTCCTGTATCCCTTGGGTAAATTCCTAGCAGTGCTATTGCTGGGTCATAGGGTAGGTCTATTTTTAATTTTCTGAGGAACCTCCACACTGCTTTCCAGAGTGGCTTGTGCTTGACTTTAAATGACTTTTCATCAGGAAGTAAGAATCACTGTTTGGAGCCTAGCATTAGAACAAGTAGGGAGAAAAACTGCAGTTGGTGAGTGGAATGGTCGTTATCGCTTAGTCTGTAACTCTTGTCCTGAATTGGATATTATTTATAATATTCTGTTGCTGTTAATAGTTGAGATTTTGCACTAGTTTTCTAGTGTTACTATATTGAAGTACCACAAACATGGTGGCTTAAAACAACACAGGTCTATTCTCTTACAGGTACAGAGGTCAGAAGTCTAAAATCAGGGTACCGACAGGGCTGCTTTTCTTCTGGAGGTGGCAGGGGAAAACCTGTTGCCTTGTCTTTTCCATCTTCCAAAACCTACTGGCATTTGATGACACGTGGCCTCTTCTTCCATCTTCAGAGCACATCGCTCCAACCTGTACTTCTGTCCTCACGTCTCTTTGACATCGACTCTCTTGCCTCCCTTGCATAAGGACCCTTGTGATTAGATTGGGCCCCCCTGAGTGATTCAGGATCCTCTCATCTCAAATCTTTAAATTAATCACATTTGAAAAAGTCCAAACCATGTTTCTGCCTCTAAAGTTAAAACATTCACAGGTTCTGAGGATTAGGGTGTGGACATCGGGTGGGGAGAACATAATTCAGACCACCACAAGTTTGTTTTAGTTAAGTACAGATGGTTATTTTTAAAACTTTAATTTGGTACAGAACACATGTGAAACTCTTTTTTTGATCTACAGTGTTGTATTAATTCCAGGTGTACAATACAGTGAGGCAGCCATTCCATACAACACCTGGTGCTCTTCACAAGTGCACTCCTTAATCGCTATTACCTATCTCACCCACACTCCCACTTCTCCCTTCCCTCTGGTAACCATCAGTTTGTTCTCTATAGTTAAGAGTCTGTTTCTTGGCTTCTCTCTCTATTTTTTCCCTTTGCTCTTTTTTTTTTTTTTTCTTAAATTCCACACGTGAGTGAAATCATACCATCTTTGTCTTTCTCTGATTGGCTTACTTAGCATTATACTCTCTAGATCCATCCATTTTGTTGCAAATGGCAAATTTTTATTCTTTTTTATGGCTGAATAATATTCTATATATATCAATATAGGTATCTATATACACATATAGATATATAGATATTACTTCTTCTTTATCCATCCATTCATCGATAGATGGACACTTGGGCTACTTCTGTATCTTGCCTATTGTAAAATAATGCTGTTATGGGGGCAGGTGGGTGACTCAATTGAGCATCCAACTCTTGATTTTGGCTCAGGTCATGATACCAGGGTCATGGGATAAAACCCCACCCACCTCTGCCTCAGACTCTGTGCTGAGGATGGAGTCTGCTTGAGAGATTCTCTCTCTCTCTCCCTCTGCCCCTCCCCCTTGCTTGTGGACTCTCTTTCCCTCCCTAAAATAAAAAAAAAAAAATAAAGAATAAAATCATCCTCCTATAAACATAGGGGTGCATGTATCCTTTTGAATTAGTGTTTTTGTATTGGTTGGGTAAATATCCAGTAGTGCAATTGCTGAATCACAGGGTAGTTCTATTTTTAACTTTTTGAGGAACCTCCATACTGTGTCCCATAGTGGCTGCACCAGTTTGCATTCTCACCAGTAATGCACAAGAGTTCCTTTTTCTCCACATCCTCATCAACACTTGCTGTTTCTTGTGTTGTTGATTTTAGCCATTCTGACAAATGTGAGGTGATACCTCATTGTGGTTTTTGTTTGCATTTCCCTGATGGTAAGTGATGATGAAAATCTTTTCATGTGTCTGTTGGCCATCTGCATGCCATTCTTGGAGAAATGTCTGTTTTCTGTTTCTCAATAATCAAGTATACCTGATTATCAAGTATCAGTAATCACAGAATACTCATATAATATCTAGGAGGAAGTGGACTTGGGCAGTCCATGCTGATTTCAGACTGGTGGATAAAATTGAAGCCAAGCCACTTGCCTTTTGATCCTACAATATAATGCCTTTTTGTCTTTCTGGTTACCTGAATAATAAATAAGCAAATAATGAAAATGCTACGATAACCACGTATGAAGAAGAAAGTAAAGTTTACTTGAGTTTCGACCACTGGACATAAATTCAACTAATCTTGTAATGACCATTCTTTTAGGCATCACTTCATGCATACATACACACAATGCGTTTCAAGGAAGGATAAATATTTATAGGTACGCCCGTGTGTATGTGTGTATACATGTATACACACACCTAGTGTATATTCTTAATAGTTCTCTATATACTCAGATGTCCTTTGGAGACTTTTGCATGGATACTGATTTAAGTAGCTCTGTGTGTGTATATTTACAAAAACAGGATCATGTTATATACATCTTGCTTTTCTCACTATATATGTCTCACTATATGATGTCTTATGAAGTTCCCCATGGGTCAGCTGGAATAATTTTATTTAATTCTTTTTAAGGTCTTTAAGACAGTTCATGGTTTGATGTAGAGAGTGTATTTAGGCATTCCCCTATTGGTGGAAATTATTATTATTATTATTATTTGTTATTTATTTATTTATTTATTTTTAATTTTTTATTTCTTTTTTATTTTTTTTTCAATATATGAAATTTATTGTCAAATTGGTTTCCATACAACACCCAGTGCTCATCCCAAAAGGTGCCCTCCTCAATACCCATCACCCACCCACCTCTCCCTCCCACCCCCCATCAACCCTCAGTTTGTTCTCAGTTTTTAACAGTCTCCTATGCTTTGGCCCTCTCCCACTCTAACCTCTTTTTTTTTTTTTTTTTTTCCTTTCCTTCCCCTCCCCCATGGGTTTCTGTTAAGTTTCTCAGGATCCACATAAGAGTGAAACCATATGGTATCTGTCTTTCTCTGTATGGCTTATTTCACTTAGCATAACACTCTCCAATTCCATCCACGTTGCTACAAAAGGCAGTATTTCATTCTTTCTCATTGACACGTAGTATTCCATTGTGTATATAAACCACAATTTCTTTATCCATTCATCAGTTGATGGACATTTAGGCTCTTTCCATAATTTGGCTATTGTTGAGAGTGCTGCTATAAACATTGGGGTACAAGTGCCCCTATGCATCAGTACTCCTATATCCCTTGGGTAAATTTCTAGCAGTGCTATTGCTGGGTCATAGGGTAGGTCTATTTTTAATTCTCTGAAGAACCTCCACACTGCCTTCCAGAGCGGCTGCACCAATTTGCATTCCCACCAACAGTGCAAGAGGGTTCCCGTTTCTCCACATCCTCTCCAGCATCTATAGTCTCCTGATTTGTTCATTTTGGCCACTCTGACTGGCGTGAGGTGATATCTGAGTGTGGTTTTGGTTTGTATTTCCCTGATAAGGAGCGACGTTGAACATCTTTTCATGTGCCTGTTGGCCATCCGGATGTCTTCTTTAGAGAAGTGTCTATTCATGTTTTCTGCCCATTTCTTCACTGGGTTATTTGTTTTTCGGGTGTGGAGTTTGGTGAGCTCTTTATAGATTTTGGATACTAGCCCTTTGTCCGATATGTCATTTGCAAATATCTTTTCCCATTCCGTTGGTTGCCTTTTAGTTTTGTTGGTTGTTTCCTTTGCTGTGCAGAAGCTTTTTATCTTCATAAGGTCCCAGTAATTCATTTTTGCTTTTAATTCCCTTGCCTTCGGGGATGTGTCGAGTAAGAGATTGCTACGGCTGAGGTCAGAGAGGTCTTTTCCTGCTTTCTCCTCTAGGGTTTTGATGGTTTCCTGTCTCACATTCAGGTCCTTTATCCATTTTGAGTTTATTTTTGTGAATGGTGTGAGAAAGTGGTCTAGTTTCAACCTTCTGCATGTTGCTGTCCAGTTCTCCCAGCACCATTTGTTAAAGAGACTGTCTTTTTTCCATTGGATGTTCTTTCCTGCTTTGTCAAAGATGAGTTGGCCATATGTTTGTGGGTCTAGTTCTGGGGTTTCTATTCTATTCCATTGGTCTATGTGTCTGTTTTTGTGCCAATACCATGCTGTCTTGATGATGACAGCTTGATAGTAGAGGCTAAAGTCTGGGATTGTGATGCCTCCTGCTTTGGTCTTCTTCAAAATTACTTTGGCTATTCAGGGCCTTTTGTGGTTCCATATGAATTTTAGGATTGCTTGTTCTAGCTTCAAGAAGAATGCTGGTGCAATTTTGATTGGGATTGCATTGAATGTGTAGATAGCTTTGGGTAGTATTGACATTTTGACAATATTTATTCTTCCAATCCATGAGCAGGGAATGTCTTTCCATTTCTTTATATCTTCTTCAATTACCTTCATAAGCTTTCTATAGTTTTCAGCATACAGATCTTTTACATCTTTGGTTAGATTTATTCCTAGGTATTTTATGCTTCTTGGTGCAGTTGTGAATGGGATCAGTTTCTTCATTTGTCTTTCTGTTGCTTCATTGTTAGTGTATAAGAATGCAACTGATTTCTGTACATTGATTTTGTATCCTGCAACTTTGCTGAATTCATGTATCAGTTCTAGCAGACTTTTGGTGGAGTCTATCGGATTTTCCATGTGTAATATCATGTCATCTGCAAAAAGCAAAAGCTTGACTTCATCTTTGCCAATTTTGATGCCTTTGATTTCCTTTTGTTGTTTGATTGCTGATGCTAGAACTTCCAACACTATATTAAACAACAGCAGTGAGAGTGGGCATCCCTGTCGTGTTCCTGATCTCAGGGAAAAAGCTCTCAGTTTTTCCCCATTGAGGATGATGTTAGCTGTGGGCTTTTCATAAATGGCTTTTATGATGTTTAAGTATGTTCCTTCTATCCCGACTTTCTCAAGGGTTTTTATTAAGAAAGGGTGCTGGATTTTGTCAAAGGCCTTTTCTGCATCGATTGACAGGATCATATGGTTCTTCTCTTTTTTTTTATTAATGTGATGTATCACGTTGATTGATTTGCGAATGTTGAACCATCCCTGCATCCCAGGAATGAATCCCACTTGATCATGGTTATTATTATAATTATTATTATTATTATTATTATGATTGCTTCTTTATATCATAGGGTGAATGATGTTAAAATCTTTACTAGTAAGGTTATCTTGATGTGCTAGAATCATTTGTTTTATCTTACTTTTCAAACAGTATTGAGATATTTGCCATTTGACACAAGAGAACTTGTCTGCTGACCAGAGTTAATGGTTCAAGCTATAGAGTAAAGCCAAGCGGGATTGAAACTGTGACCTTTACTTCTCCAGCAAAGTGACTGACCCAATACTATTGACAGTTTCTAGCCTTTGCTGATGTTTGAGACATATGTTTTATGTACCTGTACAGTCATTTGATTTGGAGAATTGTCATTACATAAACTGTGGGAGTGCCTCATAACATCTGTCACAGGTAGTGCAGATCACTTAATGAAAACATGTACCAAAGGAGAAGCAAAATAACTTTGAACTACTCAAAAAAAGGAGGGACTGTGACACATATGAACTAATTTCCATAGTGGCAGCAAAGCTGGACATTTTGTTTTTATTTTTTACCTCAATGACACACTTTAAGCATTTAGTAGCCACCTCCTTGCAGTCTTTTGCCTCCCTGAATTTACTGATAATTTTTTATCAAAAAATCATCTGAAACTTTCTTTTGGGTCAGACTTCATTTTTCACAGAAGTCATCTTTATCTCTGCAGTGGTTGTGACCATGTATCGCCTCCTCCTTTACTAAATTCTTCCTCGGACTTACGTGAAAGTATCTTCTACATAATATCTAGTTGCATTCTCTCATTTCTCTTTCTTAGTTCTTTTTGGCATTTCTTTCTTTCCCTCTTCTCTGTACTTTCTTTCTTTCCCCTCTATTTCTCAGACTCCATGTAAAAAACTATAAAATCACAGTCCTGGTTGTTGGAGTTTTATGTATGTTCTACCTGACCATTGGTCATTCAGTCTTTCTAACTCTCTCATTGATAGTGTCAGTATGTCTTTAAATTTTGAAGAACCCATCTCCTGTTCAATCTCATATTACAATTATTGTACTTAGTTGGATTTTTATACTTTGAAGAATTCAATGATTCTACTCCTTCAATAAACGTGTGGTGGGTAGCTTCAGTGTGTTCCTGACTGGCATGGAAACGTTTGAATTTTTACCACGAATATTATTATTGCTTTGTAATAATCCCTTCATGTCCCTAAACTATTGTATAATGTCATTTTCTGTAAAGCTTCCCCATGTGGAAGTAATTTAGAACTCGGGGGGAAAATGCCAAAATCCATGGCCAGAAGTACTTAACGTTAAGGGCAGTTTTTGTTGTTGTTTTCTTCTTAGCTTTGTAGGGCTTAATGCTCTTTGCTTTTATGAAAAGAAAAGCAATAATTGGAAAAATAACACAAAGGATGTCCTTTTGTTTCACACCATTGTATTATCATGCTTTCACTCACTGTTAACACTGTTTATTTAAGTTTCCTACATAAAATAACCAGATTATACTTTAACTGTCATGTTCACTCTTCCAAAGCTTCGAAGCAAGTGGGTAACTTTAGTCCCACCAAAATTTATCCTGTGTTTTCATATGCGTTTTAGACAAACTGAAGATTTAGCACACTAGAATTATAACTGGCATGCCTAAAGCTTGTAATGTTAGACCCTTAAACTCAGTATTATTAAATCACCAAGAAGTTTCAAAGTGGTAGAATCAAGATTATGTAAAGTCTGAGATTAAGCTGTCACATCAGAGTAATTTGATTTTAAGTCTGGTTCCACCACCTCCATTAGTAATCACATCCCTGACAGAGACAAAGTTCATCCAATATGAGTTCTCATTGCGGATGAGGTATTGATGTTTTCACGTTACTTTGGTCAGTCAATAAGGTTAAAAGGATAAAGTTTATTTAGTTTTCAACATTGCCTTCTTGAAGTCAAATGTCTATTTAATTAAATTTTCCAATATTTGGCAAGAAAAGACTGGTCGTGTCAGCTTTCTTCAGCTTGATATTAAATAGCATCTTGTGAAATTTGGTAAAGACTATGTACAGTAATATGGAACAGATATACTGTGAGTCTATTTAAGAGAACATTAAGAAGTCCAAATTCTTTGTCAAGGTGGTTAATGATTTCTAATAGTCTCCCAGTGCTGAAAGTTTGAAATATATCTGCAGGTCTTACATATTATATTTATTGTCTAACTGGTTTATGATAATCCGTATACTCTGTTTCTTCAAATATTGAGCATTTTTGTATATGTGTGTATATATTATGTAATTCTCAAAATTATTTCTGAAGCAAGCAACTGAAAATGATTTCAAAACAGCATGTCTTCCACATTTTACTTGTAATCCAGCACCTATCATATAATGATCTCATTTTTTTGCCGTGCCTTATCGAAAAATTTATAGTCACTTTCTTAATATTCTGACTTTATGTCTAAAGAAGAAACAATAAGAAATTTAATTTACGAAAAACTTGGTCACATTTGAGGTGTGAATATTCTGTTTACTCAATAAGGTTATGTTTTTGGTTTACTCAAAAAGTTACAAAATTTGCACAATAGTTTAATCTTGTATGCAATTAATATATAGACATCACGCTAAGGAATCATCATAGAACAATGAATAAAATGGAAGAGATTCTTGCCCTTAAGATGTTGTCTTTGTAGTGTAGCAAATGGTCATTAAATATAGTCAGTAACTACATTTGTAATACATATTACAAAGGAAGGCTCTAGCAAAATGTTTGGTGGTACATTTTTGAGGGTTAAATTTCTTAATTAAATTTATTTCCAAATCGACATCTGACTTTGAATCCACAAAGTCAGGGGACATATCCTATTCCAAGAAGCAGTTGGCCTCCTAGGACAAGATTTTAGCCATCTGAATTTTACCAGTTACCTGCAGGTGATACTTAACCTTCATGGTCATTTTCCTTCCATAAGAAATAGTAGGCCAACTGTGATTTTAATTATCTACTTTCTTTCTTTTTAACCACTGTTATCATGGACTTAAGTGATAATTCATTAATGTAATTATTTAGGGAACTTGTCCAACGAGGTTCTATTTTAATTGTACTTGTAACACATGCTATATTTTTAAATTCCACCTAATACAGAAGAAAAGTTTTCTCATATACCTTCTACAAATATTTATTAAATGCCTTTGGTATGAATAATAAGTGATATATCCCTCAAGTCCCACGTGGTCATGAACTATATATTTCTTGTCCATGAGGGGGCATGCAAAATTTCAGTGAACCATCACAGCACCCTGTACAAGAAGCAGAGGTGTTTTCAAGAAAACTATATCACCTGGATTTCTGTCCATTTCTAAATTCTCCAAGAGCTGGCCTAAGAATTGTACCATAGTTTGGTTCTACTTAAGAGACTTTGCTGTGTCTTTGAACTTGAGCCAGTGCCCTCTTTGGAAACCCATAAGGCAGGTACAAAGCTTCCGCTCCAAGTCGTCTTCAGAGGGCCTGTGCTATTACATGAAACCTCACTTAACTATTCTGAAAGTAGCTTGTTACATTTGCTGTTTGACCACAGAGACATTTCTGCCACATGCAGCCCAGGAGAGATCACTCGACTGTAGCAGAGCAGTGTGATCTGTATCATTATCTCTCAGGTATGGAGGGATGTTTAGAATAAGTAAATGCTGTTCAAGGTGCTTCCCACAATTGAAAATTAGGATTTGGAGAAGAGAGCATTACTCATGTTAGTTTTGTCTGTTGGGTTTCTGACTCTTCCTTTGATATGCTAGCACCCAAACAGACTTGTTATATGTAGTTATACAGTTTTAATGATTGTAAAATTTATGATTCATTAAAAAAAAATCACTTACTGAGCTTGAGTGCTATATGCTAGACATTGGGCGAAAAGCTGAGGCCCAAAGTGAAAAACAGTTGGTCGCTGGCCTTGCAGAGTGGAAAAGAGATTATACTCATTCAAGTTCTTTTGACATTCTCAAATACTTATTTTGAAAATGTTCTTAATTACACATTAAATACATTATATGCATAAGTTTTAGTAGAATGTGAGTTTTTCTTAGGAAAAATGTGTGATGAAGTATGTTCGAGAATCATTTTGGAGAGTGCGTCTTCATCCAGTCACAGTGTATTTCGATCTTTGATTCCAGCCCCTGCTTATAAACTGAGATAATTGCATATTACATAGACTTCCAGAAAATCCACTTTAAAATTATATCTTATGTAAATGGCAGAGTATTCTTACGCGATGGGTGGCATTATTTAATCCAGTTAAAATTACTTTCTTTTTTAACTCTGGAGCTTTGACTTAAATTAGTTTATCTTGAGGCTTCAGCATCTCACTTAAACCATTAGTGTGCGTCTTCCTCCAGGGACTCCCATTTATACTTTCCCAATCAGAATGTAATCCTATCATAAATGGTAATAATACTTTCTACTTGGTAACATCTTTCATCCAAATAAGTCTTGAGCACTTCCAATATGACCTTGTTCATGTTTGCAATGTTACATCCGTGAGACATAGCCACAAGCTGAGAAGGAGTCTTTCAGATTTACAGATGGAAAAAGGAGATGAAGGAGAAAAGCTCAGTTTTCCAAAAGCGATTTTAAGACGGCATTCTGATTATAATGTAATGAACATTTAAAAATGAGGAAAAAAAACTGGAAGGAGTAAGCTGAATATCAGATGTACTGCAAAAGAGTGTATGATGTTTTGAGAAATATTTTTTTTCTAATCAATTCTAACATTTAATTTTCTTTATCATTTTTTAAGTAATTTATTAGCTGGCTACTCTGTGTCCTGTGGTATTATGCACGAACTGCAGCAGGAAACAAAATATAATCAGGAGAGGTTAGAGAGGAGGACATAGGATTGATTCAGATCCTATAGGTACTGTGAGCTAGAGAACAGGTTTTAGACTTGATTTAAGTTTATTGAAGGGCTTAAAGCAGGCTTGGGATTTAAAAATTCATTCTCAGTCAAATTGTGAAATAGAGGATTTAAGAGTACGAACATAGAAAACCCATTAGGACTTTAATTTCTAACATTGTATACTGGTTGTTGTTGCTTTTATCACTTAACCACATGCTAAATGATTCCTAAACAGATAATAGTCACTTCTAGAAATCTATTCAATTATATAGGAATAAGTAATGTGAAATGTATTGAATTTTCTAATAAAATATGCTATTGCATTCATTCGGGAGCTACTTGAAAATTGATTAATTTAAAAGAAAGTATTATGGATAAATCATGTTTACAAGAAGTTACAGTCTGATAGGAAAGTGCTCAGATACGTGTCATGTGGGCTAGATATGGTATTGTAGGAGTTCTGAAAATAAAACCATTACTTTAGTGAGAAGTGACTCTCTCTACCATTGAGAGAGAAAGAGGTTATATATGAATCAATTCATGAAACGTACATAAATAAATTCACATACTGTGTCAGTTATTTTCCAGACACTATGGAAAGTGATTTAAGAGGAAATAGGTGACGGGGAGTAAGAGTACAATTATCTTGATGAGCACTGAGTAGTATATGGAGCTATAAAATTACTACATTGTACATCCAAAACTAATATAACAATATATGTTAACTACACTGGAATTAAAGGGGAAAAGGAACATATAAATGTGAATAAGACAATGTTTCTATATTCAGAGTGCTTATGGTCTATCAAAATAAGTAAGTAATTTCATAAAACACTTGAATTAGTAGACATAATGCCCTGAGTGCCACCAAATGGCAATATGAAAGAAGAAATTTAACAGGACTAGAGAACCCAAGGAAAATTTATATTAGAGAATAGTAGTATATAAAATACCAAGTTTTGATTGAAGAGAGGACAAATCTTCCTTTTAAATATCAATTTAAAAGCGACAAAAGTATTGCCAGAACACTTTTAGGAAATACTACGTCAGTTACATTCACATGCCTTAGATTTTGGTAAGAATGGGTAGGTGAATGAATCAGTAGATGAGTGCCACAATCTAAATGCTGAGTAATTCCACCTGAGCCAAGGCACCAATGACAGTCACGAAAAGGAATGAGATTGGGGTGAGGTGGAAAGAAAATTTGACAGAAACTAACAAAGTCTTTTTTTTTTTAATTTTTTTTAACGTTTATTTATTTTTGAGACAGGGAGAGCATGAATGGGGGAGGGGCAGAGAGAGAGGGAGACACAGAATCAGAAACAGGCTCCAGGCTCTGAGCCATCAGCCCAGAGCCCGATGCGGGGCTTGAACTCACGGACCGTGAGATCGTGACCTGAGCTGAAGTCCCAACGCCTAACAGACTAAGCCACCCAGGTGCCCCAGAAACTAACAAAGTCTTGAATGTGGTAAAAAAGTAAAGAACTGAGTTTTGAGCTGTAGTGTTCGTGCAAGTGCTAATACCAATATTTACAATAGGAAATCAAGAAATGTTGATTTGTAGAGTTCAGTGATTTGGGGTTTAAAGGAAGTCTTAAATACATTAAGTTTGAGGTGCCAGTGACGTCTACAGTGTTCCACAGTGATGACAGCCTGAAGGGTCAGAATAGAGCTTGGCTTAGGAAAGAAAAATAATAGCTAATAATAAGTATTTGAGATGTTTTTGCCTGAAACCTAATTTAATTCTCAAAACTTGTTGAGCAAATAGTACTGAAATCCAAGGTCATACAGCTACTACATAGACTTGAGATTTGAACTCCTTCAGAGTCAATACACTGAACCACACCTCTGTGCTGCTGCTCAGGAAGGACTAAACATCCTAGAATCATTGGTATAAAGGTACAAGTGAAATTTCGAGGGTGATGGGAATGTCTGAAAATAACCAAAAAAAAAAAAAAAAAAGGTAGACAACAAAATATGGAAAATTTAATGGGCTGGAGAACAAAAACAAACTGAAGATGTATATGGAGAAGGTATGTCAAAGTTGAAACCAGTTAATCCAAAATCTAGGAAAGAACCTAATGTCACAAAAACCAGGAGAAAGAAGTTTAAAGAGAAAGAAGTACATTACTTTATAGAATTCTGTAGAGCAGCATTTCTCAAAGTACATCCTATGGAACATAAACCATGCTGGACATTGAAGGGAGACAGGATTCTATCCATCCTTAAATAAGTTTATAGGACACAAAATAATAAGCTCTCACTACCCTCTTTCCCCTCATCTTCTAGAACCACAAATGCAAATTAGGACATTAAAGGCAAGGGGAAATAATTAAAGGAAGTTATTAACCCCATGGTAGCTTAGAGGCATCTTCCTTTTAAAAAAAATTTTAAGGGTGTCTGGATGGCTCAGTCGGTTGAGCATCTGACTCTTGATTTCTGCTTAGATCGAGGTCTTGAGGTTGTGAAAGCCCCCTGTGTTGGGCTCTGCACTGGGCGTAGATCCTGCTTAAGATTCTCTCTCTCTCCCTTTCCCCCTACCCCTCTCCCCGGCTTGTGCTGTCTGTTTCTCTCTCTAAAATTAAATAAAATGGAAAACAAATTAACCTAGAGAATACATATTTGAAAATATTTTTATAAAAGGATCATGTTTGGTGATAGAACAAGGATTCCAATAGAGAGAAGCTCTTTAGTTATTAAGATATGAGGAATGTTCAAAGGGTGGGGGTGATATGAGATAAAAGAATAGTTTGAATCTGAGCATGAGGATTAGGGATAAACAAATGAAGAAAACTCACAAAACAGGAATTGTGGAATTAGAACAAAAGGGTAAAGCCAGTAGTCTGATGATTGAGTGTTAAAATCTCCCTGGAGCCGGGTCAGTTACAAAGCCCACTTACTGGAGGGGACTTGGGATGTGGAAAGAGTGGTAGGAATACCAGCCCTGACAGACTTCCTCCTGCTAATTGTTCCGGTTTCTTTTTTCATGGTTTCTGTATCCCATTCCTTTCCAGTTTCATTCTGTGGTCTTGTCCACTTGATGGATGTTGCTCTCAAAATATGTTGCTCAGAACTGAAAACAGTACTTCAGTTGTCTTTTCTAAGGCACTGTGTGTTTTATCTCCTTTGACAACATGATCAGAGGGCTTGTTCCCTTTGAATTTCAGTCAATTGTATTCAATTTATATGAATTTTTAAAATTCTTCTAGTAATTATACAACTTTTATACATGAATGAAACACCTTTTTAAGGTTATTTTATAACTTTACTTTAGAATTTGCATTTACATTTTATTACTATCAGCCCTTTATTCTTGCCTGGCATTTAAAGGACTTTTTCAAATATTCATTCTGAATTCCTTTTTATTAGAGCTCCTAGCTTTGTGTGAACAGATTTTACTTTTATGTCTTTGATTTCATCAAATGAATATTAATATTAAAATGATCAGTATGAAGGACAGAGGTTTGCTGAAAGCCACAAGAAATAATTGTGCGACTTTAACTTACCCAGGAATCTCTTTGGCTACAATTATTGTGCCCAACCCCTTGGGTGTCCCTTTAAATCCTCTTAAATCAGTCATTCCTATTGTTTTTGTTGGTGTTGTTGTTTGGTTCTTGTTTGTTTGTTTGTTTTGTTTTATGTCTATGTTCTAGCCACTTATGTATCAGAGTGAACTTTGTCAAAACTGTTTAGAGTCCAGTAAAATATTTATACCTGAGTTTTCTGATTTTCTATCTATAAAGAAAGTTGTACTGATTTGATACAGTTTGTAAGTGATTCCATTTTCATGTTTAGGCATTTAGGAGCCATTTCCTCATTCATGTTAGAATCTTGATTTGCCTTAACTCAATGTCACTAATATGTTTCTCTAAACATACATTTCCTTCTTTGTACGAAAGGCACCTGTCTGTCTTGTTTCCCCACAACTTGACTTTGTGTTTTATTACTTCATTTGTGAAGTAGTTTTATCATAGTGGCTTTGGATTCTTGAGTAATTTGCCCAAATTTTTTGTGCCCCAGTTTCCTCATCAGTAGTATGGGGATAATGATACTATCTATGGTATAAAATTGTTGGAGAACTAGATAAATTGAAATGCTTAGAATGTACCTTACACAAAGTAAATGCTCAACAAATATTGCTTTTAATTTTTTCGGTACACTAATCTTGACTAAGAAACATGACCCATTTCCGACCCTAGTGTGAAAATGCTTTGGGGAACTGTAAATGGTTTAATAAATACAAAAATTCCCTTCAGTTACTAAGTCTGAGGAGTGTAAGGGTTTTTCTGGGAACCTAGTATTTAATTATTTTTACACACACAGCATGTGGGATACATCCATCCAGTTTAAAATATGTAATGATGCAGGGTTTTGCTTATCCATCCAACATCTGAAAACACAAACATTCTGAGTTTGAAGTTAAAATGCCAGGTATTATTAGAAAGACAGGATCTGGTATTGGGAAAAATGGATCAATTTATAAAAGTGGTAGACATCAAGACTGTTATTTCTATTGTTAGGGAGAGCAAATTAGGACGGTCTTGCTGGGCAGTGAGTCAGAGAGACAGACGAAATGGGTGCTAAAAAAAGACCAAACCCTGTCACCAGAGAATCTATATCCCCTTCCTCCACCAGACTATATGATGCTCCTTTATGATATGTCTCTTCTATTGTTTGCTTTGATGTTTATTTTAGCCATTTTCCTTTTGACAAAGAAAGGTTTGTTTGGAAGCCAGGATGGACGAAAGATGAGGAATAGTATCGGTGCCCTAGGAGGAGGGAGGAGTCAATTGCCATTGAGGACCCAGAATCACCTGCTCCAAAAGTGCTGAGCGGGGTACTCTTTCTTTGGGGCAGCTCCAGTGCTCTGTAGAAGACCTAATGTGTAACAGTTTTGAAATCTAATTACCAGTGCTTCATGGGGCAACACCATTACTGGCTGAAGGATTTTAATGGGACCATAAAAATTATAATTGCTAAAGAAGGTCAGGTTGGCCCAGGCTCTGTTATTTGATATCACGGCAAATCGATGATTGATTGAAAAAAATGTACCAGTCTCTCCACTTGCCAATCGGTAAACATTTTCACATGACGTACCTTTCTGTGAGTACTAATACTTGCAAAGACAAGTGAAATACAGACTGACAGTTTTGACTTAAAAAATTAAATGGCAGTTTTTAAATTTCTTTTTAAGGTGTTGATATTACTGTCTTTTCAACGGATTTTAAAGGCGTGTGCTTGACCTTGATTTTCTTAAGGCTACGTTGCTTTAACCCTGTTCAAGCATGTGGACATCTTTAGGTGCCTAATCAGAGCTTAGAAATTCTTTGAAGCACATACAAATAAGTGTACTGAGAATCTTTTTAAGCAAATGAAAACTAATTATGGGTAAGAAATGAAAACCCAGAGTTTCGTGTGCTTCTCTCTCTTTATGTGTATCCCAGCACGTACTCTGTGGTATGTAAGATCATCCACTGTTCTGAGACCCCCTGATGATAGGCCCATATGTGCGCACATACCTGATGTAAGCCTAACAGGACCCCGTTAACAGGCACCATGGAGGGCTTACCTCACCATGTCACTGCTTGCATTGCTTTGTTTCAAACTCAGTGTGGGTCACCCTGTTTTATTTTTACTCTTTCCCTTCTTTTGTGGCTATAGTGTGCGATTTAAGTTTTCTTCAGAATGCTGCTTTCCACTTACCCAAATTTCAGATACTCCCTTCTGAAATTCAAGTTTCATGGGTCATTTGGCACAGTTATTGGCTTATTTCCAAGCTTGCCATCTCCCTTTTGTTTAGTATTGCTGACATTTTCATGTTTATTCATAAAAAATATCATGTGAATTTACACTGGCACTGGGAGAAGGTGGCGTCTGTGCCAACAATAAGTGTCATTTGGGATGTAGAGGGATTTAGAGCTATAATAAATTGTCTCATTCTACGTACAGTAAAATGTATCACAGTCATAAATCTTACCTTTCAAATGCATTTCTTTAATTGCAGTTGCTGGGTGCTTTTTTTTTTTCTCTATCACTACCAAAAAAACTTGAGCATTCTTAAAATTTTAAAGGGAGGATTAAAACATGTTTCTACAGGTACTTTTTTTTCCCCCTAAGTTATTGGTTGTTTACATTCTTCAGGTCTCAGATTTCCTTTTAATGCAAAATTTCCAAGTTGAAAATCCAGACTTTCTTAGATGTATTTTTTTTAAGTAGAAATAGGAAAATTCAAGAAAAATTCAGAGAAATACATGATGATGTTTTTTACTTATATTTTTTTTTCAGTTATAAATGAAAATTGATGAGATTTTTAAGATTTTCTATCTATTCCATTCTTAACAATTCTTGAATTTTGTTTAAGCCCTACTTTACCCATAGACATTTCATAGAGTCTTAATTGATCTTGATATTACACCCTTCTGACAATTTGTATCACATTCATAAATTTAGCCAATTATCTTAGCCCAGTTTATACTTTACATGGTACTTTATTTCCTATTTAAATGTTATTGATTTTTCCGATGTATTTAATGTTCTACTTATTCAATGAGGAGGAATCATGTCTTTATCAAACAAACAACAATAGTAATAATGATACCTGGTAGTTACCAGGTGTTTACTCTATGCCAGGCTCTGTTTAAGCTTCATAAATAGCTGGAGAGGTAGAGAATTTTATTATACTTTTTTTTTTTTTTTTTTAGCCAGGACACTGAAGCACAGAAACATTATGTAACTCATCCAATGATACACAGCTATGCAGTGGTAGTGGCAGGATTTGACCTCATTTGAAACTATTGTGACTCAAAGCCTATTCTCTCAACTACTGCACTACCCTGCCAAAGAAAATAAACCATCCAATGAATTATTTGTTGAGTAAATTATTTTTTCATAGATCAGTCTGAATTCTGCCAGTAATGATTAGTATAACCATTGTTAATGATTGCAAATCAAATGACTGCCTTATTCAAGGTGTTAATACTTAGGCATATGGAGCTACACATAATTGTATAGGATTTAGGTAGGCAAATACTTCTAATTTCCTAGAGTGACTTGTGAGTCCCAGTGACCTTTATCAGGATGTGGGCATGCTATTCCCTAGGCAACAGTTACTTGAAGAAGCATAAGGCTTTGCTATAGCCAAGTTGGTTTTGCTATGGTTGAAGCTTTGAAATAATTAACAGAAAACAAGCTTATTATTTCTTAAACTGAATTTGGTTAATGGAACATGAGATGGGTATTTCATCTTATCCAAATATCTAAACAATGGCATTAAAAGCAGTTCTGGGGACACCCGGGTGACTCAGTCGGTTAAGTGTCTGACTTCAGCTCAGGTCATGATCTCACAGTTCCTGGGTTCGAGCCCCGCCCCACGTCAGGCTCTGTGCTGGCAGCTCAGTGCCTGGAGCCTGCTTCAGATTCTGTGTCTCCTTCTTTCTCTGCCCCTCCCCCACTCACAATCTGTCTATCTTTCAAAAATAAATAAACATTAAAAAAAAAAAGCAGTTCTGAATTCAGTGGCTATGTGGTACGTTTGCCCTAGCCTTTGGAGTTAAAGGCTCTGTGAAATTCTATATTTCTGTATTTATAAAAGAAATATTTTTAATAACTTTATTCAGAAACAATAGTGTGATATTGTGTGATATGTACACAAAGAAAAGCCAATGGGGTCAGTGGTGAGGAACAGCCATTGATCCAGTCTTAAACTTTAAAATAGCCTTAAATTTATTGATGGGGAGACCCTGGCCTTCTATGGCCTGTCTTCGTAATGTCCCTTTACTCTTCTGGAGGCCCTAGCCTGCAGTATTCCAGGTATCTGCCCATAGGAGCCATTGTCTTTATCCTGGATGGCTGATCCATTAATTTGTCTGCCCAGGTAGCAGGCCAACAGGTCTAATTCCAAAAGAATTATATTGAGTAAGGGTATTATAGATTATGCTTAGAGTATACCTCAGTGGTTGTGAACTTGTGTATATTTAAATCACATCCAAATACCAGAATGTTGGTGGTTCTCTTGAGTGCATTAAATTTCATTCACAAATATAGCACTGTATATTCATTTAGTGTGCTGGCCTGTCAACATAACTATTTGCTGACCTATTACACTTTCATAATTGTGAAGCAAGTTTCATACATTTCAAGTAAATATTACAGGGTTTTTGTTTATTTTGTTTTATTTTGGTGTTGGCTATACTTGGAATAAGTTGTGCCCCACATGTTACCACATGATTCCACTCAATTTAACACCCCATGCAACAGATATAATACTTCTTATTAATGTATTAATGACATATTCTGCACATTGATCAAAATGTGACAGCACAGAATGTGAAGGAGTTGTGATATATAATGAGTTATATACACTTCTGTCAACTGTGTAGGAAAGTTACCAAAAGGTTGATATTATTCCTAGGTAAAGACCAATCCCATTATTTCAATGACCTATTAGACACATAATTTTCTTTTTTTTTTTAATTTTTTAAATGTTTATTCATTTTTTTTGAGAGAGAGAGAGAGAGAGAGAGAGAAACAGATTGCGAGCAGGGGAGGGGCAAAGAGAGAGAGAGGAAGACACAGAATTTGAAGCAGTCTCCAGGCTCTGAGCTGTCAGCACAGAGCCCAACATGGGGCTCAAACTCACGGACTGCGAGATCATGACCTGAGCCGAAGTTGGACGCTTAACCGACTGAGCCACCCAAGCCCCCCTAGACATAATTTTCTTAATACAGCTCCTCTTATATCAGAGATTGCTTTTTCATAACACACCTAGTGTAGCATGATTGTCAGTAATCACAATGTGATCAAATATTATTTGTCTGGTATTTTATTAGAAGAATGTATTTCACGGCACCATTTATAGATGGTGTTTCATCTGCAATGTTGAGTTCCTTCTACATAAAGAGTAGACAATATTTGCTGGTGCTTCCTTCAGTTCTTTCTGTGCATTATTAAAGTTAGGATCCATTTGGCAATAGGGTATGCTGCAAACCTAACAGTGCTGTCTCAAAACATATGCCTCAGATATTTTGCTGTAATTATAAAACTAAGAGATGTCACTGTTTCAGTAAGTCAATTAGAATACCCCTGGCTTGAAACAGTATCAGGGAAAAACATTTTGGACAGTTTTAGGAATCCTTGCACATAAAGTTATATTAAATGTTTGCATTTGATACTATCCTGTGTTATATCCATAAATAGCAGCATATCATTTTAGTTAGAGTATAGGTTTTGAAATCATACAGATCTGGGTTGAAATCCCAAGCCTGTCAACTGGGAGCTATGTGTCCTTGGACCATTCTGCTCATGAGCCCTAGATCCCTCAACCCCAACATGAAGTTATAACTACAAAACGAATAAATGAGAAATTATATGTAAAATATTTAACCCAGTGCCCAGTATATAGTAATCAATCACTCAACTCAATGGAATTTAAAAAATTAATGTGTGTAATGTACTACAGTGTATCCCAATTCTTGCAAGTTTTTATTTACAGTTATCTAGGGGGAGGAAAAAAATTATTTTTCCTACTACCCATTTAGTTTCTCTGGGTGGGAACCTATATGGTGGATTGATAAGACAGATTAAAAAGAGAAAAACACACAAATTTAATATAAGTTCTATATGGCAATAGAATCTTTATAAGGAAATGATGACCTTATGAAATGTTAAACCTGAGTTTTTGTACTAGGTTTGACAAAGAGCAGAAAGTTGTGGGAAAACAGGATATACTAAAAGGGTATGAGTGAAGGGTAATAAACCGGAGGAAATTTAGGCCTGTTCTCTTGGATTCCTCTTGACATCCTTCTGTCTTCAGAGATAAGGATGCTCCTTTTTTCTGGTTACAGAGAGGGCACCTCTTATAAGAGGGCCTTATGACCTGCTTCAGGTAATGAGGGGAAGGTTAGAGAGTCCTTCTTGCACCTGTTGTTTCACACAAGCTTTCAGCTTAAAATCTTTAATATGTCAAGGTGCCATATTTAAGGAAGGATATTCTCATCCCATTCATGGTCCTTACTGTTACATGGCTGATGCCATTATATGAGCATACTTGTCACCTATTTAAATTCAAGAGCTGGCTGCCATCTGCATAGAGACAAATGAAGCCTTTTTCTTTGCTGTGATTTTAGTTCCTTTTGTCTCTTGATATAGCACCATGTGTACACTTAAGTTCTGCATTTCTGCATTGAAATGTGTTGTTTTAAAATTAAGATTATCCTTTGTGACAGAAATGACTGTCATATGCTTTCAAGATTGTCTATCAGTTAAACTCAGGTATCTGAGTTGCATAACACCCAGATACTTGGAAAATTATGGGGACTGATGTTGCAACTATTTCTAAGTGCCTTCCTCATTAAAAAGTACTTATATATACATATAATGATAAGACTTTATTATTATTTAAGTATGCAAATATGAATGCCTATTACCATATCACTAACTTGATTCTGGACTCTATTTTTACATTCATGCACCTAGTGTTGTTTTATATTAATTATATCAGTAGTTAATCATTGTTTTTGCTTCTTCCCTCCAATGAGAAAACATTTTGGAGCCAATTATGCTTCTGTGATGAGGACTGAGTATGCCCTCCCCCTTTTTTTGGTATGTTTTTCCTTAGTCTAGAAATTAATTTTTATTAACTCATCATTATGTTCATTACATCAATAAATCAGCAAGTATTTATTGTGCACCCAGTATTCACCAAAGCAGCATTTTGTTGCCTTTAAATTGCTTATAAATATCTCAGTTACTTGCTAATTCACTGTGTAGATTAATTGACCTTGATCTAGTTATAGATTTAAATTATGTTCTCCTGGAATCTTAAAAGTTTCAAGGGCTCACTTTTCCAGACATAAGTTAGTAAATGAAAGTATATAAATTAAAATTGTAAGCATGCCTATCTCTTTCATACTATCTATTCAAGAATCCTGCTAGTGTTGCACTGTGTTTTAACTAGCTGGTCTATGTTGTATTTTAAAAGGCCAAAGAAGTAAGTCTCTAGAAAAAGAGCTATGGTTTTTATGTGGGAAGTATTTCAATAATTTCTTATGATGGAGGCCTCTCTAAACACATTTTCTCTTACCAGAATAGGAAGGGCAATCTGAGGGCTTCATTTAACTGAACATTATTATAGCATAAAAGTAATAGAAAATAATTATTATTTCTGCTGAAGTTCCACTTGTCAGTTGAGCCTTAGCTGCTTGTGAACTCAAGAGTCATGATCTAAGTGATTTATCTTCTTTCTCCATTCCCAACATTGACATGAGAGTAGACAGAATCAGCTACAACAAGTTCTATTTTTCCTCTTTCTGTGCCTGTAGCAGTAGCTCTGTGGAATGTGTATGATTTCGACCGTTAGCTACAATCTTTTTCTGAACTTGCACTCTTAACTGTATGTAACTGGAAAGGCTGTTACAAAAATGAGCTAGAAATATTGCGGTAGTATTTTTTTTTTACCTGGAGAAAAAGTGAAGAAAAACTGCTATGTTAAAACAAATTTTTGTGGTATCCAAAATCGAAATGATACTAATTAATGTAAAATGGGCATTATGAAAAAAAGTTCAAGATTAAGGTAGGTACTGTTTTGCTTACATATGTGCATATGTGCGCGTACACACACACACACACACACACACACACACATACACACATATTTTGCAAGTATTTAATGGCCCTGAATTCACATAGACAATATATAGTTGACTAAGCTAAGGGAGAAGATTCATTAGACCTGCTGGCTCCTCCAAATGCATAAATTTAACTTAGACATGATGTGCAGACATCAGTTCTTCAGTAGTCATAGAAACTACATAGATACTCTTAGCAGATGCCTCTGGCATACATAGTATTCCCTTGGCTCAACTCTGTTTTCACCCAGACCCAAAGTGAACTATTTTGTTGGCACTCAGGCCTATCCCAGTTACCTAATTGTCAACTCAAATGCCTCCTACTTGTCTTTCAGCATTCTGCCATAAGACTTCCTGAGGACCAGTAGTTTGCTCAGCTAGCACCCATCTGCTTATGTGCAGCGAAGTTCATGCCAGTGAAGATTGTTTTCAGTCACTGGCAGAAAAGTCCTGTGCATCATTACCCCAGTTTTATATTTTTCAGAGATCTGGGCAGAATTTGGTCCTCCTTGCCAACAGTGACAACTTCAATAATAACACATATTGTAGCTTTTCTTCTTTTTTCATCTCTCTCTCCCTGTTGCTTAACACTTAGTTCCTGGGATCACCTCCCAAATAAACTACCTGCATCAAGGTCCTTACCTTGTCCTCTACTTTCTGGGGATTCCAAATGAGAGTATTATGCCATATAGGAACATTTGAATTGATTATGTTTGAATACCTCCAAACATTTGTAGGCATAATCAATCCATAAGTATTTGCCAACCATTTAGTTATTTAGTGTTATTAGGAAAATATCACACAGCCTTTTGTAAATCTGATTTGACAAAACGTTAATCTTCTTACCACCTCTTTTAACATTTAACATACTGTCTACCTTCTTGGAAAGCAACTGTCATCTTGTTGGTGCAGTAACACTTACATGTTTGAAACAGTTGGCCGATACTATGAGAATCTGTGCCTTTCTGCCATTTTACTGATTACTGAATTTCTTGGTAGCACACTAATTGGAGTGATGTCTTACTCCAGAAGTCTCAAGGTGATCAATTTCAGCAGAACTTTCTACCTAAAGCTTATCTTTCAAAAGCAGGCTCTCTTGAAAGGTATGGTTCACATAGGAAGTTGTGAAAAACTTTGTAGAAGAGGAGGGATTTTACCCAATTTTAGATAACTGTGTTGGAGACTGTGAAAGTCAGTATTAAATTAGCGGTATGTGCAAGGGCACAGATGTAGGAGAATCATTATGTTTCATCCAAAAGAGATGCTTAGGGAGAAAGTAGTCCTATAACCAACTTGCTTTTTCTTGTGTAAAAATGGAAGTTTATGTGCAAAAAAAATAGTATATAAAAATGAAAGCAAGGCATCCATTCACACACAGCTTTTCAGAGGGAAAATAAAATGTGTCATAACAAAAATGCTGGCATATATTTACTTAGATATCTTGGACTTGTAGGTGTGTAAAAGATGTAGTATAGCTATTTTACATTTGCATACATGATCTGGCTTGATGAATATCAATGTTTTTCTTCCATTGTATTATCATAACCAAGGATAAAGTAATTATCACAGAACTGGGAGAAAACAGGTTGTATTATCCCATGCACCTATTCTAACTTTTGCATGTTTGACTACCTGGTCAGAATGGCTGTGGAGGATCAATTACATAAACCATGTCCACAACCATCTTCTGTGGGAGGAAAGGGACCGGAAAAAGCAAGAATGTGTTTGTCTTCAGAGTAAACAAAACAAAACAAAACAAACAAACAAAAAGACAAAAAAAAAAAACCCTCTCCCTCTACAATACTGTCAAGAGAAGTGCTGACTATTTCAAACATTTTGTTTATCCTTCCATTATGAGTTTAAGACTATGGACTGAATTTGCTTTTTTATTTGTCCAAATGCAAATAAACTAAGTTTGTTAATGACCCATTTTTTTCTGGTGGTAGCTTTAAGAAAGGCATCAAACGTCATAAAATTAAACCAATTAACTTCAACTGTCTTGCTTCTTTCTCTAGTGAAGGAGTCATATGGCTCTAGAAACGATAAATAAATTCTTTTAAAGTCTTAATATACCCTTCATTGGCCCTTTCTGAATATTCCCAACTACGTATCAGAAATATAGATCTGGTCCTATTAAACTGCCATTTATTAATATTAACAAAGTAGCATTGCTGCCAGAAGCAAAAGCAGAAAAACAATTTATCTCTCTGCCTTCTTGAAGTGTGCAAGATAAATATGTACCAATTTTAAATGAAAGTGAACATCAGTAAACTAGACAGATTTATTGAGTTAGCTTGTAGCAAAATGAGCTTGTTCCGTTTTCACATACTTTTTCTGGTAGTAAATGTTTTAATCTATTGATGCCATGGAGAAATGCTACATTAGCTATAAAACAGAGAGAGGGCACCGTTCAGTGACAGGACCAATAATATGTATAGAGCAGTAAACACTTTGCAAGTATTTAATGGCCCTGAATTCAAATAGACAATATATAGTTGACTAAGCTGAGGGAGAAGATTCATTAGACCTGCTGGCTTCTCCAAATGCATAAATTTAACGTAGACATGATGTGCAGACATCAGTTCTTCAGTAGTTGTAGAAACTACATTTGATTTCAAAAAGAAGGAAAACCCATTCTCATAGGCTGCTGCACACCAGAATTTTATATTCTCTTTTTCCTTTGATGGTATAAGCTCTTGATTCTTACTGTTGTTGTGAAGGATTTATTATTTCCCATCTCACATCTCTCCTCTCTAAAACTGGTAGACACAATAGAGCATAGAACCTCACCATGATCTGATGAACCCATGTTACACATGTAACAAGTGAGCTGATATTCAGGGAAGACTTGTGAGTTAAGACGCCATTGTTTGGGATGAAAAAATACCATGTGAGAAATCTAAGAAACGTAAAACTTACCTCCATACTCTATTTCCAAATGTATATGTCATTTACTTAAAAGTAGATACCAGGGGCTCCTGGGTGGCTCAGTCAGTGAAACTTCTGACTCTTGATTTTGGCTGAGGTCATGACCTCATGGTCTGTGGTGAGATGGAGCCCCGTGTCAGGCTGTTTGCTGAGCATGGAGCCTGCTTAAGATTCTCCCTCCCTCTCCCTCTGCCCCTCTCTCCCACTGACATGCTCTTTCTCTCTTAAAAGAATGATAATAAAATAAAGTAAAAGCAAAGTAGAATAAAAGTAGATACCAGATTCGGAGGTCACGTAGTTTTTCGATAAGTGGCAAATCAGCCAAAATTCACAACTTGAGATTTCATGCAAAATATCATACTTTGAATCTATTTTTCAAACTTTGTTAAGTTTGAAATAGTGTATCGCACCATTGTGTTACTTCATTTTCTGGGTGAGAAAAATTAGTCAATATAAAATGACCAGTAATCTTCTTGGGAGACTATGCAGACCATCCAATGAGCATAAATCTTACAGCCAAGATTATCTTTTTTCAAATCCTAGTTCTGTTTCTTACTAGACTTGTGACCTTAAGATTTGTTAATTAATTTCTCTATCCCATACTTTCTTCATCTATAAAATGGTGACAATATATACTTACCTTAAAGAGCTGTTTTGATAATTAAATGAGTTAATAGTGTTTTCACACAGTAAACATTCAACAACTGTTAGCTATTGTTGTCGTAAATGCTTGTTTCAAATTATGCATTTATTCATTCATATTTAAAAATGCCCAAAATTGCAAGCTATTTTGTTTTCAGTATTCATTATTGTAAAATGTAGCACAATGGAACAGAGTATAGTAGTTTTTTGTTTTGTTTTGTTTTAGTAATTAGATATTAAGCTAAAAATCACATGGATTTATTAAACCTCATATTTAGAAAATATTCACTTCAGCATAGCAGTTACACAATCCACATCTACATTTTATTTTAAAATTTCGTTTCCCTTTATTTTGCCTTTGGTAATATGAGTAAAGTTATACCACTTATTCAAAAGCATCAAAGGTAAGAGATGTACTGATTCAACGAATTCAAACTATTTACTGAATAGCTTCCACATTCCAGGTACTATTCTGGATGGTGGGACACAGCAGTGAAGAAAATGGAGAGAGTCCTTGAATATATACAACTAACTTTCTAGTAGATTAACAGAGTATGTCACAGTGTGAGGGTTTCTAAGGAGATATATTTTCTATCTGAAATGTATTTGTATTTAATGTTGTATTTTTTAAAATAATGACCTAATACAGTAGACATAATAATAGTACTTACATAAATACTTCATAAAAATTGTATATACTTCATGTTGTGCCTACACATAAGAAATTAAAATTTTAATAAATACCAACTGCAGTTGACTAGATATCAATTGCTTTTTTATTTAATTTTGTCTCCAAGGAAGGTTATTTCACTAAAAAGTAAACAACAACAATAGACACTAATAATATTATACCACTGATAGTGCCTTACGTGGTGCTCTAACGAGCAAATTCATTCTTATGATCCTTTACAGGGAGCTGCTTCTACAAACAGTTGGAGGCTAGTTAGTTTAAACAGACAGTGAAGTATGTTGCCACCAGTCCAATAGGAAAAGAATAATGTAATGACTTGTTTCGTTCCCTAAAACTCTGTTTTTCCTCTCAACTGACACATTTCAGTAAAATAAACAAAAAGTGCATTCAGTGAATTACTGAACAGATGTTGGTTGAGTGTTATAAAGAATGGGAGGGAAAACACACTTTGTTGTCTGTTTGTTTTAATTTAATTTTAGATTTAATATCTTAGCTTTGGGTATTGTACTGCATTACATACATTTGGGGGGCTGTCTGCTCATTTTGTTACCTCACTTTGACCTAGCTAATGCACAACTCTCGTTTAAGGAATCTTTATTCCTTCTGTCACTGTCTTTCAAAGGAAGGACATAAGTCCATAAGGAAACCAGATTGTGAAGAATCTGCCCTCTTTCTCAGGAGCACACAGTTCCTGGGTCAAATATTATAACATTGTTGAGCTAGACCCCATTGTGAATGTTTTCCACTGCAAGTCGGAAATAAGTAGAAATTGTTTACTACACAATTAACTATGTTTGGCTGGGCCAAGGGCGTCTTGACACAGAATTGTCACAGATACACTATGATGGACCCTGAAGAATTAAAGAAACAGGAAACTCCTATGAGAAAACTGCTACTTCTATAGTTTTCTAAGCTCCAAAATTAATAAAACATGTTTTTTTCCCCTTCAATTAGGAAAAAAAGTAGCAAACGATTTTATGTATGCCACTTTCCTTTTTGGCACATTTAATCCTTCTACCCCTGCATTTGTTTCACCTCTGCAGACATTATTGATTTAAGTCAAACACTGGCCCCTCACTTTACAGTGACCAACTGTGCCTTGTGAGTCTGGAATCTGACACTGCCCTAAAAGATATCCAGAGAAAGCCTCTTGTCTGAAAACAGATCTTAACTAGATGGTTCTGAGAAGTTCTTTAGCAAAAAATCAGTATAATAATTTTTTTCAATATGCATTATTGCCAGTTATTAATACTAACTTTAAAAAACTTTTTGTTTCTTTGTTGCAATCACAATCAGATATTGTCACTGACAGCAGGACATCAAAAACGGTATTTTCTATACCCATTAAATATAACTTAATGGGTGGAGCAGGGCTGGCACTTAGAAAGTAATAGAGGTAGGTGAGAACTCTATTCCCTCGCTCAGTTAATGAAATTATTCAACGATAACAAATAATGCAAGTACCATGTACTTGTAAGATAGTGGTTTAGCACTTGGTTTCTGATATCAGAGGCCTGGCATTGGATCCTGGTCTGTCATGTTAATTTATCTGTATCATGGTTTCTTTTTTTCCAATATTGAAGTAGTAATACTGTCTACTTTATGGCAGTAATGTAATTGTTAAGTGGATAATATGTGTAAATTATTTAAAACCATAAGCTAGTAAACAGTAAGCACTCAATTAATATTAGTTATCCTCATTATTTTTGCCCTAATCCCTTTCTTATTAGCCAAAGAGCAAAGCATAGAGGTTAAGCGTGTAGGCTTAGAAGTTCAAATGCCACCTCTACCAATTGCTAGTTAGTGGCCTCTGTACTCAGTCTCCCCATCTGTATAATGGTGACTATAATCTCAACAGAGTTGTTGTGAAGATTGAATAAGATGATATAGATAATATATTTGGCAAATAGGCTAATATAGTATAAATGCTAAGTAAATAGCATTATTTACTATTTTACTAATATTAAAACTTATTGTTTTAATATTAAGGAGAAACTTCACAGAGATTACAAAATCATCCTAGCAATTGATTGTAGAATAAATATTTTGCAATGTGCAGTTGTATAGGTAGCTAAAGAGATAATGGACTCCACTGTAGAGGGATAAGATGTTCTACCTACGGAGAATTTTTGTGCCTTCTTAGCGGAAATAAAAGACACGCTTTGCTATAAGTAAGATTTGTCTTCTTCTCTTTTGTTGATATCATTGAAGAAACCATACGAAGTTTATATTTGGAGCCATTTGCCTGTGGTTTTAAAAGCATGTCAGTGCCAACATTTATTTACCACCACTTATAACAGGACAATGAAATCTAACCCAGTAATGCCTGGGTGTATGATAGAGACTATACTGCCTTCAAGAACCTTCAAATGTTTCCAGGAGAAGGCAAAAATACCGGGTGCCAAGAGAATGGTAAATGAGACAGTATAATTGAAATGAACTAGAATAGATATTGGCAAGCAGTGGCCATGGGATAAACATCCATTGGATTGTTTTTCTACTAGCCCATGAGCTAAGTATACCTTTTACATTTTTTAATTAAGAGATGTTAAAAAAAAAAAAAAGATGACGACGACAACGGTGATGACAGCAGCTATGCAGTGCAGCCTGTATGTGTCTCTCAAAGTGTCACTTACTATCTGGCCCTTTGCAGAAAAGGCTTGCCAATCCTCAGACTAGAACATTATTGGACACCTCCCTCCCCACAAACTAAGCTGAAATCACACATTTATTCAACATGGGACTGCTAAATAAAGCAGTAATCATGAAGGAAGAACTTCAAACCTACTGTAGAATTTGGCTTAACTAGAAATAGGAGAAGACATGAGGCATTCTGAACAAGGGCAACAGAGTGAGAGAAAGTTGAAAAATATATGGAAGTGTGGAGTATATGAAATAAGAATGAATAAACCATTATGAAGAATATGATTAGGCTATAGGATTAATAAGACATAGAAATGGAAAAATCCTGTGTGTGCTCTCTCTCTCTCAAAAATTTAAAAAATAAAATAAAGTAAAAAAAAAAAAAAAAAGTAAAGTAACTTGATTTCTTTCAGCTTCTGATCTTTCTCATCAGTAAAATTAGAGCAGTCGTTCCTGCCCTCACAATACATAAAATTGTGAAACAAATAAAAAAAAATATTACATTACTTAATAATTTGTTTTTAATACTATTAAGAGTTTAAAAGGAAATTGTGATTTGGGGCTAATATCTAATTCTCTGGCTTCATTTGTTTTTTTATTTGTAACATATTGGCTGAGAATAAATGACATCTAAAAGAATTCAGCCCCCAAACCACAGTAATTACAACATATTTACTAAATATGTAGGATTAGATTAGATGAATTTTAAAGATCTCATTTATTGCATCTCCAGAGCTGGATGCATAGAACCTAGTAACAGGAATCAGTCAAAAATATATTTCTCAGGAACAAATGGATGACATTTTACACAAGAAGTTAGAACAGTTTGTAGTCAAACTGTTGTTTTATTTTTAACTACAACTTCTCTTAACGATGCCTTCTCTCTGCTACTCACTTCTATTTTTGTATGTTTTTTATCTCTTTACACAAGTTCCTCTGCAAGCATTTCAAAATAGCTTATTGTTGGTAAATAAGTGCACTGAAAATCACCAATTGTTAGACTGCAATTTTTCCTGAGGCAGAGATCAGTTCCTTCTCTGTAACATGTTCGTAAAAGAACCACCAAATCCACAAAGTTTCTCTGAGGATTAAATAAAATGATCCTCAGGAAAACTATTCACATAGTTACACATTCAGTAAGTTAGGTGTTATGATTATAATTACATGTCTCTGTATTCACAGCTCTAAAGGTCTTGCAAATAACAAGTACATTCAGTGGACCTAATATAAATATACATTATAGTCTTACACACTCTGAGGGGACTCTGCCTTTGTTTCTTGTTCAGCAACTTTAAATGCCATGCTGTTGTTACACAGTGGTAACAGGTCGTTATGATGGGGGTACATCATTGATGAACCAAATGTAATGTTGTCTTTACTACCAATAATATTTTAGAAAAATTATTATTTTTACTAGAAGCTATTACTGATATATTCTCCAAAGAGCCTACTAATAGCACCGTTTTCTTTTAAAAGGCTAAATTAGCAGGAAGATTTTACAGATCCATCAAAAGGATGGCAAGTTAATACAAAATAAAAAGTAGTTTCAGTTTCTGCACCCTCTATTGATATTGTATTTAAGTGTTTGAATTAGAATGTGGCTACTGAAAGCATCTTGTAAATTATTGACATTTTCAATCTACACACTCCAAGATGAAATTCATTAGAAGGTAATAATTTTGGAAACACATTATATAAAGCCATTGTAATACAGAGGTGCTTGGGCAGCACTTTTATTCACCAGTGCACGGCTATTACTTGAAAAACATAATTTAGAAGCTGAGCTGCAGAGATTACCCATGTCTTTTCATTAAATAAAGGATTAGCACCTTATTTACTGAAAGAGACAGATGTCTGTCAGAATTTTTGATATGAAGTATACCAAAATTAATGAACTTCACAGGTCTTTTTTATTTCTATTTACTGAAGTGCTTCTGTATTTTATTGGTGTATGTGAAATAGAAAAAGAGAATTTTCTCTGTTTCAGAATAATGAGAATTAACAGGACATGAGGTATTCAGCACAGTTTTGTTTCTGGTGATAAGAAACATCTTGTTTCCTTGGGCAAGAAATGAGGAAACTTTTTTTTTTTAGAAAATTATTATTATTTTGTCTTCTTTGGAGAGGCTTTGCATCAGTAGTCTCAGGGTTAAAAGCCCTGAAAAACATGACATGCAGTCTCATTCCCTGAAAATACTACAGTACGACTCATCATTGCATGGAGGCTTAAGAAACACTAATTGAACTTTTCTTACGTGCTGCATATTGGAGATGCAACAATGGATAAGATCACTTGTATTTGAATTTCAACTCTACCACTCACTAATCAGAGAGCAGTGCCTCTTTGAGACAGATGGAAGGGACCTGTTTCTTCATTTGAAAAGTTAAGATAAAGAGAATATCTACTTCATAAGGTTTCTCAGAGATGATTGAATGAGTACTGTATGAAAAACTTCAGGGCAATATATGGCACATGGCACATGCTTAGCGAATGTTCTTGTAACAGAGTGCTTACCCTCAGGAAGATTCCATTTGTGTTAAATATGTCCTCCAAAGTGCACTCTCACATGAATTTCTTGACAGAAAGGAAATGGAGAGCAAGAATGCAACAAACACTTTCATTGAGTTTACAGGTAGTGAGAGCCAGTGTTTATTACACAAATGACAGACTCTTCCATCTGTCAAGGTTGTTCTTAGTCAACTCCTTTAACCCTTGAGTTTTTGTTGAATCATCTTTGATGTAGGAATAACAAATACCACATCACAGTGTTGTTTGAAGAACTAAATCAAGTGATTCATATGAAAACATTTTGTTAAAGTATAGAGTGGTATAGAAGTGAAAGTATTATTGTAAACTTCTGATTATTCACTTATAGATGGCCTTTTTTATAGATGATACACCAGCAAATTTTCATCCAAGACTGATTTTTTATTACTCACTTAGTTTCCTTTATTGCTGTCTCCTTCACTGCCCAGCTGGCCAGTGATAAGGGTATTTTAATAGTCCAAGCCAAATGTAACCAAGAAAATAATGCTGTTTAAAATAATAATAAATTTAAATGATAAAAAAGGTACTTATAATTTTTAATGTCGTATAACTATCTCTTGTTCCCCATAAATATTTTTATTTGTATGTTACAGAAATATAGAGGCATCATTGGATTATATAACATGGATGGGAAATATCTAGTACGACTTACAGTTTAAAATAAAAGAAAATTTAACCTATATTAGAATTAGATACAATTTCATAGTTCTTAGTTATGACAATTTAGTTCTAACAATTTTTAGCACGCAACAATTTTATTTCTCTGTAATTTGCAATGCAATTTGGAAAAGACTGGCAATGCGTGCATATGCTCTCTCATCCATACCTTTTCTAATTAAAAAATGCAATTCAAAAGTACTGCATATGGTATAGATATGGATAGAACTAATAACATCTTATTTTTTCTAAACAATAACATGGCTATTGGCTATATATTATTTCTCTTTTATGAACTGTTGGGAAATAAAGACAAAATTTACTAGTCTTTTTTTCTTTCCTGTTTCTGCCTTTTATACAGAATAAAATTACCCTTAGTTTGAATTTGTCATTTACTCTAACCACAGGATATAGCTTACAACATTAAGTTTGACAAAGGACAACAATGAAATCACTTTGAGGAAATATATAAACATATTTGCAGAGGCTGAATGGACAATAAAAATAGTTTGGGGATTAAAAGTGAAGAGAGAAAAAAAGAGAGTAACTAGTTCCACAGAGGATTGGAAATGAACAGTGACACTATAATGCCAGAATTCAGGATATTGGACCAGACCAAAAGACAGGAGGTACTGAAGAAGGCTGAACACAGTTTTCATCGTACGATTCATTTATTTATGATCTCATTACAGAGAGGAGAGAAGGGAGTATTTTTGGTCTGTGTTTTTAGATCATTACAGGCTGTTTTATAGCAATACTTTGTTCTCTCCGATATAATTCTCAAGACTATTCGTATAGTTTTTCTTATTTCCCTTTTTTTCCCTCCAGTTTTACACTTAATTAGTTGGAGATACATATTGCACATGAATTGCACCTTCCTCCACATCCATTAAAATACAAAGGCATTGTACAGATAATACATTGCACATATGATTATATATAGCAAATCTAGATTCTTTTCACCATTTTTTTTCTTTTTACTACATGCTTAAGACATTAAGAAGCAGAATTAATCACCTCTATTTTGATTATATATTAATTCAGCAGCTATTCACTGAGTACTTATGCACCAGGAATTATGAAGGATATAGTGTCAAGGGTGTTAACTTGTGTCCATACAGTTTGTTTGTATGAGTGTTTTTTGTTTGTTTGTTTGTTTGTTTGTTTCCCCAGGGGAAAGAAGCTTCTAGAGTCAGAACCACATGATGGACAGTGACTGGCTAATCCTCGATCTTACTAAGCTTTTCAGTGACAAATTATGTTTGCCTTGCCAGTTTTTGTTAAAGGGAATATGATTTGTGTATGCTTGTTTCCACTTAAATTATAGGATTGTTTTACTAGAGTCTTGAAAATAGCAAATAAATGATAAATGAGCTACAGCCAGTCATGACATAGGCAAGAACATAATAATTTTCTCCAAAGTGAAACTGCCTAATAAATCTTAATTTTGAGTAACCAGCAAGTAACAGAAACACGCTTTACTTAAGCCACAGCTTATACCAATTCTTAGACTGAGACCAGAGCATTAAAATTTTACCTAATGACAATTGAGAAGATAGAAGTAAAAGTTCTTTAAAAATAACAATATCCAGGGATAACTGGGTGGCTCAGTCGGTTGAGCATCTGACTTTGGCTCAGGTCATGATCTAACAGCTTGTGGTTTTGAGCCCTGCATCAGGCTCTGTGCTGACAGCTCAGAGCCTGAAGCCTGCTTCAGATTCTGTGTCTCCATCTCTCTCTGCCTTCTCCCTCGCTCATACTCTGTCTCTCTCTCAGAAATAAATAGCCATTAAAATTTTTAAAAATAATAACAATATCCATTAAATTATAAGATAGTATTTACAGAATAACAAATAACACTTGATCTTAGCCAAAAGGCAGAGAAGCGATGAGAATAACAAATATCAATACTTTTGATCACATATCCCATCTTCCTCATTTAGTAGTTGTTGAAAAGGGAAATACTAGTTGCCAAGAAGTTAGGGTAACTGTGCTTTAGAATAATATGAAGAGTTTTATGTAAAATAAAACTCAAGTTGTATGAGTACACATTTGATGTTTCAGAATATAAACCTTCTATATACAGTTCTCAAAAGGATATATATTTAGATGTATTTCAAGGAACAAAATTAGTTCTAGAAATTCTTTTGTAACCTAGTTGTTGAAAAAATGTCAACTTTAGTATGACTTCCCACTCCCAACCTCCATTTTCATTGTAATGTGCCTTGAGTCCAAACTTTTGAGACTATTGATTGAATAATTTCTTAAGGTGCTTAGTTATGCTTCTTCTAGTTGTCAGTCTGAACCCAGATTTGTTAGTATTCTATTCAGAGCATGAAGTGCATGTCTTAAGAGTTTAACTGATATGTAGTGAGGCATATAGTCCAATGAACACTGCAGTCACTCAGTAAAGATTGAACATAATGATAAATTGTAAGAGTATAGAATTGCTAAAAGAGTCCTAGAAATACTATTAAAATAAGATTTGTATATTAATGAGATAAGGAATCTTTTTAAAAAACTACATTTGCAACTTCTTAAGCATAACTTTTGGCATATACTAGCTTTGCGTTCTAACACATGTAATATTGAGCTTTCAAAAAAGTGAATGGGGAGAAATGAATGTGATTTTGACAATAGAAGACAACAGCTTAGGTCAAAGCACAAAATCTCACCTAAATGCAATTACCCAAACAGTATTTCTCCTGTGTTTTGAAACTTCCTTAGAGTTTTATTTATTGTGCAATACTATTTTGGTTTATCCATTCTGTTCAAAGTTTTTTAGACTTCTATCATTTGCAATCTGTGATTTTTAAGTTTGTGTTATGAACCCATTCTCCCTCCAACTCTTCCTCTTGTTTTTTGTTGGTCCTTTTTTCTTCTTTTTGTGATTTGGGCAAATTGTCTCTAATGAGAGAAATGTTCATAAGATAAACAAGATGCTGCTTGATCGGTTACATGAATGCTACAATTTCCCAGAATTTTCCCTGACCTGAATTGGTCAGTACCTTAAAAATAATAATGGGATCTAATTTGAAAGATGCATAGCCATAACACGGTTGAGGATCTGAATTTATTCTTACAAGAGTATGTTGATTCAGTTAAGAATTTCAGAAAAGGCCAGAACAGGTGGCTCATGATTTATGTCAACCCTCTGATAACAGATTTTTCTGAAAGATATTTTTCCATAATATCAAATATTGATGAGTGGGAGGGAGAGAAGTTTCTTCAATAAAGATTCTGAATCCATTATTTAGTGTGAGGAAATTCCGTGTTAATGTGTACCACATGAGGTTTATTTCTCATAAAACTGACATGGAAAATCTTAGGCCTTATGAAACAAGTTACAGAGTAGTTTCTTCTGAAGAGATCAATCCTTGAGATGGGTAAAAAGCAAGACTATTATGTTAAATGGTGATATAAACTATAATATTTTATAAATGAGGCAAGTCAAACTATTTGAAAGCTTTATATGTATAATTACCTTCCTAACTTTAAAAGGGAAATATTGGTGTTCTTATTATGAATCTTAATTTCCTATGTCTATAGTTTGGAATTGTATGTTGTGTTTTTTGTTTTTTGTTTTTTGTTTTTTTCAATCTTAGCTTGATTAACTTTTGCCTTACATTTTCCAAGTCTGTACTATATTTTTTTAAGTTTATAATATGGTTGCTTTTTTAACAAATAATTTTACTAGGGAAATGTTTTTTTAAAAAAAACATTATGTTCAAAAAGCAAGTGTGAATGAAGTAAATTATTAACTTTCAGTTTGGAAGAGGTGAATAAAAAGTGCTTGGCCAATACCGTACCATTAATCTATTCTCTTTTCTCCTTTCTCTCTGTACTTCTCTCTCTCCAATAGAAGTGGAACAAAAAGGTAATTAAATACCTTTCATAAATTATATACTATTTATAGGCTAAGTTATTTAACAGTTTAACATTTAGTTCAAATAATTTTGTATTAATTCTTATCGATTTTATGAAAATTTATTTACTACTTCTGCTGCTCAACTTCACTTTAATCTGTTGTGATGACCAGTGCTGGTTTGATCCTTTTATCCTAAAACAGTTTAATCATGTAAAAATTTCAACCGTGCATTTTCTTCCTCTTTACTTTTAAATAAGTAGTTAGAAATCCGGTAGACGATGATGGATAGTGAATACTTTAGATCTGTTTTTATTTCTCTAGTAGATAATTTTCCATAGCTCTGGTGTGATTTTCCCCATTCCTTTAATTTTTAACTACTGGGGGAAAAGGGGAGATAGTTTTCTGAAATGCCTTATAATAAATTAATTTAGTTACCATGGGCTGATTATTAACAAACCTAAAGTTTATATGCAATGGTGACACAATGCCTATCCAATTCTTTATAATTATAGCCATCATATTAGAATCCTGTGAAATTCTTCTAATCATCAACTTTATTATTGAGTATAAATTGATGATGGCCCTCTATCTTTGCTATGGAAGATTTTGGTAGCCAACTTTGCCCTCAAACTTTTCATTTCTACAAAAGTAAAACTTTGGGCACTTTAATAATATACTTTCCTTTTTAATAACCTGCACATCCTAGCTGAGTTTTATCTTAGATTGTTTTCCATTGGATCCAGGCTTATAGTTGCTGTTGAAGACCTAATCACTAATAACAAGAGAATAATACTTTAATCATTAAAATATGGGTCAACATTCAAATTCCTTATGCTTTCTTAATTGCTCTATCCAATACAGTTCTAATCACTTCAAACATAACAGTGGACTGCATGATTATTTTTCAGTGTGTTTTCTTTGCAAAAAAATACTAGAGCAGTGTTTCCCATAGCAGGTTCAACAGAACACTACACTTTAAACAGGCTCTGTGGAAGGGGGCTCCACGATCAAATTAGTTTGTGAAATTTGCTCACCCCCCCCCCCCACTTCTGCCTTGGAGATTCGCTAATGCACTAAAGCTATTCAAGTCTCTGCCACAATTCTATTTAATACGATATTTCTTAAACATATGGCTAAGGATCTCTGTTTTCTTTCTGTGTAATATCCACTTGAAACAGGTGCTTCAAGGACCACTCTCTGGGAAACATTGCTTTATGGTCCCTTCATTACAAGCCAGCCAAAACTTCTTACCACTATTCACAGAATGCGCTACTGAATCATACTAAAAATCAAATAAATCAGATAATTCCTGCCCATTTTCGATCTGAAGTATGAGCAGCAAAATATTGTAGCAAGTAATCTTGTTTTTTAATGTTCTTCTCATGTAACAGTAAAAGGTACATGTTTTTAAGTTCCAATACTACTGTATTTAACAGGACATTTTTAACTGATTAAAATCTAGATCTTGGGTTCTTCTCTGTAACCTTTCATCTTTTCTTCTTATTCCTTCTTTCCTTTCTTTTTCTTCCTTTCTCTTTTTCCTCCCAGTATCCATCCATCACTCATTTTTAATTGTATGGGTTGCATGCTCTGTGTGTGCTATAGAAGCTTTAAGAGTTTTTTTGCTAGAAGATTCAGTGGCCTGTACTACAGGGCTTTGCTTTTCCTTTATTATTATACTTATTTACTATTGGATTTATATTTATTTCTTAATGATAAATTATTGAATGGCTAATATCAGAGTGAAATCAATATACATATATTTAATTTCCAGATAAGATAAGTAAAAATATTCTATATAAACCTTTGTATTTGTAAAATACATAGACGTACATCACATCTATATATGTATATCCAAAAATATTGTATAACATGTTTACAAAGGTAAAAATCAAAGGAAAACACAACTACTCATGGAGAGGCCACATTTTTCAGCAGATGAAATCAAAATGATTTTGAACAAAAGTCAAAATCAATATGTAAGACGGTTTGCATACTCAGAAGAATGCAGCAAAATAATTAAGTGGTGGTGGGTATCTCTTGTTAGAAGTACAGTCCATTTGGTAAAAACTAAGAATATGTGACAATATTCAAATTAATATATTTATTATTTTAACTCTTTCCCTTCCAACAGTTTTTCTTTGCCCTGGACTACTAAAAGGAGTATACCAGAGTGAACATTTGTTTGAATCTGACCACCAGTCTGGGGCATGGTGCAAAGACCCTCTGCAGGCTTCTGACAAGATTTATTATATGCCCTGGACTCCCTACAGAACTGATACCCTGACTGAGTACTCATCCAAGGATGACTTCATTGCTGGAAGGCCAACTACAACCTACAAGCTCCCTCACAGGGTGGATGGCACAGGATTTGTAGTGTATGATGGAGCTTTGTTTTTCAACAAAGAACGCACCAGGAACATAGTAAAGTTTGATTTGCGGACTAGGATAAAGAGTGGAGAGGCTATCATAGCAAATGCCAATTACCATGATACCTCTCCTTACCGATGGGGAGGCAAATCTGACATAGACCTGGCAGTGGATGAAAATGGGCTCTGGGTGATCTATGCAACAGAACAAAACAATGGTAAAATTGTCATTAGTCAATTGAACCCTTATACTCTACGGATTGAAGGGACATGGGATACTGCATATGATAAAAGATCAGCTTCCAACGCATTTATGATTTGCGGGATTCTGTATGTGGTCAAATCTGTATATGAGGATGATGACAATGAGGCCACAGGGAATAAGATTGACTACATTTATAACACTGACCAAAGTAAGGATAGTTTGGTGGATGTACCATTTCCCAATTCATACCAGTACATAGCAGCTGTGGATTACAACCCCAGGGACAACCTTCTTTATGTTTGGAACAACTATCACGTCGTGAAATACTCTTTGGATTTTGGACCTCTGGATAGTCGATCAGGTAAGTTTGACTTTTGATGATACTCAAGGGGGAAATATTTATAGTTTGTTTTCAATAAGTTTCTTGTACATATGATTAGACTACCTTTATTGTCTTCCTTCTGGCCTATGTACCTGCAAATTGTTCATTGTCTTTTCGTCTAAAAATGTTGTCATTAATTACTTTCAGCTGTTAAAAAAAGGTATAAGAAACTTTCTCTTCTTTGTATAGCTAGTCTCCACTCTTAAGTCCTTCTTTGAAGGACATTTTTATTATCAGCTGGTTAGCTCTTTGTGTAGGGAAGTGCACAAAAGCTTTGCTAAAATAGAATGCCATCCTGTCTAATTAATTGTGACATGCCCTCTCCACTTTGAAAAATGTCAAGACCTGCCTTGATATGATGCTTCGGGAGCCCTACGCCAATATATTCACTTTGCAGACAGCTTTGTATATGACCACTCCTATTGGGAACATTGTCAGTTCGCGTGTAGATATGTCTGAGTGTACCTAATTGGACGTATACAGAAAAATGTTTATAACTGGTAAATAGAGGAAAAAACACACCTCAATTTTGTAAGAAACAACAATGCAAAACACTGTTTTGAACAAACCACAAATAGTTTTTAATTTTAATTATTTGAAATTGTCTTTTTCCTCTCTAGGACATACTGTTTCCTTTTAATATTGTCTAAAGATAGTGACAAATTGCTCTATTATCTTAAACTTTTATTTATATAACTGAAAAGAATTATCTTAGTTTAGAGATTCAATTATTTTAACTACCAATAATGCTCTTCTTCATGATAAAGTGTAATGGAAAACTAAGGTACAGGTATCTGAATTTTGATAGTAATATAGCAGTTCATAGATTATATTCTGTCTTTCAGTGCTTACATGTTAATATTACTTATTTTCTGCATTGCTTTTACCATGCTTTTACTAGCATGCCATTCTGCTTCCTAACTATTTCATTATATACATATCTTCTTACACAAATAGATTGTAAGTTCCATATGGCCAGTGACCTTTACCCATCCTTTATATATATATATATATATGTGTATATATATATATATATATACACATATATATATATATATATATATATATATATATATATAATGTGGCCATTATTTCTGCTTTATCAGACACTAGTATATATGTGGCATATATAAAATAAAGGGTTAGTAACTCTTTGTTGAATAAGTGGATGAATGAATGAATGAATGAATGAATAGCTTTCCACTTCTTATTCTGATAGAATGAGAAATTAGTTGGCCTTTTCTCTAATCTGAAAGGCCTTGGTCAGAGTGACAGCAGTTCTTTCCATGGCCAGTGATGCTGGTATTATATTGAACTACCTCCTATGGAAGGAGAAGCCTAAATATGCAATAGCAACAAAAGCAACTTCTCCTTACTAAATCCTCAAAAAATCTCCTAGACCTAGTACAGTACCTGGCTCACCACTGTATAGGTAAGTTTTTTTTTTTTCAATTCAAGACACCCTTCAGTTGAAAACCTAAGCAAGAATCAACCATCTGCAGTACTCTCAGAAAATATTTTTTTCATAGCTGTGATATTCTTAAAATTTATATCTTGTTAGTGAAAACTCTCTGTGTGGTTCTTAGCCTTTTCTGACGTTTAAATTACATTAGGACGTAATTTCTAATTGCCTCCAAAGAAATAATAATTCATATTTTGTGGTTAATCAGTGAAGAAGGGATGGTAACATACTTCAAATTTTATTTATAGAAAATATTATACATTATTTTTATATAGAATAATGAATAGGTTATATTTAATTAGCATTCTAGATTTAGATTTGATGAATTGAAGCAAATTCTTAGCTTTCTAAATTATCCTTAAAGAGCAAGGTGATACCATAGTCTCATTTTAGATGAATGACACAAAGATTTTTCTAATGTACAGTAATAAACTCATATGTGTGTATACATATATAGGATAAGTCTTTGTAATTGTGGACATAAGGAAAAGTGCACTATTTCATTTGATGTTATGTGTCTGTCTCTTTATGGGAGTTAAAATATGAACTATTTTGCCCAAACGTACTAGTATTCAGGTTTGTTAAAAGGATGATATTAAAGTGGTAAACATTGAGAAATGATAAAGTTCAGCTTTTGAAACAAATTCCTAACTTATGCCAGGAGATTCAGTTTTCTCTCTTTTTATAAGACAATAAAGACCTTGTCTGATTTGCAGTGAGTAAGATTCCATCTATGAAGACCTTGTCTGTTTTGCAACGAGTAAGATTTCATCTGTATTAAATTTGTAAATATAATCGCAAGAAATATTATCAATTTCCATGCATGAATGCTGAGATTGAAAAGCTAGTATTTTGGTGTGGACTTACTGCAGTTTAAAGGTGAAAGAATAACTGTAGAAGTAAATTTTATGCATCGTCGGTGTGGATGTGAGAATTTCAATTAGCATTGATAGAGGCTGTTTGTCTTACTCCTCACAGACAGTTTCAGGTGGGTGTTTTTCTTTAGTAAATTAGGCTGACATTTTTCAAAGAAATTGCCTGTAGTAAATTCTTACTATGGATCTTCTTACATGTTTATGTACAGAAGCCAACTCCCCATGAATATGTTAGGGTCAAGAAGTCTAATTCTGAGTTTGTAATCTGAAGCGTGTTTGCTGTTGCCATCTGTTGGAAGCAGGCTATTTTTGCTCTAAATCAATGAAAATTCACACTTCTGAAGCTTTTATGCAAAGGGGTATCTGTGCTCTACTTCTACTAAATATCACTTTTCTATACATTGAAAGATCTGGGTATTAGAAGTTAAGGGGCAAACATGTTCCCCTTGTATATATAGCAATCCTTGGGTGGAACGTCCACACAAGTAGCATGCAGCTCTGTAAAAGCCTGGGAGTCTGAAGGACTTGGTCTTGAATTCTGCCTGTGGTGTTGACTGTGGACACATTGCTCAGCCTCTTGGTCTGGGTTTTCTCAACTATAACATGGAAAAAATAACACCTACCTCTGGAAATTATTGTTAGATTTTAATGAGACGATCTATGCAATAACAATCAAACAGCTGCACACCAACCCTACAAAAATCATTTCCAGCCACATTTTCTAAATGAGGAAACTAAGTCACTATAACTCATATTACTCAAAACCTGCCCAGTGATTGAAGGGCAGCTCAACTCCAGATTCATGTTCCCTCCTGTGACACTTGTCGTGGAAAGTGTGTTTCCTGAGGCAGTGTCGCCAGATTTGTTCCTCTGGTGGAAGTGACCTCAGTATCCCCACAGGCCAGGCACTCTCTAGATGCAAATCTAATCTGTCATTCTCACTGTAGTCGTTCTCACACATTGCTGTAGATGTGTGCTCTAAAAAGTTGTATCTGTTCTTCAGCCATGAAATCAGATGCATTTTCTTTTTTAACAAGAGTCCTTTTTAAAATTTTGAAATGGTAAACTTTAAGGAAGAATATCAAGGAAAATGGTGTCTCAGAAATATCCTAAAAAGTAGCTTCAGAAGTCATTTCACTTTGCTCCCTTACTTTTCCCAGCACCCATTCTCAAAGGGCTAATCCCGCTGCCTTTTGTTAGGGACATTTGTTTGTATTGTTTTTCAAATGAAACCATCCTGGGAATGGTGGTAGGTGAAACAGGTTGTTTTCAACCATAGCCATTTAAATTAATTAATTTTATTTTTTAAACTTGTCTTTCAAATGCTCAGTTGTTAATTTTAAGTGAAGTTTCTCCTTGAAAAGTGCTTTAATGGGCCTATTCCTCTGGACAAAGTTTTAAAATGCTTCAAACTTGTTCTCCTTTCTGCGTAAAAACATTTTCAAAACTGTCATCATTTATTCTGCATTATATTAATGCAAGTTTGCCAGCATTTTCTGTAGTTTTCCAGCATGAATGTAGTGGAAAATGAGTCCGTATTTATTCATATTGCTATTCACATAATTTATACCTGCACATTTTGTAAAAACAATTTTTAATAATAGAGTTCTGCCTCAAATGGTAAAGAACATACAAATGCAAAGAATTTCCAGCTTATAAAAAGCTTTTGTTCCAGAACTAATGAGATTTTGATTCACATTGAAATAATCTTGCTGATATAGCTTCAGTCACTTTGGTTTACAGGTCTTTATAGAGTGCCTGGTAAATAAATAGTAGGTGCTCTGCCAAGATTTGTTGAATGATTTTGGAAATACAAGAATGCATTAAAATACATATTAATATTCAGAATATTATGAAAATAAGAATATTAGTCCTAAAATTTGTTTAATTAGATTACATGTATGCATGGGGTGTCTGGGTGGCTCAGTCAGTTAAGCCTCCGACTTCAGCTCAGGTCTTGATTTCATGGTCTGCAAGTTCAAGCCCCACGTCGACTCTGTGCTGACAGCTCAGAGCCTGGAGCCTGCTTCAGATTCTGTGTCTCCCTCTCTCTCTGCCCTCTCCCATTCGTGCACTCTCTGTCCCTCAAATATAAACATTAAAAAATTAAAAAAAAAAAAAGATTACATGTATGCAGGGGCGCCTGGCTGGCTCAGTGAAGTGTCTGGCTCTTGATTTCAGCTCAGGTCATGATCACCGGTTGGTAGGTTCGAGCCCTGGTTGGGGCTCTGCACTGACCGCTCAGAGCCCACTTGGGATTCTCTCTCTCCCTTTTTCTGTGCCCTTCGCACAGATTCTCTCTCTCTCTCTCTCTCTCTGTCTCTCTCTAAATAGGCTTAAAAAGAAAAAGTCGCACATATGCCTCTCAGGTTGTCATCTTCACTATTTGCCGCACTCTCCTATAATCTAGAAGTTTTATGAGTCATTCCAGTTATTCCCCACCCCACCACCTGCACCCAGCTTCTTCCCTTCTTCACGAAGATTATATTGAGCTTTGGTAACCTAAAGGAAGTTGAGCAGGTGTTAAGGAGAAGTGCCAAAGCACATTAACACCTAATGCGCTTTCTTTCAGAAGTAATTAGAAGAAATTAAAGTCACTAGTCTTAGAATAGGGAAGAAAGTGAGCAACTGTTCAATGACTTTCACATTCAGAACGTATTCCCAAATTTTTCAGTTGACGAGTTCCAGGATTTTCTTCAACTCAGAGAAAATGGAACGTGTGGCATATTCAGAAATGAGTAATAATCATGCTCTGTTCAAAATACATTTTGTCTGAACAGCTGAATCAGTTCGGGGCACCTGTATCAGAAATGCGTGTAAGCATTAGCACCTGAGTATAAAGTAAATGCAAACGTGAATGCAAAAGTGCTTTCTCTGTTCTTTTCTGAGCAGAAAACCAAACCTAGAGCTATCAGATCTAGAAATTTCTTCAGATGCACTTTTAACTAAGCCTTTATCCTTCCTATCTTAAAAGATTCAATATGAACTATACATTCTTCACTGCTTTCAGTTAGCTGTTTTGTAAGATAGACATTAAAACCCTCCAAACAATACTAAGCTGTTTCACAGGTTATTTGAATGATTCTCAGGTTGGCATTATAAATAATTCTAGAACTACCTGAATCCTGATACATGCAGTGTGGGGGAATCAGTGGCATCACTTCCCTTTAGCTGTTATAAGTGACATATAGACTGACTTTAACTCTTTAGTTCTTTGTCACAAACCGCCTTGTGCTGAGTCCATTATTCATTAATGACTGGCAGTGGAACGTGGGACCTTTTTGTTGGCTTTTCCAGTTTGCTTCTAAACTGCCCACAGAACATCTGTACTTCCCTTGTCAAATATACAGATGTTTTCCAGTATTTTCTACTAAAGAAGGAGGGAGTAGATTTAGGTTGACAGTAAGAATAGGCAGAGAAGCTCACTTCCAAAAATTTCCTAAAATCAGCATGCCTAACACATCTCAAAGTCTACTGGTTGAGATTTAGTGAAACACATCAAACAATCAGTATGAACGACAGAACAATAAAGACATGTAGTTACTGTCTTATGCCTGTTCTTCTGCTTCCCTAACACAATCCATATTTTCTTGAAAGCCATTTCAGATTATGTAAATGTATCCATTCTTATATATGCTGAGGATAATAGAATCTAAAACAGCAACAAAAAGCCTACACATAACAGTTTAACAATGCAGATAAGGTGAACCTTCTGTCCTTATAATATGCTAATTAGGTGCATTTGCGTCTCCAGTAAAAGCTGTGACTATGTAGTGATGAATAAGAACTTTAAACACACATGACACCTCGTTAAAATGTAATTTTCACATCATATATCTGAGCCCTTTACTTTGACAGCTGAGTAATGTGAGTGCTGGGCAGAGAATCTTGAGCATTTTGAAACTGTCACGTGTTTAATAGGTAGCTGAATTCGCTTCCTGAACGGTTTAGTTAAATATGATGCACCCTAATCACAAAACAGAGCCTGAAAGTAGTGTGATCTTAAATCAAACTTGTCCTGAGCCTCTGGGTTATGATTACTTCACAGTTCCACTTGAGATACCACATTGTCTCTAAAGTTTAATTTACATCTATCTTAGTAACTGAGTGAACTTTACAAAAAGAAAAAATAGTCAGCTACTTGTTGCTAATTTCATCCCAGTCTGTATTTTTATGCATCAGCTGTTTCCCTGTCTGCAGAGGAGCCCCCCTTCTTCCTCTCAATGCTGCTTCATTGCCTGTAGTGACAGCTGCTGCCTGAAGGGCGTTGCTGCTGGTGATTTTTCAGGGAGCACAGCCAAAACTTGCAAAATTTGCAAGAGCTATTCCGCTGCCGTTTCACACCAGCCGAATTCTCTTGTGTTTGTTTTTACTTTTCTTGTATTTTCTGTCTTCATAATTGAAGGTTAAACCCTTTCAGAATGACACCTTTTGCTTCTCAGGCTCTGAATATCAAACCACAGTCCTGTACAAAGCAAAACTTGACCTGCCTTTCTACAGCCGATGAGTCCAGTGTTAGCCATTAATCTGATGTGTAGAAGATAAGATGCCGAGGATAAAAAGGTTCACAGATGATACTAACTTATATTTTTTTCCCTACAGAGTGATGTCCCTGATAAATGTAGCATTATTAGAAGTGTAATCAAAATCATTTCTCCATGTAACACACAGTCATAAAAAGATGACTTGTGAATAAGCTTCCCACTCACACCAGCTGTCCCTTCTGTAGCCATTTCACTGCTCGTTAGCACGTCCAGCAGAGGGCAGACAGGTGGAAGTGAAATAGTTTCGTTATTAGCACATCTCCTCAGGGTTGGTGATAGTGACTAAAATGAGATTTCTGATTATCCAAAGTTTACGCTTCAGAATGCTCTGCTTCCGTCCACAGTGCCACGGATAAATGAGAATTGATTTTGTTATAAAGCAAAGTCTGACATTTGCTTTATTTCTTTGTGTTTTGTTTTGTTTTCAAATTTTAGATAATGTTCAAGTACTTGAGAATAGAGTGACAATCAAAAGTACGAATATAAGGACCAAGGTATTTCCTTCTTAATGGCTTTTCCATCAGGAAGCCTAATTCTCAAATTATACTGATTAATGACCAAATAATTTAAGATGCATAAATGATAGGTAAAATACATGCTGTATAATTTTTGGGAAGAAACATGTCAGATTTTCCTGAAAACAAGTGGAGAACATTTCCCTTTTATTTGCTTAATAAGAACTCTGCCTGTTTCTCATTATTCTCTTCAGTAGTACAAATTCATGGGCAACCTTTTTGCATCCACATATCTCAGGTGAGAGACAAATTAAAATTATCCAGTCCTTTCTCTCCAAAGTGTCTTGTGATGGAAATATTTTAGCCTTAAAATTTAGATTTTTAGAAATAATGTTAGAAAAAACAATTCTACCAAAAATACACAAGCATGAATGAAGTGTTAGGTATTGGTTGATTTCATGACTTAAACTGATCTTTTATGCTATTTTTTTGAAAAGGTAAGAAATGTCTTTGAAGAAACTTTTTCCTTGGAGAAAAAAAGAAAATGGCACTTTTATTTGGAAACCTGTATTTAATAAAAATATAAAACAGACTGATTTTTAAAACAGTGAACTTTTCAAAATCTATAATAAGATTGCCATATAGCAGACATATTTACATATTAAACAAAATATTTAGAGTTTTATATTTTATAGAGAAGCCCACCAAGAGACATAAGTGGTAATCGTTTGTGGAAAGGAAGCTTGAAAGTGGAATTGGAAATACTAAGAAAAAGCCAGAGATGAAATTCATCCACAAAATCTGACCTGCTGTAGAAAGCAGAAGCAGGAGGTCAAAACTGGGTTTAAGTCAGAAGACCAATAATTGATTGGCCCTTCTTTCCTTCCTTCCTTCCTTCCTTCCTTCCTTCCTTCCTTCCTTCCTTCCCTCCCAGCCTCTCCCTCAGGAAACAGGTCTTTAAGTATAGTTGAGGCCAGGCATTGTGCTATGCTCTGTGGCTACAACTATGAACTATGACCCTATCCTCACAGAGATTACAGAATATTAAAAACAAATTAAAAGAAATAGAAAAGGGGGTGTCAAAAAAATAGTAGCATCACGTACTATTTACTGAATGTTCCCTTTTCTTGCCATTTACTTAAATTATCAAATGTAACCCAAACAAAAATCATGCAAAGAAAGCACCATCTTCATTTCCAGATGAAGAGATTGAGGGTCAGAGAAGGGCAATAACACGAACATCACATACATGGTCCAGGGTTGCGGTTAGAATCCTAGTCTGTCTGACTTTCTGTTATGTCCTTTAGCATCTGGCAGTGATTGAAAGGAATACAGGTACCACAGCTAAGGAGCAAGGCAGAAGGCAGGGAGGCATAAGGAGCAAGGCAGAAGGCAGGGAGGCAATATACATGTACTAGAAGGTAAGTAAAGCAGCTAAGCTGAAGTAGAAATGCAAGGCAGCAAGGACGCACTGACCTTCAGTTAGAGTAAGGACAAGAAACAGCAACTGGTACCGTAGGGGACTGTCATCCCCACCAAATTGCACTAGGTTTCACACACACACTTTCACCCTTAAAAAAATGGTCTGAGGTACAGGTGAGGAAACTAAGTCTCAGAAACATAGTCACCTGGCCAGGGAATCCTGTAATGTAGATTTCAAAGAAGCTCAGGTTTATTTGACTGAATCATGGAGCCACAACATTTTATATTTACAATGGAAAAAATTATAATGCACACAAGCATCCAATAAAATGTGATATAATGGCACATGGATATGGTGTGGGAGATATGTATGTGTGTTCTTGGAAATGCTTGAGGAAACAGATGTAATTATTGGAATATTGGAAGAATTAGAAATTTTTGCAGAAATTCTGAACAATTAGAAGGTCCACATGGAGGTTTGGGGACTGGCTTTTATTAGATTTAATTCTAGTTAACATATATTATTATTTCAATTTTTATCATTTAGATGTATGGCTAGCACAACTTTTCTGTTTTCTATAAGTAAGATTGGCAAAATGGTGAAAAGCAAAATGAAGGAAGAAAGAAGTTAAGGAAGAGAGAAATAAAAGGGAAATAAATATTTTTTGTTTCCTAAAAATAAATGGACAAGAGGGGCTTCTGGGTGGCACGGTTGGTTAAAAGTCCGACTTCAGGTCAGGTTATGATCTCATGGTTCATGAGTTCTAGTCCCGCATAGGGCTCTGTGCTGACATCTCAGAGCCGGGAGTCTGCTTCAGATTCTCCCTCTGTCTCTCTGCCCCTCCCTTGTTCATGCTCTCTCTCTATGTCTCTCTTTCTCTCAAAAATAAAATAAACATGAAACTTTTTCTAAATGGTCAGGAAATGAATGAGTTCACTTTTCTCAAAGGGAAGGTGATGAAAGAACATGCCTTTAAAAATGTTAAAAAGCTATTTCCAAGATTGATTTAATTACCTTAAGTGGTTAAAGATAAAATAAAGGACAAAGTATGGAATGCTTATACCTCTATGGTTGGAATGTAAATTGTCATAACCATTTTGGAGAGCATCTTGGCAATGTCTGGTAAAACCCTTATTTAAATGATAGGCTTATTTTGTATGTTAGCATATCTATTTCTAGGTTTCCTCCCTAGAGAAACTTTCATACTTATATGAAGACAGGCTTGTACAAAGGTGTTCGTTATAGCGCCGTATAAAATAACATAAAAGTAGATTATACCAGACCGTCCCTCATTCCGTGAAAGGGTACAGGGCATGGTAGGAAAGGATGACAGAGAGGCTTGCGTGCAGTTGCACAGGTGTATAATAAGCAACTGGAATAGAAGGCATGGATGTGACAGCTATCTGGCTGGCACCAGAGACTTTAAAAGCCCTGGTCAGTGTGGATGGCAAAGTCCCACTACCATCCACACTGACCAGGTAATGTGATCACTCCTCCCTTAGAACCTGATACATCAAAGCAACTGTTGGTACCTATGAAATGGTAAGTCAGAAAAAATCTTCAAGTGGCATTTTCCCTTTCTAGTCATATAGCCCCATGTTGCTTTAATAACTCAAAGAAGCCAGGATTATAATTTCCCCAGAGCACCAACATCCTTTACCTCCTTCTTTGAAATCATTACACTTCTAGTAAAAGAAGCCCTCTCTTGTCAGAAAAGTAAATTTTTACTCTGGAATTTTAATCAAGCATGAACCATAGTAGCTTATCATGTGTTGCAACTATTGAATGTATTGAGCAATTCTTGAGAATTTAATTTCTTCAAAATTATTTTTATATCACCTTCACTGAATTTTTTTTCCTAAATATGAATGTGTTAACTTGCCATGCATTCTGGATTCCCATGATATCTTTTAGTATGACCATACTTTTTAAGTTTTTAGGAACATGGCAGAGTATGTCAGTGGATGAACAGGACTCCTGAACATGTTCCAGAATTAGGAATTTAAAATACCACAACGCAGGTTCAAGTACCCATTTTTGTAAGCATGAAAAGCTAAAATTGTCTAACCCAAACAGTGAACAGGAAGATTTATATATGAATGAAGATGAGGGTTTTAGTTCTCTGGTTTAATGAAAAAGATAAACCAATCAAAAGAGATGTGCCATAAAATGTTGAACTTCAAGACAAAATTCACATAAAGAATATAAAAAATATTAATCTAGTGAAGTTGCATTATACATTAAAGTATGAAAGTAAAAATTAAAGAGAAGCAATTGATTTTTGAAACTCCTTTATAGTTTATAAAATACAGTGAATCTTTAACATACATATCCCTATAGAGTACAGATATAATATGACATATTATTATGCAGTGTATATTCTACATACTAAAAAGTACATTTACAAAGTATATTTTATAGTATTTTAATTGCCTAACATAACTTCTTGAATTAATGTCAGTTAAATGTATCTGTGATGCAACTCTTCTATATTAACAGAGTCCCATAGTTATTTCTGTGTAATTTTGTTCTCTGAGAACTTTCCCCCTAAACAATACATCTATTCTTCTTGAATATATTGACTTTCACTTTCCAATTAAGCTTCCATGTAATTATTGTATCATTGATTAAAATATCTTAACAAGACAACTAAGAAGGTTATATGGTATAAGGATATTTAATATGAGAAATGTTCATTATGTACTTCTAAAGTTGTTGATGTTGTTGTTGTTTTAAGCAGGTTTAAATGATATGGAATTTAGATCAGTATACTTTTTTCTACTTTTGTTTATATTTGAAAATTTCTATATAAAGCTTTAAAAATGATTTATGAGGACAAGCCTTTTAGCAGTCCTAGTAGTAGTATGTATTTTAATAAGCATATAATTCAGAATTTTAGTGGTAGTTAAGCTCTAAATTATTCAGGTTTGAGCTTTTTTGGGTTTTACCAAATTTCTTTAGTGAATATGTTCAGTCTTTCAAGTAGTGAAATACATTTCTGAAAACTGATCCACATGAATAGAATACTGATAATCTATTTAGAATTCTATGAGGGAATGTAAGAAGGCCTTCAAATTGTGTCAGGATAGTTACTCAACTAATTAGCACCCCCTGGTGACTAGGACACAAATAAGAAAATGCCAAAGTCGTACTGACAGAGCAAAACTAAAAGAGAGAAGACCTAATCTATTGTTAGTTTTTTTTGGTATTTTCTTTTTTTTTTTCTTTGCTAAAGAAGAAAAACGTGTAGTTTTTCTTGGACATTCCTAGAAACTTTGCCTCTACTCCTTGGTTACAGAGCCCTACAAAACTATGTAACCCAGATTGAATCTACTCCCGTACAGAAATATGGAATAACAGAGTAGGTTGATCTCTCCAGAGACCTTAGAAATAGTTCCAATGTTTCATTACATTATTTGGTCTAGTGGTACTCTCTATTGATTTTGACTTTTAAACAGTTAAAACCAGCAGTTTTCACCAGTTGCTTATAAGAATAAACACTGAAAAAGGAAAAAAAAAAAAACATAAAAAGAAAACTAAGCTTTGTTAAACAACAAAAATTCATTCAAGTAATATTTTAAGATCTACTTGGTTTTATTGAACAATTTATGAATTGGGCAGCAAGCCATCTAGGAAGTAGAAAGGAGCACTAGGAGCTGTACAAAATGGAAGGCTTTTTAGGCTAGAAGGGGAAGGATTAAGGAAAGAACAGTTTACCTCATCTTTCTTTGGGGGATAGAGAGGGTCCATGTGGCAGATTATTTTATTGGTGCTAATTAGAAACTTCTAGACTAACTGGTTAAGACTACATCCCCACAGAAAGTTGAAATTGGAATTGGGTTAAGTATTAAACCCTGGTTTAGTGATGTGGATTTAGCACAAGTGACTCCATTTTGAGTCTGTCATTTCTTTTTAATAGCTTAACTATGCCAACATTGAATATGAATGAAAGGAGAGTCAGCTATTCTAATCAGAATTGACAAGTCTTTTTTCTTTTAGCTTTGACAGTGAAACAGGTAAATTCACCCACCAGGGAGAGTCAATATTATTTGTTTTATGTATACAACTATGCCCTTTTTATGCCCATCCTTATATTTCCTAGGAAAGGGTACTTAAGTATGTTCTTTGAACATTGACTTTTAGCTTTCAAAACAAGATTATTCAATGAATATTTTTGATGAGAGAAAAGCACTAATAGTTATTTTCATGGTATAATGATATTAAAAAATTATTGTAGAGAAAGTGTTAGAATGTTATATCACAATTTTGTGTAATTATTTTGGGAGGCAAGTAATTTTGTTCTAGTAATCAGTGGGTTTAAATATTTTGGTTTACTGGAAGCTTCTTTTTATATTTCTTTGTATGATAAAACTTCACTCTGCAAATCAGTTATAAGTAACTGATACCTAAGTTATATGGGGTAATAGATCTCAAAGTGTGGTCTAAGGAACTTGTTACAGATGCAAATTGTCATATTGCATCCCAGGTTAACTCTGGAGATGAATCCCAGTAATCTATTTTTAACAACCTGCTAAATTTGAGAATTACTGCGTGTGCCATAACCCCTACAAGGTTAGTATATACTATAGAGTGTAATAAACATATTAAACAGGTGCTTTGTTTTGTTTTTTAGAATTTATGTGACTGTTTTGTTGATTACCTTTAAGTAAGTGTTTCCCCATCTCTTATCTAATGACTACTGGAAAGAGGCCATATAACTCACTGCTGAGGGAAACATGTTAAAATGCAGGTTTCCTGTCTGTTTCCCACCCCATCATTGATTCAGTATATGAAATGAGGCCCAGGGATAGGGTTTTTTAGAGGTGGTTCTAGGTTTGGAAAAGAATCACTCCTCTAGATTCCCTAGTGGTTAAACAGAATTTACATTTTAGCACAAATATTGTCTTAATGCATTAAGAACCTGTAGAGCAAATATATACTAACTACCCCCTCTCTGGGCTAAGGCTACTCTGGAAGTAAAATGTATCACTTTGCTTTATTAAATGAGCCTCTTTTGTGTCCTCATAGAATTACTACCTGTGTGGTTGACAGAAAAGAACAGCGTCCCCTCTCAAGCTTGTCCTGGCAAAAGCAAGGTGCCATTCATCTTCACCTTGAATAGATGGAATAAATTAACACGGTGAGAACAGCAGTAAGACTCTAGGCAATCATGCAGTGCTTTGCAACCACTCATGGTCTGTTTGTGGGTTGGGAAAGCAAAACAAAACAAAACAAGTGAAAAATGAGCAGCAAAATAAATTAGTCCTGTCACTATAGTTGAAGGAATGTAGTAAGCAGGAGAATCCTATCCTCACCATGAACAGAACCTCACACTTCTATATTTTAATTTAAGGCAAAGGTTTCTTTCATACTCAAAAGTAGGAGTTGGTAGAATTCAGAACCTTTCATTTATGTTTGTAATTTTCCACATGTACTAACACATAGTCTGTGGCACATGATGGTTTCTTCTTCTGTCCATTTCCACTTACTTTCCTAAACATGGACAGAGGAAGAGGTGTGAGGGGTTTGGAAATGCTGTGCTGCTGCCTGACTCTAATCACTCTTTCTGACTGTGGTCATTTATTCTGGCTGTTCAGGGCTGCTGTGAGTGGCCCTCAGTTTTGCCAGCTGAGATCTGGGTAAGTGCAGAGAATGTGCCCATCCTGAATCAGGCTGATGTGTAACATTTGGGCCAGCCCGTGCTGCTCTGACTTTTTTCCTTTAAGACAGAAATATCTGGTGGCTTTGACCCAGTAAGATTCTAAACTTTAAAAGCCATTTTCAGACGTGAATCTGTTTAATTAAATATTCTGATATGCTAAAGGATACTCAAAATTTTGTATCTCTTTTTCATTTTTCAATTAAAATTGTGCATGGGGGTGCTATCTCACTTAATGAAGCAACTATTTTTAAGAGAAGCTTTTCTTTATGTTAGATTTTCCTGTCACCTATTTTTTTACATATCATCAGAATTATCCCTGGAAATATTTGGCTTAGTGGCTAGGGTGAGTAGGAGTTCTTTGTTCTAAAGATCTTTTGTTTAGTTTCCTTTAATTCTATTAATTTTATGCCAACTCTCCCCCCAATTTAAAGCTAAAAATGCAGTCATTCGTTCTCATTGTGTGAAGTTTGATTTATTTGTTTAGACTGTATTCTGATTAGGATGTAAGGTAATTCTGCTATTATCCCTAATTAAAAGAATGTGAAATAGGGGTGCTTGGATGGCTAAGTCTGTTAAGCATCTGACGTCAGCTTAGGTCATGAACTCATGGTTCACGAGTTCAAGTCCCATGTTGGGCTTTGTGCTGACAGCTCAGAGCCTAGAGCCTGCTTTGGATTCTGGGTCTCCCTCTCTCTCTGCCCCTCCCTTGCTCATGCTCTGTCTCTCTTTCTCTCAAAAGTAAATAAACATTAAAAAAATTAAAAGAATGTGAAATAGTAAAAGCAATAAAATGATGTTAAAGCCTCACATAAATGTAAGTTTTTTTCTAAACTGTAGGAGAAAGGAAAATCTAAAAGGTGGATCAGTTTCTTGTTTCACTATTAGTCATCGTGATTACTTATTTTAGATACTAAATATATTTGCTCTGAGATAATTTGGAGGGCTTTTAGATTTCCTTAATTTATATAATAAAGCTAAAATTTTTTTATATAATGTGCTATTCACAAATACTTGCTGAATTCTTAATTTTGTGTCTAGCTCTGTACTCAAGATCTTAAATGAATAAGAATGAATATGTGATGGGATTGATTCTTTTAAATTCTGAAGCTATTCTTTTGAGCCTCCAAGTGGACTGATTATATTTTCTTTGAAATGGGATGAGCAGGGCATAGTTATCATGTGGCAGAGTATCGATGAGTGCCGGAGGCAGAGATGCGATGCTGATGCATCCTGAATTTGTGAGCACTCTCTTATTTTGACATGCTTATACTAAATTCCTTTCTTCTTTCCATTAATGAGAAGGAATAATATTCCCTGATTCAGTCTGCAGCACTTGGCTATTATTTGCTGAGCTGTATAAACAATGAGCAGCTGTATCATTGTTTATATTCCATGATTTTGTTTATTCATTTAAAACATTTTATGACAGTAGTGTGGCGGGGCAGCCTGCTTATGGTAATGAAGAAGTTAATTAGCAATATTGAGCAAGACTTCAAGAGATGAGTTTTAATAAGTAGTGCTAAAAATATTACAGTAGTCATCCACAGATACACATAATAAGCCTCAGACAAATGAGGAAAACAGTCAGATTACAAGAAAAATTAGGTTAGAATCCTTTGCTTTCAGTTTCAAAAGAATAGTAGATAAACACATACTCATTCATGTCTGAGGACAGTGACTGCCATTCCCCTGTTCTGTTTTGTTTTTCCGTAACATAAAGCTACTACATGGGTAGAAAAGGGAAGATTACTTTAACAAAAAATAAGCAATTATCTTTTAATAACGAATTCACTCCGATAGAAGAAGACTCTGCCAGTAAAGAAGTCAGACAGCTTACCAAGAATCCTGAAATTCTATGAGCTCTCCAGCCCAGAAATATTGATAGACATAGTCTGAGTGTGTTAGTCTGCTTCATGTTAGAGCCAAAGAAATCTTAATTCAAGCACCAGGAAATCCATAACTGGAAAGAATCCCATAGTTACTGCTGATATTTTCCTCTAATTATAAGTGACTTTGATGCATCATAAGCCCACTTAAGAACTCTGGATTTTGATAAGAGAACTATTCCCAGGCTCCATTGACTAGACCTGGTGTTATCAGAAATTCATTTTTGTTGGCTATGCATTAGAGTGTCATGTAGTATTTGATATAATGATATGAAAATGCTCATACTGGAGTATGTTAATACAGCATCAATTTTGCCTAAGGGCCAAACAGAGGTTAAACTTATATTTCTTGGCATTAATAACTAAGCAGATACTATGACTGATTTTGTGAATGCATTAGGATTACGGCAGGTGATGTTGCTTTACTTTATTCTTTTTTCATGCCACCATCAGCAGTGTCTCCTCTCCAGGCCATGCTGAATGGGTGATTAAGTATTCCCATAGACTGGAGAGGTTACTTTTAATCAGAAAAAGGGATTTCTTTTCTTATTTATAAATGTCCTATATATGGACTTCATATGAATAAGAAGTGCCAAAAGTTATTAAATCAAAGGGAAGTTAGATTGGTGATAGGAGAATATTTTAAAAATAGATAGTTCCAGGAAATTGTATATAAAGCCTGCCAATGAAGAATCTTTGTTAGATGAGTCATGGCCATACTCAAAAATATTTGATTTCATTTTTTCATCATTTAGTGAATATCTGTTGTGGGCGAAATGCATCCCTGAATGTCGTGGGAGGTGATGTAAGAGCGTGGGCCCCATAGATGAGAAACTTATAATTTAGTTAGGGAGATAGCACTCTTGAATAAAATCTAGGCATGGCAAGTAACCAAATTTTGTATTATTTTTTTAATAAAGCCTACCAAATTAATGTAATAAATCTTGATAAAATAATAAATCTTGCAAGATTGATCAGAGTCTGCCTAGACGGTGGTCTTCCGGGCATGTTGACAAACTTTGTCATTGGTCATATTTTAAATCAATAGATTTGATGAAGATATAGAAGATGTGACAATTTGCAATGCTGGATGGCAGATTATAGGGAAAGAATATTCTAACAGACCAGATAATAAAATCAGGAATCAAATGGGTATGGACAGACTTTATCAAGGACCTAGAACGAAAAAGTTGAAATCTAACACAGATAAATGTAAAGTCCTCTGTTTAGGTTTGTTTGCTGTAGAATTCCAAAATGAGAAGATTTTGCTAGACAGTTGTTCAATGGGGGAAGGGGAGTGGGGAGGGGAACTTCAGTCGTTTTCAGCCAACAAATAGTTGACTTAACTCTTTGCCAGTCATTGTGTAATATACTGGGGATGCAAGGCCTCGAACAGTCCTCTCAACAGTCAGTCAGTAACCAGCTTACAGGATTTGAAGAGCCACAGATTAAATTTGTATCAGTATTTTGCGGTATGACGTGGTAAAGATGAAATCAGTCTTCAACAGTGTTGATGTGGATGACGACGACGACAACGAAGATAAAGCACTTAGAATAATGGATAAAATTTCATGTTTTCCCCATTTGGTCAGACCATTTCCTAAGATATGGTTCCTAAGAACTTGGTTCAGAACTTTTGGGCACCAGATTTTAAGCTCAATGCCATCTAATGGAGGGCATCTCCATTATTTTATATTCTGGGAACTATGATACATTTGATGAAAGTTTGAATGATTGGAATATTTAGCTAAAGTCTATGAAATCTGATTGCCTGGGTTTGAAAATGGCTCCTTCATTTACTAGTTGTGTGACTTTGGACAATTTACTTGGTCTCTCTTGCCTCAGTACCCTCTTATATAAAATGGGAATTGTAATAGTACTTACCTCTCAGTTTTGTTGAGGAGAAGTGAGTTAATATATATATGTATGTAAGTTATAATGAATATAACATGGTGACATACAAGGGTTAACTGCATAAATGGCTAGATAGATACGTGGATGGAGAGTGAGATTATTGATAAATAAATAAGGGGGCTTAGGAGGGAAAGGAAAAGGTGTCTTCAAATATCTGAAGAGAACTCTGTGGATGTGAAAGTATTTATACTCCATTCTTTTTACAGTCAGCATTAGCAAGTGGTTCAAAACCATAGGGTGAGGATAAACATTCTTCTCTAAAACATAATTTAATTAAAAAGATAATTCAGCCAATTTTAACTCTACAATGCTCTCCTCCTTCCTAAATGTTGGTCACTTCCAAAATGATGCAGAATCTGCAAAATTAGCTTCAACAAGTCTGCAACATGAGACCTTCATACGAAGTAGGTGACAGTGTTTTTAGGGTCTGAACAAACTTCAGAAATATTATATTTTTTAGTTTTCTTTAAATGTTTTTATTTATTTTTGAGACAGAGAGAGACAGAACATGAGCAGGGGAGGTGCAGAGAGAGAGGGAGACACAGAATCCGAAGCAGGCTCCAGGCTCTGAGCTGTCAGCACAGAGCCTGACGCGGGGCTCAAACTCATGGACTGTGAGATCATAACCTGAGCCGAAGTCAGATGCTTAACCAACTGAGCCACCCAGGTGCCCCAACTTCAGAAATATTATTAACTCCTAACATGGAAACAAAATATATTCTTAATAATGTTTTGGAATCTAACTGAGTATATGCCATGTTGAGTCATGACTTCCCATTAACTGATAATAGAACTGACTTAGAGAGGTTACCAGAAGCCATAGAATCTGTTCCAGGAGCTTTTCTGCCAGAGATTCTCAGAATAAATTCAAATAATATTCTTGGTCTCTCTTTTTCTTTTTCTTCAACCAAATAAAATCTCATCAATGCAGTGCTCCTACTAACATTATCAGAGATTTCTTATGGTAACTGGTCATACTGCAGTGACTTCATCCTTCTCATACTGCTTGATTATTCTTAATGGTTTAAGTGTAACCTCTCTTGCTAACATTAATTTAATGAAAATGCTAACATTTTCAAAGTAAAACCCTGGTCATGAAGAAACAGTGGAGCTTTTAAAATGATATTTTAAAAAATTACTTCCTTAAAAGGGAATTGCTTTTTTTTTAATATATGAAATTTATTGTCAAATTGGTTTCCATACAACACCCAGTGCTCATCCCAAAAGGTGCCCTCCTCAATACCGATCACCCACCCTCCCCTCCCTCCCACCCCCCCATCAGCCCTCAGTTTGTTCTCAGTTTTTAAGAGTCTCTTATGCTTTGGCTCTCTCCCACTCTAACCTCTTTTTTTTTTTTTCCTTCCCCTCCCCCATGGGTTTCTGTTAAGTTTCTCAGGATCCACATAAGAGTGAACACATATGGTATCTGTCTTTCTCTGTATGGCTTATTTCACTTAGCATCACTCTCTCCAGTTCCATTCACGTTGCTACAAAGGGCCATATTTCATTCTTTCTCATTGCCACATAGTACTCCATTGTGTATATAAACCACAATTTCTTTATCCATTCATCAGTTGATGGACATTTAGGCTCTTTCCATAATTTGGCTATTGTTGAGAGTGCTGCTATAAACATTGGGGTACAAGTGCCCCTATGCATCAGCAGTCCTGTATCCCTTGGGTAAATTCCTAGCAGTGCTATTGCTGGGTCATAGGGTAGGTCTATTTTTAATTTTTTGAGGAAGCTCCACACTGTTTTCCAGAGTGGCTGCACCAATTTGCGTTCCCACCAACAGTGCAAGAAGGTTCCCGTTTCTCCACATCCTCTCCAGCATCTACAGTCTCCTGATTTGTTTATTTTCGCCACTCTGACTGGCGTGAGGTGATATCTGAGTGTGGTTTTGATTTGTATTTAAAAGGGAATTGATCTTTTCTACTGGTATGCTAAGTCTACGATATTTTTAGGCGATCCATAAGTAATCCAGAAAAATAAGAGTGTTGCCACATCTAGTGACACTGGCTCGGTGATATTAGATGTGTAGTGTTATATAATTGGACAATGGAAGATTTCCCTTAGAAACTTGAAGGCTACATATCTAAGATAGTGATATATTCTTATATTTACTTGCTGAACAATTTTTACAGCTTCATCTGTAGAATTGTTAATTTTGTGTCTCCACTGATACGTATCTACATTAATGCTAGTAGAAATTCATCCATTGTTGTTTTCAAAAGCACCCATTTCTTCTTATTAGAAATGTGTAAGGTTTGGAATGTGATTGGTAAAAAGTTTTTAGCATTCAGTATATAGTTCTTTTATTCTTCTTCCTAAAGTTCAAGCATCCATTCATGGATTCATTCATTCTGTTTTGAGTGAGGTTATTTGGTGGGCATCGTGTCTGGATTTAACATACATAAAGGTATGATTCTTGCCAAAAATGAATGCAGTCCAGTTCAGGACACAGACTTTAAATGAGTAACCAAATGGAGAAAGGATAGGAAAAGTATTTATAAAATGATGAAATAGTACTCAAAAAAGTAAAAGGTGTGAGAGAGCAAGGAGAGGGGAAAAAAAAAGATATTTGATAAGGCACCCTTACTTTGGTTACTATTGCCTTTAGCCAACCAAGTATTATATTCCATATATATATATATATATATACATATATATATGTGTATATACATATATACACATATGTATGTACATATATATGTATATATATATATATATATATATATATATATATATATATATATATACTTGTTTGTTTTTACCTTTTAACATATCACCTACCTGAAAAAGACATCATCATGTTGGAGAGTGGGAACATTGAATATTTAAAAAAATGATTTTTTTTTTGTTTTCCCACAGACAACCTTATAAATTAATAGGATAATTTTTGATCATTATTGATAAAAGCAAATATTTTACTAAATATCAATATTTAGTAAATATTGATGTATACTCATATTAAAAAAGAGAATATGACAGTGAATTTGAATTAAATAATATTTTGTCAGATCATATCTAGCACTGTGTTCTTTGAAAATCTTATTGTTATGTTCTTTATAATATTATGCAGTAACACCTTAGTGTTTTGAGGGATTTCAGTATTAGTTTATGCCTATGAAGAGAAATAACAATCCAATGGAATTTAATATCTAAAGCAAACCCATTACAAGTAATTCTAGGGGTGCCTGGGTGGCTCAGTCAGTTAAGCATCTGACTCTTGATTTTGGCTCAGGTCATGATCTTACAGTTGTGAGATCAAGATCTGCACGGGCTCCGTGCTGAGTGTGGAGCCTGCTTGGGATTCTTTCTCCCTCTTTTTCTGCCCCTCCCCCACTTACCCTCTGTCCTCTCTCCCTCTCAAAATAAACAGATGCACATTTTATTAAAAAAATCTGTTTTTCTTACAGTCTACAAGAATTGTGAAATTGTAAATTGCCAGAATTTCTTATGAGATATGTTTTCTTTATTTTATTTAGACTCTACCTTCTTTTAAAAATGTCTTTTCATTTTTTTTAATGACAGAATAAATTATACATAGTAAACAAAAGTCACCCATTTTGGTGTAGGTTTCTGCCAATTTTGGAAAATACAGTCATGAATTCACTACCAGAATGAAGATATAGAATAGTTCCCCCCAAATCCAGAAAGAGTTAAGATGGCTTACATTGGTACTTAAAACAGAATGAGAGCACATAAATTAAAACTGAAAAAGACTAAGAAAAATAAAGAAAATAATGTAAAGAAGTAATGATGCTAAAAATGCATACTACATAACCTGATATCTGGCCACAATTGTGACAATAAGGATCCATTTCTATAAATGAGAATATGAGCTTTTAAATATATATACATTTAAGTATATATATAGTATAATATAAATATAATATTTTAATAAACATATATATAACATATTTATAATATATAAATATATAACATATTTATAAAATAATATAAATATATATATTTAAATATATATATAAATTTAAAATTTATAAATAAGTTTATAAATAAAATGTATATATAATTATATATGTAACTGCATGTATGTGTGTTTATACATAATTATGAAGTACTAGAGTTGACAAAACAATGAGCTATTATTATATCCATCTTCTTTCCCTATACTGAAATACCTGCTGTAAATGTCCATGGTTATCCTTTTTCTGCCTTGTGTGATGTGGGTTCCACTTTTAAGATTGGATTCCACTGTAGAGAACTGACTTCATTGTTCCAGCCTAGTAAGTTCTTCCCACTTCCCTTTGGAGCTGGATGCAATAAATCAGCATTTTAAAAATATAGAATGGCCCATCACAAACTTAATAATTGCCCCTGTCTCCTCTTTTCTTCTTCAGTCTGAACATCCTTAGTATTCAACCATGTATCTTTATGACATAGTTCCCAAGACTTCTTATCTCTCTCTCTTTTTTTTAATCTCCATTCTCAAACTAGGCCCAACATAGACCTATAATGTGATCATTGTAGAGGTTGTTTGACAATCAACAGTAACCACTAAAATTTCTTGAACTTTTCAATTAACTGTGAGGTTTTATTTTTCCCATTTTACAAATGAAGAAACTGGGAACTACAAGCTTTAACTCTATCTCCATGATCACGTAGCTAGTAAGTCTAGTAGCCAAGATTTTAATCTACATCTGACTTTGTTCAGAATACTAAACCATTTTAACATAGAAAAAAAGGTATATTAAAGTTAAACATTTGCATCCTTTTGTTGATTCATGATGAGTTTATGGTTAAGAAAACCAACTACAACTTTCCAAAATATGATTTCTTTCTATGAAATATCAAACTATGTTTCCTCCAGATATGTATATGTGTGTGTGTGTGTGTATATATATATATATATATATATATGTATATTACATATTTTAAAACTTCAGTCAAATTATGGGATCTTATATGAAGTCAGTTCTTCACTTTTAAAGTTTAAGCAGAGAATAGGAATCATTTAATGAATTTTAATATAGAAGCTTAGAAATGTATCCATTTATGGCATAAACACATGCATTAAAATGGTGCTATTTATACTGTTCACTTTTTATTTTCAGAATATTTTTCTTAAAATAAATATACCTTAGATTTTAGAACAGACCTATTATTGTAATAAAAAGTATATATTTTCTGAATTTATATTTTCTGGGCATAGTTTTCACTAAATGATTCAAGTGAAAAATATGGATATAAGGTCTTTATCAAGTCTTTATTAATAAAAGAAGAAACTCTCAGAAAGCAGAAATGTCCTATGTGGGTTTTATATGACACCCTTAAAAACAGACCAATTAATTATCGAATTTGCTGAGGAAAACAATTGCTTTATGGTTTGATAAAGGAAGATCTCAGATTCTTTTCTGATTTTATCAAAAATGTTGGCAATTATATAACATTTAAAAGTTTATTTATTTCTTCATAGTTTAAAATGTATTACTGTTTGTTTAGTTTTTCTAATTATGCATGGGATATTATTACTACATAACAGCAATACTAAGCTTCTTTTTAATTGACAAGTTTGAATTTTAAGTATTTAATTGGTACTTCATAATAAAAATGACTGATAGTCCACTTTCAAAGAATTCTCTAAGGGGTGAAATAAGTCTTCATTACCAGCAAGATGTAATTAATTTTTAATTATTTTCATTTTTTCCAAAGTATGTTCATACACTAGAACATACATTATGTAACTCAACTGCTGAAGGTTTTGAAGATACTGAAAAAGTGTTGCATAATTAAAACTGGAATATACAATGTAAATTGCAAATGCATAAATGAGCCATGCCCTTTTCTCAGCACCTATCATTAAAAATAGAATGAAAGTTTTCCTATTTGAATCCCTCAGAAAATGAGTCATTCTGAATAGATAAATTTTCCAACTAAATGAGAATTTTAAGCACTACAACATTTAAGATACATTTTAATCATTTTGGAATGATCCTTTCTAAAATCTTTACATGACACTTTTTTTTTTCCTTAGCAAAGTTAACTCAGTTTAACTTTTAACTTTTTCTTGGTCACTCCAGATCATTATGCTTGTAGGTTTTGACCTGTCCTGTATATTTCATATTTAAATTTCTCATTTAAAAATAAATAGGTTCTTTTCTTTACTGTGACATTGTTTACTCATAACTTAAAACGAATATTCATTATAAACAGTTATAATTCTAAATTAAACTCTGGGAATATCACACAGCTCTTCTGACAATAGCTGGGCTCTACATCTATTTATGTAATCATATTATTTGGATTACACTGAAATGCATTTGCCATATTATTTAAAATCATCAAAAACAGAAGGTAGAATAGTGTTGACACAGTAAAAACACTTCACTTGCATCCATTCTCTTCAAATTTTAGAAAACTAGATTTATTTATTTATTTATTTTTAATCACATATTCTTGGAATCCCCCTTTCTACTCCCATTGTATTAGTTCAACGACTGGTTCTCTATTCAGGTGGGAGGTGGGAGGGATCAGTGTATTATAATCACCTCAATACACATCAAGAGTCTGAAACCCCTTCATCCTTCAGAGTTTTACCTGTTGAGAATGGCTGCTATTATGTGTCGCTGTTTCTGATGGAAGTGTGTCTCCTTTAAGTATTTGAAGGGTGAAAAGTGAAACTATCCCAGGCTCCCAGCCTCTCTTGCCTATCCTCTTGACAACAACTAATTCAAGTCCCAGTTTCTAGTCTCCAACACTCCTCTCCACCTTACTTTCCACTCTCAGATTGTCCTGTGTTACCACTACCAAATATTTCCTAAACTCAAAACAATAATTTAAATCCTGTAGTTTATTTTCTTGACTCCCTATTGTTCTATGAAAAACCCTATGAAGTCTATCATAAGAAATATGACCTCAACTCATAGTCTATACCAAAAACAATGTGCAGTCATAATGTCATCTAATTTCATATTATAAATGAGAATGCATTCTGTATACTTGATGTTTAAAAAAGAAAAATAATAATTTAAGTTTAAACTTAAAAAATAGATTTTGAATACATTAAAGAGCTTGAGAAGGTAGAATAAATTCCTAATAGTATATATAACGATCAGCATATTCAATCATAGGTAATCTGCTTTACACAAAAGGATGCTAGGTGCCATCTTCATGATGCCATAACTTACTTTACAGACACAGTCATAGTTGATAACATTATATTGCCTTAAGAGAACCACCCAGATCATATTTCTTTTATGTGGTTAAAAGAGTCTTAAACTTGGGACCTAGTTTCATTGACAATACTCACACAAAATGTCATTTTGCTATTTCCTCTACTTATAAGCTTGTTTGTGGGAAAGGGGATCACTTGTTACCCAAACATTAGTCAGGGGATAATTTTGTCCTCACAAAGTAAGCACGTAAGTGGATGAATTATTGCACCATGGTGTCCTTAGTATTTTTTCCACTGTAGGAGCTTGTACAGTGGAACTGTACTTGACTAACATATTCAAAACAGGAAGGAAATTCTGCTTATAATACTTTCTGAAAAGACCAAATCGGTTGGTTTAAACCAATTATTCTAAAAAAGAACACCTGTCTCTTCTTAAATAATGAGTGTGATGTTTTCCTGTGAATTAGGTTTAAAAGATGATGATAATCTGAATAGCCGTGATTCATTTCTGGTTATCTGTTTCTCACAATTTGAAACAAATAAAAACTTCCTGTTATTGAGTTTCCTGGAAAGGAAAGACGAGTGATTGTTCACTATTGCCCGTGGAGATATTCTTAGTGAAGAGGAACTCAAATATACTTGGCAATGATTGACTGCCTCGAAGAATAGAGCAGCAGAGTTATAAGAAGCACTTGCTCATTTGTAAGTCACAGAGCTAAAATGAAGTAAACTGTTAGGTGATGGCTCCTTCAATTTTCTGTCATGTTTGCTTGTGAACTAATGACCATTTTCGGCATAGATCTTAACTGCAAATTATTCTAAGAAAGTCACTTATTGCTGTTGCTTTCACAGTTACTTCCACATAAATAACTTCATATCTCTTAACCTCTTTTCATGCCTAAGCAGCTCAGAAAAATTCCTGAGCAATAAATGCATCTTACGTGAATAATTTTATGTCAGGCCACTGTTGAGAAATTGAAGAGCTATTGATTGGATTTTTCTGTATATCAAATAGGGTCAGTAATAACTAGTTTCTAAAAAATGAAAAGAATCAGTTTGAGCTCACCCTGGATTGAGAAAAGAACAGATCAAGAATGATTAGTGAGTGACTACTGACTGGAATTCTTGAGGTGCATTCCTTCAGTTCATATGTGACCCTGAAGAAATCATTTGAACTCCTCTCCCTTTAACTATGGCTAAAAGGTATATATATTATGCAAACTTTGAAAATAAAATATATAATGAAAATTAGTTACTTGTCCAGTGTACCAACTACTCTCTTCAAAGGAATACTTTTCAGCTATTCCTGGGGTTCCATTGTTTCTTAGAGGTGTACTGAATTCAGAGAGAAACCCAAAGAAACTTACTTTTTGAAAAAGGATTATTATTATTTTTTAATTTCACTCCCCCAAACAGTTATTCTGCAACATTTTGGAAAAGACTGCCATCATCTGATCCTGCTTATGGCTCTTATCTCATAACTCCTAGTAGTTTGTACCCCAACACAATGGACCGTTGTGTTCCCTGTGCTATTGCGTGCAAATCAATCTTTCCACAGGGTGTTACCTTGATGCTGCTTTCCTCATTCAAGAGGCAAACTCCTCAGGACTTTTTAAGATTGTGATGATCTTACCATTTATCACCCACATTGGAACATTTGAGAAAAAAAAGGGGAGCCAACCAAACAGGAAGTCTGAATGTGGGTGTCAGTAGGATCTTATGGTCACGTTACTTGAAAGCCATCTGGAGCCTTATCTCTTCTGTGATGGTTTCACCCAAAACAGGGATGCTTGTTTCCTATTTTTGTTGCTGTTGTACCTCTTATGGCAATTAACACATTGTAAATTTACTGTCTGGATACATGCCTGTCTCTCCCACTAGAAGGGATCTTTTAGGAAAGGTTCTTATGCCATAATCATTCTGAATCTTCGTCATACTTTCTTCACAGTTTTTTTCCACCCCAAAATATTTAAGGGACTTCCTCCTGTCATCAGTGTCTGTGCCTCATTACCAGAATAATTCTTGGTGGAGATGGGGAGGTGTCTCTCCCTGAATTAAAGATGAAGGGATCACATCAGAAACTGAAGTCTCAGGGTGCCTGGGTGGCTCAGTCACTTAAGCATCCGACTCTTGATTTCTACTCAGGTCATGATCTCATGGTTTGTGAATTCAAGCCCCCCCATCAGGCTCTGAGCTGATAGCACAGAGCCTGTTTGGGATTCTCTCTCTTTCTCCCTCTGTCTCTGCCTCCTGCTCCACTCACTCATGTGTGCACCCTCTCTCTCTCTTTCTCTCTCTCTCAAAGTAAGTAAACTTTAAAATAAAGAAAAGAAACTGAAGTCAGAGGTCTTATGAAATTTGAAAATGCCTTGAAGGTGATTCTGAAGGAGATGTGGCTAGATAATCATTGGCTTAACAAATTATATGGAATTAATAAATGTTTGTTGATGAATTAATAAAAGAGGTACCTATTCCAAAAATTAAATTAAATGTATTATGACAGAAAAAGGTTTACTGATTTCACTTTTACCTCAGTTTTTTTTTTTTCATGCTAAATCTAAACACTACCCCCCATTTTTGTGTTTGTAGTTGTATTTAGTTTTGTTGTTTTAGTTAGCTGTGTTAGTTTCATTTTGTTGTGGTATAGGTTTATTGTGTAGTTATGTGCCACATACAATTTTAAATTTTTCCTTAGAATAGTTTAAAAATTGATGGGTCTCATTCTAACAAATAGAAACAGATTTCTAAAACAAAAACAGGAAAAAAAGAGGAGTTTTTGACCCTTCTATATTTCAGGTTTTATAATTAAACAGTGTGATTTCATGGTCGAGCTGTTTTCCCTTTTTGAAGGTCAGCATTTATAGCCTTTGCTTTTGTTTTGTCTTCTCTTAAACTGGCTTTCCCTTTGCTTCTCAAATACAGCACCCCTTTGCTTCTTCAAAGAATTAAAGAGATTTCTCAAAAGGCTTTGCCTTTTTTTCTTTACGTGACTAATTCGAATAAAATTTGGTGATACTTTCCTTCTTTCAGCTCTCTGATGGCTTTGCATCCACAGAGAAGTTAAGGAAGGTAAATTTATAATGTAAGAAAATCAGAGGTTTGGCTAAACTCTCGTATCCAAATTGGATATTCAGACTTTATGACACATGATGACTAATGTTTCAAAATAATTACTTAATTTTAGATGAATATGGACATTAAGTAACCTTCAAAAGGGTATTCTAAATCAAAGTCCTTAGTATTTATTTGGGAGGTTCTGTTTTCCCTGAAATTGCCACAGATTTGAGGTAAAATATGTGGGGGAAAAGAACAAACAAATATAATTTAAACTGAGACTTAGTGTCCTCATTGGTTAAGCATGGATAACAATAGTAACCAACTCAAATTTATTATTAGGATAAACATGAGATTATAAAATACTTAACAGAATTTAGCAGAGTTATATATTCAACAAATATCATCAATGTTATCATTATCCTCATTGTTTTTTCATTATCCTCATTTTCATATTACCTTTATAACAGTTTGTCTTTATTTTTATTTATTTATTTTGCGAGAGAGAGAGAGTACATGAGCAGGGGAGGGGCAGAGAGAGAGGGAGAGAGACAGAGGAAAATCCCAAGTAAGCTTCCTGCTGTCAGCACAGAGCCCCATATGGGCTCAAACTCACAAACCATGTAATCATGACAGGAGCCAATATCAAGAGTCAGATGCCCAACCAACTGAGCCACTCAGGCACCTCTATAACAGTTTGTCTTTAAACAAACCAATTGATAAACCAAGAAAAAGTCTCCATGTTTAACCAAATGTTCATGCTGTTGGGGGGAAAACCATAAATACATATCCCTTTTTAGTTTAAATTTGAGTATCATGTACATGAACTCTCAATTCTTAATAGATGGATTAATTTTCTCTTTCATGTTCAACTTGCACATCAGGGGCCGTATCATTATTAATGTTAAATAATTAAATATAATTAAATAATTAAATTTAATTAAATAATTAAAATATATTGTCATTCTTGTTAGCTATTTTATTTTTATACCTACCTCTTGTGGCCCTCTTTGTGACTTTAGAGTAGTCACTAGATCACTCCTATGTATTAACATCGGAAAGCATAGTCTTCTATTACATTTGGCAAGTAGAAGGGTTAGGAAGATCAAAGAATGCCTAGAAAATGTATCTCATCTTTATTATTCACACTGTTTCATTTTCACCTTTGTACCTTTTGGACAAAATTTGGAGCATACATTTTATGAAGCAACTAACCCCCACTCTCTTGTCTTCCGTTGTACTGATTAGCAATAAAATAGCAAGAGAGACAGTCAACAGTTACTAGTTTTAAAATTTTCTCAGAGCTAAAATCATACCAAATAACATTGGAAATTTTTTATCATTTCTGACTGCCATAGTATGTGATAGTCCATTATGACAAAATTGAACAAACTGTAGGTACACACAATGCAGCACCCACAATACTTTGTATGTGTGTGTGAGTTTATGTGTATATGTGTCTCTGAATGGAGATCTTTTTTTTCAATATATGAAATTTATTGTCAAATTGGTTTCCATACAACACCCAGTGCTCATCCCAAAAGGTGCCCTCCTCAATACCCATCACCCACCCTCCCCTCCCTCCCACCCCCCATCAACCCTCAGTTTGTTCTCAGTTTTTAAGAGTCTCTTATGCTTTGATGGAGATCTTTGATGTAGGACTCCATTAAGTGAAGCTGCATGAAACAAAATGATCCAAACTGTTTTTGCCAAATGATTCCTGGCAAAAATAATATTGTATATTTGCCTCTGCCTTATTTAGCATATTTCTTTAACCAGAGAAGGAACACTGTTGAAAGTTTCTAACGAGTTTAGAATATAAGAGATTTCCGCATTAGCAGTTACAGGTGGCCCAAGAAGAATTACTGCTTCCTTTACTGTTAATGTGAATGCTTAGAATGTCAGTAGCAAGAACATAGCTACAATTATATCAAGTCTTCTGTTTAGCATATTTCCTATATTGGCTTCTTGCGTATTCACAGTAATTCAAAGACAGGGATTAGCAAACTTTTTGTATAAATGCCCAGATAGTTAATATTTTAGATTTTGCAGATTATACCTGGTCTCTAGTGCTGCTGGTACTGTTGGTGGCCCTCTTCCTCCATCGTCCCCTTCTCCTTCTACTTATTTTTCTTCTTCTAACCTTTTAAAAATTGAGAAACAATTTTAGAACACAGATCATGCAAAATCTGGCATGGGCCAAATTTGGCCCGTGGACTATAGTTGGCTGTCCCCTCGTCTATGAAATATCTATCACTATTCCCGTGTTACAGATGGAGACGTGGAACCTCTCAGAGGCTAACCAATCTGCTCGGTGTTCCTCACTTAAAGACAGTGCTGTGATCCTCAGCTAAGAAGATCAACTCCAAATACCATCTCCTAATCACCAACTTAAGAAAACAAAACAAAACAACAACAACAAAAAAAACAACCTGTGCTCAAAGGGATTTGATTAGCTGTGTTGGTATTGTTTGTCTCAGAGGACACATGTGTGAGATAATGATGATATAAGCAAGGATAATGACAGTCGTTCAACATTTAGGTACTTCTGTAGAAGGCACACTGCTTCGTATATATGTCTTAAAAAAAAAAACAAAAAAAAACACCTTACCACAATACTGTGAAACAGGATTATTATTGTTTGATTTTTACGGATGAAGAAACTGACACTAAAAGATGAGTATGACTAAGGCCACTGAGTCTGTAAGTGATGTAACTACATGAAAACATGCAGGCCGAGTGTCTCTAAAGTCCTGTGTTCTTAACCATGACATGACACTGCTTCACCACGGAAGCTTATGTGTTCTAGAATATGTGACTTTGATTTGGGTTCGTGAAACCTATCTCAGCTCAGCCTTGTAAGGTCCAGCCAAGACTAAGCTTCTTAACAATTTAGTAACAATGAGCAAAGGAATAAAACAGAAACAGGCTCTGTGTGTGTGTGTGTGTGTGTGTGTGTGTGTGTGTGTGTGTGTGAATGTGTGTGTGTAATCTTGAACTTGGTATTGTTACTTTTTAAATATTTTCATTTCTATGATAATTACAGTTTTTATAGATAACTGTAAATGCCCTACTGCCTCTAAATTATGCTAATAGTGCTTCCAAGACTTTGAGTGTAAAGCTAAATTCTAACTTTTTCAAATTCCTTTGATTAAGACTGCAAACATAAAAGTAGGATAAATCTGTCAAAAATGAACAATTTTCACAAAGAGTTCAAATTTTTCAGCTGACAGCATTTTAGCACACAGAGGGGAGTTGTCAAAATTTCACTACAGGCAGTTTCATTCTATAGAATGATATATTTTAGAGTTTATTGAAAAGAATTAGGTGGTAAGTTTTGCTCTCATCATCCTAAGAGAATACCCATATCCTTTTATTTCTCCATGTGCCAATCTGGTCTTATTATGCTTGGGTCATTCTTATCTCCCTTTTGTAAGGCTATGCATATAATACTTTTGTGTGGAATTTTCTGAAACCAGGTAACTTGGGGCATATGTTGATCTCATTCAACTAACTGACCATGCTGGCAGCTCCTTCTGGGCTATCTTCTTGAGAGATTTTCCCCCAGGCCACATGGATTGATAAAAAGAGAGATTTTGACTTAATTGTGGCGGAAATGAGTGTCTCCCTGTCTCTTTTCTTAAAAACACCAGTTAATTTCACAAATCTTATATATATTCTTGTGAAAACCTCCTCTGGTTCTTCATTATCTTGCCTCATTCTATCATTATACATATAAAGAAATTTGAACACTGTTCCTGTAATATATTTGAATTTTTTTTACTCTTCTCTGAAGTAAGTTGAGGTACATTTAATTTACCTTGACTGGTATCCAAAGGTCTCATTCTAACCTTCCCATAAATTTACCTTCTCTAAGTTTTACCTACTTGGAAGCTGACAGGAAAAATGCCTGATGGGCATCATTTGAGAGTAACACATGATGAGTAGCTTTTACTTTGAGATCTGTTTCATCATACTCCTCACTGGTAGCATTTATTCAGTCCAATCCAGGCTGCTACTTTTCATATTTTGGACCCTTCCTTGGGAGGGGAGGTGGCTATAGAGGAGGTGTTAACCGTTTTGTTGCTCTCCATTTATGAACCTTGTTTCAGGTACCTTTAACATGCTTTACCATTCTTCTTTTTGAGTTAGTGTTACTTGATGTTTTCTGATCTATCAGCAGGGAGGACAGGAAAATTTAACATTTTATGTTTTTCTTAGCATGCTGGGTTAGTCTTTGAAGCAGAACTTTAAAAACATAAGCACAGCAGGCCAGTTTCCTGGCTCTGTACTCTGGAGAACAAACCTCTTTGTTGTAAATACCCTGGTCTATACTTTTCCTCTTGCCACTTGCTTCTGTGGCTCTAGAAGCAAATTTTCACCTGCTAGTTTTCCTTTGAAGTAATTTTAATATCACTTTTCAGGCACCATAGCCTTTTCTCCTGAAAAGAGAAATTCAGTCTTTCCTTTAATGGCATCAACTATTTTCAGTTCCATTACGTACAGATAAATAATAGAAATATGGTGTCACTTTATCCGGGCTTTTCACAGTTTTTCATAATGATGTAATTGCCATTTACATAATAATTATTTTACCAGGGAAAATAAGATCAATAAAAATACATCAGTAGATGTTTGGTAGAATAGATATTAACTCTTCTTTAGATGTTTGGTAAAAGACTATTTTTTAAATCTACTTTACATAAATACACTAAATTAAAGTCTATATTTGGGGAATTAGTATGTGTGTCCTTTGGTAAAGACCTTTTCAGAAACCCCATGAATGTTTTCTGTGAGAAATGAGCAGGCTGAGAAAGTTAATGGAGTTATCAAATTTGTAACATTTCTCAAGTAAGCAAAATTAGTTGCACTGTGAATTTGTCTCCAGTTTTGAAAGAAATTTTCCTGGAGCTTTACCCTTTGCCTTATTTATGATTAGAAGTATAACAAAGTTAATAGTTGTCTTAATTTCTTTTAGGTCATTAATATGAAGTTTCTCCAGAAATGAATTGAGTTCTTACAGTGTCTGAAACATTCAAGTGGGTCCTAGGATGACAGAGAAGGCATGGAAACTGTAGTTCCTATGCTTCCAACCCTCATAGAGTTTTATATCTGAATTGTCCTCTGTAAAGTCTTTACTAAATGTGTACATTTAGGAGCTCCTAGGTGGCTCAGTCAGTTAAGCATCGACTATTTTGGCTCAGATCATGTTCTTACGGTTCATGGGCTTAAGCCCCATGTCAGTCCCTGTGCTGGCAGTGTGGAGCCTGCGTGGGATTCTCTCTCTCTCAGTCTCTCTCTCTCTCTCTCTCTCTCTCTCTCTCTCTCTCTCTCTGTCTCCTTTCTGCCCCCGCCCCCACTCACGCTCTCTCTCACTCTCAAAATAAATAAGATTAAAATAATAAAAGTTTTAAAAGATGTGTACATTTAGATTGCTATTCCAATTAAGACTGATTAGAAAAGGGAAAGGCTGTTTCCTTTTTGTTGCTTATAAAATTATAGCAAATGTTGGGGCGCCTGGGTGGCTCAGTCGGTTAAGCATCCGACTTCGGCTCAGGTCACGATCTCGCGGTATGCGAGTTCGAGCCCCGCATCGGGCTCTGTGCTGACCGCTCAGAGCCTGGAGCCTGTTTCAGATTCTGTGTCTCCCTCTCTCTCTGCCCCTCCCCCGTTCATGCTCTGTCTCTGTCTCAAAAATAAATTAAAAAAAAAAAAACGTTAAAATTATAGCAAATGTTAAAATAGGTTTAAGAAATCCTAGAATAATTTGAAAGTAGCCTAGATGTTTGTGCACATATATGTGAACGTAAATATAATTATAAATGTAGACACATACATTCCATTTACAGTTGTTCATGTGGTACACAATTTCTGGAGAGCACACATTTTTAACCATCATAATAGATAAAATAAGTATAAAGCTTATTTCACTCTTTTTGTTTTTTTGGAATTTGATACCTAGGCTGCATATTAAAAAAAGTTAAATAATTGGTATCTTCTTTTGACATTGTTTTGATAGGTGAATTGAATTATAAGTAAAAATATAGATTCAAGAAATTCATGGACTATGCCCTTTATGTAGTATTTAACCATAGGTAAAATATCAAAAAACCACCTCATCTTTTTTTCTCTCTCTCTCTTCAAAAGCACTTTGTAATATGGCCAATCATATTCCCAAATATTAAGAGAATTAGGAGAGTTAACATAACAACTTTAGTCTTACAGAGTTCTAGCATCCTTCTTGTGATCATTCCTCTGCCACCCATTTATTTGCAATCATTAAGTTATTACATTGACTTTTGAAGTGTTCTACTTCTGATTAAAAGAATATCATGAAATCTGTGCCATTGGTGACATTTTAGATCATGGTGCATTCTTAAAATGCAATGTAGGGATCAATATACATTAAAAAAAATTATGGTTAAACAATTGAAGCTCTAAACTACCTTTTAGAACAGGCTTAACAAAATGCAGAATATCAGTGTGCTTTAATAGGCAACAATTCAAATATATATATATATATATATATATATATGATCATGTGAGCATATGTGTGTATGTGCAGGTATGTGTTATAAAGATATTGAATAACTCCACAAAGATATACAAAATACTGGAAAGAGATATTGCCTGTGGGAAGTCAGCAGGTGGGTTAGATGCTATCATTTTGTCCCAGTTGAATATGTATCATGTACATATAATATCTATTCAAATAACTAGTGCATTGAATAACAGGAGTTTTTAGAATTAAAATAAATGCCAGTTCTTAAGTTGTATATTGGAACAAATCACCACATACTTTGAAGCTTTAACAATGTAAATTTATCATCTTATATTTTTCTAGAACAAAAGTTCAATACGAGTCTCACCAGGCTAAAATCAGTTATCTCTGTAGACTCTGGGAAGGATCCTTGTCTGTTTAAGTTTCTAGAAATAACCATCATTCTTTGGTTCTGGTCCACATCCTCTGTCTTCTAAGCCATCAATGACTTGCCTTGTCTCTCTTGCAATATATCCCTCTTATTCCTCTGCCTCCCTTTTCCACTTTCAAGCATTCACATCGTTAGATAGGATAATCTCCCATTTCAACCTTAATCATGTCTGCAAAATCATTATGACACTTAAGATAACACAGACACAGATTCTGAGGATTAAGAAGTGGGCATCTTTAGGGGGACCATTATTCTACCCAACATAAGCTATAAGCAAAGTATCTGAAGTGACTGTAATTCAGACACTCAGAATTAAATCAGAGTTGCTCTGGCAGTGAAGGAGGCTTAGGAACAGCCTTTTTTATGTCCTTTGTTAATTAACCAACTAGAATTATTGATCCCTAAGTTCTTGCTAACATCACAGTTCTCCTGATTAGGTTTGCCTACGTTACTCAAAATCTTTTCTAATCTAGTTTATCATAGCTGCCCACCCTGAACACACATACCCTCAGTTCTATACATCTGAATATTAACCTCTTGGATAGTAAAACATTTTCTTCTTACTTTACCATGTGCAAACATGAACTCAGTACAATGATGATAAAAAAAAAAAAACAGCAAAGATGTGAGTGTGTGTATAATTTGGAGAGGAGGGGATTGAAGTCCACTTGAAGTCTTTTTTTTCCAGTTTTTGGAAATCAGAATGATTCAAAGAGATCTGTATTACTGAACCCTAGCCCTGTTGAAGGCATCCATTTAAAAGAAAAAAAAAGAGCCAGGAGAGGGCTAATATACCTACATTCCTGTTGAGGAGAATTTAATGTTTTGCTCATAGTCTAAGAAAAGTAATTTTATAAACCTGATTATTCTGTGATTTAGTCTTTTAGTAATATCAACACTTAAATTTAAGTAGTCTAGAAATAGAGAACTAAAAATTTCTAATGTTTCATAAATTATAGTATATTTGTCTTCTCTCTCCACCCCCGTTGGTATATTTATAGGATGTGAAGGCAGTGAGTTATAGAGTAAGAACATGGTCTCTGGATTTGAAACCTGATTCCCACACACACTATTGTGTAACCTTTGAAAATACACTTAACCTTACTGAGCTTTAGATTTCACGTTTTTAAAATAGGAAACAATATTTGGCTCGCCGGGTGCTTCTTAGTATTAGGCTCTTAGAAAATAATCATTTTTATTAACACGATCTTCAGTTTTAATGTATTCATTCCCATTTATTTTTGGAGGATTATAAAAAACTAGAAATTCAGGGAAGATAAATGCCCCAATTTTTTTGGTTTATTGTTGTAATGCTTGCGACAATAGGTTTTTGAGGTTTCATGGAATAATTTTTGAAGTGGTGCTTCCAGAATTCGATGTTTGTCATTTAACTACCAAATCTATTTTTCATGCTTGTGAAAGAGAGAAATATATGTGTGTGGTTTTGTCAAATACATTTCCCTTTATATTTGTGAGCTCCTGAAATTCATCATTAATATAAAGCATTCCTCAGGCCAACACAATTTCAACACTAGGACCAATGAGATATTTTGCAGGCCAGCAGAATTCGTTTCTTTCAGATTGTTGATTTCTTCCAGACAGTTGCTTTCCTGAATTTGACATTAAATTGATTTTTCATAATATAACTTCTTAATTTAGGTATCATAATGATCTTATGGTTGTTTCTAAAAAGGCCTTATGTTTATAGATACATACTCAAATAATGTACAAGTGAAATTATATGATGTTTGGGATTTGCTTCAAAACATTCTGGAATGAGGAAGGGGGCATTGAGGGACAGAGAGGAAATCACATAGGCCCTGAATTGACCATTGTTTAAACTGGGTAATAGGGATATATTATTTATTCTTTTTGGGGGAGGTACATTTCTGAAAATGTTTATTATTTTAAAATCATCTTTTTTTTTTTGCCTGCTTCCACCTGTTTTTCCCTGTCCCCTATCCCTCTAAGTCACATGATCTGTAAGCATCCACGCGTAATGTTCCTTCTCCTTCTTCAACACCTGACATTGTGTCCTCCAGGTACTGTTTTTTCTTACTTCAGTTACCTCAGTTAGATGCTGTTGTCCTGCCCTTCTCTCGGATCTCTATCAAAGTATGTATCATGCTTCACTATTGTTGTTTAATCCACATCTAAACCTAAATTTCTTTCGTGGAGGGGTATTATCTTGCTTATATGGTATGGTTAAGATTGGCCACTAAAGGAAGTGAGTCCTGAAAAATCATTTGCTGAATGAAATGCACACATGTACACACAAACAAGAAAGTTACTTTTGCTTCAGATTACTCCATCTGTTTTCTGTGTGCAAGTAATATCCACTGGGGAGAAGGCCATCAGTGACCTTTGCGCCTCCATCAATGACTTTATATCTTCAATAAGTCAAGCATGTTGTGATTTCTTTGCTACCTCATATTTTACTAAATTCACTGAGAATAAGTATGAATAATAAGATAAAGGGGGAAAAGGAAGTCAGTATAAAAAGATAAGTATCAAATTGGCGACTTTACAGCTCTTTTCTTTGATGATTACTTTTGATTGGTGTTTACGTCTTTACCTTAAAGCTGACTTTATAAATGCCAGATGGTTACAGTCAGACTGGGATTTGAAGACAAAAAAAAGCAAGCTGTTATAATGCTAGGCACACCCAATTTTCCATCAGCACAAACAACATATTGACCTCTGATATTTTTTATCAGTAGCTGAGATTATTTTCAACAAGAAACTAAACTTTTTTTTTTTACCATTGAGAAGGAGACTTAGCTACTTTCAGAGTATTTGAAAAACTTAGAAAAAGTCCATATGCCATTCTTAACTGTAGTTTAGTAAGTAGATTCTCACATTCCGCATGAAATCATTATTATCGTAGGATAGAGAGATTCAGAGATGTAACCTGCTCTCATCCTAAAGGTTGTAAAAGGAAAATGATAATATTATTTAAAACTTCAAGAGCAAAAAATGTGAGATCTATTTTATTGTTTTTTAAGGAGGGGGAATGTCATGCCTCTAGAGGAAATAATCAAGTTTAGCAGTTGAAAATTTAAAGCAAACAAACAAAAGGCATGAAATCTGCCTAGAGGGCCATATACTACTAAACTTGTTTACACTACTGTATAGAAAATGAGAAAAATTTGAATTGAAAGATGATGTAACTAGAGAAACCAATGGGGACTTTATGGTGGGAAGTGTGTTTTTGCTTTAGGAAGAAAGTTGTGTTCATTTCCAAATTATACCCATATTTTATTTATGTCTTCTTTTCTTCTTCGGTCATTGGTGATAGTATTAATATGTTTATCAATATGTGTACAATTTGAAATACAAAAGCATGGGGAAAAAGCATCTGATACAGTACATTGTGTTATTTTATTCTTCATTATTAATATTAGATTTGGGCCCTTATCTGTACTTTTATCTTTTAACAGTTTCCTATCAGAGACAGATATTGTCACTTTTCTCTTGAACTCTTCAAATGCTATTTGTAGAAATCACATTAGGCCTTCCTTGATCATCTGTTTAAAATTGCAGCTTGCCTCTGCTGCTCTAGATCCCCTTTAGTGTGTTCTGTTTCCATTGCCCCATCTTGTACATAAAGTATCATTGATGTATTATTGATTGTATTAATTGCTTACTGTCTCCCCTTACATAAGACTGTGCATTAGCCTTTAATTTGTTGTATAACGTATGCCAAGTATCTAGAAAGGCATTTGTCATGTATCAGGTACTCAACTAATATTGGCTGATAAATTAATTAATTATATAATGAATTTGTAATAATAATAATAATAGCTAGAAATTTTAAGTACTTACTATGTACCAAGCACTGTTCTAATTACTACATATGCTTAAGTTCATTTAACCTTCAAAACACCCCTATAAGTAAGTGCTATTATAATCCCCATTATACACATGAGGAAACTGAAGCACATAGAAGTTAAACAACTTGATAGTTCCTGGCTGATTAGTTATATGGCTAATGGTTAAATGGTTAAAAAGTGGCAGAGTCCAGATACCAACATAGGTAGTTCTGTGCCCAGGACATGATCTTATTTTTATACTAAACAGCCTTTGGTTTTTAGATATAGCCTTACAGGAGAAAAAAGTATGTAGTTTCATAATAAATAAATAATTAATGTCTTAACACATCTGAAAGATTATGCCCCACATGCCTTGAAAATAATGGCTTACTAAATAAAGCTTCAGAGTTAAAAGACAGTGAGGGTATGTTTATTTTTTTCTGCAGGCTAGCTGTAAAGCATCCCTTTCTTACCATCCTCTTGACAACTACCACCTTGATTTGACTTTTGAAAGTCACCAACTTCTCAAGGTGTCAGTTTCCTCATTCTAAAATGTGGGTTGGGGCTATAAGCTATCAAATATCTTTCTCCCTCCAAATTCTGTGGTTCTAAAAATGTATTTCTGTGCTCTGATGTACAAGTAAAGTATTGACGGTAGAAAAAAAAAAGCTTTTCTCTTCTACCTAATGCTAGTCAAGCCTTTCCTATATTTGAAATTGGTAGAAATTGAACAGGATTCCTCAATAAAATAGAAATTAGATGAAAGCTGAAAAGACATGGAAAATAAAACATTAATGGCTTTTCCAGAATCCATAAGCTACCCAACAATTTCCCTATTGCCATTGTTTTCCTTGACTCTTTAGCAATAAATCATGAAGCTTTTTTTTCTCTCTCCCTTTTAATTCTTTTATGAAACCTATCATTCAGTATTGTTTATTCCTTTGGTAAATACTTTGTAGGAACTTACGGTAAAATGACAGGTGAATAGCAGCACCAGGAAACTCCTCTAAATTGCATTAATCCTATAATATAAATGTGTGAAATTTAAATCCCATGGCACAAAATAATTAAGTAAAAGGGTATATAGATAAATCTTAACCTGGGAATATATTTCATATAAGAAACAAAGATCACAGAAAATAACTAAGCTTGGTTATCAGTGTATCTACCTTGAAGGAACTAGAAGATCAAAGTCAATAACTAATAAATCCAACAATAGCCATCAAAAAAGTTCAATGAAAGTTATTAAGAAAATTTCAAAATTTCGTTTAACTGGGGAAAATAGAATGATTAAACAATGAAATATTATTATAACCAAAATACAAACATTTTCAAAAATTATCTTATTCCAACTTATTTAAAGACAATTCAAACAATGGAGATCAATTTGGAGATCAAAAATGGAGATCCATTTAAAAGAAAGTGAAGACAAAATATTTTAAAAGTTTATCCTCCAAATTAAAGAATTAGTGCAATTCTAATCAAAATCTCAATATGATTCTTTGAGTTTAAAATCCAAAAAAATAAAATAAAATAAAATTCAGAAGAAAAAAAGTAAACAAATCTATATCTTTTTAATTTGGAAAAGTAAGGGAAAAATTGGAGCAGTGGTTTCACACTTGGACATATAAAGCTTCTGTTACAAGAACAAGACAAGTCTAGTGTAAGACAGTAGAGCATGGTAAAGAAAGTGATAAATGAGAAGGCAGGTATATTCCCTGTCTAAAATATTTTAGTCAAATCTTTAAAACCAGTATGCATTTGCCTTGCTTTTTATCTTCCTATGCTCTTTTGAATTGATCACATTTTTATTTTATTTTATTATTACTGTTTTTTTAAATTTATATCCAAGTTAGCATATAGTGCAATAATGATTTCAGGAGTAGATTCCAGTGATTCATCCCCCATATACAACACCCAGTGCTCATCCCAACAAGTGTCTTCCTTAATGCCCCATTGCCCATTTAGCCCATCCCCCATCCGCAACCCCTCCAACAACCCTCAATTTGTTCTCTATACTGAAGAGCCTTTTATGTTTTGTCCCCTCCCTGTTTTTATATTATTTTTGCTTCCCTTCCATTATGTTCATCTGTTTTGTATCCTAAATTCCACATATTAGTGAAGTCATATGATATTTGTCTTTCTCTGACTGACTAATTTTGCTTAGCATAATACCTTCTAGTTCCATCCATGTAGTTGCAAATGGCAAGATTTCATTCTTTTTTGATCGCTGAGTAATACTCCATTGTGTGTATATGTGTGTGTGTGTGTGTGTGTGTGTGTGTGTGTGTGTGTGTGTGTCTTTATCCATTCATCTGTCAATGGATGTTTAGGCTCTTTGCATACTTTGGCTATTGTTGATAGTGCTGCTATAAACATTGGGGTGCATGTGCCCCTTCAAAACAGCACACCTGTATCCCTTGGATAAATACCTAGTAGTTCAATTTCTGGGTCATAGGGTAGTTCTATTTTTAATTTTTTGAGGAACCTCCACACTTTTTAGCAGAGTGGCTGCACCAGTTTGCATTCCCACCAGCAGTGCAAAAGTGATCCTCTTTCTCTGCATCCTCACCAACATCTGTTGTTGCCTGAGTTGGTAATGTTAGCCATTCTGACAGGGGGGAGGTGGTATCTCACTGTGGTTTTGATTTGTATTTCCCTGATGATGAGTGATGTTGAGCATTTTTTCGTGTGCAGTTGGCCATCTGGATGTCTTCTTTGGCAAAGCGTCTATTCATGTCTTTTGCCCATTTCTTCGCTGGATTATTTGTTTTTTGGGTGTTGAGTTTGAGAAGTTCTTTATAGATTTTGGTTACTAACCCTTTATCTGATATGTCATTTGCAAATATCTTCTCCCATTCATTTAGTTGCCTTTTAGTTTTGCTGATTGTTTCCTTCACCTTGCAGAAGCTTTTTATTTGATGAGGTCCCAATAGTTCATTTTTTCCTTTTGTTTCCCTTGCCTCTGGAGACATGTTGAGTAAGAAGTTGCTGCGACTGATGTCAAAGAGGTTTTTGCCTGCTTTCTCCTCTAGGATTTTGATGACTCCCTGTCTTATTTTAGGCTCTTCATCCGTTTTCAGTTTATTTTTGTGAATAGTGTAAGTAAGGGGTCCAGGTTCAATCTTTTGTATATCACTGTCCAGTTTTCCCAACACCATTTGCTGAAGACACTGTCTTTATTCCATTGGATATTCTTTCCTGCTTTGTCAAAGATTAGTTGGCCATACATTTTGGGTCCATTTCTGAGTTCTCTATTCTGTTCCATTGATCTAAGTATCTGTTTTTGTGCCAGTATCATATTGTCTTAATGATTACAGCTTTGTAATACATCCTGAAGTCTGGAATTGTGATGCCTCCAGCTTTGGTTTTCTTTTTCAGGATTGCTTTGACTATTTGGGTTTTTTTCTGGTTCCATAAAAATTTTATCATTGTTTGTTCTAGCTCTTTGAAGAATGCTGGTGTTATTTTGATATGTAGATTGCTTTGGGTAGTATTGACATTTTAACAAAATTTCTTCTTCCAATCCATGAACATGGAGTATTTTTTTCACTCTTTATATCTTTTTCAGTTTCTTTCATAAGCTTTCTATAGTTTTCAGTGTATAGATTTTTCACCTCTTTGGTTAGATTTATTCCTAGGCATTTTATGCTTTTTGGTATAATTGTAAATGAGATCGATTCCTTGATTTCTCTTTCTGCTGCTTCATTATTGGTGTATAGAAATGCAACCGATTTCTGTGCTTTGATTTTATGTCCTACAACTTAGTTGAATTCATGGAACAGTTCTAGCAGTTTTTTGGGTTTTTTTGCTTTTTTTTTTTTTTTTTGGTGGAATCTTTTGGGCTTTCCATGTAGAGTATCATGTTGTCTGCAAGGAGTGAAAGTTTGACTTCCTCCTTGCTGATTCGGATGCCTTTTATTTCATTTTGTTGTCTAATTGCTGAGGCTAGGACTTCCGATACCATGTTGGATAACAGTAGTGAAAGTGGACATCCCTGTTGTGTTCCCGACCTTAGGGGAAAATCTCTCAGTTTTTCCCCATTGAGGATGATATTAGCGGTAGGTCTTTCATGTAAGGCTTTTATGATCCTTTTATCTCTACTTTCTTGAGTTTGTTTTTGTTTTTTTTTTTTACCAATAAAGGATGCTGTATTTTTCAAATGCTTTCTCTGCATCTATTGAGAGGATCATGTGGTTCTTGTCCTTTATTTTATTAATGTGATGTATCATGTTGATTGATTTGCAGATATTTAACCAGTCCTGCATTCCAGGTATAAATCCCACTTGATCATGGTGAATAATTATTTTGTGTATTGTTGGATCCAGTTGGCTAGTTGAGAATTTTTGCATCAGTGTTCATCAGGGAAATTGGTCTGCAGTTTTCCTTTTTAGTGGGGTCCTTGTCTGGTTTTGGAATCAAGGTAATGCTGGCCTCATAAAATGAGCTTGGAAGTTTTCCTTCTATTTCTATTTTTTTGGAACAGCTTCAAAAGAATAGGTGTTAACTCTTCTTTAAATGTTTGATAGCATTCCTCTGGAAAGCTGTCCAGCTCTGGACTCTTGTTTTTTAGGAGATTTTTGGTTTTCACATTTTTGGTTGAATATTCTTTGCCATAATGTCTAGGGGGAAGATACATGGAAGTTAGTTATTGTTTTAACCACAGTTTATTATTATTATTATTGTTATTATTATTATTATTATTATTATTTTACAGTAATTCTTAATGAGGGGATAGATCTTTGATAGTCATTGCGTTGTTTGTTTTTTACAAACTGTAACTCCTCATGTTGTGCAATGCTGTCCCTGATGAGAAGTAATTACCTCCCTGAGAGTCATTACCTTAGTTAAGCACAGATTAGAATAGGTTTTATAACTTTTTATGTATATTTGTGGAGACAAATGCATGAGTATCATTGATCTAAAGTGAAGCAGAAATCTTTCTTTCAGTATTTGGTTTATGTAGTTAATCAACAGCAACCTCCAAAATTTCTGGATTTTATTCTATGGATCAGAAATCTCAATCACCAAATTGAAGTGTATTGCTGCCTTTCTGCCATTCCTCTAAGGCTGAGAGCCCCTGTCAATTCCTGCCACTGTGGCTCTTCCTGCCACAACTCAGCCACAGTTTGCTAGAGTTCTCATTGGAGAGAGAATGGAAATTACGGCAAACCAAGTTCAGGACTTGACTGTCAATATCCTCATCCCACTCTGCTGCCTCTTTGATATTCCAACCCCCTTAGGGATATACACAGTGAGATCTCGTGCTACCTGAAGTATCCCTGTTGAGCACTCTTGAAGTTACATGCTTATCCCAAGAACAGAGGCAAATGTGACATTTAAAGGGACTTTTTACTTCAAACTGAATGTAGGGGTGACAGTTGCACAAGCAGTTACTTGTCAGAGTTTAATCACTAAAATCTATAGACTTTTTCCCCAGGTTTAGTATACTGAGACCTTCTTTGAGAAAAATATTCTGATTTACTTGAAAACACTTCAGATTTAGAGTCAAAATACTACTGGCCTTGCAATTTACTAGCTGTGTGTGCTTGAGCAAGTTACTCCATTTCCTCTGTTTGTTCCTTTGATTTTAAAATATGAATATATTGACATAATACCTACCTTTATTTCCCATAGTGACATGGTTGCATAAATGGAGATGATGTCTGTGTGAATGCATGATACTTATTATACATGGTGAAAGTCATGTTCCTTGCTTAGACATGAAATCAATATTATTTTATATGCTGAGATTATCTTGAATCAACATAATGTAAAAGATGCTTATTTTTATTTACATGATCAATAAAGTTTCAAACCAGTTCATTTGTAATGACACAGGACCTTAAAAATAAAAAGTGATTTTGCAATCAAGTGTGCAAATAAGGTAAACATTAGGCATTTTTATAATTAAGATAATGTGAAGTTTTTAATAAGCTGTATTACACATGGACTGCTAACAGTGCACAGTCACTGTCTTACTTCTTTTATAACAGTGCCTTTAGTGTTCCACTGAAACATGGCCAATGAATGTACAATATTCTTAGTTACTATTATGAGGGGCTCTGTATATTACATCTCCACTGTGTCTGCCGTTAGCTAGAAAAATGCTGGGAGGAACAGCAGCTTCTATCAACAGGGAGCCATATTAATTATTTGAAATGTGCCTCATAAGAGGAATCAGCAGAGTTTATTGCAAGTCGAATATTACTTGAAACGGGAAGGTTACTCTAACTGTTATCATAATCTATGTATCATTAACTTTCCTTGTTTAGGAAAAGAGATTAACAACCCTGTAAATGGCTATAGTAAATGTGTAAAATATAACTGCATATTCCCATTGTAGAAGGAAAGTGGTGGGTCTTCCACTCATACCCAAACCTTTTTTAGAAATAGCTTTAAAAAGTAGCTTTAGCAATTGGACTGACTCTGTGATCGTGCTTTCTTACCTCATGATTCTAATTGCTTACAGAATCATCAGTATGCAACGAGTAGCTACTTTGAACATTAGAAAAATTTTTAGTTTTTAAGCTAGCAATTTTTTCAATCAGCATCTTGGCCTTCAAATCAACACCTTAACTCGTAAGACAGAAAGTATATTACAAATATGTTTGTGAGCTGGCAGAATGTTTTACAAGGAATAGAAAATGAATTCATCTGCCTACTTTTTTTTAAACATTTATTTATTACTTTTGAGAGACAGAAAGAGACAGAGCACAAGGAGAGGTGGGGCAGAGAGAGAGGAAGATACAGCAGTAGGCTCCAGGGTCTGAGCTGTCAACAACAGAGCTGGACATGGGGCTCAAACCCACAAAATGTGAGATTATGACCTGAGCTGAAGTTGGACGCTCAACCGACTGAATAACCCAGGTGCCACAATCTGCCTACTTTTTATATCATGGCTAATTATTGTTTTTTCCAAAAAATACACTTAGCACCAAGGGGTACTTTTCTTCAAATAACAGAAGTAAATTATAAAAAAATAAAATACAAATTAACTAGTTATAAAGTTATCTAAGTAAGTGCTATCGGAGTGTTATTTGACATTGATGCCAGTCTGAAGACTGTATATTACTGGTCTGCAATGAAATAAGTGCGTAAATTGAGAATAAGTCTTTAGAAACAGGGCAAATTGACAGATTACGTATTGTCTGTTTAATAACAATAAAAAATGTGGACTTGTTTTTTCATGTCTTTTTTCCTTCCATTTTATTATTTTTTTGTAAATCATTTATATTGTATTTTTAAAAGTGTCATTCCACAATGAGTCTGTAATCCAATAATAAGAAACGGTAGTTAAGAAGGACTGATATGGGGCGCCTGGGTGGCTCAGTCGGTTGGGCGGCTGACTTCAGCTCAGGTCATGATCTCGCGGTCCGTGAGTTGGAGCCCCGCGTCGGGCTCTGTGCTGACCACTCAGAGCCTGGAGCCTGTTTCGGATTCTGTGTTTCCCTCTCTCTCTGACCCTACCCCGTTCATGCTTTGTCTCTCTCTGTCTCAAAAATAAGTAAACATTTAAAAAAAAAAAAAAAAAAGAAGGACTGATGTGATTGGTTGGTGTTTGGATGATGCATAATGCTCCTGTGTTTGAATAGATCTGTCGACACAGTTTGATGACAGTTATTTCAGTGTGAAGAAAGATAATGTGATATCACACAAATCAAATATATATATGTATAAAGGCGTAACTTCAATGTCTTCTTAATATTTATTTTTGGGTCAACAGGGCAGGCACATCATGGGCAGGTGTCATACATCTCTCCTCCAATTCACCTGGACTCTGAGCTAGAAAGACCCCCTGTGAGAGGTGAGTTGTTTATTATTATTATTATTACTATTACTATGGTTATTATTATTTAAAGAAAAAGAAACTATTTGTTATTTTGATGGAGACAATTAAATTATAGATAGTTATAAATATGTATTTTGCAATACAGTACCTGTTTAAAAAGCAGGGGTGGGGGGTGGGGATTGTGTATAAAGAATTTGAGAACAGAAAGAGCAAATCTTATTCATAAACTAAAATATGAAATACCGTTCTGAGAAATATTCATAAAACAAAATAAGAAATAGAGCTATATTGTGATTCAACTAATGGAGGACTAGTTGAAAACTAACCTAGATTCAGAGATCACCAGATAACCATTACTTTTTTTTTTCACTAAAAGTTTCTTCTACTTATTTTAAAAGAAATTAAGATGCCTTAAACTAAGTCATATTGACATTTATTTCCTTGCAACATGATATTTTATATTTTATTATGTTTTAAAAAATCATTATGGCATTAATATCATCATTTAGTTTTTAAAATATATGTTAAAATTACGTTTTTTAAATTGATACCATCAGTTTAAAGATTTTTAAAAATGACCAGCCATACAAAATAAAAATTAAAAGTAACATTTGTTTTCCCATATCTAAATACAGAATTTTTATACCTTTAAATAAATATTATTAATTATTTTCAAAATGTATTATAATGTTCAAAGTTGATGAAATTGATATAGACTTTTTTTTTTATAAATACCAAATATTCTAAGGTTAATTTGTTTTTTCAGATTTAAGTGATTCAGGATATTTTCTTATACCTTCAACAGTATCAATCACTTGATACAATAAAAGTCATTAGGTCTGCCTTTTATGAGCAAGTTTTCTGTACATGTTTTTTCCTCTGCCAGGAATCTCTTACCTTTTCTTTTCTGCCCAGTTAGTTTCTGCCAGTGTTTGAAGGCTCTGCTTTATCTTCAGTTCCTCTGTAAAGGCTTCCTTGGCTATGCACTAGGGAGAAGGGAGTGTATCTGTTCTCTGAATATCCCCTGTGCTTGCCTCAGTTATTACATTTAAGACATCCGTGTCTTATTTTTCAGCATGCATATTTCCCTTTCCTTCTGTAAGGTCCTCAAGGACAAAACGTGTCATAATTATTATTTCTCCTTCAGCCACTGCTCTATGCTTTGGACATAGGAGGAACTTATACACTGATTTTTAAGTAACTGAAAGTGAAGGTGACAACCTAGGTTCTGAAGGATGCATCCTCCTTTTTCAAGAAGAAAAGGAAGAAGGGATGATAATGGAATTCCATGAAATGGAAGCAGAACGAACCAAAACACAAAATTGTGAAAGTTGTGACATTTTAAAGAAATGTGCTTGGTGCACAGTAAAATGAGAGCAGTTCTCAAGGAAGAGACTGAAAAGATGTGGGAAGGCAAATTGGGAAGGATTCTGTATCACATGACAAGGTTATATTTTATCCTGGAAAAAAAAGGTTACGAAATACTTTTTTTTAAAGTTTATTTATTTATTTTGAGGGAGACAGAGAGAGTGAGCAGGGGAGGGGCAGAGAGAGAGAGGGAGAGAGAGAATCCAAGCAGGCTCCATGCTCTCAGTGCAGAGCCCAAAGGGGGGCTCAAATCGACAAACCATGAGATCATGACCATAGCCGAAACCAAGAGTCAAATGCTTAACTGAATGAGCCACCCAGGCACCCCTGCAATACTTTTAATTTTTAAAATTTTTTTTCTAAAATAAAATGAAAATAAAAATTGTTTTTCTAAATTAGTGAGGTTTTGCGTTATAACACTATGTTCTTGGTATAAGAAAAAGATCTCTGAAGCCAGTGTAGATAAGAAGAGATTAACAGAGGGGAGGGAGTTTCAGTCATCCGGGTAAAAGATTACTGGGAAATTAGAAACGTGTCTGCTACTATGGCAAGGTCTTCAGTTCCTCTGTCAGGGCTTCCTTGGCTATGCACTAGGGAGAAGGGAGTGTATCTGTTCTCTGAATGTCCCCTGTGCTTGCCTCAGTTATTACATTTAAGACATCCGTGTCTTATTTTTCAGCATGCATATTTTATACTGAAGAGACATAGCATTTGAGTGAACAGACTTAGGGAAAAGGAGCAGAAATGCCTCTAAATTAATATGGATTAACTGCTTGGATGCTTAAGACATAATCCTTCATCATGAGGAATAGATGAATTTTAAATTGGTGCATTGTTTTAGACATGTTAATCCTTAGTAGAATATTGTCCCTACCAAAGATGGAGGTCCATTTATGCAAGTTGGTGACTTTAATATAATTCATTTCTTCTGACATCCCAGTCTGATTTGGGAAGAGTGTGGTAAAATCAGGCGTAGGGTAGTATAACAGTACACTCCAAAATGTAGTAGTTTAAAATAGGAAACATTTATTATAGTTCTCACACTTACTTGAGTTGTGTGTGTGCTAACTTGGCTGAAGTTAGATGTTTAGGAGCTAGCAAGTTGGTTGGTTTTATAGGGGAAGGAACTCAGTCACATGCTTGATAGTCACCTTAATGTCATCTGGGATGAAGGCCGTATGGCTGTCATCACCAAGCAGTCTAGCACAGGCTCATTCTCATTATGACAGGATTCCCAACAATAGGCAGACAAGTCCCAAAGATCAAATATTTTTCAAGACTCTGCTTGTATCATGTTTGTTATGTCTCATTGGCCAAAGTAAGTCACATAGCCAATCCCAGACATAAAAAGGGAGAAAAAGACTCTATATGTTGATTGGGAAGCCACAATCCAAAGGACCATGGATATAGAAAAGAGGGGAACTGGGATCATTTCAGACTACCATAGCAAAGCTGAAAAGGGTAAAATGAATTTAGAGTGAAATAAGACAAACATTGGTAAAATGAAGGGATTTAGAGGCAATTAACTTAAACATGGGAGTTCCAGACATTTTATCATTAGTTTCCTCAACTACTAGGCAGAAGATCAGAAATAACAACTTTACAGTGTCTTTGTGAGGATTAGGGATAATATAGAATAGAATTTGTCATGTGGTAGGCCCTAGATAAAAAATGTGGCTATTACTATGTACTTTTGTGGTCACTTCTATAGCATATGGGAGGAAATTGGAGTTTGAAGCCAGGCAAACCAGTTAAGACCTTAAACAGCTTCTGTCTGTCATCTGTAAAACAAGGATAATAATGTCACCTGAGCCAAGTTCATTAGGGTAATTACATAAAATAATAAGTATCAAGTTCCTGGCAAATACTTGGCATAAACTAGACCCTGAAGAGTTAGAAGGTAGGTAGGCATTATTAAAAGTTACCCCTTAAAATGGCATGGTCTTGGGGTGCCTGTGTCTGACTCTTGATTTCAGCTCAGGTCTTATCTCACGGTTCATGCATTCAAACCCTACATTGGGCTCTGCACTGACAGCTTGGAATTCCCTTTCTCCCTCTCTCTCTGCCTTTGTCTCTCAACATAAACTAAACTTTTTTAAAAAATAAATAAAATAAAATGACATCATCTTGGTCAAAATAGTGATGGTATTGACCTGGTAAGGAATGAATTACTAGAATCCAACACTCGTCTCTGCTGCTCTCTCCCTCAAATCGCACTCTTAGAATGATTGTCTTGATAACTTCTAGTTCTCTTAGCATTCCTTTCCATGCATTGACCCAGAGTCATTCCTAGACTGTTCTGTGATTAATACAATTACAGTTAAGAGTTATTAGCTCATGTGCCACAATACTGCAGTATTCAAAAGAGGACACTTCAATAGGTAAATAAAGAGATTTGTATAAATCACCATAACACTGAAAAAAATCTTGGCCTTTAAAAAAAACTATCTAGTAATTCATTTAAAAACAAATATTAATAATGGGATAGAGTTGCCATAGTAACGCCATTACTTTGGAGCCACAACGTATTTCCCTTCAACTTTCAGCCATCACCCCTCTTCATTTGTTATTTTTAATTAACTATATACTGTAATTGATATTTTGTATGCAGTCAAATTATATAAATGAACTCTAGATATGTCTATTACTGTCTATATCTAATACAGAGAGAAATTCTGAGGTATATTCTAGGTTTTTATAAGAATTTATACAATAAGATATCAGGTTCTTTAAATAATATGGAATTCTAGCTCCAATACTTGGATTTTTTTATGTGAGATATATAAAAACATCCTTTGAAGTATCTAAAAACTGACATTACCTAACCTGCTTTCCTTTTTCCATTTTTCTGCTACTATAACTATATACATATTGAGAATATAAGACATTTGAGCTGATATTTCAAAGTCTATATTCTGTGTCTCTATATTATCTTATTTTCCCTTCCTATACCAATTTCCACTAGTCTACCTGCATGTTGATGTCTTAGGAATTATTGCTTTATATGTTAATTCTTTATGTATTTTGTAGGCTTATATTTTTATAAGAAACGCATATTTAATTTTCTGACATTCATTAAAGTAGCCATATAAAACAGCAATGTCTCGGGGCGCCTGGGTGGCTCAGTCGGTTAAGCGTCCGACTTCGGCTCAGATCATGATCTCGTGGTCCATGGGTTCAAGCCCCGTGTCGGGCTTTGTGCTGACAGTTCAGAGCCTGGAGCTTGTTTCAGATTCTGTGTCTCCCTCTCTCTTTGACCCTCCCCCGTTCATGCTCTGTCTCTCTCTGTCTCAAAAAATAAATAAACGTTAAAAAAAATTTAAAAAAATAAAATAAAACAGCAATGTTTAAAATGTTATTAATATGGTTACCAATATTAACACAAGGGACTCTTCAATAGAAAATGTTAACTACCTAACACTCAGAAACACATCAGATTGCTTCAGATATCTTGTCATTTTATTCTGTTCTCATCTGAAATATTTTGAATTAGTTGGTACTTTTTTATGTATATATAGTGATTGTGCTCTGAGTATTTGAGATAGTGAGCTAATAATTGGTAACTTTGGAATTGTGTTGTGAAATAATATTCTGAAAAATAATTAAATAATTATATCTCAGGGGTGCCTGGGTGGCTCAGTCGGCTACGCATCCAACTCTTGATTTCAGCTCAGATCATGATCTCACAGTTAGTGAGATCGAGTCCCACATCAGAGCTTGGGATTCTCTCTCTCTCTCTCTCTCTCTCTCTCTCTGCTCCTCCTCCCCTCTCTCTGAAAATAGATGAACATTTAAAAAAGTAATAATGGGATACCTAGGGGTCTCAGTCAGTTGAGCATCCGACTCTTGATTTTGGCCCAGGTCATGATCTCACAGTTTTGTGAGTTTGAATCCCATGTCACTGACAGTGCAGAGCCTGCTTGAGATTCTTTCTCTCTGCCCATCCCCAGCTCGCACTCTTTCTGCCTCTCTCAAAATCAATAAATAAACTTAAAAATATAAAAATAAACCAATAATAATAATTATTATATGTCAAAAATCACATTTTTATCATATTTTCTTTTTTTATCCCCTCAAGTTCTTTATCACCTGTGAATCATTTTGATTTTAATCCACGTGTCACTATTTTCCCTCCTTTCGGTTGTCTTGATTTCTTTCAGCTTTCTATCATTTTTTAGGGAAAAAAATACGACATTCATGCATTTGTTTGTCATAATATGTTTCTTTTTCAGTATTGTGCATTTTAATTCTGACCAACATGCTCTTAGTAACCATAGGAAAATGTACTAGCAAGTTACTAAATGGCCTTGAATAAAATGTAATCTACATTTCAAAATAGCAGGAGTTTATTAATTCTGTGGAACTTACCCACAGATAAGTAAATTTGAGAGATTCTGTTCTTTAAGTCTAATGGAATCATACGTGGCATTTGGTTACATAATTTATGCCTGTGATGGCTTTATCTGCATTCTTCAATTTACAGATTTTATTACTGAATAGGGGTGTAAATTCCAATAGTTTACTAGTGCATTAATGTCACAATACATTACAAGGTAATTAACCAGAGCTGCCACTATAAATAGAAAAATTGTCACAGCCCTCACTATAAACTACTTAATAAAAATAAGATCCTGAATCAGCATTCACCACTATAGTAATTTTTCTTGCCATATGTCTCGTTAATCAGGACTTAAAAAAATAGGCTCATCTAGAAGCACTATTATTTTTAAACCTTTCATTATTAAAACTAGTTTGTTATAATTTCTAGTAAATTTAATGGGATTGATTATATGTTTCTGAATGCAAATATGTTCTACATGCTTTTGAGACATGTTTCCCAATTTTTTATACTATAATTGGGAATGAAAAACTACTTCAGTGGTTTTGTAGCAGATTTGTGAATCAACGCATTGGAGTTCTTAGCAAGATTCATTAAGAGTCGCAGTTCTGGAAAAACAAAAACAAACCAAGTTGCAGTTCTGAAGGTCATGTGTCCTCTCCAACTGTGCTTTGTCCCTGACCTTTCCTTTGCCTCCCTAGTACTCATAATACAAAACCTCTTACCCCAGAGTGTGTCTGTATTATGGGCAGAATGACTCAATGAAGTGCTTGGGTGGGAGATTGTTTGGAAGCTGAATCAGAATCCTATCAGCAGAGGTGTCTATTATTTGAGATTCAGATACACCAGTTGAGGCATGCCCTGGAGTTGAGACCTTATTGTTTTGTTTTTGATGTTGTTTTGCTTCATGGTTTTCCTGTGTAATTGTGTGAGAGCCTTAGCAATTATAGAACCCAACCTAGGAATTCTTCATAACATCACTAGCAGTTCAAATTAGATAAATTCCTGTCAAGAACTAAGAAAAGACATTCTTTTCTGAAAAAGTCTGAATGATACTTCTGATGTTCTACTGTATAAAAAGTTTGACAGTTACTGGTACTCTCCACCTTCCAATACAGTAAACAACTAGTAATAAAGCTGGTGAAACCAGTATGTTTACTTTGTATAATCTTTCTTTAGGTAAGATCTTATATTTAATTAGAAGCTTAATGTCAAATAAGCTAGAATATTTGGGTAATTGGGAGATTACATCTATTTTTTTTTTAGTTTGCTATAATAGAGTAATATAAATATGGTTCAGTTGGCACATAATCAATGAACTAGAATAATGCCAGGCATTAAGTTTCATGTGCAAATGGAATTACATTCAGCAAATCCACGTTGAAAATATTTTGTAAAGTTCAAAATAAACAGATGGTCCTGCCTGGTGCATCTATATTAAAAATAGGCTATAGCCAAAGATTTAGCATCACACATTAGAGACATTAGCGCACGATATTGTCTAGTGGAATGTAAAAACATTTGAGATTGATTAAAATAAAATAAGAACAAGACATCTGGCATTCTTATTGAGGAGACTCCAGGCCTATTTTTTAGTATTCTTCGTGTGTTTTTTTTTTTTTTCTAACTTATCTTGTTAGCAGACATTATATGGTAGAACATAATTTCCTAGTTTTAGCCACCCTTAACCCAAGGGAATAAACATGAAACTTACATATAACAGATTGCTTTGACCACGTTAAATAACGTGCTTTTCCCTCACTTGTAAATGCCAAACATTTTTTTGTACTGTGTGTTAAAGTACACTGCGAATACCTACAATATAGAGATTGTTAATGGTAAACATCATTCCCATTTATGGAGTATGTGTCTTGTGTCAGACACAGGAAAAAGTATTTTATCTGCATTGTCTCATTTAAGTCTTACAAGGACACTATCACTTTTTCATTCAGACTTACTCGTCATCATCATCGTATTTCTAGAGTCATGTATACTCCTGTAACACTGTATGGTAATAATTGAATTGGGTTGGATTTAATCGAAATTAAATTCTAAATGGTAAAATATACTTTTTATTCAATATTGTAAGGATAAGTGACTGTTTTATAAATTATAACATACTCTGCAAATATAAGTTATTATTTAAAAGCCAACATTTATCATTTGAAACAACTTAGCACAATCCTGCAGGCCCTTGTGGTACATAATTCATATGTTGAGAATAATTATTCCAGGAGTAGTGTGACCTGGTAGTTTTTTGCAGTAGGTTCTTGGTCATCTTGTTCTGGTAGTTTCTCAATAAGCCTGCATGAGAAGGGAGATAGAGATTGTTTGGATTCTACTTCCACACTGGCTCATGGAATGATATTCTTAGTACTCAAAAGGTATTAAATAGAGGCTTGATATCGTTGTGATCTGAACATCCTCCTTCAGGTTCAGTGTGGCTGGTGGCAGATCCAGCGGTAATGATCCTTGACTCGAATGTGATGTTTCCTCCATGGAGCCTGTTGCTCAGGGAATGGAAAGTCTCTGGAACTAGGATGTGTGTCTAAGCAGCTATGACCAGGGTTCAGTTCCTTGAATTTCATACTTCCCTACCTGATGCCCCTCCCCAGCTCCCTGTTTTCTCTCCTAAGATTGCTCACTAGCCCAGCCCTCCTATGATTGCTCCTATGGATTCCAGGACTGACTTATCTTTGTTTTATCTGGCTTTTATTCTCATTCAAAAAGATGAGAGTGTAGCTGCTTTATCTTGTTCAGAGAGAAAATATTTAGCGTTTTCTGAATGTCACAACTTCTTATCGGTAGTCAGTAATAATGATAGTAATAATAATAATAGTTAACATTTATTATTCAAATTAACTTTTAAAAATTGTACAAACTGAAAATTATCCATATGTCCTCCTCTCTCCCAATTCCCATAGAAAACCAATCATAATATTTTTCTGAATATTCCAGTAGATACCATCTTTTTTGAGTGGACATGGTTAGAACATTTAATATTTACACATAACATTTGTGCCTGGCTGTATTTGAAGCATATGATATGGATCGTTATTTCATTAATTTCCTGAATCTCATGAAGCAGGTAGTATTCTTGTTGTAATTTTGTGAATGAAAAAACTGAGCCGAAGAAAGATTTTTTTTTTAACTTCATAAAGGTCAGATTAAGTATTACACATTGGAACCAGGTTCAAGCCCAGGCATCTATAAAAAATCTGCTCTGTCAGTTTTTCATTTATACAAAAGGAACTATGACTTAATTTCCAAAACAACATACTTTAGCCAGTAATTAGTAATGAAACATATTACCACAAAGGATGGGGTGGGGGGGGGTCTAACTATCCACAGTATGGCATTTTAAAGAAAAATCCTCACCCATTTCTATTAGTCATCTTAAGAACAGAATATGGCACAAAAGTTGTTTGTGTGTCTGTTGTCTTCTTCAATAAAGTAGAATATCTTTGTTCTAATGTTACACTGTTCCTTTTTGCTCTTTTCATAAAATATCTTTCTGTTTCTCTCAAAAGAAATATTTGAAATCATACCATAAAACAAGAAATCAGACATTGTGATAAAATATCCTATTTTTGTAGTTTTAAATATTCTCTCCCACAAATGCTTCTTATTATTTATGAAAATAATTTTATACTAGTATACTAAAAATAATTGTCTTATTGCCTGGAGGAGACAGCTAGCTGACAGTCGTGTTGACTGCTACTACCAAAGCCTGGCATGGGACAAAGGAGGAGGTTTTGACTTCCAGATGGAAGAGTCACCCTTATTCCCACCTACTGAATGTTCACAGCTGCAGGGTTTCCAATTTTTTGGTGTACTCATGCACATGATCCTTCCCTTCCAGAGTATCTTCTTTAATATAACAATTCTTTACAATAGATGTAAAAGACAACATGATAAAATTTATATATGATAAGTCCTTAAATTTTAAAATACCTTTTACTCTGAGTCAGTTGCCTAAGATTAGGTAAGATCTCTTTTCTCTAGATACATCTGGATCCCTAGACAGTAAGGACAGTAAGCGTTGGGACTGTTAAGGACGCAACATCCACTTACATATCACTAGTCAGCAAATGAGGATCTTGTTTCTTCCGCTGCTAAAAGGCACATTCTTCTCTATTGAAAGTGTTGACTTTGGCTATTATTCATCCTGTAACACCCCAAAGAGTGTTACCTTCACACCAAGAGACACTTATCTCCCCCAGTGTGTACTAAGAAGTACTTTTCTCTGTTAGTTGTATTTCTGCGTCCAGCAATTATTTTCAGTCCTTGAGTTCAGGGGAAAAAAAAAAAAAAAGACAATTTCCCTCACTGGAGCAGATGCTCCTGTTAAGTTTGGCATCACATTCTCCTAGATGGAATTACATGGAAGTATACAGCTTAAATATTAATGCTTGTTAATCTGATAAATCCACCCCGGTTGCTAACTATATGATCACAGAAAAACTTGCATAGCCACAGCAACAACCTGTTTCCCAAGATTGTTTAAGTATCAAATAACAAATATTATATGTGAAACTGACCCATACCCTATAAAATGCTATGTAAATATTGCTTAATATAATTTAGAAGCAATCTTTATCGTTCCAGTCTAAGACTCAGTATAGCTCAGACATGGTGAGATCAAGAAAATAAGTCCTCAAGATGGTTTGCAATGTTCTTATCCTCCTCAAATCCTACTGACTTAATTATGATGTAGTTTTACATTAAAAATAACCATATTTTTTTTCTGTAAATGTCTATGCCTTTAATTTCAAACACGTATCAGACAAGAAAACTATATGTTAGCTTTTCTCTGTGCCTCTCTGAAAGACTAACTTTCCTTCAGTACTGACCAAATATTTTCTATGCGGTTGCATCTTATGCATGGGTTAGATTCTGAAGTTAGTGAGCAAGGTCAAAACAAAAACAAAAATATAACCCATCTTCAAACATCCTCTAAATTATCCATAAAATACAATATATCCAACAGTGAGTTATTCCTCGATATCAGGAAATGTGAAAATAGAAATACCTAAAACCTCCTTTGGCTGTGGCAATGCGTGGTGAACAGTGTGGGGAAACAGAGAACTGAGGGAACACTGTCCCTATCCTCCTGTCACTCTGGACCATGCTGTCATTGATTAAAATGCTAAGTGGATTTTCCCCCAAATTCTTTCTGAATGCATATCGTTGAATTTAAGTCAGATGAATTTTGATGTGACAGTACTATACTGCCAGCTATTTGCCATGCATTTTACAGGGGACTGGCAATACAGCCCACATGGGCTTTACCGTGTATCGGAGAAAGTTAACGATAGATCAATTATGTAATGACATAATCAAGGGGTGCATGGGTGGCTCAGTCGGTTAAGCATCCGGCTTCATCTCAGGTAATGATCTCATGGTTCATGGGTTCGAGCCCCATGTCAGGCTCTGTCCTGACAGCTCAGAGCCGGGAGCCTGCTTCAGATTGTGTGTCTCCCTCTCTCTGCCCTCCCCCACTCGTGCTTGGTCTCTCTCTCAAAGGTAAAATAAACATTAAAAAAATCAGAAGAAGAAAAAAAAGAAAAGAAAAACCACTCTAGGGAGGTGACTATCAGCTGAATTGTGAAGGATGAAAGTGAATGTGTATTGAGTTGTATCAGTTCTTTATATATTTTGGATACTAACTCTATCAGAGATGTCATTTGAAAATACCTTCTCCCATTCAGTAGGTTGCCATTTAATTTTGGTGATTGTTTTCTTCGCTGTGCTGCTTTTTATTTTGATGTAGTTCCAATGATTTATTTTTGCTTTTGTTTCCCTTGCCTTAGGAGACATAATCTAGAAAAATGTTGCTACAGGCTATGTCGGATTGCTTTCTATGCTCTCTTCAGGGATTTTTATGGTTTTAGGTCTCACATTTAGGTCTTTTATCCATTTTGACTTTATATTTGTATAAGTGTAAAAAGTGAAAGAAGTGGTCCAGTTTCATTCTTTCCTATGTTGCTGTCCAGTTTTCCCAACACCATTGTTGAAGAGACGATCTTTTCCCCGTTGTGCATTTATTCCTCCTTTGTTGAAGATTAAGTGACCATATAATCGTTGGTGTACTTCTGGGTTTTCTGGTCTATTCCACTGACCTATGTTATCTGGTTTTTGCCAATACCATGCTGTTTTAATTACTACCACTTTGTAGTAAAACTTAATATCTGGAATGGTGATACCTCCAGTTTTTTTTTTCTTTTTCAAGATTACTTTGGCTGTTTAAGATCTTTTGTGGTTCCCTACAAATTTTAGGATTGTTTGATCTAGTTCTGTGAAAAATGTTGTTGGTATTTTCATAGGGATTGCATTAAATCCATATAGATCACTTTGAGTGTATAGACATTTTAACAGTATTTGTTCTTCTAACCCATGATCATGGAATGACTCCATTTCTTTGCATTGTCTTGAATTTTTTCATCAATGTTATATAGTTTTCAGAGTACAGGTGTTTCACTTTTTCGGTTAAGTTCATTCCTAGATTTTGTTTGGTTGTTTGTTTTTGGTGCAAGTATAAATTGGATTGTTTTCTTAATTTCAATTTCTGCTGCTTCAGTGTATAGGAATGTAGCAGATTTCTGTACATTGATTTTGTATCCTGCAACTTTACCGAATTTATTTATCAGTTCTAGGTTTTTGATAAAGTCTTTAGGATTTTCATATATATAGCATCATGTCATCTGCAAATAGACTTTTATTCCTTCTTTGTTAATTTGGGTGCCTTTTATATTTCTTTATGTTGTCTAATTGCTGTGGCTAGGACTTCCAGTGCTATGTTGAGTAAATGTGATAAGAGAGGGCATCCTTGTCTTGCTCCTGACATTAAGGGAAAAGCTTTCATTTTTTTCACCATTGACTATGATGTTGGCTGTGGGTTTTTCATATGAGACCTTTATTATGTTGAGGTATGTACCCTTTAGACCTTCTTTGCAGAGGGTTTTTATCATGAAGGATGTTGTACTTTGTCAAGTGCTTTTTCTGCATCTATTGAAAGGATTTAATGGTTTTTATCTTTTTTTCTTATTGATGTGACATATCATGTTGATTGTTTTGTGAATTTTAAACCACGCTTGCATCCTGGGAAAAAATCCCACTTGATGGTGGTATATGATTTTTTTAAATATATTATTGGATTCAGTTTGCTAATCTTTTGTTGAGGACTTTTGCATCTATATTCATAAAATATGTTTGCCCATAGTTCTCTTTTTTTGTGGTGTCTTTATTAGGCTTTGGTATCATGTGTCTTTATCTGACTTTGGTATCAGGGTGATACTGGTTTCATAGAATGAATTTAGAAGGTATATATATATATATATATATATATATATATATATGAGATATATATATATATAGGAGATATATATATATATAGGGGATATATATATAGGAGATATATATATATATAGGGGATATATATATAGGAGATATATATATATAGGGGATATATATATATATATATATATATATATTTATAGGAGATATATATATATATCGGAATAGTTTGAGAAGAATAGGTATTAACTCTTCTTCAGATGTTTGGTAGAGGGGCACCTGGGTGGCTTAGTCAGTCGAGTGTCCAACTCTTAATTTCAGCTTAGGTCATGATCCCAGAGTCGTGGGATACAGCCCTGCATCAGGTTCTGTGCTGAGCATGGGGCCTGCTTAACATTCTCTCTCTCTCCCTCTGTCCCTATCCCCCACTCATGTGTGTTCTTTCTCTCTCTAAAATTTTTTAAAAAGTTAAATGTTTGGTAGAATTTGTCTGTGAAGCGATCTGGTCCTGGACTTTTGTTTTTGGGGAGTTTCTTGATTACTTTTTCAATTTCATTACTAGTAATCAGTCTGTTCAAATTTACTATTTCTTTCTGCTTTAGTTTTGGTGTTATATGTCTCTAGAAATTTAATCATTTCTACTAAGTTGTCCAGTTTGTTGGCATGGAGGTTTTCATAGTATTCTGTTATAATTGTTTCTATTTCTGTGGTGTTGGTTGTTATTTCTCCTCTTTCATTAGTGATTTTGTTTATTTGGGTCCTCTCTCTTTCCAAATAATTCAATTAAAAATAGGCAGAAGACATGGACAGACATTTCTCCAAAGAAGACATACAGATGTCCAACAGACATATGAAAAGATGCTCAGTGTCCCTCAACATTAGGGAAATGCAAATAAAAACTGCAATGAGATAGTAACTCACACCTGTCAGATTGGCTAAAATCAAAAACACAAGAAACAAGTGTTGTCAAAAACATGGAGAAAAAACCCCCTTATAATGTTGGTGGGAATGCAAACTGGTGCAACCGATGTAAAAAACAGTATGGAGGTTCTTCAAAAAATTAAAAATGGAATTCTCTATGACCCAGTAATTGCATGGTTGAATATCCAAAAAATACAAAAACACGAATTCAAAGACATACACACATTCCTATTTATTGCAGCACTGTTTACAATAGCCAAGCTATGAAAGTATCCCAAATGTCTATCAATACATGGGTAAAGATGTGGTGGTGGTGTGTGTGTCTGTGTGTTTGTGTGTGTATAATGGAATATTATTCAGCCATTGAAAAAAATAAAATATTGCCATTTGCAATAACATGGATAGAGCTAGAGAGTATAATGCTAAGTGAAATAAGGCAGAGAGAGAAATACCTTATGATCTCATTCATTTGTGGAATTTAAGAAACAAAACAAGCAAGCAAAGGACAAAAGAGAGAGAGAAAGAGAGAGAGGCAAACCAAGAAACAGATTCTTCAATATAGAGAACAAAATGATAGTTACCAGAAGGAAGGTGGCTGGAGGGATGGGGAAATACGGGATGGAGATGAAAGAGTACACTTACCATGATGAAAGAAAGAAAATAAAATGATAACATGATTTAAAACAAACAAACAAACAAAAGAACATGAGTCAGCCACGTGAAGTCGAAGGATGGTATGATCAGGGCCCTGAATTGGAATAGTCATGGTATGTTAATTCATTTGTTCGCTAAGCAAATACTGATTAGGGCCTCATATATGCCAGGATTTGATGGAATTGTGCAGTTTACAAATCTGTCAAGACTTGGCTTTTCATTAAGCATACACTCTAGACAAGGGAGAGAAGTTAAAATGAACAAAAATTAAACAGATAAATGCACATGATACTTCTGGAACATAGCGAGATGAGCAACTGGAGATATAGACAGAGTACTTACATAGGGTTCAGATCAGGCACTTTTTTTTTGTTTCCAAAGATAAAAACAAAGATGGACAGTAGTTAAAACGGTATAAACACATTTTTTCCCCAGAACTATTGCAATGGGAGAAAAGAAACCTTGGTATATAGTGGGCATCAACTTCAAATACAGCATGGACAAGTGGACATGCATAGCCAAGGAACAGGGTAGGAGATCCCTGGATGGAAAATTATTAAGAAGAAATGTCAGGGGCCAGAGGGACTCTGGAAGCAACTTGATAGGATTCTTGCTAAAGACAGGCCAGAGTGATCAGACATCACCAAGGGGTTGGTAGAGGATGAGGAACATGATCAGATACAGAGGGTGATCAGATATGGAGAGAATGGGGGGTTGTGGCTGACATGACTTAGTAGGGTTCTTACTGTAACTGGATTTTACAAGGAAGTGCACAGAGGGTCATAAGAGAAGGTTCAGGTGTCTAATTAAAGTTTGGTCAAGCAAAGAATTTTTGTCAGCCTAGTAGGTCTTGAAAGGAGCTGAGTTGTTGTTGTTGTTCTTGTTGTTGTTGTTGTTTTTCTTTTTTTTTTTTATTCGTGGGGGGTGGAGGGGCAGAGAGAGAAGGAGAGAGAGAACCCCAAGCAGGCTACTACTGCACCTTCATCAGGAACCATGAGATCATGACCTGAGCCAAAATCAAGAATTGGATGCTTAACTGACTGAGTCACCCGGTTGCCCCAAGAGCTAGGGTTTTAAGATTGCTGAGGGGTTTAAAAACCTCTGAAGGGTTTTTACACAGAGTACTACATAATCTGATTTCAATTTTTAAAAGATGATTCTAGGTGGAAAGTAGCTTAAAGAGAGATAAATCCAATCATATTGGTATGGCTTTTCCTTAAAATTTCATTTACAGAATTCCCTCTTGCCACTTAAATTCTCTGAAGATTCTCTTCCCTTCTGTCCCTTCCATTTTCCACATTACTAGCCTAAGATAATGTGTGACTTCTCTTCTGTGATTAAGAAATAGCAGAAGGATTTGGAAACAGGCAAATTCACATTGCTGTGGGACCATGTGCTGAGCCCTTTGGAAGCAGGACCTGATAGAACACTTGCCTGGATTCCAATAAATGCCCAAGCGAGGGGTTATAGTCCCTGCAGGGAAGAAGAGCACTTACTAATACATAAGCAATGAAAAGACTACATTTGCTAGACCCATAAGGATCATATTCTCATGCTACACACAGAATACTGATTCTGTTAAAACAAGCATCATTTGAGACTGTTGGCTGGTGATTGGGAGGCTGTTAATCTGTTGGTCAGGTTAGTCTGAATTGCCTCTGGAACTAGACACAATTGTGTCCACAATTGATGTGGTATGAACTGCGAAGGACGAAACTGGCAAAAGGGCTTATAGCTCAGATTGTAGTAGATTTTTATGTGTACTAAGCCTAGCATTTCTAAGTGTCCTATAGACATTGGGAAACTACAAAGGACATAAGCATAGAAGGCATAATTTGCATAGAAATGTTGATTAAAATGCGTAGGATGGATTGGGAGCAGAGAGATTAGTAAGTTATTTCAAGAAAGGTTTCTTGAAAGTGCGAAATAAAAAACAGTAGCAATAGGAAGAATACACGATAGATTCCTAGACATTGTAGTTAAAGCATAATAAGACTTGGTGATTGGATACGAGAGAGAAATAAGAGATAATTATTTGATTTCCAGTTTGGATAATTTGGGTGGATATTGATGGTGTTCTGGAAGACAGAGGTAATTCATATCCAAACTAAAGATCACCCATTATCAATTTTTGGAAATACATGTAACATAAAACATGATTGGAAATTGTTTCCTTTCAGTGTATGGGAGATGTAAAAAAAATAATTTCAAGGGTATCTGAGACCTTTAGCCTTTTACAAGTAATTGAATTGGCCCTCTGGTCACCAGGTGGTTAGTTATCACAAGATGTAATTTATTTAGAAAAGTATGACTAGTGGATTTATGTGATACTGAGTCTGATAAAGTTCTTTCCTGGAACCTGAAAGGCATGCCTGCCAGACTTTATTTAGGTTTTAATGAATGAATAAATGAAGCCAAGGCTATAGAGTGAAAACCACCTCTGGTTACCAAATGGTCCATGCCTTTCCTTTGTTTCACTATTTTGAAGGATTTTACTTCTTCATTTCAAATGTGTGTGTTCATTTGAGAGGGGTGCCTCAGGGCACACTTGTTTGTTGGTTAGATAAAACCATTCTTGAAGATAGAACAAAGAACATACAGGCTGCGCAGCAAGAGTATAAAACTCAGAACACCAGATGGAAAATGTCTTAGCTTTGTACTTGTGATTTCTTAAAAAGAAGAGAGGTAAACATTCACATTTTGCTTCTGTTGTTTTTTTTTTTTCTCTTACATAAAAATGTGACGTTGAAATCTTAGAAAAAAATGGACTTAGAAGCAAACCCTCGGAGTTTTAAAATCATCTCCCCTAAGAAAGATTTGTAGTATTATTTTTCTTTGTAAAATCTACCCAGCTAAAATATTTTCTGATGAGCTTAAATGCATATGAACTACTGCTCTGGAGAATTTCTTAATTGAGTACTTCATTTTGGACTTTATTGAAATGTGTACTTTGAAAACATTGGTGAAATTTGCCATTTCCCACCTGGCACCAGCAACAGCTGGAGCCTGGACCGTGTTCAATGGCCTACACTCATGCAGCACTAATCTAAAGCAAATGCCACATTAAAAACTACCTCCCTGCCCCTTCTGTTAAACGTACCTCAGGTAAAAGGAAGAGCAGAATATTTTATTTGAGTTTGCCTTTCTCCTCTTTCCATTCCTACTTCTCTAAAACTATTATGAGTGGTCATGCTCTTAACTTTGAAATATTTATAGGAAAAAGATTCGTTTTAAATGAGCAGATGGGCCAGTTCTAAGACAAGCTGCTGTATTAATAAACATGTGTGGTGCTTTATCAGCAAAGGAGCCTATTTTGACATTTCTTCTGGATGATTTGTATAGCCTATCACTATCACACCTGGTGCAGGGACAATAAATGGGCAGTTAATAGTCAAGCAGTGTGCGAACACCTTCCATTATAACTTCATTATGTCAGATATAATCATCTATTACTGAATGTCAGGCACTTAATTTATGATCAGTTGCCCTATGGAATTAGTGGCCATACAAATGAATGGTCCATTCATGTCACTTTCACTGTAAATTTCCTTCTCCTAATGCTGGCCCCTTTTGCAAACACATTTAAATAATTTGATACCTTTTTGGGTTTTTTAGAATACAAAACTATTTGTTTATATTTAGCAAATTTGAGAAAAGAGCAAATGTGAATCACATATGATATAAAATTCCGTATGTGAATGTACCAATCTGTCCAAAATAATAGTGCAGTTTTTCATTTTTCTTTACTAAGGAACTTTAGTTTGATTTTGGTAAAGTGACAGTGCTTTAGGGAAGAAACAAACAAACAAACAAACTTCTCCCTAGAGATCTGTTGTACAACGATGTGCATATAGTTAACAATTTTGTAGTATACGTTTAAAATTTGGTTAAGAGTCAATTTTTATATGTGTTCTTTAACACAATTAAAAAACTTTTCCGCTGGACAGCGTAAACAAGTATATGTTCACAGGTGGCACTGTCATCAAACAGGCTGATATATACAGGACAGAGAGTGAAAAGAAAAGAGAAGCATAGGTTTATGAGAGGGAAGCTGAGAGAAAGAGCAAAGGAACTACTTTGTAGGATTTTAACATCAGTGTTCTCAGGGCACCTGGCTGGCTCAGTTGGTTGAGCAGTTGACTCTTGATTTTGGCTCAGGTCATGATCCTAGAGCTGTGGGATTGAGCCCCGTGTCAGACTCTGTGCTGAGCATGGAGCCTGGTTGTGATTCTCTCTCTCTCTCTCTCTCTCTCTCTCTGCTCCTTTCCCCTGCTCACACTCGCTCTCTATAAAATAAAAATAAAAGCAAAATCAGTGTTCTCTACTATCATCTTCAGAATCTTCTGGTCCTTTTCTTTGAATGTGAGAACATACAGTCTATGTGTATGTGTCTATTTTCAAGATCACTCTTAGAACTTCAGTTCTTGTTAAGATTCCTGATGAATTATTACCTATGAAAAAGTTCCCTTTAGAGATGTCTCAACTCCTGTATAATGATATTAGCACTGGGGTGGTGGTAAGACCCACTATTTGGGGGGAAAAATCTCAAAAACTATTTAACAATCAATAAAACTATTGGACCCACCAGATTAGAAGGAAACAGTGTTACAGATAGGAAAATATTAACAGACTGATAATAGAGTTGGGTGGTGTGAGAATGAATCTACATTTACTACCAATACCATAGCAGGATTATTTTTTTACTATATGAAGTTCAGCCAGAGCTGCCAAAAAGAAGCTTCTGCCTATGTCATAATATTATGGACCTGGCTGTCTTCCATTCAGTTCTGGCTTTCAGGGTGATGAATGGTACCACTTGCACTGGAAGCATTGTGGCCGAAGACTGACTTCTTCCACGGAGTCAGAAGCTTAAAGGAATCATGTATTTAGAATGTTTGTCTTACACAACTGAAAGATGTCATCAAGAAGAAATAAGGGGAAAATGCTATAGGTGGTATATAACAGTGAATTCGTTTCTAATATCCTAAAGAATTTCAAAGCCCTGGTACTGTGAAAGAATGCAATTGCACTAATAAATTTGTATTTGGCATTGACCTAACTGCCTCTGATTTCTACTCTGTAGTTGCCAGTGGTCAAGAGACCCATGAGTCTATAGACTATCCCATTGACTTGAATGACTGTAAAGTGTAAAGCCCAGTAAGAGACTCAGGTTACAGGAGATGATCTTTTAATGACCAACCCAGAAAATATTGTTCAGATTTATTTGGTGAAAAATCACACTAAGGTGACTTAAAGTTACTCTAGCTGAGACTCTTTAGGGATGCAAACTCCCCAGATGAATGGATCGAAGACAGCACTCATTTACAGATCTGAACTCTTGGGCAAGTGTAAGCAGAATCAGGGGGGAGCTGGCAGCCAGTCGCATTTGGCTAGCAAAATATTCCAAACCCTGCAGAGTAAGCTTCACATAGAAGAGCTCTGAGCCAGTTCAAGCACTAGACACTGACTAGACCTCAGTGCCTGTTCTAAACCACCGATCTGGTACTTGGCAGAGACCTCTGGTAAATTACTGTCCTTTCTCCCATTATCTTACATCTATTTTTTTCTCACGGCTTCATTGGATCTGACACATCAGATATCTAGCTTGTTCATCTGGAACCTTATTGGAAAACTTGTTTTTTTATAATCACTTGACTGGTTTAGAATCATTGTTTTTCTTACCTTTCTGAGCATCAGCTTTATGTAGAGGCGCATATAGTTTCTGCGGTGTCTGCAGGCAAGACCTTGATTGCTCTTCTGTGCAAAGTAAAAACCATTAAGGGATATTACCATGTAGAAAATAAAAGAAAAAATACACATTTATTTGTAAACTTATCCTCAAATTCATTTTATTTGTTACTGGTTTTGCCAAGACTAAATTGGGAATAGAAGCATATATCATGTTATATAAGTGGTAGGAAAAATGTGGGTTCCACTGAGATTTTGTTTGGAAACTAGCATAATTCTTGCAAGGGCACTTGGTTCATACTAAAATTGTGCAGTGGTAAATACTGCCTTTTTGTTCTACCTATGTTTATGGTCTTTGAAAACCATGTGAGTGGTTTCAGTTATCATAGACCCTGATATTGGGCTTAACCCCTGCAAAGTGACAAAGCAAATGCAAGAAAATGTACTTTAAAATATTTTAAGTGTTTAATAAGAGAAGATGTTATTATTAAAGGTGAAAATCTTTTTAATTTTTTTTTTCTTTAATGAAACAGCACAGAGTGGAAAATACCATAGCAGTCATTTGCAATCAGCAACATGGAAGAAACCTGTGGTCCAATTATATAGTTGACCCTCGAACAATACAGGGGTTAGGGCCACCAACCCCACCCCCCCACCCTCAGTCAAGTATCCACATGTAACTTTTGACTTCCCCAAAATTGAACTACTAATCATCTACTGTTGACTAGAAACCTTACAAATAATTGAAAAAATTAACTCATATTTTGTATATGTATTATATAGTGTATTCTTATAATAAAGTAAGTTAGAGAAAAGAAAATGTGACTAAGAAAGTCATAAGGAAAATACATTTACAGTACTGTACTGTATCAAAAAAAATCTGTATATCACTAGAGCTATGTAGTTCAAAACCATTGTTCAAGGGTCAACTATAATTTATTTAGGGTGTGTATGGTCACAATGAAAAGACTATAAATAATGATATTTACATATCTTACCTTGAACACTAGTCATCCAATAAATTTTTGATGAATTTAATAGCCAACTTTGAGATATAGCATCTCTTTTAAGCTATAGGGCAACTAAATGTAAATTACCTTCAGTTCAGTAAGAAATGGAGTAATTCCAAAATGTAAGCAGCTTTCTTTTCCCTCTTGGGTATAATTAGGACCATTATTGTAATCATATCCATTAAACTGGGATTTGGGAATAATGGATTTCTTTGCAGAAATTGATTAAATAATATCTAAAGAAAAATGCCATAATTGTTTGAGAATTTATACTTTTACTATTGATTTATTCTTTTTTTATGTTTCATATAGGTCAAGTGACTTGATCTGTTTATTTTCTAGAGTAGAAAAACCATTCATACATTAAAGTTTCAAAATCCTGTGATCCTTGAGAAAAATGTTTTATAACAAGGTTCTATCAAGCTATGTAAACTCATTGTTGTATGTGCTGTTCAAATCGTATCTGCTACACAAATAATTTGGACCTTGGCATCATTAAAGTCATAGAGCCAAGTGGAAACCATTTAAGTGCATCGTTTCCTTTATAAAATCCACTGGAGTTTTTCTTTTTTCTTGTATGATTTGGAGTAGTGCTATATGTTTAAATCATTAGTGTTATATGATTAAATGAAACTTTATAGTCTTTTGTTCCTTTTACCAATCAGATCCTGAATGTGTGATATTCAGGACATTGTTCATTTCTAAAACTATATGAATCTGAAGTACCATAATTTAAAGTCAAGAGAAATGTAAAACCCAAATGTCTTCCGTATGCTAATATTTTTCCTTGAATAACAATGTTATTCATGAATGCTTATTATAGCACTTATTAACATTTTGCTTTTAAACAACAGTATTTATTATGAAACAAATTTACTTCTGTGGAACTTTTCTAATACATTCTCAATTAGGAAAAAAAAGGTAATGATTTCCATTTATTCGGTCATGTGAGATCTTTGCCTTTATAAACATGTAATTTAAAATATGACTTTTACTCAGCTTCTGTCCAACTGTAACTATAGGAGTAACACTGAATAATAGAAGAAAAATTGAAATCCAAGACTTAGGAAACATCATTAGAAATGTCATTAGCAAATAAAATAAGAACTAGAAAGGTCACCACTGACTGAATGGCAATTTTAAGCCTGGTACAGTGTTTGGTGCTTCATTTGGTTATATCTAATTCTCATGGAAACTTGGGAAAGTAGTATCATCATCTTCATTATACAAATAAGAAACTGAGGCTTAGAGAAGATGAGGTCGCTTATCCAGAACTATTAAGTATTAGAGCCAGGACTCTGGAAAAGATTGTAAACAGTAATACTGTTATTGTAGTGAGTAAAAGATATGACAAAAGTAGCAAAATACTAGTATGTCTTAGAAAACAACCTAAAAATTAAAATTAAGATAGCCTTCTAAACAGCCAAGATCACACACACTGTTATCAGTAATTATGCCTTATTTCCCAGAGACAGGATTTCAGGGGGATGGCCTTGCATTGTTATTTCAGAGTTAAAAGAAGTGAGTTGAATTCCATTTGTCAGATACTTATATGCAGTCAGGAGTAAGGTTTAGAACTGTGTTGTTTGTTGTTGTTGTTGTTGATAAAGTTTGTTTCTCATCAGATTCTCATTACAATGGGTCACATTACCCAGACCCCAAGCTGAAGCTAAATATAAACCACATTGTGATGATTTTTAGTAATAATTACACTTTCTGGATTTCATCACAGGGGGAAAGAAGTGTTCATGAACCACTTTGACCATCTCATTATATATAAAGATAAATATCAAATTTAAAATGAAGAAACCTCGTGAGTAGTTCTGAAAATGCAGAGCTATTTTAAGAGTGTGTTTACAGGGGTTTGAAATGACTTACCAGAAGCAATGTAAACCTAGCTCTATAAAAAAGGAAACTTAGAAATAAACAGGAAATTTTTATAGAATTTTTCATGGTGGTGAAGCATTTGTGTTATTGAGGATTCTGTTTAATATAAGATTGTCAAGCAGGTAAAACTCAAGACCATTCTCCTATTTGTTGAAACTTCAAATTTTATTTACATGGAGTAAACTAAAACTGCATAGGAACATGTAAAATTGAGTTAATTTGGTTAACTATAGATAAAGATATCTAATATATAAATATGTATATCAGTCACATCTTAGAGTAGAAAAATTGAAACATCATCAGCTGTATTATGTTAATGACTTATCACAAGAAAAACTATGACTTCTCTGGTTGAAAGTGAAAAAGGTCTGTGTCCTTCATCTTTAAGAGTAAGACTGAAGATGCTGATTCATTTGATTACTTCCTTTTGTTATATTTTATTGTAGAAGAGATAAAAGGATTGGTTCAATCAAATGAGAACTAAATGGCTCTGTCTATAAACTCTCATTCATTTCTGTGTCTAAGTGCCTAAAGCAGATGGAAACAATCTTTTAAAAAATCTGAGTTGAATCCTAGTGAGACTAACACAAAAGTGATCTTCACCATCACTAAATATGAAGAGTTGGGTTGAGAGAATGATTTTCTTTAAAGAAACTTGGTAAGTAGGGTGTGGTGGGGGAGTGGAGCAGGAAGAGGGTGTGTGCTACAGTATTGAAAACTCTCATACTTTTGTGGTAGTTTTAAAATGTGTGCTGCTACCCACGGTATTCTTTGTTTTTATATGACTAAAGTTCGTAGTTATACTGTGGTACTTGAATTAACTAATGAGAAAAATTATTCTCATGGTAACTTTTTCATTGCCATAGTGTATCTGGTTCTTTTAGTTAGTTGGTTGCTTTTGATTCAGTTATAGGTTCTGGAGATAAAACATGAAAGATTATAGTCTGCCAAAAAAAAAAAAAAAAGGCAAATCTAGGTTCTCATGTAATATCATAGAATGATGTTACCTTTTTTATTTAAAGGAATTAACTTTTAACTAGTTGTGTCATTTAGTTTTCACAAACACACATGAAATGATATAAATTTCTATTTACATATGTGAAAAGATAAACTGAGGCATTGTTTTTTTTTTTTTTAAATAAGAGTTTACTTAAGCAACGCTCAGTTCGAATCAGGCAGCATCTAATCGAGCGGATAGAAAGAACACCAAGGAGCTATACAAAATGACAGATTTTTATGAGCGGAAGGGAAAAGGAACAAGAAAATTATACAGTAGTTCCCCCAGCAGATGCTTAAAACCGCGGGTAGTAGTAAACACTATGTGCATTATATTTTTCCTATACATACCTGTGGTAAAGGTTAATGTATAAATTAGACACAGTAAAAGATTAACAGCAACTAATAATAAAATAGAACAAGGGCACCTGGGTAGCTCAGTTGGTTAAGCCTCCGATTTCGGTTCAGGTCATGATTGCACCCTTCATGGGTTGGAGCCCCACATCAGGCTCCTCACTGACAGTGCAGAGTCTGCTGGGGATTCTCTTTCTTCCTCTCTCTGCCCCTCCCCCACTTGATTCTCTCTCTTTCTCTCTCTCTCTCTCTCTCTCACAAAATAAAAAAACTTAAAAAAATATAGAACACATACTGTAATAAAAGTTATATAAATGTGGTCTGTCTTTCAAAATATCTTATTGTACTTTACTCACCCTGCTTATGATGGTGTGAGATGATAAAATGGCTACCTGATGACAGAAAGTGAGGTGAATGAGGTGGGCATTGTGATGTGGTATTAGGCTACTACTGACTTTCCGATAGTGGTTCTGAAAGAGGATCATCTGCTTCTGACCCACAGTTGACTATGAATAACTGAAACTGCACAAAGAGAAAATGCAGGTAAGGGGAGGGGACTGCTATTCTAGGGGGAAAAAAAAAGCAGGTTGGATACTGCAAGGTTACTTTCCTTACAGGGGATGGTAGGGGCCTATCAGACCTAGACCACATACCTAACTAGTGCTGACCAAGCCACTTCCTGTTTCACCAGTTCAAGGTTCCATTTCTGGGAGAGCCAAAACTGTAATTAAGTCTTGGTTTGGTAATATGAGGCTTAGCAAAATGACTCAATTTGGGGCCTTTTGTCATGCGTTTTAACAGATTAGGGAAAGGGAAGGTCTAAGAGTTCCTGAGTGGTAATAACACATCTGGAGTATACCCTTTTGGGAGTCTAAGTGTGAGCTCACTCTTCTAAATCACTTTAACTGGCCAAACATGAATGAACTTCTCTATTTTCACTTTTCTCTTTTTCAGTGTTTATTTTACTAGTTACTGTGCTGGGGCCTTTGGGAGGTTATGATAAAGGTGTTTGCTGTTATTTGTTAGTTTTCCCACTGTCCCCTCTTGAAATGAGAATTTTCCCCTAAAAGAATGAGTCAGATAATTTGGGAAATAGCCCAAGTTCATGAGTTTGCATCTGAATTTGGAAGAAGGAAAGGGTTAAAAGAATTACTGCTACTTCTGGATAATCTACCAAAATATGATACTTAAGACAAAGTTTCCCTCTTCATTGATAGGACCAGAAGTTGTTTGCGGTTTGTTTGTTTGTTTGTTTGGGTTTAAATTTTATCTTTTAGAATTGTTTCCCTCCCTCTGTCCTCTTTTTCTATTCCAAGTCTAATGAAGATTTCCTCCTTGAACTTCCTCTAATCTCTAGGGACAGTAATAACTAAATTCCAGGTGTCTGTTACCAGCATAAACTAAAAATTTACATTGGATAGGTTTTTAAAGTCAAATATCTAACATTCTTCTGAAAGACAAGCCATTAGCTGGTCTGCCAGCCCTGGCCCTGCCCCTTGTCTTTCTTCACCTCTTACTTTCTATATTCTAGGTCTTTCTCCTTTTTCTGTCTCTCATTTTGCCTAATCAAAAACAACCATGACAACAATAAAAATCCTAGTTTAAACCTTGAATATTTGAAAATTCAAAGTATGAAACTCCTTAGGCATAACTAAAAATTACTGGTTCCCACCAGGACTTTCCAAGAAGCTGGAGGCTCACTTATATATTTGCATATAAATTATGTAGTTTCTTAAATTTCCATATACATCCTTAGGCCTTACAAATATTCTCAGGTGATTTTCAAGTCAAAATCACAGTAGCTTGTGCCATTAAAGAAATTCGTTTTGAAGTGTCTATTTTCCATACCTTTTCGGCTAACTGCTCATTGTAAGTGACCTAAAACTTTACATCAGCACCACATAGTTGAAGAGATTTTGAAAATGGAAATGAGAACAAGAAGTTAAAGAAGGTATAAGGGCAGAAAAAACTTTCCCTTCTCCCCTTCTGGATTTATTGGCTGATTTCATCAATAATTTGATATAAGATTAACAAGAGAAAAGCAAATTCAATTTTATTTGTACGGGGACCCCAAAGATATGAAACTCAAGGGCAAATCAGTCAGTTGAGGCTTATATACCTCCTGAACTAAGGATTGAGCTGGAGGCCTGCGACTTCAGTGGGGAGAGGGTAATTCACAAGGTGATGAGAAGAGTCTATGTTTATTAATTAGATGTTTGTCTTGCCAAACAGAAAGGGCTTTCAGATAAAAAATTACGTCGGTATTAGCCCTCTTTCTGGACAGGCCCCCTATCTAAATTCTATTAGGTACTCAAAGGAGAGGTGCAAGGTTTTCTTGAGTCTGCTAGGTCTTGATTGACTTAAACTGGAAATAATCCACGTGCCAAAGTGGCACATTTTGGGGTGGCAAATTCTGCCTCCCTGTAAGGGCAAGACAGATTTGTTTCAAAGAATATGTCACACAAGAAGGACACAGTGTTTTTGAGGAGAAGGAACACAGCCGTGAAATAATTCAACCCATGAGATAATTTCAAAATTGTAGAATGGAAGAAAAATTTTTGTCGCATAGAGTAAAATAAATTACCATGAGGAGAAAATGATTTCCATTGCTGCATGCCTGTATGAATACTGAAGTTAAGTGTAGGTGCCTGATGTTTTCTTGAAAGTTTTTAATTCCTTGCTGCCTAAACTTCACTCTTACCTTGGCACACGTTGTTATTGTAGTAAGTACTTGTAGTGGGAGGGTGTGGGGCATGGGGAGAAGCAGGCATACATAGAGATAGATGACTGAAATTGGGCTTGAGTCAGTTGTAAGAGCCAGCAAAGTTGACGCTGTGGGTATTTTGCAATCATTTGTTTAATTAGCTGAAACTCCTAAGGGAAAATTTTATGAAATGGCAAACTCCCAAAGCCAAATTTAAATCTGTATTTCTATGTGTGCAGAATTTCATAACACAGAGATGTAAAAAAGGTACTAGTGAAAAGCACTGTATAGTTGAGACCTTTAAATACCAAAAGCAGTATCTTAAAGAGAAATGTGAAAATAAATTATATAAGTTAAAATATTATTCATGTGAGAGAACTAAGGTAAAGGTTTACAGATGGCTAAGAAAATCGTATTTTGGCTAGGAGCGTTTTTTAAAATTCCCTCCATTCTCCCCCACCCTGTTTTTGTTTGTTTCCTGTGAATTTTTCTACCTAGTTAAGTATATAATCAAGTTTATATTCTGTTATTGTCTAATGGATTTTTTGATCTACAAGATATCTACTTTTTAAACAACTAAAGGGATATCTCTAAAAGCTGTAAGTCTTCATAGTTCTGCTTTGGTACGTTCAGAGGTTAGATTTAAGTGACTGGTTGATTGAAAAGGCCAGTGAGCCGGGTTTCTTTTACACTTGGTTACGCAGGCACAAAGACACTTGTGGACTTTCTCCTGCAGGAGAAAAAAGCATCTGGCCAAAGAGCCATCTTCTCAGGTGTATGCGGTTAAAAAAAAAAAACAAAAAAAAAAACCTACATATCATTTAGAAAACCAAAACCTTATTAATGTATTGATTTCAGATGAATAAAATCCATCAATTTTATCATAATCCTAAGGCTAGAGGATGAGTCTATATAAACTCTACTCAAAAGCAGCTTGTGTTTTGTATGAGGATGCATCATTTGCTGTTTTCAGTAGCTGATGACTTTGGTATCATTTTCTTAAAAAGATCAGTTAAATAGATGCTTCTCATCATGATTGCATGTGGTCTGCACTGAAGATGTAGTTTATACATTGGAGATTGGAAACAGGTGTTCCAGTGCTGATCCTAAAAGGGCTATTATAAATTGCTTTCAGTAGTAGGCTATGAGGAAATATGTGCAAGAAAAGAAAAAGAGCAACTTACAATTCTTATAATAATTACCCCCTCTGTAAAAGTATTGAGTGATTTAAATGGACAAGGGAAATAAAGAGAACCAGGGGAGTAAATCTTTCAAAATGTGGGTCTAGGTGGGAAGGGTGTAATAGAACAGAGACAGAGAAACAGATTTACTTTTCATGCTATAAAATGGTTTAATTTCTTTCACTTTTAGAAAGTGGGTCAAAGTCAATGTTGTTTCTTAATTTATAGATACAAACTTATAGAGATGCAAAATCCATGTAGCATAGACACCTAGCTAGATGCCCACTAGTATCTGTTTGCCCTTTGTTCTGTGATAACGGAGCCTTCATTTTTAGCCGGACTCCTGACTACTAGGAGTAAAGAGATTTTGTCTTGCAGCTAAGGTATGATTTAACCAATAACACATAAATGGAAATGATATGTTCCACATATCTGGAACTGTTCTTGAATAAAGGTGTCATTCTCCCTCCCTTTTTTATTCTTCCTATGGGCTGGTTGCAGTATGCTACAGCAGCCATTATGGATCACAAAATAGACCCTTATGTATTAAGGAAAAGTAAAGAACATGATAGAAGATACCTGCTTCCATACCAGCCCAGAAACTTGTTTTAAGAGAGAGAAATAAAATGATCCCTCGCATTAGCCATTTGTTATGTTGGATTTTCTGTCACTAACAGAGAAACTTCATCTTTTATACTCTAGCATAAGATCCAATAACAGTTTCACGAGTAGACTGTGCCTATATCACGTTTACAAGGATCTCTGCCTCTCAAAAATGCATAACAAATGTGAAAATTATATATATTTTTGTGTTTTCTATTTCATCTTTGTTTCCTTTATTCCTGTGCTAGTTTTACTGATAGCAGTCGCTGTCAGTAAAACAAAAGTAGCAGTCAAAAGAGGTTTGAGAATAAAAATTAACTATATATACTTTTTTTTTCCTCTCTAAATTAGGAAAAGACTGTCTAAAAGTGAGTGCTGGCATTAAACTCACTGTTTTGTGGTTTGAACTGCTTTAAATACTGCCATTAATGTAGCCTTCATATCTATTCCAACTACCTTTGCCTTTTTGCAAACTCTCTTCACTTGTGTTATTCCAACAGACTCAAACCGCACTCACTGCTTTTGGACTGTTTTCTTTCCCTTCTCTGACCAGCTTCCTCTTTCTCTCGTGCTACCATGCATTTATCTCTCTTTAACACTTAACCACACACTGTGCAATTATTGTTGACATGTCAGCCAAAGACAACTGAACTGTTTGTTCCTGCAGGGGATTTGTGTGTCTAGACTAATGGTCACACAGTAGCAGCCCATTAAAAATTAGGAGAGAAAAAGGAATGACGGACAGTAGGAAAGAAGGAAGAGATTTTTCTTTAAGAAAGCCAGCTTTCCAGTTTATATTTATTTTAAAATTTTTATGTGGATAAGCGCAGTCATCGAATACATTCTAATATGTATGACAAACAGCTTTATTATAATTTTGTGTTTTGGTATTTTCTTTGCATTTTAATTTTCTTTGAGGCATAAAATCTCTTGGAACACCACCTTACCTCTTCCTTTTTGGACAATCAAGAGACTGTTCGTGAAAAGTGGTCAGGTCTCTCATTATCTTTCTCTCTTCTCTTTTATTAACAATTATCACTCCACTGTGCACTGTTTAGTAACCCAGAATTGGCTCAGTAGTATTATGAACCTTTAATGATAAAAATCAGTAGTTTCCTGGGAAATATGGCAATTTGGGGGAAAATTGGAAGAGATTAGAGGGATCTAGTAACATATTTAAACTGAGACAATGTAGATATTTACATGATGACAGGTAAGCCAACTCTTGTCAGCAATTGTCTCCACCAGTACTATTCTATTGATGTGTAGTCTTAAGTATGCTTTCACAGCATTTATTGGCATAACATTTTTTTATCCTTTATTCTTTGTGAAATTTTATATTTACATAAAGTCTTACTTTTTAATTAAAAACATATACATGCTTCAGGGCACCTGGGGGACTCAGTTGGTTAAGCATCCGACTTGAGCTCAGGTCATGATTTCATGGTTCGTGAGTTTGAGCCCCACGTCAGGCTCTCTGCTGACACCTCAGAGCCTGGAGTCTGCTTCAGATTCTGTGTCTACCTCTCTTCTGCCCTTCCCCGCTCACTCTCTCTCTCTCTCTCTCTCAAAAGTAAACAAACATTAAAAATTAAAAAACAATACACATACTCATGTAAAGCATATTAAAAAAAAGAATAAAATTCAAAATTACTTGTATACCCATTTCCCAGAAGTTACTGATATTATTATCTTATTTTATAGCTACCTAGCCTTCTGTTCTATTTATACAGGGAACACTATTGTACATTCTGTTTTGCAACCTATTTTATCAACTTCAAAATAGGTCATGGAAAAACTGTCCACATCAATAAATGTTTTTCTACAAAATTATTCATGTTGTTATAATATTTTATTTGTAGGGGTATAATATAATGTATTCAACCAATCTAATATTATGGGACACAGGATAATTCCAATTAGTTCATGTTATAAATAGCACTGCCATAAATATTGCAAACTGCATGATTATATTTTTTGTAAATATCCATGATTGTGTCCTTAGACAAAATTTTTAAGTAATGAAATGTCTAAACAATAGCAAAATGCCATAATACCTTTTTAAATGTTCATTGATAATTGTTTTGCAGAAATATAATACCAATTTATAATCTAAGCAGCTCTGTATGGGGAAGCAGACAGAGCTTTACCCAGAATCTTACCAACTCTGTAGAACCATTAAAAAAAAAAAAAAGTTTGCCAACTCAAGGGGGAGGTACTGTGTGTGTGTGTGTGTGTGTGTGTGTGGTGTGAAAGTTGATATTACACTTTTTTTGTGAAGATTTGTTAAATTTTTATCATAGAATTCTGTTGCTTAAAAGTCCCAAGTCGAGGGGTTGCCTGGGTGGCTCAGTCAGTGGAGCATGTACCTCTTGATCTTGGAGTTGTAGGTTCGAGCCCCACATCGGGTATTGCGCTTACTAAAAATAAAATCTTAAAAGAAAAGTCCCAAGTAGGAATTTATATGAAATGAAAATAAATAAATATAAGTAAATATATATGTGTATGTATACATATATACACATATATATTTAAACAGTGATAGAAGAAAGGCAGAATGTTCTAATGTTTTAATTAAGTCCTATATCTAAAATTTTATCTTATAAAACCAGTCCTATTTTTGGTGCTGAGTTATAGTAGTTCTTATTTTTAATTCTGAAACCATGTGTATTATTTTCCTAGAGCTGCTGTAACAAAGCACTCTATATTTTAATGGCTTCAAATAATAGAAATTTATTCTCTCCATAATTTTGAAGGCTAGAAGTTCAAAGTCAAAGTAACAGCTGGACCATGATCTTTCCAAAGTCTTTAGGAAGAGATCCTTCCTTGCTTCTTCAAGCTTCTGGTAGCCTCAAGAGTTCCTTGGCTTGTATCAGTGTAGTTCCCTTTTCTGCCTCCATCTTCCTTTCCTCTGTCTGTCTTTGCACACCAGGATATGGGTTTATGGCCCACCCAACTTCAGTTTGACCATATCTTAACTTGATTGTATCTGACAAGATGCTAATTTTGTACACTTATAGGTACCAACTTTAAGACTTTAACCAAGCTCTTTTTGGAAGACACATGTCAAACCATAATACCATGTATCCAAATTTTTTTTCGATATATTATAACTAGTTTTGGGAATGAGATAATAGTAGTTTTTCCTCCTATGTTGATAATTTTAATAGTATTACCTCATGCAAGGAGAAACTAATTAAATGATCATACTTTTTAAAAGCTTAACTTAGCATCCTATGACTACTGTTTCAACAACTCTCCTGCATACAAATAAGAGAAAAATCGAAATATATTGAGGAATTTTCTGAGACATGCTACTGATGTCACAGGCATCTAGATCATGGCAGAAGGCGGTGAAGAGAGCTCCAGTGTATTCATATTTCTGTCCATATCACTAAAGGTCTGCTTTATGTAACTGTCTAAATAGTTCATAATTACTGAATCGGCTTGGATAAAGAGGAAGTATAGTATAAACATTCTAGTAAGTTAAGCTCTTAGCAATACACAGTGAAGTTTATGATGGTAATAACCAGTTTTCTTCTAGTGAAATGTCTTAGCCACTGTTTTAAAAATATTATTCATTTTAAATTGGTCTGGATTCCTTGTTTCTGCTGTAAGTTCTATTGATTATTTTGTTTTGTTTTTATTATTTTTTTTCATTTCTCACAAAAAGATGAAAATGTATGTCACTTTCTTTATTAAGGCCCTTACTACAATTTGTGAAAATCCCATTCTGCCCATAGAAATGCTCAAATTTCACTTTAATTCAATATTTTTTTTAAGATTGCATTACCAATGAAGTATTGCTTCCTTAGGGCACAAACTTCTAAATGCTGCCT